>NC_071985.2:97677500-98365000 GCF_028885655.2 Pongo abelii
AATACAAATGTAAAAAAAGAATATACAGTTAAACAATCTATATGAAAAAAACCATAAAAGTGTCAAAAGTAAGATTATGGCTTATGAAAATTACATTTTTACATTTATGGATGTGACCTGAATGTAAATGTAAGTAAATTGTAAATGTATTATAAATGAATGTAAAAACCAAAATAAAGTTGTTTATTGGCAAGATTGATTAAAAAAAAAAAAGAAAATAACAGGTGCTAGGTGATATTTCGTTGTGGCTTTGATTTGCATTTTTCTGATGATTATTAATGTTGAGCATCTTTTTATATACCTATTGGCCATTTGCACGTCTACTCAGGTTCTTTACCAATTTTTAAACAAAGTTATTATTATTTTTGCTATTGAGTCATAAGAGTTCCTGATATATTTTTGATATTAACCCCTTATCAGATATATTGTTTGCAAATTTTTTTTCTCATTCTGTAAGTTGCCTTTTCTCTGTTGATTGTTTCCTTTGCTGTGCTTAAGCTTTTTAATTTGGTGAAATACATAAAGTGCACAAAAAATAAATGGAAAGACATCTGTGCTCACGGATTGTAAGACAATATTGTTAAAATGTTCATACTGCACAAAGCAATCTACAGATTCATTGCAACACCTATCAAGATCCCAATGGCATTTTTTACAGATATAGGAAAAATAGTCCTAAAATTTATATGCAATCACAAAAGACCCCAACCAGCCAACACAATCCTTGGAAAAAAGAACAAAGCTGGAGACATCACACTTCCTGGCTTCAAAATACATGACAAACCTATTGTAATTAAAAGTGTGTTACTGGCATAAATACAGACATATATATCAATGAAACAGAATGGAGGGCCGAGAAATAAACCCACACATCTATGATCAACCAATCTTCAACAAGGTTGTCAAGAATATATGATGGGAAAAGAATAGTCTCTTCAATAAATGTTATTGGGAGAGTTGGATATCCACATGGAGAAGAATGAAACTAGACCCTTATCTTATACCATACACAAATATAAACTCAAAATAGATTAAGGATTTATATGTAAGATCTGAAAGAGTAGAACTCCTGAAAGAAAACAAAGGGGAAAGCTTCATGACATTAGTCTTTGAAATTATTTTTTGGATATGACACCAAAAACATAAGCAACAAAAGTGAAAATAGACAAATGGAACTACATCATATTGAGCACTTTCTAGGCACAGAGAACACAAGGTACATGTTGTAAAACCCACATGGTCTTTTTTCTCTCAGAGCTTACTTCCTGGTGGGGGAAAAACAGATGATAAGCACATACACGATCAAGTAACAAAAAACTAAATAACATAATTTCACATGAGTAATGAGGGCTATGAAGAAACTACGATGTGGTAATATTTAACTAGGATGGTCAACAAGGACTCTGTGAGACAAAGACACAGAAGCAGGGCCTGAATGATGGGAATATGGTCACACAAAGATCTGAGGACAGAGGCAGAGGAAGAGCAAGTGCAAAGGCCCTAAGACAGGCAGGTCTTGGTGTGTTCAGCGAGGACTGTATGACTACAGCAGGGTGGATGAAGAGCAGGGACTTCCCAAAGCCAAGCAGGGACCACTCCCCTAGGGTATGAGGGCTGTGGAGGGATCTGAGCTTGTAGTGACTTGATCTGAGTTTTGTTTGAGAAATGTCGCTCTGATTGCTCCTGGAAGTTAGGCTGAACCAAGGCAATTTTTGAGGCTCCTGTCTTCTCCCTTACCTGGGATCCTTATCAGAACCCAGTGAGGGGAGCAGGATGCATATGTCTATTATAAATGTTTATTCTAAACTTAGTCAAGAAGAAACCAGTGTTTAGTAAGGTAGCTATGATCTACTTACTGATGACAAATGCAGATCTCTTTGCCGTGTATTGTACATCATGTTTTTTCTGGAAAACTGCATCAATTTAAAAAGTATGTTTTTGTCCATCTAAGCACATTCGACTCTGTCAGACCATAGATGCCCATGTGAGGTCCAGAGGAGAGGGTCACTGTAGCCACATGGCCTCTTGCCAGAGGACTTTCTCCTGATGCCCATATCCCTAGCAGTGATTCTGCCTCAGACCAGCCCTATGAACTTCATCCTGTTCTCCCACTGCCGCCCCTCAGAGTTCTTGAACAATCTGGTGCTGCCCTGGTGTCCAGTAAGAGTAAGCATGAGGCTGGCAGGATCTGTCTTTCCACATGGGCTGGAAATCATCCACTTACTTGATTTTCAGCTCCCTTATGCCTATTGCAAAAGAATTATGGAAGGACATAGTGGATCCAAAATAGTATCAAGGTCAGCCTGCATCTCTATTTTATCTCCCTTGGCCTCCTGAGCTCCAACAAACTAAACCATTCATTCCAATCACACCCACAGTGTCCCTCCAACCCCATCTAGGCCTAACTCAGTTCCCTCTGGGGCCCTGCTCCATATTCTTTTGGTATTCATCCCCCCGTACCTATTCTTCAAAGCCCAGTTCATATATCATCTCCTTCAGAAAGGTGCATGAGCATACCCTAAGCCTCTGTGGGATTTCCCACCTCAGTGCCCAAAGCATTGTATAGGCATGAGCTCTGGATTCGGACAACTGGGTTTGAATTTCAGTGGCTAGCTGGGTGACCTTGACCAAGCAACTTGTCCTCTCTGAACCTCAGTGTCCTTGTCTCTCAGATGAGGAGGATAATCATACCAAATCATGGCATTGTTGCACCAGAAAGTTGAGATCATGCATGTAAAGCCTTTGACACTGACTGACGTGTGGCAACACTCAATAAATGGGGCACAGTTATTGTTAGTAAAGTCCTTTATGCATTTGTTTCATATCCTTGCTCTGTCTGAATCCTTTAGGGCACAAATTTCCTTATTCATCACCGTTTTCTTGGAGGTGTCTCACACAGACCCTGGATGCCCAAGCTTTGCATTTAGGAGCCTCCCTTAGGTGAAGCCCTTTTCTCTTGGTACTGCAATTCTACATCACAGCCCTAGAGGGTAGCAAGAGATCACAGATACTTTGGAAGGCTGGCAGGCATCCTGAGTGCTCTTCCTCTTGGCTAGCTTTTACCAGTGGTGAGCCACCCATTATAGCTTCTTGCTCAAACTGTATTTTTATTCCTTTGTGCTAGGAACATCCCAAAAGCAACAAGCCAAAGCCTATCATTGTAGTCCTTTGGGGCAACCTCCTCACTTCCTCACAGACACAGTTTGCTTTAGCTGGTAAGTTAATCAAAATCAGTTAGGATTTCCTAGTACATATTATGTGCCTTTTACTGGGTTTCATTTTAAGGGATTAAATGGGTTCAAGAATGCAAAATGCTTTGAAAAATTCCTGACACATAAGAAAGAAGCAAAGTCTGTTTTCATGGTCCAATTAAACATGAGTAAAAGGCAAAGAGGAAAACAAAAGGAACTTCTGAAATCCCAAATATTCTGTGTGAACCACTGCTTCCATTTGCTGAGCCCCTTTCATGTGCTAGACACTAACCTAAGTACTTTGCAAGTGTTGTTTAATAACGAAACCAATGCTGAAAGGTCAATATTTTTGTCTGCATTTTAATAATGAAGAAACAGATCAGAGATATGATGTAGCCTGCCCAGGATCACATAGAATGTAAGCAGAAGAGCTGAGCTCAATCTCAAGTGTGTGACTCCAGCGGACATCCTTTTAACCTCCACAGCAGTGCCTCACCTGGTCAGCTTGTTTTATTTGCTTATAAATTATTTATTATTTTTATTATTTCCATTACCTAGCAGAATGGTCCAAATGTTGATTTCTGAGGGATAAGAGCCAATGTTGTCCTTCCTATGTGGGATATTGTGGCATTACCATAACTTTTACTCCTGGACAGGACAGTCTGGAGGAGATTTTTAAATACTTGGAACTAAACAGTAGCATAAATATTGCATATCAGAACTCACTAGGTATACAGAAAAAGCAATAAAAGTAAGGAGAATTAAGACTTTAAAAGTTTATATAAAATATGAAAGGCTGAAAATTAATGATCTAATACAGGAAAGTGGAATTAAAAAATAGATGCTAAATAAAGTACATATAAGAAAATACTAAATATAAAATGAAAAATTAATAAAATAAAAAACAGATACATTATATGAATCAACTAAGCTAAATTGATTCTTTGAAAAGGTGAAAAAAATAGTCAAAATTAAAAATGTTGACCAAGGTAAAAAAGAGAAAAAAGTTAATATGGGAAGTTAAAAAAGGGTTGTAACTATAATTAAAACACAAATTACAAAAAGAACTGAATTTATAATAAATCTTAGACTTAAATGAGAAAGAAAAAACATTAGGAAAATTAATCAGTTGCTGTTGAACTTTCTTACTGTAGAGAGACTTTATTCAAAAGGATTATTGCAAGGAGGGAAACGGACCATTGCAATAGGAAGACACCCTGATTATAAGGTTCATAAATATCTCCTGTCAAACTTTCTAGACGTCTACAGTCTAACATTTTTTATGTCCTACCTCCTGTTTTCTCAGCTCACCATTTTACCCAGGCTGTAGCTATGGCAACCACCTATGCTGAGAAGTATCCCACAGCACCTCACTTCAGCTGCACTAGGTGTCTCTCATGTCTGCCCCAGGGCTCTTGACAGCCAGGCTGTGGAACACTCAAAGCCGACTACTCAGTCATGCTGGTGGAAGCACAGGGTGGAAACGTGAGGAGGTTAACATCCTCCGGACAACCACTGGTTACCAGACATAGGAGTACATGGAGAGCAAGCATTCTTTTCAGTATCTCCAGCAAACAGTTCTAATATATGTTCTAGATGGCCCTTGGAAACTTCAGGGTGCGGTTTAGCCTGTTACCCACAGGAACACACAGCTCAACAGCACACCATTGGACTGACTTTCTCTCTCTATTGTTTTATTCTTCCTAGTGGCCCTGACTTCTGCTACTTGGGGTCACATCTCAAAATAAACTACTTGTGCTTATTCACTTGTTGCAGACTGTGCTTCTTTGGGGAACCAACCTAAGACATCTCTCTGGAATGTTTTAAAAGTTCTGCACTGCTCGTTACACTTTTAAGTTGAAGTCTTAATTTTTTTTTTATTATATGTGTAGTTACAAAGGATGCAATTTTTATACTGTATATGTTAGTTTACTTCAATGAAATTATTATATTATTTTAAAGACATTTTAATGGTAATTTAAAACATATAAATGAACAGAATAATAGAATAAATCACATGTACATCAGCTAGGTTTAGTAACTGTCAAATTATGGACAACGTTGTTCATTTTATCCCTCTAACCACTTGCCTCCTACAGTGTTACTTTTAGAAAATCCCAGACTCATGTTATTTTATCTCTTTATATCTATAAATACTTTTTTCAGTAGTTACGTTAAATATTATCACACCTTGAAAAATACTAGCTAACATCTTTATACTATGAAATATCCACTCAGTGTTCACATTTCCAATTATGCTATAAATCATTAATTTACTAATGACTTATTTGAAGTGACATCAAAATAATGTAGATACATTGTTATTAATTAATACATCTATATATCTCTTAAGTTTATTTTGATCTAAAGGTTCCCTGTTTATTTCTTTTGTCCCTTTGCAATTTTTTATTAAAGAAACCATACTGTTTTTCATATGGAGTTTTTCAGTCTGGATTTTGCTGACTTCATTCTCGTGGTGTTGTTCAACACCACTTAGGTTTGGGTATGCTTTTGCTTTCATTTGTTTCTATCTGATGCTTCTTCAGATGAATGTGTTTGGCAACTGAATTTGCTATGTCCTCACATGCACAAAGCCTGAAGTACCAGATATTTTATGTCTCCCTGGAGTGGCCCTTAGCCAATGACTTACAGGTACCAGAGTATCACAGCTTAGCTTTCTTGCCTCATATCAGTACAGCTTTCCTTTTATATTCCAGAGTTTTCTTGCAGAATTAGGATGAAGCTACCTGCACACGTTTGCCCAAAATGACAATCTGGTTTCCTCTCCTTCTCTGTCCTGCTACTCCTATGCCCTAACTAGTTTCTCCTGGAAGTACTGCTTTAATAAGTTATACTGCAAATAAATCCTCATCTCAGGATGTGCTTCCAGGGAACCCAAACAATGGCAATTGGTAGCTGCAGTTCTAGGAAGATTCTAGTTGTGGGATTCTGGAGTTGGCTCCCCACAGAAGAAAACAAGAACCTCTTTGCTGGTGGTAAGTGGAACAGTGATAGCCCTTGGCATGTTGTAGTGTTGTAATTATGATCTCTTGTGGTGATTTAGGGCAAGATGCAGCAAAAGGCAGTGCACTGACTTGATAAATAACTTTGACGTTTGAGAGATATGGAAGAAATGGACAAAGGGCTTGGCTAATGTTTCTGGATGCTCTTGATGTTTTAAAGAGAAAAAAAGGACAAACTCAAGTCGTACATTTACTATCTTAAGACATGATATGAAAGTCAGAAGGGCTCCATAGTAGTGTTTAAAGAGAACTTCACCTCCTGCAGAGGGAAGGTGGTGTTAAACACCAGGCACAGGAACTAACACTAAGCTTTATAGGAAGCTGATTTTACAGCATCCTTATGCCAAAGGCATAGGGTCCTGATAAGGAAGGAATGGGACCTCAAGACTTGGGATGGGAATATATTCATGGATGTGCTTGATATACCTGATTTTTCTCAGCCTGTAGAAGTGGTCCTTCTTGGATAGAAGATATCAATCCCTACATCCCATTGGCTGAACTGAAACAGGTGCCTTGTAAGACAATACTTATCTAACTCAAGATCTGGCCCCACCTCCTTTCTTGGGTATTGGTTCAAGTCTTAGCAGAGCCAATTGGGTTAGTACTTGTCCTGCTAAGGGAGAGAATTATTCACTGAAGGATCTGCAGGGCCTGGATAATATGGACCAGCACAGGTTGGGCTTCCCTAGGAGAGGATCTTGAGTGTGTTAAATCATAGGATGTGGGGTATGAGAATGATTAGGGGAATAATTCCTGATATGGGGGCAATACATATGACTCAGTTTCCTAGATAAAGTCCTTATATGCTTCCAGGATGCCTTATGGAACTCAGAAAAACTTATGGCCCATATTAAATGAGATGGAGATTCCAGAACCATCTTGGCAGAATATTGAGATAAAGATAAAAAGGTTGAGAGGCAGGGGTATAAGAACAAATCTATTACATAATCCTGAAACTCAGAAACTGTGTATGTTTTTCAAGAGGTCGCAGAGGACACTTATTTCATTAAAGTTATAAGAAATGTGCTGGTGATTGGGTGGGAGGTACTATCATTATTGAGAAGCCCAATTGTGGCTGTCCTTTATTGCCTTGGTCTGAGGTAGGAAATGTTGACTGAACTAGATTCCATAGTGTCAATGAGGATGGAAGGACAATAAGGGAATAACAGAGGGTAGATTGTGTTAGTTAACCATCAGAGGCAAAGTAGATGTGACTACCATTATGGTCAACAAAATTGGAAAGTCGGAATAATCACTAAGATGTCCTGACCCACAGGGGTCTAGAGCAATGGATAGTAGAATATGGTCTTCTTAGGGACAAAATAGGTAGAAAGTCATTAGGGACATTACACACACGTGCCACACACAGATGTTCCTCAATTTATGATGGGGTCATGTTCCCAATAAACCCATTGTAAGTTGAAAATATCACAACTTGAAAATGTATTGAATCTATCTAACCCACAAAACATTATAACTTAGTCTAGCTGCCCTTAAATGTGCTCAAAACACTTACATTAGCTTACAGTTGGGCAAAATCATCTAACACAAGCCTATTTTACAATAAAGTGTTAAATATGTCATGTAATTAATTGAATGCTATGCTTAAACTGAAAAAAATGGTTAGATGAATACTTGAAGCACTTGTATGGTTTTTTACCAAATGCATATTGCTTTCACACCATCAGAAAATCAAAGAATTGTAAGCTGAACCATCCAAAGTTGAGGACCATCTGTATGTGTGTGTGTATCCATATGTGGCTGATGTCAGCTGCCTCAAAGATCAGTCACAATTTCTTACCCAATATCTAGTCCTGAGCCAGTTCTCAGATCCAGAACCCATTGTTTGAAAGAGATTCAAGTTCTATTGAGAAAGGACTGTACAACACCACATTAAGTGTGTACAGTAGTGATTCAAACTTTTATTTCCTGAGCAACTGTACTTTGGAGAAAGGGAAGTACCCAGGTTCTTTGAGGGCTGTTGGATATATAATTTGAACTGACACTAACATCAGGGGACTCCAGGGATTACCTTGACCTCTCCATTAGAATAAGAGTGTATTGGGGTTAGTGATAAAGAGTTCTGGCCAAGGTAGTCCTTTTCACTATAGGTTTAAGAAGTCAACGGTCAGGTGGCTCACGCCTGTAATCCCAGCACTTCGGGAGGTCCAGGCTGGTGGATCACGAGGTCAGGAGATGGAGACCATCCTGGCTAACACGGTGAAACCCCACCTCTACTAAAAATACAAAAAATTAGCCAGGCATGGTGGCGGGTGCCTGTAATCCCAGCTACTCGGGAGGCTGAGGCAGGAGAATGGCATGAACCTGGGAGGCAAAGCTTGCAGTGAGCCAAGATTGCACCACTGCACTCCAGCCTGGGCGACAGAGCGAGACTCCATCTCAAAAAAAAAAAAAAAAAAAAAGGTCAATGGCCACATCCAGTGGCCATTTTCCCAGTTTCTGGGTGCATACTTATAGGACAAACATATTTAGTGCCTGGAAGTTTTCTCATACTTGTTCCTTGATCCACAGAGTAAGAGCTATCATAGCAGAAAGATCAAGTTGAAACCCTTAAAACTGCACCCCCTTCCCAAATAGCCAAGATAGTAAATAGAAAACAATATATCATGGGCAGAATGGCAGAGATCAGTGCCACTCTTTTAGTAGTCCCCATTATACATTCCTATTTAATTGACCACTACAGCTCTTGAAAAAAAAAAAACCAGGGATCATGGTGAATTATTGTAATGGCTAATTTTGTGTGTCAACTTAGAGTGTGATCATGGATAAAATTAATATTTTCTTTTCTCCTCTGACAGTGTATTTTCAAACAGACTGTCTTTGAGCTTACTGATTCTTTCCTCTGCTTGATCCATTCTGCTGTTGAGGGCTTCTAACAAAATTTTCAGTTCAGCAAATGTATTTCTCTGTTCCAAGCGTTCTGTTTGATTTTTTAAAAAATTATTTCAATATTTTTGTTAAATTTCTTTGATAAATTTCCAAATTGTTTTTCTGTGTTATATTGGAGATCACTGAGTTTCCATAAAACTGTTACTTTGAATTTTTGGTCAGAGAGTTCACATACTGCCATCTTACTAGGGTCAGTCACTGGTTTCTTGCTTTATCCTCTTGGGAAGGCCATGGTTCCTTGTTTGCTAATGTTTCTTCTAAATTTATGTGTATGTCTTTGAATTGAAAGATTAGCTATTTATCCTAATTTTCTCTGTCCAGCTTGTTTTGTTTTTTTATTGGATATGTTTGCTTAGAGATTCTTTGTAATTTACCTGTTGAATTTTTTCCTTTTTTCCCCCTGCTATGTTGCTGCCTCCTTTTTGGTACTAGATGGTACCTAATCCCAGGTTTGCCTCAGCTCTAGTCAAGGATCAGAGCACTACTTATCTTAAATGGGGGAGGTCCTCAAGGGAATGTCCCAGCAGTGTGGAAAGGCTGGCTAAGGTTTGTTCCCAGGGGGCCTGTGGAATGTACCACTCACAGTGTGATGCTGCTGGACAGCCATCTGATTTGGCATCTCCTTTGGAAGAGTTACAGTGCAGAATTTCCAGGGCTGGGGATGGTAGTCTCACCTTCCCTCACCCCTTTGTTTCTGGTTGTCCTCAGGGATATACCTCCCTTCAGGCATTTATGATATTTCCCATGGGTTGAGACAGGGACAGGCCTCCTGCCAGAGAACCCAAGATTGTGGGGAAGCTGATTGTCCACCTTGATCTCATTTTTCCATTGTAAAAACCATGAGTTGGGGAAAAAATTTTTACACTTGGTACCAGGAAAATTAAGCATGGGGGAAGCAGGGAGCATCATGAATATAGAAGTCCAATTCTCTTAACATCTGCTCAGAGATTTTTTACTTCTCTTTGGCCACAGCCATTGTTGTATTCTCCTATGTGAGTTCTGGGATATTGCTGGTGATAATCTCTGTGCTGTTTATCTTTCTCTCTCCTTTCTCCCTCCTCCCTCCTCCTCCTCCTCCCTCCTTCTTCTCCTCCCTCCTCCTCCTCCCTCCTCCTCCTTCTTCTTCTTCTTCTTGTTCTTCTTGCTTTTTCTTATTTTGATAGAGTCTCACTGTATTGCCCAGGTTGGAGTGGAGCGGCACAATCTCGGCTCATTGTAACCTCCATCTCCTGGGTTCAAGCTATTCTCCTGCCTCAGCCTCCACGCCCAGCTAATTTTTGTATTTTTAGTAGAGACAAGGTTTCACCATGTTGGCCAGGCTGGTCTTGAACTCTTCACCTCAGGTGATCTGCCCTCCGCGGCCTCCCAAAGTGCTGGAATTGCAGGCATGAGCCACCATGCCTGGCTCCTTCCTTCCTTCCTTCCTTCCTTCCTCCCTCCCTCCCTTCTACTCTTTCTTTCTTTCTTCTTTTTTTTTTCTCTTTCTTTCTCTCTTTCTCTTCTTTCTTTCTTTTTCCCTTTTTAGTATTTTTGTAGAGAGTGAAGTCAGCTTTCTTCTATGCCATCAGTTTGGCGAGATTAATATGTAAATAAATGAACTATAAGTAAGCAGATTGCCCTCCATAATATGTATGGGCCTCATTCAATGAGCTGAAGGCATGAATACAATGAAAAGGCCAGCCTCTCTGAGCAAAAGGAAATTCTCCAGCAGATTGCCTTGGAACTTCATTTGCACCATCAGTTCTCCTGGGTCTCCACCTACTGGCTTTCAGAATGTAACTGCAATATTGGTTCTCCTGGGTCTTGAGCCTACCAGCCCACATCACAGATTTAGACTTGCCAACCTCCATAATTGCATGAGTGTGAGCCAATTCCTTATAATAAATATATTTATATATGTATGCATACACATATATGTATATCTAGTTGTGTGTGTATAATGTGTATACATACATATACTCACAAACATACATACATACACACATACCCATACACACAATGTATTGGTTCTGTTTCTCTGGAGAATGCTGACTAACACAATAATGGTAGACTTCCACAAACTTAACCAAGTGGTAGACTCAATTGCAACTCCTTTATAATATATAAAATTTTTAATAGAACAGATCAATATAACTTCTACTGTGTACTATGCAGCTATATCTCTGATGAGTGTAGTCTGTTCAACACCTAGGAGGCAGGAGAATAAGAAGTGGTATATTCATCTAGGATGGGGAGCAATATACATTTATGATCTTGCCTTAGAGCTGTATTAACTCTGTTGCTCTCTGACACAATAAGTATGGAAGGACATTGATCATCTGAACATTCCAGAAAACATCATGCTAATCTGCTATATTAATGGCATCATGTATTATAATATCATAAGTAGAAATTATCAAGTAATCAGGATGTCCTGTTAAGATATTTGTGTTCTACTCAGTGAATATATGCCTTATTATCATTTTAATATCTAAATAATCTGTAATGATCTTACCTCTTTTATTCACGATTTGGTCATTTGTGTGTTCTCTCTTTTATTCCCTTGATCACTCTAATAGGGAGTTTATCAATTGTGTTTGTGCAAATTCTATTTAAGGAGTTCTTAGGGACATCCAAAAATAATAGAAGAGACAAAACCTAGGACACTAGAAAAATTTGATAATTTAAAATAAATATTATTAGTATTATAAGGTCTGTAATGGAAAAAGTGCAGTACATGCAAGAATATCCGGGTAATGCAAGTAGATAAATGGAAACTCTAGGAAAGAGTCAAGCACTAGAAAAAAGAAAACTGACAGAAATGAAGATTCCTTGGTGGGTTCATCAGTAGGCTGGACACAGCTGAGATAAGAATCAGTGATCTTGAAGACATGTCAGTAGAAACTTCACAAACTGAAGCACAAAAAGAAAAAGAGAATTAAAAACAACAACAACAACATCAACAACAGAGTTATCCAAGAATGTGGGACAATTTTGAAAGATGTAACATACATGTAACAGCAATACCAGAGGAAATGAAATAGCAAATGAAGCAGACAAAATATTTGAAGTACTAATTGGAGTTTTCCAAAAGAGTGATAACATTAAACAACAGATCCAGGATGCTCAGAGAACACCAAGAAATCTACCCCTAGGCTTATTCTATTCAAACTGAACAAAACAAAAGGCAAAGAGAAAATCTTGAAAATTCTGCAGAATAAAAAACCTTACATATAGAAGAACAAGGGCAAGCATTACTTACACCAGACTTCCTGTCAGACACCATACAAGCAAAAAGAGACTGAATAAAATATGTAAAGTGTTGAAAGGAAAACTCTATACTTCTATATCCAGTGATATCATCCTTAATAATTGAAGGTAAAATAAATATTTTTTCAGACAAATGATATTCTGAGAATTCATTGCCAGAAGCCCTAATAGCTGCAATAAATGTTAAAAGAGGAAGGAATATTTTAAAAAATGTTATAAGAAGAAGAAAAATGATATAAGTCAGAAATGTGGACCTATAAAAAATAAGAGGGATTATCAAAAAAGGTAAAATAACATGCTTATTTTTCTTATTCTTAATTGATCTAATAGCTATTCAAAGTAATAATGTATTGGATAATTATAGCAAATAAATACATGATATGAATGACAGCAAGAAGAGTTGAGAATACTGTTATGAGTTATCTGCACTACCTGTAAAGCACTATAGTGTTACTTCAAAGTGGACTTAGATGTGTTGTAAATGCATATTTTAAACTCCAGGGAAACCACTAATTTTTAAAAGTAAACATAATTATTTATATAATTATATGCTAACAGAGAAGATAAAATGAAAATAATAAAGTCTCAATTAAAACTAGAGAAAGCAGAGAAAGAGGGAAAGAACAAAAGTGCTATGAATAAAAAACAGCTCCAAACATGGTAGATAATAATCCAATTATATCACAAATCACTTCAAATGTGAATGGTCTAAATACACCAATAAAATGACAAGGATTATTAGCATAGATAAAAACCAATATCTGATTATATGTTGCCTGGAAGAAACCTACTTTAAACATAAACGCACCGTGGAAACAATCTTTTCAACACATGGGAACCTGTGACCTGGGGACCTGTGAAATGTACCTCTCACAGTGCGATGCTGCTGAACAGCCAGTCTGATTTGGCATCTCCTTTGGCAGAGCTACAGTTCAGAATTTCCAGGGCTGGGGATGGTAGTCCCACCCCCAACTTCGGTTCTGGCTGTCCTCAGGGATATGTCTCCCTTTAGGCATTTATGATATTTCCCATGGGTTGAAGTAGGGACTGTTCTCCTGCCATGGAACCCAAGATTGTGGGGAAGCTGATTGTTCATCTTGATCGTTTTTTATTGTAAAAACCATGAGTTGGGAGAAATTTTTTTTTTTACACTTGGTACCAGGCAGATTGAGTGGGGGGGCAAAGAGAGGTGTAGTGTGTTGAAACAAATGGATACCCAGATACAAAATAATGATTTGAGATCTATCAATTCATAGTATCATAGTCCTAAATGAAGGATGTAAAATTAAAACTTCTATAGGATAACGTGGGAGAAAATTTAAGTGATCTTGGGTTTGCTGATGAGTTTTTAGATATAATACCAAAGTGTGATTCTTGAAAAAAATTGATAAGTTGGACTTTATTAAAATTATAAACAAGTGCTTTGCAAAAGACATTGTTAACAGAATGAAAAGACAAGCCACAGACCAGGAGAAAATATTTGCTGAACACATATCTGATAATCCCAATATATAAAATAATTTTAGAAACTTAACAGAAAGAAAATGAACAACTCAATTAAAAAAGTGGGCAGAAGATCTGAACACCTCATAAAAGAAGATATGAAGATGGTAAAAAGCATATGAGTGTATGCTTAACATCATGTATAAGAAAATTGCAAATTGAAACAATGAAATATATGCACCTATAAATATGGCTAAAATTCAAAAAGCTAACACTAAATGCTGACGAAAATAACAGACAACAGGAAGAACTCATTGCTGGTGGGAATGTAAAACAGTACAGTCACTTCTGAATACTGAAAATGAATAATTAAGAAAACAGATGGCAATTGGGGGCCAGGTTTCTCATAGCTGGAGTGAGAATTTTCAGATAAGAAAGGGGAGGAGGCTAGAAAGATCCACGTAGTAATAAATTATAGTTGGAGACATTAGTATGAACTCTGTTTAGCTTAATATAGATATAGATCATTACTAGAAAACACACATAAATGCCCACACACACAGGTTAGTACACACATATATACTTCCTTTGCCAGTTAAGAGGGCCTAAAGGAAATGATACCCCAGGAGTAATGGTCACACCCAGTTCCCAGTTCTTGGTTTCTAATACCATTCTCCAATAAAATGAAATGGGACTCCTTGAAGAAATTAATTCTAGGACTGGGGCAGGAAATATACAAGATGAGCCTGGAGTATCTTGTAGTGTCAGAAAGTAGGGCAGTATGCCAAAAAAAAAACAAAAACAAAAAAACAAATTGAACATAAATACATATATACATAAAATAAAAGTTAAAAAAAAACCGTATTGATGGAAGTATATTTTAAAGAACACAGGAGCCAATGAAAGAGCTCACAATGGCCAAAGCTGTAGCAATTTGAACAAACAAATAAATAAAGTACTATTGGGTTGTAGCCCATAGTACAAAATAACTAGTCATGAGTCCATACTAATATAAATAAATAGGGTGGGGACAAATCTGTATTGAAAATTCCGAATAACTTATGAACTTAAGTAGATTCTCCATCCTCAATGATGGAAACTTTACATTCCACTTTTTAATGGTGAGCTTTGCATAGTGACTCCTTTCCAGAGTACAGTATAGAAGGGGAAATTGGGGGAGGGTGAGGAGAATAACTTTACAGTGGAGAAACCTGACACACATTGTCTCAACTAAGTGATCAAGTTTAATAGCAACTGTGATGAGTCATGTCTGATATACGTATACTTTATATAATGTGGTAAGAATGAATGACATTTTACCTCTGTGGTCTTCCTCCTAAAAACCCATACCCCAGTCTAATCATGAGAAAAACATCAGACAAATATAATACAAATTGAGGGATATCCTACAAAATATCTGACCAGCACCTCTCACAACTGTCAAGATCATCAAAACAACAACAACAAAAATGTCTGAGGAACTGACTCTGTCAAGGGAGAAGCGTAAGGAGACAAATACATGCTGGATATGCTGGATGGGATGATATGCTGGATGGGATACTGAAACAGCAAAAAGAAATTAGGTGAAACTAAGGAAATCTGAATAAACCAGGAACTTCAGCCAATAACACCGTATTGAGCTGCTATAATTTGTAGCAAAAGTATACTACTCATATAAAATATTAATAATAGGGGAAACTGTGTGTGAAATATATGATAACTCTAGTATTTTCTTAACTTTTCTACAAATTTGATACTGTCCTAAAATGTCTATTTTTTAAAAATCAGCTAGAAAATGTGCACACACGCTGGGTGCTTCTGATTACTGTACCTTCTGTCCCCAGTCTCCCTGCCCAGAACTTGAGCCTGCCTTCTCATGGTCTGTCATGAGAACCACTGACAAGTGCTAACCTAAGGAGGGATGTGGTTAGATTAGAATTTTAAGTAGAACACCCTGTCCTCTGGGTGATGAGTGGATTGCAGGGTATGTGGAGATAGAGAGCAAGAGAGACCAGCTGGAAGGGTGTTGCAACACTTCAGGTGAGAAACGACTTCAGGCCGAGCTCAGAAGGTATTGGTGGAGATAGCAAGGACTTGATCCTTGATGGGGGTAGGGAAGAGGAGGAAGAATGAGGAATGATTGTGAATACACAGACGGCAATGGCGGTTTTCTTAACTCAACGAGCAAACACCTAAGGAGGAAACACAGTGAGTGTTGCTGGGGTTGGGTGGGGAGGAAGGAATGCTAAGTGCCATGATGTGCAGATCTATTAAACTTGAGTGTCTCTGGACACTTCAGTAGGGAAGTCCCTGATATATCCTTAAGTGCCTACAGTAAAATAGCTTGGAATAGCTTGAGACAGCCTGCCTAAAATGCTGTGGTTAAATAGTTAAAAGTGAGCAATTTGAAGAATTAAAAGCAGCACTTTTCCCAGGAAAGGAGAGCCCCAGGTCCTGATATGATTGATGGCAGTAAAGGCTATGGAAATGTCAGGGAGCCAGGTAGCAGGAGGGTGACACCTTCAGTGACTGGGTCTGTATTTCTCTAGCTTAGTCAGTAGTTTTGGCTTCCATGACTGCTGCTGGTCCAACCTTTACTTCCTTTAATAACGCTGTCACTTTCCCTCAGAGACAATCTGGAACACTTCCTCTCCCCACCTTGCCCAATTCTACGTCTACTGCTTTGCTAAAGTCTTCCTCAGCCAAGCATGCAGACCATAAGACTTTTGGAAATCATGAGATTTTCTAAGAGAGAAAACCCAAGCAGAAGAGCCTGGAAATGTTTCCAGGGAAGGGGCTAGAACCCAGATGGAGCCCCCCAGCTTTCCTAGCATCTTCCCAGTCCCCCTCCTAAGAGGAGCTGAGTCTGGAGCAGAAGTGTAGGGTGGGCTCTGCCAGGGGTTGGGTGTGGTATTGTGGTGGAAGGTAGTGTTGGACTGAGATGCAACCAGAACAACGTATCCCCTTTTCATGGTTGGCAAGTGTTGTTTTCAAGTATGTAAGTGAAGCTGATTTTTTTTGGGGGGGGGCTTTGTTTCTTTTTCAGGAACTGTTGGATCTATTGAGTGGTTTGGGGACCAAAATTTAAAAAGGGTCTGTCCTCCTTTCAGATTGGGCCATGGAAGTCTCTTGCAGCCATTGACCCATACACAGGTTTTTATGTGATGTGAGAGAAGAAAATGCTAAAGAGAATGTAGGATCCCAAGAATTCCAGGATTTATTATGTATCATTGTACACACTCACTGATTCAGCTTCAATACTGGGGAAGTAAGGATTCCTATAGTAACAATAGTCCCTCAAGTAGAGGCTCTGCTCACCTGAGGTTGGGATTGGGCTCATTGAGGGTGGCACTGGACAATAATTCCCTCTCTCCCCCACCCCCACCCCATTAAAGAGACATGTAGAGGGACAGAGTCAAGTTCACAGATGAGACGGGCCACCTAGGGGACCCGAAATAAGTGGAGCCAGTGGCTCTCTCTTCCCTTGTATGAGACAGTCTGAGGGCCTCTGGACACTGCGGGTGGTTATTTATGTTTGGGTGACCACTGCACCTCCTGCTTCTGCTGCTGCTGCTCTACAGGAAGCAATACTTCTCCCTTTGTGGGCAGGGCTGGTTGAATGTCTTGGACCTGGCCTGGAGCTGGGGCAAACACAGGCTGCTCCAGCTGCCCCTTCTGCTGCTCTAGGTTCTTCAGCTGCCCCTCTTGCTGCTCCAGATGTTTTAGTTGTCCGTCCTTCTGCTCTGGGTGCTCTAGCTGCTTTTCCTGCTGCTCCAGGTGCTTTGGCTGTCCTACCTGCTGCTCTGGGAGCTCCAGCTGTGCCTCCTGCTTCTCCAGGTGCTTCAGCTGGCCCTCTTGCTGCTCTGGGAGCTCCAGCTGCTTCTCCTCCTGCTCCAGGTGCTTTGGCTGCCCCACCTGCTGCTCTGGGACCTCCAGCTGCCCCTGCTGCTGCTCCAGATACTTCAGCTGCCCCTCCTGCTCCTCTAGGTGCTTCAGCTGCCCCACCTGCTGCTCAAGGTGCTCCACCTGCCCCTCCTGCTGCTCCAGCTGCCCCTCCTGCTGCACCAGATGCTTCAGCTGCCCCTCCTCCTCCTCCAGGTTCTTTGGCTGCCCCTCCTGCTTCTCTAGCTGCTTCAGCTGCCACACCTGCTGCTCTGGGAGCCCCAGCTGCCCTTCCTGGTGCTCCAGGTGCTCCAGCTGCCCCTCCTGCCCCTCCAGGTGCTCCAGTTGCCCCTCCTGCTGCTCCAGGTGCTTCAGCTGCCCCACCTGCTGCTCTGGGAGCTCCAGCTGCTTCTCCTGCTGATCCAGGTGCTTCAGCTGCCCCTCCTGCTGATCCAGGTGCTTCAGCTGCCCCTCCTGCTGTTCCAGGTACTTCAGCTGCCCCACCTGCTCCTCTGGGACCTCCAGCTGCCCCTCCTGGTGCTCCAGATGCTTCAGCTGCCCCTCCTGCTGCTCCAGATGCTTCAGCTGTCCCTCCTGCTGCTCTGGGAGCTCCAGCTGCCCCTCCTGCTGATCCAGGTGCTTCAGCTGCCCCTCCTGCTGTTCCAGGTACTTCAGCTGCCCCACCTGCTCCTCTGGGACCTCCAGCTGCCCCTTCTGGTGCTCCAGATGCTTCAGCTGCCCCTCCTGCTGCTCCAGATGCTTCAGCTGTCCCTCCTGCTGCTCTGGGAGCTCCAGCTGCCCCTCCTGCTGATCCAGGTGCTTCAGCTGCCCCTCCTGCTGTTCCAGGTACTTCAGCTGCCCCACCTGCTCCTCTGGGACCTCCAGCTGCCCCTCCTGGTGCTCCAGATGCTTCAGCTGCCCCTCCTGCTGCTCCAGGTGCTTCAGCTGTGCCTCCTGCTGCTCCGGGAGCTCCAGCTGCCCCTCCTGCTGATCCAGGTGCTTCAGCTGCCCCTCCTGCTGATCCAGGTGCTTCAGCTGCCCCTCCTGCTGATCCAGGTGCTTCAGCTGCCCCTCCTGCTGTTCCAGGTACTTCAGCTGCCCCACCTGCTCCTCTGGGACCTCCAGCTGCCCCTCCTGCTGCTCCAGATGCTTCAGCTGCCCCTCCTGCTGCTCCAGGTGCTTCAGCTGTCCCTCCTGCTGCTCTGGGAGCTCCAGCTGCCCCTCCTGCTGCTCTAGGTGCTTCAGGTGCTGCTCCTGCTGCTCTGGGAGCTCCAACAGTTGCTCTTTCTTCATTCCCAGTTGCTCATCTCTCTTGACTAGCTCTTGATCCAGTCGCTGGTCTAAGAGCTTCTTCTCTTCTTCCAGCTGTTCGTTTAGCTGCTGATCCCTTTGTGCTTTCTCCTGCTTAAGCTGCTGCTCTGGGTTTTCTGCTTTCTGATGTTCCTCATGCTGTTCCCAGTGCTGTTGCTGAAGCTCCTGCTCCTGTGGCTCCTGCTGCTGTTGCTCACATTCTTGCTCAGGCAGTCCCTTTACAGCAGTCATGTGCTTTTCCTCTTGCTTTGATGGGACCTCCACTGGGAGCTCGACAGGCACCTTCTGGCATGGGGGAGGCAGTGGAGTTGGCTGTTTCATTTGCTCCTGCTGGGTATTGACTGGAGGAGGAACAGTCTTGAGGAGCTCCTGACTGAGGGCAGGGGAGAGGGTCACTGGCAGCGTGTGTTGCTGGGACATCTTAGAAGCTGCTGTCAACCTGAAAGACAGAAGAGATCTGATGCACAGGCTGAAGGCAAAGGAAATAGATGTAACCTTGGAAATCTGCAGAAGTATCTGGTTTTTTAGCATCTCCTCTTCCCTTGGGCTGGGTACTCTCCCACCACCTCTGGACTATCATTTCCCAAAAGCAGCAGAGAGTGAAGGGTGGAAATGTGGAGGGGCAGAGAAAGGTCCTCCTAGGAGCCTCCTTGTTCCCAGGTGAGAGCCAACAAGGAGATCTATCTGCAGGGCTGTTCTGCAAGGGTGGGCCAGGTGCCAGCTCACTGTCTGCTCTTGTCTAGTCCTTGTGTCCACCCTCATTGCTTCACTGACCAAGGAGCAGAGATGCGTTCTGGGATTATGTCACAGTGAGGAGTAAGGCCTTAGGAAATGAAAGGTCTCTTGGAGAACACCAAGTCCTAGAAAACCAATAGGCTGTGCCAGAGAGGATCCAAGAGGTCATGGTGTGAGCTCCAGACTGGAGCTACAGGACATACTCTGGGCCTGCATCTCCCATTGGAATGTTGTGTGTTTCTGGGCAAGTCACTTAGTCTCCTGGGATTCGGTTTTCCCCTCTGTAAAGCCAGCAGGTTGGCCTATTCAACCCCAGGGCTGCTTTCTCTCCTGACCTTCTGAGGTTTAGCTGCAGTCCTTGTGTCTGGGGTGGGGCTGCGGGAGCTGGAAGGTTGCTGAGAGTTGGAGCTTGTTCTTCCAAGTCTTATACTTCTAAGTTGAGTTTTCCTGTCCTAGCTCTGCCTAGGTTTCTCCAAATAGAAAGGTTTCCCCATTCTGCCATCTCTCTGTGCAGCATAGCCAAAAGGTAGAAGCTCTTCCCTGAACCTCTCCCTCCATAAAAGAGGCAAAATGATGGTCTGTCAAAACCCAAGAGGTATAGGAAAGAAATTGACTGCTATTCCCCTCCTCCCTTCCATAATTCTCTCTCACACACAAATCCAAAAATATGGTCACAAGAAAAGATGGGACATAGGATGATTACTCTCTGTTCTGCACTTCTGTGCCAAGGCACTTTTCTCTCAGTACTCTGACCCGAGTCCCCCTAGAATGAAGGTCCAGCTTAATCCAGCCCCAGAGTAATGCCCACCCCCACCCAGTCTGCCCACCCCCACCATATCGTATGCTGTTGGAGGTCCCAGGTCCTAACCCTGGTTCTACCGTCCGACACTTACCAGACTCACGGTAAGGCTGAGGCAGAGGCTTTGATGGAATGCTGAGCTGAGCAGGAATCACGGCACTCTTTATATCATTCCCCAGCCTGGCCTCCCTCCAGGTTGAAGGTGATGGACAGGTTTCACCACTCTAGTTGGTCAACTTCCTCTAGCCCCTTCCTGACTCACCACAGGCATCTTAAGCAGCAAACCCTTTAGGGCCCCATTTCCCAGGGACACACAGCTCCTGCCTGGCCAGAGGATTCTGGGAGCTCAACTATTCCTGTGATGCTTTTCTGACCTGGGCTCAGGGAGCTGAGTGAGGCATCCTACTCTTTTGTGACCTTAGTCAAACTTCTGCTCCGAATCTCAATTTTTCCACTTGCAAAATGAGTTTGTTCTCATTATTAGGCCGAAAGATTCACTTTCAAGGGCATGAAATGGAAAGTTATATGTCTTTCGGGGATGTCCAGGCTGTGTTATATGTTTGAAGATAGAGTCACTTCCCATGAAGGGGTGGTATTTCTGGGGTGTTCTCTTGGGCCACAAGCCCTTCCTCTCTCAGAATATATTTTTAACTCCATTCTATGTGGAAATAAACTCTGTCTTTGGTGGGGGGAGTCTGACTTTAGGCCAAGTAGAGTCAAGTAGAAGGCTTCTAGGAGTCGTCTGCTGCTGCCACTTGCTGCCCAGCCTCCATGCCCGAGGCTGCAGTTAGAGAAGTTCTCAGGAATGTCATGCTCATAAGAACTCCAAAGCGTGGCCCACTCTAGGCAAGGAGACGGGATTGAATATACACAATATAAAAATAAGTATTGCTTTTTATAATGACAAACCAAACTACTTTCTTAAGTACTTTTTTAAATGCATGAAGGTATAAAGATCAGAATCAAATCATCCATTTCCTGTTCTAAACCATACTCTAGAAATAGCTTAAGAAATCTTTCAGAGTGGGGATTTGAGCACGTCTCTCCCCAGTGCCAACAGTGTGCCAGCACACTTGAAATAACATTCAAATTCACTGACCTGGTTTAAAAGACCCTGGGTACCTGGCTTCTGCCTTCCTCTGGGGCCTCAATTCATGTCAGTCTCTCCCTGAGAGGTATATTCCTACCTCACTGAGGGCCTTCAGTTCCTGAGATGAGCCCAGAGCTCTCCACCTGGGGGCTTGGCACCTGCTCTCCTTCTGCCCACAGGCCCCTCCCCAGGTCTCTGGCTCTTTTATGCCTTTCAGCTTCAGTGTCAATGTTGGGGTCTGTCAGATATCCTTCTCTGTGTACCATATCTAAAGGATTGGTACTTCATTTCACTTATAACAATCTAGAGTAATTTATTTGCATTTGTTCACTTGCTTATTGTCTATCTCTCCCACTGGAAAATAAGCTAAGAGCAGGGTATACCTGGTATGTTTTCCACTATGCCCCTAGAACCTATCAAAACCATTGCATATAATATGTGCTCTACAAGTATTCATTGAAGATCAGTGAATTTTACCACCCGAAAATAATGACTATTAAACATTTTAGTGTTGATCAATGTTTATATGTGTGTGTCTGTATGTGTGAGTAAAAACAAAACTGATTTATTTCTTCTCTTTCTTTTTAATGGTTGGTTAATAACTTATTATATGGACATCATTCATTTACACTCTCTTTTTTACAATCTAATCCAAAAAGAAGGAATTATAAAGACAATACTCAGTGGGGCTAATTTTGAGAAGTGTCCTGATTCCCCATAGTTTTCCTGACAGGCACCTTTCTCTTAGCCCCAAGTAAATCTATTTAAAGCACTAATTTTGTCATGTTCCTGGATCATGCCTAAAAAGACAGATGGAGGACTCACAAGGGACCCTTGGTTTCTGCAGTGCTATCTCCTCCTCATGACCTCTCTGTTCCCTGAGCCTACCCAGGGACCTCACATTCTTTTTCCCATAGAACAGGGACTGTGCCATTTTCTGGGGCAGAGGAAGCACAACCCACTCTGCCTTGAAGAACCAATCAAGCATCCTTACTTTGGCCCTGATGCCCTTGTGCTCTGCTGCTGACCTCATCTGGGGGGAACCTGCCTCTTCCCAGCCCATGACAGTCAGTCTGGGGCAGCAGACTTGGATCAAGGAAGTCACACCGGTCTTATGGGTTAGCAGGGGCTCAGTATCTGCCAGATCTGCCTCCCGCCCTCTGACTCACGGCATAATAAGAGCCTTAAGGAGAAGATGGTATGTATGAGCCTTTGACCGCTGGGCAAAGCTAGGGTGTGGGAAAGAGGGCAGTGGATAAAGCTGAGGGAGTGTTTGTGTGTGTGTTTATGCAAGGGAGGGGTTGGGGAAACCTCAATATTCTAGGGCTGAGAAGTCCCTTATTCTGCCCACAGATTGCCCCATTTGGGAGAGAGGCATTCATGTATATGGGAGAGGTTCTTTCACTGCCTGTGTGAATGACCTTATAAGCTCCAGGTCCACATGACAAGTCTGGGTAACTGTCCAACCCCCACCCAACATAATAAGGATGAGCTCATATCCCATGACACATGGAGAAGCTTTGGCCCCAACTCTGTCCCAGCCCAAGGATGCACTGGCTATTTCAAATTTGGAGGCAGAAGCTGGCTGGTTTGTCTCCCTCCTGAGTGAGGGAACCTATTTGAACAGTTGCTTAGTGATAGGGGTCAGAAGAAATTGGTTATGGTGATTCAATGTCCTGTGGGGAGGGATGCTGAGGACAGCTCTTAGCAGATTGCCATAGGGGTCATGGCAGATGGTCCTGGAAGGTGACTTGGGCCAGAAAATCATGCATTCTCATCTTGGATAGTCATGCCTTGTCTGCTTCCTGGTATGGCACTGCCCCACGCTCTGAGGCTGCTAGCCTCCTCTCCCTCTCACAGGCCTCCTCCTCTCCCCAGGGCACTGTCTCCTACATCAGCGGCTCTCAGTCCTCAACCTGCCAACCTGCACTAGTTGCCTTCCCACACACTTCTTTTTTTTTTTTTTTTTTTTTTGAGACAAAGTCCGCTCTGTCTCTCAGGCTTGAGTGCAGTGGTGCAATCTTGGCTCACTGCAACCTCTGCCTCCCTAATTCAAGCGATTCTCCTGCCTCAGCCTCCTGAGTAGCTGGGACTACATGCCTGGCTAATTTTTGTATTTTTAGTAAAGATGGGGTTTCACTATGTTGGCCAGGCTGGTTTCGAAATCCTGACCTCATGGTCTGTCCGCCTCAGCCTCCCAAAGTGCTGAGATTACAGGCGTGAGCCACGGTGCCCGACCTTCTGCACAAACTTTGAATCCTCCTCGTCTTTCTCCATTGCTTCCTGGGCCTGACCTTGGCTCTTCTCTCACCTTTTGTGCCCGTCTGCTGTTCAAGGAAGGGAGATGAGACCAAGAAAGGGCCAAGAGGGCTGACTCATCCTTTTTGGGCTTCTGGGTGGATCTGTCTGTTCTGACCTGCTGTCCTCTCTTACATCTTCTTATAGCTTTCTCTCCTGGGCTTGTTGGATCACTGGATCTCAGTCATCAGTGCTGGCCTTTGTTCTTGGATCTGAGAGCTGTGGAAGGGCAGCCACAGCTCTGCTCTTGGTGGCAGCAAGAGGAGCAGAGGCATAAAGGCTGTCAGTAGTAGAGAAAAGAGACACTCAGTTCCCCCTTCTCCAACTAAAGGAAATTCCCTCCCCTTTGGGCTCATTGTTGAGGAAATCACATTTTGTACAGTTAATTCTCTGTCTAGCAGCAGAATGTCTGAGATGGAGGAGTCCTCAGAGAATGCATGAGAAATGCCTTACACTGTGCCTGGTGCACAGAAGCTTCTTTCTTTATCTATCTAATAATAACTAATAATAATAACTTAAATTCACAATACGTAAATTCATAGAAACAGAAAGCAAACTGATGGTTGCCAGGAAGTGAGAGAAGGAGAGAATGGGATGTAGCTGCTAATGGGGATGATAAAAATGTTATAGAACGACATAGGGTTGGTGGTTGCATAATATATGAATGTACTAAACACCACCGAACTGTCCACTTTAAAATGGTAACTTTATGTTATATGAATTGTACCTCAACAAAAAAAGAAGTAATGCCTTTGCCTAATACCAGGTCACAAGGTAAAGTTGTTAATATAATTGATGTATTCATTCAACCAACACTTACTGAGCCTCTACTATGTGCAAGGCACTGGAGATAGGATTATGAATAGAAAACACACACAGTCCCTGCCTTCGAGTAGCTTAGAATGCAGGCATTCCTTAACACATAGGAGCTTCTTAACACACATATGCCTACTCCCCACCATTGGGGCTCATCTGTCTTCTGACAGGAATTGAAATCTGGAGAGAACATGAGTTGCCCAAGAGCCTACAGAGAGGCTGTGATAGAGCTGGGCTGGAACCCATGTGTCCTGACCTCTGGTCAGGGGCTCTCCTCCCCGTCAGGCTGCCTTGCTAGGTGCTCGAGCATCTGATGGCTATGACAGGTTCCACTAGGTGACTTCAAAGACACATTCTAGTTCTGTGAGTCAGTCACTTACCCCAACATGGCCAGTTCTGGGTTTTCTGGAGGGAGTGTCATTTTTCTCTGGCTCTCATTCAGCCAAAATGCCCTTGGGATGACCCTCTTTGGTCCTGGGAATAGGGAGCTCCCCGTCCTGGGTGGGACTTGTGTTTAAGTTTATTTCAGCCTAATCCAATCTGAAAGAATGTTACCGTTCAATGATGGGCACTGGCTTTGCTGTCAGACAGGCCTGGGTTTGAATTGCACCTGCACGTCTTTTTATCTGGACAAGACATTTCACCTCTATGAATTTCAGTTTCCTTGTCTGTAAAATGGGGATACTAACAACTCCTTAGAATTCTGTGAGAATTTGGTGAGGCAATATATGTGCTTAGCACATAGGTTGTACTCAGGAAGTTGGCTATTTTATTGTTGGGGGCCATTGCAAAGGTTTGCTGATGGATTACAGTGTGTTACCTACATAAAGATAGTTTTAAGGATGTAAGTTCTTTAAAGTTCATCAGCTTTAACTAACTCATTTTGCCCATGAAAAACATGAAGCCCCATAGTCACACAGTCTATGGGAGTAGTGTGGTGAGGGGAGCCAGGTCGCCTTCCCATTTGCTGCTCCTTCCAGTCTGCTGCTGCTGAGCCTCAGGTGATGATTCAGCCCAAGACGTGAGACTCTGTCTTGTGCTTTGATGACGGCCTGTTTGCACTGAGTGTGCTCCCCTGAGTGGGAATCATGGGAACATTAAGGTGGCTTTGCATTTCTAGAGCTTGATGGTACATGGAGGGGTCTGGGATCTGCATGAGCAGAGGACAGACAGTGGTTTGGAACAAAATTTTATCTGGAAAAAGGAATCTAGTAATAGAGTGAGGAGTGTACATACAGTCACAGCCCATCAAGTCAAAGGTAGAAGGTACGATTTCAGCCAAGTACATGGAATGGAGATGATAGGCAAAATACCATGTGGGGTAAGACTTCACAGGGCT
Source organism: Pongo abelii (assembly GCF_028885655.2). Classification (NCBI taxonomy): domain Eukaryota; kingdom Metazoa; phylum Chordata; class Mammalia; order Primates; family Hominidae; genus Pongo; species Pongo abelii. Next base: position 97,703,587 of record NC_071985.2, read on the forward strand.
GTGTGAAAAAGAAGGCAGGGCTGTGAGGAGCACAGCTTGGTTGAGGGCAGCCAGGAGTGGCAGGGCCCTTGGGTCCAGGGAATGGGGGAGGGACATTTCAGAGGGGAGAAAGAGACAGTCACAGAACAAAAGGGGAGCACAGGGACCAAGTCCAGCCATGAAGCCTCCCTCCGAAGTGTCCTCAATTGTCCGACAAGTAAATGTAAGGGATCAGGGATTTTCCAGGACTTTGCCCAGCTTCCTGATTTATCACTCCCCACTCCTTCTTTCTCCTCTGCTAATTAGAGACTGGTGGGGGACACCTGAGCCTGCATCAGCTGCCTCCTGAGAGGCATAATTGCTCTTACAATTACTCCTAAAAGCGGTTGCAGAGGCCATTCAGATGCATGTGTTTGCGCATGTGCATGTGTGTGTGTGTGTGTGTGTGTGTGTGTGTGTCTCACGACTTTATCAACACAAATGAGCTGCCCACATTTTCCTGCCTGGCATGGGCCCTTGTGAGCCCCCCATGAACTAGTCTGTATTTATGGACAGTTTGTGACAAAGCAGTCTGACTGCTCCAGGCTACTAGATGAGTTGATCTGGTCCAAAGTAGAAAATAGTGCCTATCCCTCCCTCCCTAAGACACATGCCCCCTGCTTACTGTCTCACATTAAACTAGGTCACAATGCTGAAAGTCAGGGCATGTGCAGGCCTCTGAGACCTCAGCTGAGCCAGTGTGCTGGGAAGGGCCCTGGCCTATCATCCCTGTCTGACAGAGAGATACAACCCCTGATCTCAGGATGCTCTAGATGTAGTAAAGGATCCTGATTCTGCTCTCAGGGAACTCCTAGCCTGATAGACAGACAGGTGCAGAAACTGAGAGGTGGGTGCAATTCAGTGCCATGCCAAGTGAGCACTCAACTAACTGGACCCTGCATGGATGCAGGTATAAACAGAAACAGGGCTTGGAAAGTCTCCCTGGAAAGAATGCAGAGGAAAGTGCAAAGGGAACAGGCCTTCCAAACCTGCTGTTTGGTAGACACTGTGCATCAACCCCTCATTCACTCTCATGTAATAATCCTTTATGCTTTACAGGGGAGGAGCTGAAGCTCACAGTAGTGTAGCAGCTGGCCAGTGCTCTCAAAGTCAGCAGGTTGATCAAGCTCAAGTCCCTGTGCTCCGAAGCCACTCTCTCCACTGGGGGCAGAGATGTCCACCGTGTGCAATAGACACTGAATCCTGGTATGCCCCAGTAAGAGAGAGCCCAGGGCTTCCATAGGGGATGACAGGGGAGCTGCAAGTCTGAAGACAGGTATGCTGGAAATTGCTGGAGTAGCTGCAAAGTTATTTTCTTGCCACTCAGGTTTTACTAGAAAGCCTGCTTGGGGTGGAGTGGGCAGGAAGGGGAGAGAGCAGTCAGAGTGCTATGGGAAAGAAGGGTGAGCCCATTTCCTCTCATAGGCTAGTACTTGCATGCTCAGCTCCAGCTACCTTTCCTTCTCCCCATACCTCCCCTACCTCTGCCAGGAGCCCTAGGTCCAGTAACCCCAGGGCCACCTGTCTACCCCGCTTAGGGTCCAAGTCTGGGGATTCTAATGCTGGAGGGGCCTTCAGGGCACGGAGTTCAACCTTCGCTTTACAGAGGATGACGTAATCTCAAGAGGAGAACACAGGAAGGCAACGCAGATCTCCAGGTCCCAGTCTGTGGACCTGGTGCTTTCCATCCTTCCTGTCTGCTAGAAATGCCTTTCCTACCTTCTTTCCTATTGGCTGATTTTTTATTCAACTGCTGTTTCTGGAGAGTTTCTTTGTATGCCTGTGTTCTAGGACCTAGGGTATAGCATCGACCAAAACGGGCAAAAATCTCTGCCCTGCTAGAGCTTTCATTCCAGTGGGGGGTGGAGGAGTTATGCAAAATAAACACACACCTGAAATATAAATCAAGGTATGCAAAATAAACACATATCTGAAATTTAAATCAAGTTAAATGTTCAGAAATTCTGTGTAGAAAAATGTGGCAAGGAAGAGGTTATGGAGTGCTGGAGGAGGGCATTGTCATTTATTTTAAATGGGGTAGCCAGGGAAGGCCTCACACAGCAACCTGGAGAAAACCAGGAGGTCAGCATGAGGATGAGTGCAGGCACAGGGCCCAACAGGGGCAGCATCTCGGAGGCAGGAGTGCTCTGGAGCCAATAAGGAGGCTGGTGTGAATGAGGGAAAGATTTTTGAGAGACAAGGTTGGAGGTCTCGGTAGAGGTGGGCGGTGGGGAGAAATCATGTAGCAACTTTAGCTTTATAGTCAATGAGATGAGAAACCGCAGATCCGTGACATTATCTGACTTAGTTTTTAAAGGCTCTCTCTGGCAAGGGTGGAAGCAAGTTGAACTGCTAGAGGAACTGTAGGAATTTAGCGATGGCTTGGAAGTAGGGTAGTAGAAGTAGAGGCAGAGAGAAGTGAGCAGAATATAGATATGTTTGGATCCTAGAACCAATAAGACTTACATCTTACAAATAAAATAAGATACAGAGTATCGGTGGGGAACAACCTGAATGACCATAAAGACTCATTAACAGAGATGGGGAAGACCACAGGTGGGGCCTTTTTTTTTTTTTTTTTTTTTTTGAGATGGAGTTTCACTCTTGTTGCCCAGGCTGGGGTGTAATGGCGTGATCTCGGCTCACTGCAACCTCTGCCCCCTGGGTTCAAGCGATTCTCCTGCCTCAGTCTCCTGAGTAGCTGAGATTACAGGCACACACCACCATGCCTGGCTAATTTTTGTATTTTTAGTAGAGACAGGGTTTCACCATGTTGGCCAGGCTGGTCTCAAACTCCTGACCTCAGGTGATCCACCCGCCTTGGCCTCCCAAAGTGCTGGGATTACAGGCGTGAGCCACTGTGTCCGGCCGAGGGGCTGGTTTTATGGAAAATGTCAGCAGTGAACGTTGCCACATGTTAAGCTTGAGCCATCCAAGCAGAGTTGCCAAGTAGGCAGTTAGAGATACTAGTTCTGAATTCAGAAAGAGGTTTATGCTGTGGAAATACATTTGGAAATCATCAGCATATAAATGGCATTTGAAGACATGAGCCAGGATGAAATCACCAAGGGAATGAATATGGAGAGGAAAGAGAAGAGGCTCAAGCATGATCCCCTGAATCACTCCAGTGTTGAATGATCAGGGAGATATGAAGAAAAAGTTCAGGAAAATTGAGAAGGGAAAGAGCAGACAGAGTTAAGAAACATGGTAGGATAATGTGGTGTTCTAGAATACAAGTGGACACATTGCCAAGGAGGAGGGATAAACAGTGAGACAAATGCTGTACAAATATGTGGAATCTAATAAAGTCAAACTTACAGAAGCAGAGAGTAGAGCAGGGGTTTTCAGGAACTGGTTGGGGGAGCTGGGGAAATGGGGAGATGTTGGTCAAAGGGTACAAACTTTCAGTTATAACATGAACTTAGTTCTGGGGATCTAAGGTACAGCCTGGGTCCTGATGGATGTGTTAATTCATTTGATTGTGGCAATTATTTCACAACGTGAACATATGGCAAAGCATCACATTGTACACCTTGAGTATATACAATCTTTGTCAATTAAATATGTTTTAAAAGATAAGGACTAAGAACGCCCATTGGATCGGGCAATACAGAGGCCGTTATTGACCTTGACACTGGCAGTCTAAGGCAGTGGTAAGGATGAAAGCTAGATTGGGGTGGATTCAAGAAAGAATGAGAAGAGAGGGCTTGGGAACAGCGAGGATAGAGAGCATTTTTAAAAAATATTGTTAAGAGAAGCAGATAAATGGGGCAATAGCCAATGCTGACTCCCTTTCTCTGGCTCCTTGTAAACTCTGCTCATTACCCCACCCTTCCTCCCCAATAAAGCTGTTACTGACACACCAAAGCCCATGACGCCCTGACTGTTCCACAGCCCCTGTTCATTTCCACCTCACCTCCCCACTCCTCAGCTCCTACTTGCGGAGGGTTTGGATCCAGCCTTGCAGGTTTTCGACTTGTTCTCTGTTTCTGGAGAGCTCTGCTGCAAATATGCCAGTGAATTACTTCTTCATGTCATTCAGATCTCTACCCCAATGTCACTTTTCTGAGATGGCTCCTTTAGCCTCTCTAAAATATTAGGTTGATGTGAAAGTAAGTGAGGCTTTTGCGTTGTTGAAATTTGCCATTTGATATCGGAATACATTCTTAAGTAATTGTGGTTATGCTATACATCATTTTAATGCACACTTCTCACTTGATGTTTTTCGCTAATGACTTATTACTTGCTGTTTATTTTATATTTATTTTAGACCATGGAAGTGATGTTAGACAAGGGCAAATTCAAGCGATTTTCTTATTCAAGTTCAAAATGGGTCATAAAGCAGTGCAGACAACTTGCAACATCAATAGCACGTTTGGCCCAGAAACTGCTAACGGACATACAGTACAGTAGTGGTTCAAGAAGTTTTGCGAAGGAGACAAGAGCCTTGAAGATGAGGAGTGTAGTGGCTGGCCGTCAGAAGTTGACAATGACCAATTGAGAGGAATCATCCAAGCTGATTATTTTTCAACTACACAAGAAGTTGCTGAAGAACTCAACGTTGACCATTCTATGTTGTTCAGCATTTGAAGCAAATTAGAATGGTGAAAAAGCTCGATAAGTGCATCCCTCATGAGCTGAGCATAAAAAAGAATAGTTGTTTTCGAAGCGTTGTCTTCTCTTATTCTACGCAACAACAACAAACCATTTCTTGATCGGATTGAGGCGTGCGAAGAAAAGTGGATTTTATATGACAACTGGTGACAATCAGCTCAGTGGTTGGACCTAGAAGAAGCTCCAAAGCACTTCCCAAAGCCAAACTTGCACCAAAATAATGTCATGGTCACTGTTTGGTGGTCTGCTGCCAGTCTGATACACTACAGCTTTCTGAATCTCAGCGAAACCATTACATCTGAGAAGTATGCTCAGCAAATTCATGAGATGCACCAAAAACTGCAATGCCTGAAGCCAGCATTCATCAACAAAAAGGACCCAATTCTTCTCCATGACAATGCCCAGCTGCTTGTCACACAACCAACACTTCAAAAGTTGAATGAATTGGGCTACAGAGTTTTGCCTCATCTGCCATATTCACCTGACCTCTTGGCAACCGACTACCACTTCTTCAAGCATCTTGACAACATTTTGCAGGGAAAATGCTTCAACAACCAGCAGGATGAAGAAAATGCTTTCCAAGAGTTTGTTGAACCCTGAATCATGGATTTTAATGTTATAGGAAAAAGTAAACTTATTTCTCATTAGCAAAAATGTGTTGATTGTCAATGGTTCCTATTTTGATTAATAAAGATGTGTTTGAGCCTAGTTATAATAACTTGAAATTCACAATCCAAAACCGCAATTACATTTGATTCTCTACCCCATGCCCTTCTTCATCTTATTATAGTGCTCACCGCTATTGGAGCTTGTGTTATTTGTTGTGTTCTTGCCTCCCTAGAATGTTAAGTTCATGAGAGCGGGGCCCTTGACTGTATTTGGCTTCTTGACTTCCCCAACACCTAGAACTGTGCTTGATGCATAGTCTCTCCAATACGTCCATTATGACACCTTTCTAAATGTTTGTTGAAGAAATGAGTACTCCTGTCAAAAAGATGTAAACGCATTTTCCTATAAATAAACTTAACTTCTAATATCCAGTCACTATCCCTGATTGCAGAAAACAATAGACTCAACTCCTAGTAAACTCAGTCAACTCTGGCTTTACCTCATACAATGTAGAATCTCCTCTCCCACTCCTTCTCCCCTTACCGGAGATTTATTTAAGACTGCTTTATGGAGAGCATATACTTTTAGATCTCTGCAATAAATCCCCAAAGCCTACTTAGAAACTTAAGAGTCTTTGTCCAGAGGATCCAGCTCTAGACCCTCCCCTAAGTAGTATGTGCTGCTGACTAGATGAGATGGCCTCTGAGGAAGCTTCGTGTGAGAGAAAAGATGGGCTTGTGGTATTCCAGAATTTCATCCCCATAAGTACTTTCTCCATTTTTTGGCAATGGTGATCATATGATTTTGTAAACATCCCTTTCTCCTCACTAATAGCCCCAAGCTCCCAAGAACAAAGACAAGACCCAATTTTTTCCTCCTTCATCTGCCCTGGCACTTGGTTGGTGGGTTTCCTGTGCTTAGAGTTTCACCCCTTTATTCCTTTCCTCCGGTTCCATGACATAAGAAATTACAACAGTTTCTTACTCCTGTTTCTAAGCAGCTCCAAGCAACTGGCTAACTGGCCATGAGGCCAAACAGAATGGGAAGTCTGCATGTAGGGATAAGGCAAGGAAAGGCAGACCTGGCATTTCCACAGGCCCTGGATGGCTGATACAGCTAAGACAGACCAGCTCTCCTGAGGAGTCTGCCCACCTCCAGGAGGTAGACAAAGGTTGAGGGGGAGGGGACCTGCACCCAGGGGGTTTGCAATGTGATTTTACATGAGGAAGGAGGAACATTTTGTCAGGCCAAGGCTCAAGGACCCAATCTTCTGTGTTTGACCTGGTATTGCAGCCCTCTCGGCCTTGCACAACACAAACATCTGTGCTCTGCGAATCATTATACCGGTATTTTAAAACAGAATTTATATTTTTTGTTCTAAATGAAACACAACCACTTCATCCAGTGCTTAACCAAGCAAAGATCAATTGATCCAGTGTTGAGTGCAGGAGGAACTAGTTGTACTGGACTTCCAGAGACATCTTTGTAACTTGAGTTTTCTGTCATTGAAATTATTCCCCTTTATACAAAGTGCTTCTTTGGCTTTCCTTCCCTCACTGCCCGCTGCATACAGCCTCTTAGAGTAGAGTGCATCACTGTCTTAATATCAGAGCTGCTGTCTTCTGTTTCAGAAGCAGTTTGGCAGCTTTGAAGCTCTGTATCTCAGAGATCATCCATCCCAAATTTCAATATTTATTTCCACCACACCGTGGTTTCTCACTAGTATTTAGTGAAGGGCCAAAGAGCTTTCTTACCATGTATTTTAAAACTTCCAGACCTATTCATAGCCTCCTGAGCCATTTCAGTCTTTGCACGCAACCCACAACCAGATTCATATCCACTGGAGCCTCAGCAAAGTGTACCTGTCTTTGGTTTTCACTCCGTGAGGATGCAGTCAGGGAGGAGTCCAAGGAGACTCCTGGAGAAAGGATATATGGGCAGGAAAGATTAGGTTGTTGGAGTTAGAAAAAACACGCTTCCTAACATCACAATACTTACACCTTTGTATCTGCTTTCCTGTCTTGCTGTCTGTGCTGTAAGCATCACAAAACAGACTTGATTTATTTATTTCCATGTCTGAAGTGTATCACATAGAACCTTGCAGTTATTTGATGCTCAAACAAATAATTGGTAAAACAAAGTGAACTACCACTCTTGGTAAAGATAAAGTAAAAGGGGCCAGATTTACCCTTTCACCAAAAAAGAAAAAAGTACCTGAGACAGTGGTTTTCAAGATACTAGACACACCAGGCAATGAAGGACAGTGAACCTTGACAGACAGATGAGGTGAGCCCTGATTGCTCCAGCTTACTCTCAGAGAGTTTGCAGGCTGCTGTGCAGAAGGGGAATCCAGACAGGGCCTGGCTATCTCCCTGAGTGAAGATAGAACTGGGAGGCGGGCATGCCAAGGCAGCTAGAGTTTGCAGAACACCAGAGAGAAGAGAACTGTGCACAGAGAGAACTCTGTAGATCTGCAGAAGATTCTTCTTGAGTCTTCAGCTGAGTATTAATAGGCACATTCATGTGAAGAAATCATATGAGACAGGAGAAAGAATTACTTCGAAGAATTAAGAAGGAAAATCCCTGGAGCCCACAGGACCAGAAATACTTTCTGTTTCTACTAGCCAGACTGGAAAAATGTGTAATTCACATGGTTTCAGATAGGATACTCAGAAGGGTTATGCTTCAGTAGTGGGTACAATTTAGTTTTAGATTAAATGTTTTTCTGGTCTTAAAAAAGATCTGAAGGGATCAAACTGCTTCCAAGTAACTTAACTGTATCTCAATACAGAGCTTAAGTATATTTATAGGGACATAAAGATATTTAGCACCCAGAAAGACAAAATTCACAATGTCTGACTTCCAATTAAAAATTGCCAGGCATGCAAAGAAATTGTAAAATGTCATCAATAATGATAGAAAAATAAAAGTAACGCAGAAAAGACACAGGATTTGTAGACAAGAGCATTGAAACAATGATTATAAATTCATTCTATATGTTTAATAAGCTAGATAAAATATTGTGCACATTCAGTAAATATATGAAATATATATATTTTAAAATTAAATTTGTGGAGATGAAAACTACCATGTCTGAAATAAAAAATACCTTGGATGAGATTAATAGTATATTAGGTAGTACAGAAGAAAATATATGAACTTGAAGATGTCGCAATAGAAATTACCTAACACAAAACACAGAGAGGAGGAAAAAAGACAAAAACCAACCAAACAAAACAACTCAAATAGAAAACATCAGTGAGGTGTGGGAAAATTTTGAGCAGCCTAATATAAGAACAGGTGAAATCCTTGAATAATAGGGTAGATGGGGAATTACCAAAATTTTTCAAAATTGGCAGGGTGCTGTAAATCCACCAAGAAACATGAAGAAAATTATACCAAGTCACGAGGACAATACAATTGCTTCGAACATATGATAAAATAGTCATAAAAATAGCCAGAGATAAATAGACATTCACATGAGGAAAGTCACATGATGACAGGAAAAAGAAAGAAATGAGAGCAAGTTTCTTACTAGAAACAATGCAAGCCAGAAAACAGCAAAGCGACATCCTTAATATAATGAAAGAAAAAATACAAACGGAAAAAACAACAACAAAAGACTGGAAAACTAGATTTCTATATCGAGCAAAATACATTTTTAAAACGAGATAAAGATTTTTTCAGAGATTTAAAAGCTGAAATAATTTCACACCAGCAGACTATGAATTATACAAAATTTTAAAGGAAGTCCTCAGGATGAAGAAAAATAATATCAAATGGGACTATGGATCTACACAACAGAAGAGCACCATAAATGGTAAATACCTGGATAAAACAAAACCTTTTTTTCTTACAATTCAAACCTACTGGAAGAATAAATAACTATTTAAAGCAAAATTGAGAGCAATGTATTATGAATATTTTTAAGATATGTAAAATAAAAATGTATTATCATAATAGGACAAAGATCAGAAGGAGAAAAATGGAAGTATATAGTTTACAGGTTCTGATACCATAAGCAAAGTAATATAACATAAAGGTGGACTATACAAAGTTAAAAATCTAAACAATAGAATCCTAATGTAACTACCTAAATAACACAAAAAAGTTACAGAGATTAAGTCAATGAAGGAGATGAGATGGGGTTGTATAAAAGGCTCAATTCAAAAAAAGGAATAAGACAAAAGAAAACAAAAAATAGGTGAGACAGAGAAAACAAACAGCAAGATGGCAGATTTAAACACGACCATATTTACTAATCACATTAACACTATTGATCTTAATACTCCAATTAAAAGGCATAAATTATCAGATCAAATAAAAAAGACCCATCTATATATTGCTTGGAAGGAACCTGCTTTAAACATAAAGACATAAATAGGTTAAAAGCAAAATAATGGGAAAATGTCTTGTTAATACTAATCAAAAGAAAGCAAATGTGGGTATATTGACTTCAAAGTAGATTTCAAAGCTAAGATATTACCAGGGATAAAGAAGGTAATTTTGTAATAATAAAGAGGCAATTCACAAAAAGGATACAATAAATCTTAAATCTTTATGCTTCTAATAAGAGAGCTTCAAAACACACAAAGCAAAAACTGCTAAAATTGAAAGAAACTGTGGAAGAATTCACAATTATGGTCAGACCTTTCAATGCTACACATTTAATACTTGATAAACAAGTAACCAGAAAATAAGTAAAGATGTAGAAGACTCAAATCACATGGTCAAACAAATTAGTCTAATTGACATTTACAGAACACTCCATCTTACAACAGTAGGATACACTTTCTTTTCAAGGGCACATGAAGCATTTACTAAGATAGAGCATATTCTGAGTCATAAAGAAATCTCAGTGAATTTTAAAAAATTCAAGTCATGTAAAGTATGTTATTTGACTGCAGAGGAATAAAATTAGAAATCAAAAACAGAAATATCTCTAGGAAAATCTCACAGCATTTTGAAAATAAATAAAAACACTTCTAATTAACCCACAGATCAAAGTAAATCAAAAGGGAAAATAAGAACTCCTTTGAACTAGAAACAGAAACACAACATTCCAAAATTTTTTTGGTTGTAGGTAAAACAATGCCTAAAGAAAAATTTCTGACATTAAATACCTATATTAAATAGAAAATATTTCAAAATAATAACCTCGAGTTCCACCTTAAGAAATTAGAAAAAAGAACAAACTACACCCCAAATAAGCAGAAGAATGGAAATGATAAAGATCAGAGTAAAAATAAATGAAATAGAGAACCAAAAACAACATAAAAAACCAACGAAACAAAAAGCCAGGGCTTTGAGAAGATTGATTAAATTGGTGAAAATACTCTCTAAACTAAGTAGGAAATACAGAGAGGAGATGTAAATTACCAATACAGGAATGAAAGAGGTAAGCTTACTACAAATTCCACATATGTTAAAAATAATAAGGGCATCTTATGAATAAATTTGTACCAATAAATTTTAAAACCTAGATGAAACAGATGATTTTCTTGAAAGACAAAAAGTGGTAAATTTCATTCAAAAGTAAACAGATAATTTGAAAAACTAAAATCAGTTAAAGAAATTGTATCTTCAGTAAAAAATCTTCCCACAAAGAAACCTCCGGGAACAGATAACTACACCTGGGTTCCATCAAATGTCTAAGGAAGAAATCACACCAATTCTCCACAAACTGCTCCAGAAAATTGAAGAGAACACCTCTTATTTCATAAGGACAGCATTACTTTGATACCAATATCAGAGAAAGATATTACAAAAAAGAAAACCACCAACAAGTGCAATATCCCTTATTAACATAAAGCCAAAGCTTCTTAGCAAAATTTTAGCAAATCAAATCCAAGAATATAAAAAAGATCAAAGAGGGCTTATCTCCAGTATGCAAGGTTCTTTTAACATTCAAAAATCAATCAATGTAATTCACCACATTAGCAGACTAAAAATAAAAAGCCATATGATCATCTCAATAGATGTAGAACTAACATTTTTCAAAATCCAACATTCATTTCTGTTACTAACTCTCAACAAAGTAGAAAAAGAAGGAACATCTTCAAGTGGCAAAACAGAGTGATAAAATACATTGGAAAGAAAAAAGTCAAATCTGTGCTTAGATGGCATGATCATTTGTGTAGAAAATCTTATGGCATTTACATGGAAGCTGTAAAAACTAAAAAGCAGTACACAGGCCGGGCACAGTGGCTCATGCCTGTAATCCCAGGACTTTGGGAGGCTGAGGCGGGCGGATCACCTGAGGTCAAGGGTTCAAGACCAGCTTGGCCAACATGGTGACCTCCTGTCTCTACTAAAAATATAAAAATTAGCTGGCATGGTGGCACGCACCTGTAATCCCAGCTACTCAGGAGGCTGAGGTGGGAGAATAGCTTGAGCCTGGGAGGCGGAGGTTGTAGTGAGCCCAGATTGTGCTACTGCACTACATCCTGGGTGACAGACTGAGAATACATCTCAGAAAAAAAAAAAAAAAAGAAAGAAAGAAAAGCCATACACAAGTTTAATATACAAAAAGAATTGCATTTCTGTATATTAACTGAATAATTAGAAACCAAAATAAAAATATCATTTATAATATAATCAAAGTATATCAAACACAGAGGAAATATGACAAAATGCTTGCAAATTTTAAGGGAAACATGACAAAATGCATGCAAATTGTTCACCAAAAACCATAAAACTTTAAAAAATTAAAGAAGACATAAATAAATGGAGAGATAATCCATGTTCACCAATCAAAATACTCAATATGGTTAAGGTGTTCATTTCCATCCCAAAAATATAATCTATAGATTTAAAAAATCCCAGTCAAAATCCCAGCATTTAGTTTTAGAAATTGATAAGTTTAGTATAAAATTAATATGAAAGTGCCAAGAACTTAGAATAGCTAAAAGAACTTTGATGAACAACTAAATTAGAGGACTATATTACCTGACTTCAACACTTAGCATAAGGCTATAGTAAATAAGACATTAATGTCAAGACAGACAAATAGATCAATGTAAAAGAGTTAAACAAATATGACATGGTGGTGATTTTTGACAAAGATGCAAAGGCTAGAGAAAGGACAGTCTTTAATAAATAGTGATAAAACAATGGGATATCCCTATGCTTCCCTCTGCCTCTCCCCCAGCAAAAACAAACAAACAAACAAACAAAAAAACCAAAAACAAACAATGAACCTTTGTTCATACCTTCCACCGTAAAAAAGCATACCCCATTTTATTGCACTTTTCAGATATTGTGATTTTTTACAGTTTGAAGTTATATGGCAACCCTATGTCCAGCAATTCTATTGGTAGCATTTTTCCAACAGCAAGTGTTCATTTCATGTCTCTCTGTCAAATTTTGGTAATTCTTGCAATATTTCAAACTTTTAAAATTATTATTATGTTTGTTATGGTGTTCTGTGACAGTTGATCTTTGATGTTACTATTGCAGTTGTTTTGGGGCACCATGAACTGTGCCCATAGATGATGACAAATTTAATTGATAAATATTGTGTGTGTTCTTACTACTAGACCAACCAGCCATTCCCCCATTTCTCTTCCTCTCATTGGGCCTTCCTAGTCTCTGAGACACAACACTATTAAAATTAGGCAAGTTAATAACCCCACAATGGCCTCTAAGTGTTCAAGTAAAAGGAAGAGTCACATGTCTCTTATTTTAAACCCAAAGCTAAAAATGATTAAGCTTAGTAAGGAAGACATGTCAAAAGTTGAGATAGGCCAAATGATAGGACTCATGCTGAACAACCAAGTTATGAATGCAAAATAAAACTTCTTGAGGGAAGTTGAAACTGCTACTCTAGTGAACACATGAATGATAAGAAAGCAAAGCAGCCTTATTGCTGATATGAAGAAAGTTTAAGTGGTCTGGATAGATCTAAGCAGCCAAATAATTCCCTTAAGCTGAAGCCTAATCCACAGCAATCCATAGAATTAACACTCTCTTTAATTCTATGAAGGCTGAAAGAGGTGAGGAAGCTGCAGAAGAAAAGTTTGAAGCTGGCAGAGGTTAGTTCATGATGTTTAGGAAAGAAGTCAGCTCCATAATATAAAAATGCAAGGGGAAGCAGCAAGTGCTGATGTAGAAGATGCAGCAAGTTATCCAGAAGGACTAGCTAAGATAGTCCATGAAGGTGGCTACTCTAAACAACTGATTTTCAGTGTAGATGAAACAACCTTCTATTGGAAGAAGATACTATCTAGGACTTCATAGCTAGGGAGGAGAAGTCAATGCCTGGCTTCAAAGCTTCAAAGAATAGACTGACCCTCTGGTTAGGGGTTAATACCACTGACGACTTTGAGGTCAATGCTCATTTATCATTCCCAAAATCTTAAAGCCCTTAAGAATTATGCTAAATCTATTTTTCCTGAGCTTTATAAATAGAGCAACAAAGCCTGGTTGACAGAAAATCTGTTTATAGCATGGTTTACTGAATATTTTAAGCCCACTGTTGAAACCTACTGCTCAGAACAAAAGATTCCTTTTGAAAAATTACTGCTTATTGACAAATGTACCTAGTTACCCAAGAGCTCTGATAGAGATATAAAGGAGATTGATGTTTTCATGCCTGCTAACACAATGTCGATTCTGCAGCCCACAGATCAAGAAGTAATTTCCACCTTCAAGTCTTATTATTTAAGAAACACATTTTGTAAGGCTATAGCTGCCATAGATGCTTTAAATAGTGATTCCTCTGATGGACAAAGTAAACTGAAACTCTCTGGAAAGAATTCACCATTCTAGATGCCATTAAGAATATTTGTGATTCATAGGAGGAGGTAAAAATATCCACACTAAAGGGAAGTTTGGAAGAAGTTGACTCCAGCCCTCATGGATGACTTTGGATGGATTCAAGACTTCAGTGGTGGAAGTAACCACAGGTGTGTTAGAAATAGCAAGAGCACTAGAATTATAAGTGGAGTTTGAAGATGTGATTGAATTGCTGCAATCACATGATAAAACTTGAACAGATGAGTTGTTGCTTCTTATGGATGAGCAAAGAAATTGGTTTCTTGAGATAGAATCTACTCCTGGTGAAGATGCTGTGAACATAGTTGCAATGACAACATAGAATTTAGAATATACCGTAAGCTTAGTTGATAGAGGAGTGACAGGTTTTTAGATGATTGACTCAAATTTTGAAAGAAGTTCTACTGTGGGTAAAATGCTATCAAACAGCATCACATGCTAAAGAGAAATTTTCCATGAAAGGAAGAGTCAATTGATGCAGCAAGCTTGATTGTTGTCTTATCTCAAAAAAGTGTACCTTGAGAATAGCTTGAACCTAGGAGGCGGAGGTTGCAGTGAGCCAAGATCACACCACTGCACTCTAGTCTGGGCAACAGAGCGGGACTCTGTCTCAAAAAAAAAAAAAAAAAGTAGGAACTGTACCAGCCACTCCAGTCAGCAGCTATCAACATCAAGGCAAGATCCTCTACCATCAAAAAATCACCAATTGCTGAAGGCTCTGATGATTTCATGTTTTAGCAATAAAGTATTTTTAACTCAGGTATGTACTTTTTTTTAGACATAATGTTATTGTGCATTTAATAAGCTATAGTATAGTGTAAACATAACTTTTATATGCACTGGGAAATAAAAAAATGTGACTCGCTTTATTGTGGCAGTCTGGAACTGAACCAGCAATATTTCCAAGGTATGCCTGAAAAAAAATTAACTTCTAGAAGAAAATATACGAGAAAATCTTTGTGTCCTAGAATCAGGCAAAGATGTCTTGGGTATGACAAATAAAACAAAATCATGAAAAAAAACTAACTGGACTTTATCAAAATTAAGAATTTCTGCTATTTGAAAAAAAAATTTTTAAGAGAATAAAATGATAAGCCACAGTCTGGAGAAAATATGTTAAATCATTTATTTGACAAGACACTTGTATCAAGAATATACATATATATGTATATGCATACATACACACAGATATATATATACATACATACATGTGTACATACACACACATACATATGTGTATATATATATACACATATACATACACATACATACATATGTATATACACATCCCCTTAAAATCCTGTAATAAAATTCCAAATAGCTCTAAATAGTAAAAAAATGCAGGAAATATTTGGACAGAAAACTCACCAAGGAAGATATATGAAGGCAGAAGAGTTCAAGGAGAGATGCTCCATATCATTAGCCATTAAGAAAATGCACATTAAAGCCACAATGAAGCAGCACTGCATATTTATTAAAATGTCTGCAACTCTAGAACTAAAAAAAGTGAGCATACAAATAATCAGCAGGGCTATGCAACAACTGGAACTGCCATACACTTCTCGCGGGAATGTAAAATGGCAAAACCTTTTTGGGAAACAGGTGGGCAGGTTCTTAAGAAGTAAAACATACACCTATTATATAACACAGTCATTTTCCTCTTAGATCTTTACTGAAGTGAAATGAAAGCATATGTTCATAGAAAGATTTGTGCATCAATGTTCACAGCAGTTTTATTTGTAATAGCCTCAAATTGGAAACAACCCAAATGCCCATCAAAGGATTAGTTGATAAACAAAAGCGACATATTCACAATAATGAGGGTATTTGCTACTCAGCAATGAAAAAGAATGAACAGTGGATACATGCAAAAACATGTTTGAATCTCAATCTAATTTAGCTGAGTGAAAGGGACCAGGCATAAAAGAATGCACAGAATGCTGGGAAGTGGCAGAGGAGGGACTTGACTTGCTGTCAGAGCACCCCGTGGAGGGTGGCCAACCCAGAGAGCTGCCTGGAGACTCAGGAAGAAGACAGGGAGTAGGACTGGGGTGGGGCAAGGGGCGGGGATAAAAGTTGGAGTCTCCAGGCTGGGCAGGGGTCTTCCCACCATTCCTGCAGACCCATAGCCTCGCCTTTCACAGAGGGTTGGGTAATTACCGTTGGCTTCCCCAGACCCCAGCAAGGGAAAGGCGGGTGAGTCAGCTCATCTCTGCTGTCCTTGCATAGGGTGCAGATCCCAAGGCCCAGCTCTGCTAGATCTTGCCCAGCCGCATTGGGCCTGGGAATGGTGGTGAGGCCCAGTGTAGCAGGACTCTCACTGACTTCCACCAATGAGTTGGGGGGCGATGCCAAATTGGAGGCTGGTGCCACGGGAGGGTGGAGGTCTCACCTTGGAACCCCAGTAGTCCCTGGAGCATGACAGCCGGTGGAGGCTCCCAGGGTGGAGAGCAGGGCACCCACCACCCAGGTTGTGAAGAGTAGCAACCCGCCAACTACTGCAGCAACCACGAATCCCCCAGGAACAGCTGGATGGGGCATGTGGAAGCCTTCAGGAGCCCGGTGCCAAGGATCTCAAGATTTCTCCCATATGGCCAGATTCTTGGAATGACCTGACCTTGCAGGTCGCTAGCTACTTCAAGAAACTCCTAAATTGTGCTGCATCACTTCTCCTGAAAGTTTACATGCAACGAATGGGGTTTTGCCCTTTGCAGTGTGGGAATACAAAATAACTCAGAGTTGCCATGACCCAGAATAGAAATAGAGTGGCCCATTTTAGACGCTTCATGAAAATCTGTTTACATTTTGAAATATGAACCTTAGCATTCACAAAAACTTTGGAGAGATGGCTGCCCACCCTCCTAGAGGGAAAAATAAACTACTTCCAACAAAACTTTGTAGGACTATGAAATTGTTCCAATTTCTCCCACAAACTAAACAAAGTGCAGGAATATTTTGTGTGCCACTGGTGAATTGTTTCTAGGGAATCTCTGTTTTGAAATTCCAAGTAATTGAAAATGACTTACATAGACCCTAGATGGTATCAAAATAGAAACTGCAGTTTTGAGCTTTTTGTTATATGCAGTGTTTAGTGGGTAGGGGAAGACCTGCTTTGAAATAATAAATTCTCAGCATTATAACTAGAATAACCAATGCAGAGAAGTGCTTAAAGGAGCTGATGGAGCTGAAAGCAAAGGCTCGAGAACTATGTGAAGAATGCAGAAGCCTCAGGAGCTGATGAGATCAACTAGAAGAAAGGGTATCAGTGATGGAAGATGAAATGGATGAAATGAAGCGAGAAGGGAATTTAGAGAAAAAAGAATAAAAAGAAGCAAACAAAGCCTCCAAGAAATATGGGACTATGTGAAAAGACCAAATCTACGTCTGATTGGCGTACCTGAAAGTGACGGGAGAATGGAACCAAGTTGGAAAACACTCTGCAGGATATTATCCAGGAGAACTTCCCCAACCTAGCAAGGCAGGCCAACATTCAGATTCAGGAAATACAGAGAACGCCACAAAGATACTCGTCGAGAAGAGCAACTCCAAGACACATAATTGTCAGATTCACCAAAGTTGAAATGAAGGAAAAAATGTTAAGGGCAGCCAGAGAGAAAGCTCGGGTTACCCACAAAGGGAAGCCCATCAGACTAACAGTGGATCTCTCAGCAGAAACTCTACAAGCCAGAAGAGAGTGGGGGCCAATATTCAACGTTCTTAAAGAAAAGAATTTTCAACCCAGAATTTCATATCCAGTCAAACTAAGCTTCATAAGTCAAGGAGAAGTAAAATAATTTACAAACAAGCAAATGCTGAGAGATTTTGTCACCACCAGGCCTGCCCTAAAAGAGCTCCTGAAGGATGCACTAAACATGAAAAGGAACAACCGGTACCAGCCACTGCAAAATCATGCCAAATTGTAAAGACCATCGAGGCTAGGAAGAAACTGCATCAAATAACGAGCAAAATAACCAGCTAACATCATAATGACAGGATCAAATTCACACATAACAATATTAACTTTAAATGTAAATGGACTAAATGCTCCAATTAAAAGACACAGACTGGCAAATTGGATAAAGAGTCAAGACCCATCAGTGTGCTGTATTCAGGAAACCCATCTCACGTGTGCAGAGACACACATAGGCTCAAATTAAAAGGATGGAGGAAGATCTACCAAGCAAATGGAAAACAAAAAAAGGCAGGGGTTGCAATCCTAGTCTCTGATAAAAAAGACTTTAAACCAACAAAGATCAAAAGAGACAAAGAAGGCCATTACATAATGGTAAAGGGATCAATTCAACAAGGAGAGCTAACTATCCTAAATATATATGCACCCAATACAGGAGCACCCAGATTCATAAAGCAAGTCCCAAGAGACCTACAAAGAGACTTAGACTCCCACACAATAATAATGGGAGACTTTAACACCCCACTGTCAACATTAGACAGATCAATGAGACAGAAAGTTAACATGGATATCCAGGAATTGAACTCAGCTCTGCACCAAGCAGACCTAATAGACATCTACAGAAATCTCCACACCAAATCAACAGAATATACATTCTTTTCAGCACCACACCATACCTATTCCAAAATTGACCACATAGTTGGAAGTAAAGCTCTCCTCAGCAAATGTAAAAGAACAGAAATTATAACAAACTGTCTCTCAGACCACAGTGCAATCAAACTAGAACTCAGGATTAAGAAACTCACACAAAACCACTCAACTACATGGAAACTGAACAACCTGCTCCTGAATGACTACCTGGTACATAACGAAATGAAGGCAGAAATAACGATGTTCTTTGAAACCAACGAGAACAAAGACACAACATACCAGAATCTCTGGGATGCATTCAAAGCAGTGTGTAGAGGGAAATTTATAGCACTAAATGCCCACAAGAGAAAGCAGGAAAGATCTAAAATTGACACCCTAACATCACAATTAAAAGAACTAGAGAAGCAAGAGCAAACACATTCAAAAGCTAGCAGAAGGCAAGAAATAACTAAAATCAGAGCAGAACTGAAGGAAATACAGACACAAAAAACCCTTCAAAAAATTAATGAATACAGGGGCTGGTTTTTTGAAAGGATCAACAAAATTGATAGACCACTAGTGAGATTAATAAGAAAAGAGACAAGAATCAAATAGATGCAATAAAAAATGATAAAGGGGATATCACCACCAATCCCACAGAAATACAAACTACCATCAGAGAATACTACAAACACCTCTACGCAAATAAACTAGAAAATCTAGAAGAAATGGGTAAATTCCTGGACACATACACCCTCCTAAGACTAAACCAGGAAGAAGTTGAATCTCTGAATAGACCAATAACAAGCTCTGAAATTATGGCAATAATCAATAGCTTACCAACAAAAAAGAGTCCAGGACCAGATGGATTCACAGCTGAATTCTACCAGAGGTACAAGGAGGAACTGGTACCATTCCTTCTGAAACTATTCCAATCAATAGAAAAAGAAGGAATCCTCCCTAATTCATTTTATGAGGCCAGCATCATCCTGATACCAAAGCTGGGCAGAGACACAACAAAAAAAGAGAATTTTAGACCAATATCCTTGATGAACATTGATGCAAAAATCCTCAATAAAATACTGGCAAACAGAATCCAGCAGCACATCAAAAAGCTTATCCACCATGATCAAGTGGGCTTCATCCCTGGGATGCAAGGCTGGTTCAATATATGCAAATCAATAAATGTAATCCAGCATATAAACAGAACCAAAGACAAAAACCACTTGATTATCTCAATAGATGCAGAAAAGGCCTTTGACAAAATTCAA
Organism: Pongo abelii; assembly: GCF_028885655.2. NCBI lineage: Eukaryota > Metazoa > Chordata > Mammalia > Primates > Hominidae > Pongo > Pongo abelii. The sequence continues at coordinate 97,723,414 of NC_071985.2, forward strand.
CAACCTTCATGCTAAAAACTCAATAAATTAGGTATCGATGGGATGTATCTCAAAATAATAAGAGCTATCTATGACAAACCCACAGCCAATATCATACTGAATGGGCAAAAACTGGAAGCATTCCCTCTGAAAACTGGCACAAGAGAGGGATGCCCTCTCTCACCACTCCTATTCAACATAGTGTTGGAAATTCTGGCCAGGGCAATCAGGCAGGAGAAGGAAATAAAGGGTATTCAATTAGGAAAAGAGGAAGTCAAATTGTCCCTGTTTGCAGATGACATGATTGTATATCTAGAAAACTCCATTGTCTCAGCCCAAAATCTCCTTAAGCTGATAAGCAACTTCAGCAAAGTCTCAGGATACAAAATCAATGTACAAAAATCACAAGCATTCTTATACACCAATAACAGATAAACAGAGAGCCAAATCATGAGTGAACTCCCATTCACAATTGCTTCAAAGAGGATAAAATACCTAGGAATCCAACTTACAAGGGATGTGAAGGACCTCTTCAAGGAGAACTACAAACCACTGCTCAATGAAATAAAAGAGGATACAAACAAATGGAAGAATATTCCATGCTCATGGGTAGGAAGAATCAATATCTTGAAAATGGCCATAGTGCCCAAGGTAATTGATAGATTCAATGCCATCCCCATCAAGCTACCAATGACTTTCTTCACAGAATTGGAAAAAAACTACTTTAAAGTTCATATGGAACCAAAAGAGAGCCCACATTGCCAAGTCAATCCTAAGCCAAAAGAACAAAGCTGGAGGCATCACACTACCTGACTTCAAACTACACTGCAAGGCTACAGTAACCAAAACAGCACAGTACTGGTACCAAAACAGAGATATAGATCAATGGAACAGAACAGAGCCCTCAGAAATAACACCACATGTCTACAACTATCTGATCTTTGACAAACCTGACTAAAACAAGCAATGGGGAAAGGATTCCCTATTTAATAAATGGTGCTGGGAAAACTGGCTAGCCATATGTAGAAAGCTGAAATTGGATCCCTTCCTTACACCTTATACAAAAATTAATTCAAGATGGATTAAAGACTTAAACGTTATGCCTAAAACCATAAAAACCCTAGAAGAAAACCTAGGCATTACCATTCAGGACATAGGCCTGGGCAAGGACTTCATGTCTAAAACACCAAAAGCAATGGCCACAAAAGCCAAAATTGACAAATGGGATCTAATTAAACTAAAGAGCTTCTGCACAGCAAAAAAAACTACCATCAGAGTGAACAGGCAACCTACAAAATGGGAGAAAATTTTCGCAACCTACTCATCTGACAAAAGGCTAATATGCAGATTCTACAATGAACTCAAACAAATTTACAAGAAAAAAACAAACAACCCCATCAAAAAGTGGGCGAAGGACATGAACAGACACTTCTCAAAAGAAGACATTTATGCAGCCAAAAAACACATGAAAAAATGCTCACCATCACTGGCCATCAGAGAAATGCAAATCAAAACCACAATGAGATACCATCTCACACCAGTTAGAATGGCGATCATTAAAAAGTCAGGAAACAACAGGTGCTGGAGAGGATGTGGAGAAATAGGAACACTTTTACACTGTTGGTGGGACTGTAAACTAGTTCAACAATTGTGGAAGTCAGTGTGGCGATTCCTCAGGGATCTAGAACTAGAAATACCGTTTGACCCAGCCATCCCATTACTGGGTATATACCCAAAGGACTATAAATCATGCTGCTATAAAGGCACATGCACACATATGTTTATTGTGGCACTATTCACAATAGCAAAGACTTGGAACCAACCCAAATATCCATCAATGATAGACTGGATTAAGAAAATGTGGCACATATACACCATGGAATACTATGTAACCATAAAAAATGATGAGTTCATGTCCTTTGTAGGGACATGGATGAAATTGGAAATCATCATTCTCAGTAAACTATCGCAAGGACAAAAAACCAAACACCGCATGTTCTCACTCATAGGTGGGAATTGAACAATGAGAACACATGGACACAGGAAGGGGAACATCACACTCTGGGGACTGTCGTGGGGTGGGGGGAGGGGGTGGGATAGCATTAGGAGATATACCTAATGCTAAATGACGAGTTAATGGGTGCAGAACACCAGCATGGCACATGTATACATATGTAACTTACCTGCACACTGTGCACATGTACCCTAAAACTTAAAGTATAATAAAAAAAAATAATAATAGCATTATCACTGAAAAAAAAAATTCTCAGCATAAAAAAAAACCTACTGTGTGATTACATAAAATTCTTGAAAACACTAATTTGAAGGGACAAAAGTAGACCAGCAGTTTTCTGGGGACTGGTGGACCGGGAGAAGTATGAGAGAGAGAGTACAGAAATGCACTCGAAAAATTTTAAAAATGATATGTTAATTACACATCAAAAAGCAGTAAAAACGGAAGTTTACAAGTGTGCTTAATGAGGCTGATTTCTCTATTTCTACCTGTCTACCTGGACTAGTGGGGGTGTGCTTGGGGACAACTTATTGGAGGATGATGTCTTCTTTAGAGGGAAATAGGGCCTTGTGGCTGAGAGGAGTTTGAAAACTATGCACACTGAATAGCCACTCGGTGTCAGACCCTATGTCAGGCACTTTAAATGAATTATCCCTTTTAATTTTCATAAAAAATCTTTGAGGGAAGTACCATTATCTTCATTTTACATACGAGGAGATAGAGCCTCAGAGACACTGAACCCCCTGCTTTAAGATTGCTACTCTGTGACCGAGGAGCCAGTGCTGATCCTGGAAGATTTCGCTCTTTGCCGCCAGCCTCTGTGCTTTGCTGAGTCCTGGGGACTCTACCTCCAACTAAAATCTCTGGATGGGGGTGTGGAATCACTCCAAGGGACTTACATATTTTTGCCTGGTCTGGAGTGCAATGTGGCACCCAGGGACCCAGAGGAATTAGGATTCTTGCACTTTGAGTGACCAATAATCTTTTTTTTTTTTTTTATAAGGACTGAAGGGGTTCCTGGAATGCAGGACTTTCATTTTAAAACCAAGATGAGAGTCAGTCAACTAAGCTCCAGCTCAGCAGAGGTTTTGTTCTTCAAGATGCTAGTTCTTGCTGCTCGGACCTCCAGGACATGCCCATAATATTTCTTGGGCTCTAGGCCAGGCTGGTGAGATGGTTTCACAGGTAAGTAAAGGAACAAAGGGAGGCAATGTTCTTTTTATTGCTCTTTATTTCTGTGCTGTCTAAATGTCAGGATCACTAGGAAAGATGATTCTAGCCTCTTCATCCTCGCATTTCCAGATGGAGGCCTCTCTAGGGTAGGGAGCTATGATGGGAAATAGGAGCCTCTCATTGGGTGGAAATGGTAGTCACTGTGAAAACTGCTTCTCTAAACACAGGTCTAGCCTGACTCTCAGTAATCCCCCCCCCCCCCCCCACAAAGTGAAAGGCATGGCCCCAGGGACTTCTTCTTTGTTTGACTTCTTCTGCTCTCATTTGCTTGGCTTGGACTCATTTTGTGGGCTATAGGGCTGCTGCTGGGTTTGAGATCCCTTGTCCTGAGTTTGTGGTGAGTTGGGCTCAGACTCCATGTTAAGGGGTGAGACTTCAGGCTTGGTCTCCAAACCACAGCACCTGGCCTGAATGCAGCATGGGGGTTTTGGCTGGCAGCAGTGATTGTGTTTTGGTGGGCAGCATTGACTGCCTTTTGGCTGGCAGCACTGGTTCTGTTTTGGCGGGCAGCATTGATTGCCTTTTGGCTGGCAGCACTGGTTCTGTTTTGGCGGGCAGCACTGATTGCCTTTTGCTGGGCAGCATTGACTGTGTTTTGGCTGGTCACACATCTTCTGGACACCTGGAGGTACTAGAAAAAGAAAATAATATTCTCATCAGAAGGAAATCTGGGTGCCTGCTTTCATTTCCTCCTTTCTTGATACCCAAATACATCCGTCTTCAGGATAATGACTCAGACCGGGGTTGAGAAAGCAGAGCTGGATCCCTCAGAGAGGCCAGCCAGCCCCATAATTCTACCTTTGCATATGCCAGTGTGTTTGTTCCTTACTAGGCAGTCATTTGTCAGATAAAGAATCAAAAGACCAGAATATGTAAGCAATGTGCATAAGGTCTCTTAGCTAATGAGCAAACAGTGTGACCCTCAGTCTCCAGATCCTGAGTCAAGTGTCAGGCACTTCACAAACATCAGCTAATGTTATAACCGCTACCAGCCTAAGGTAGACATTTTTAGTCCACTTCACATCATATGAGGACCACTGAAGTCCAAAAATCCACCTCAGTCGCTTGTAAGTGATTCAAGCCAAGCTCTATCCCACTCCAGAGCATGTGCTTGTTCTTATCTCTAATGTGGCACCCATGGACCCAGGTGCAATGAAACTCTTGCACTTAGAAAGACCAACTGTCACACCCTTCCTGAATGCATCATCTTGTCCCATGCACGGAGCACTGTGGTGGTTACAGCGAGATGAAATGAAAAGTACAGTGCTCTTGGCATGGCAGGACTTGAGTTCCAGGCCTGGTTCTGCAACTCCCAAGCCTCAGGGATTGTGCAGTTCTGTTCATCTCTCTGGGCTTGTATCTCTTCCTCTATAAAGGGGCAGTGGTGGAGGTGAGGAAGGGGGAACTGGACCTGGTAGGTGTCCTCAAACTCAACCATTCAGCAGTTTTATAATTTCCTGATTCTTCTAGGTATAGAGAAAATCCAAACAACTCCTGCTTTACTTCTATCTACCCACCTCTCTCCTCCTAGGAAGTCCAAGCTCTCCTGGGAACGTCCCTGGGCCTCAGCCCAGGTATGCAGCCCCTGGAGAAGCCCCTAATGGTTTCTGCCCTGTCCCTCCTATGGCACATGATGAGAGGATGAATGCCACTGTTGTGGTCCCAGAGCAGAATAGAGGGTCTAGAAGTGGCCAGGAAACAGCAGACAGTGAGCAGGTTGTTATCTAGCCTCCTCAGGGAAATGTAGAAGCAGGAGAAATGAGCCTGTACCCCCTCTGGGGACTCAGCTCGCAAAGCCACAAACCCATGTCAGGAAGGTGCCAGGCCTGTCAGAGCCCTGTCACTGGTAGGGGAGGATGGGTGTGGGATTTGGAGTGACAACTGCTGAGGTGAGGTGGCAACCCCCTTCCGGCCTCTGGCAACCTTGGGATTGTGAGAAAAGCCTCTGGCCCAAATTAGTGGTTTTTTGTTTTTGTTTTTGTTTTTGTTTTTGTTTTGAAATGGAGCTTCGCTTTTGTCACCCAGGCTGTAGTGCAATGGTGCGATCTCGGCTCACTGCAACCTCTGCCTCTTGGGTTCAAGCGATTCCCCTGCCTCGGCCTCCGCAGTACCTGAGATTACAGGTGCCCACCACCATGCCTAGCAAATTTTTGTATTTTTAGTAGAGATGGGGTTTTGCCATGTTAGCCAGGCTGGTCTCGAACTCCTGACCTCTGGTGATCCAACCACCTCACCCTCTCAAAGTGCTGGGATTACAGGTGTGAGCCAATGCGCCGGCCCCCAAACTTGTTTTTTAAACTGAGCCAGTTACTGCTGTGGGCTTTCCACTAAGCACACACATGCCCATATCTCTGTGAGTGTGTGTGTGTGTGTGTGTGTGTGTGTGCACATGAGTGCATGTAGGCATGTGTCCATGCATAAATATAGGTACATGGAGAGGACAACTTGAGGTTTGTGATTATGGCTGTTTAGCAAATTGAGACTGCTTGAACTTTATCACGAGTCTTTATGGTTAGAGCCAGTGTGAATAGCTCCTAGTGGGGGCCAGCCTCTGTCCTGGCCTTCTCTCTCCTGCTGGGTGCTCCCTACCTGCCCTCCATCCTGTCCTGACCTGCTGTCAGGCTCCTTCCCCACAGTCCTGCTCCAAACACTCTCCCTAATGTTTAGAAAGCCACATCTCTTGTCTTGTCCTCTTCTTTTGTGTCCTGTAGGTAGAGGGACTCCTGGGGACAGTAGCTACAAATATCTCCTCACACTAAAGTCTTTCTGGGGGAGGGCTGGACGCGGTGGCTCACGCCTGTAATCCCAGCACTTTGGGAGGCCGAGGCAGGCGGATCACCTGAGGTCGGGAGTTCACAACCAGCCTGGCCAACATGGTGAAACCCTGTCTCTACAAAAAATACAAAAATGGGCATGGTGGCAGGTGCCTGTAATCCCAGATACTTGGGAGACTGAGGCAGGAGAATCGCTTGAACCCAGGAGGCAGAGGTTACAGTGAGCTGAGATCGTGCCATTGCACTCTAGCCTTGGCAAGAAGAGCAAAACTCCATCTCAAAAAATAAAATAAAGTAAAATAAAATAAAATAAAATAAAATAATTTCTGGGGGTTACCCCATGATATGGTTTGGCTCTGTGTATGTACCTCACAAGATCTGATGGTTTTATAAGCATCTGACATTTCCCCTGTTCTTATTTCTCTCTCCCACCACCATGTGAAGAAGGTCCTTCCCCTTTGCCTTCTGCCATGATTGTGTTTCCTGAGGCCTCCTCAGACATGTGGAACTGTGAGTCGATTAAACTTCTTCCCTTTATAAATTATCCAGTCTTGGGTAGTATCTTTATAGCAGTGTGGAAATGGACTAATCCACCCCAGGAGGACAAAAATCTGTATCATCCTCTCCCGAAGGTGTGCAGGATTCTCCAGTCAGGTGGTTGCTAAAGGACGCCTGTCAGATGACCTACTTTGCTATCTGAATCACCCTTGTGACTTTATAGAAGACCCAGGGCTGTGGCTATCCTGAATGATGGGTGACATGCTGTTAGACTCAACCCTTTTTTATCTGGGGATTCACCTAAATCCAGTTCATAGTGTACAAACTGGGTCCCATTGAGCCAGGTGTGGCCGACAGCGCCACCCACTAGAAACAGTAACTTTCAGACTCACACGTTGGACCCAGCCCCAGTCCAGACTCTCTTCACTTCCACTTTCTGAACCATTGGAACCTCATCTCAGGGTTTCTCTGTGGGAAGGAGGGGAGCACAGTGCTACCTCCTATAAGGACCCCTATGTTTGAATCTCCTGAACTAGAGCGTTAGGGTGAGAGAAGATTGGGAAGGAAGAGTTATCGCTTAAGGCCCTGCCACCTGGTATAAACCTTTCATGATCCTAAGTCCCTGGCTATATGGCTGCAGCCTGAACTGGGTCAAGGGCAGTTCCCACCTAAAAAAGGGAGAGTGACTTGGGTTAGGATGTTGGCTTTAATTCAGTCATGACTCTATCTCTGCCAGTTGTTCCTGGATTCATTCTATCTTTCAGGAAAAGGCCCCTGCTTCCATTTAAGAGGAAGACACTGGAGCAAAGACTCCTAAAGGATGGGGGTGGGGACAAGTCACCCCATTGCTCATTCTAGGTCAGAGGAAGCCGCAAAGAGGCTGAGGTGGCAGATACAGGCCCTGCGATGCCTTGACTTGCCCGAGAGAGAACAGGAAGGAGAGAGGTGAGCAATGGAGAGGCACACCAAAAATGGAAATAAGACAGAGACAGACCAGCATAAAAATAGGGAAGAGGTGAGAGAGTACAGGGCCATGTTCTCTACCACCTTTGCAGTGTTCAAAGCTGTTTGACAGGAAATGTGTGTGTGTGTCCACACGCACACACAAGCACACACTTGGGTGCCCCTGCAGCTGTACAGGGGTGAGTTTGGGTGTGCCGGGGTATGCAAGGAGCCCAGTATCTGCCCGTATCTCCTGGTTGTTTGAATCTGCTCCCTTAGGGGTCAGACCTAAGACTAGGTTTTGAGAGGGACGAGGGAGGAGTGAGCCCCTTCTGTTTTTATTTTCTGTTGTTCCTCTCTGTGTTTATTTTTGCCTTTTGCTACTTTTTTTCCTCCCTGCCTCTCTATCATTCTCTGGTCTTTCATCCTGTCTCTATCTTTCTGTCTTTTGTCTCTGGTTTACCTTTCTCTACTCTGAAGGTCAGTGCCCTGAATTGACCAAAGTGCAGAGTCTCATCACCACTTGGAAGTCCAGTTTGTTAGTGTCCATCTTTACAAGTCCAGACTCAGCTGTTTCTACAGAAGCAATTCTCATTCCAGTGATCAGAGGTGCAGAGGCATCAGGGGCACCTGGAGCCCAGGTCCAGGGGCTTGCCTCACCAGTCCCACCAACATCCCCACTCCAAGCATGTCCCCCATAGTCAGATCCTGGGAATAGGTCCTGAATGTGGAGGTTGTGCAATATCAGAGAAGCACAGCAGGTTAGAAACCAGTCTTGTTGACTGTAGCATAGGTAGGGCAACATCAAGTCCTTCTGCAACCTCACCCCCATGGATGCAGGTCCTGCCCCTCTGAGCCAGTGCTGTCTCCACTGTCTTCCTTCTGCCTGGTGAATATCTATATCCTCCACTTTCAGAACCCTGGCTCCTGTCCAATAAACCTGCCTCCTGGACCACTCTGCCTCCTGCAAGAGTTTCTTCTTAAGATTCTCTCCTTGGCCAGGCACAGTGGCTCACACCTGTTTTCCCAGTGCTTTGGGAGGCTGAGACAGGTGAATCACTTGAGGTCAGGAGTTTGAGACCAGCCTGGCCAACATGGCGAAACTCCATCTCTACTAAAAATACAAAAATTAGCTGGGTGTGGTGGCGTGCACCTGTAATACCAGCTACTTGGGAGGTTGAGGCAGGAGAATCACTTGAATCCGGGAGGTGGAGGTTACAGTGAGCCGAGACCTTACCACTGCACTCCAGCCTGGGTGACAGAGTGAGACTCCATCTTAATAAATAAATAAAAATAAATAAACAAATAAATAGATATTCTCTCCAAGCTCCATTTCCCTTCCTTCCCAACCATGCTGTGCACAGCCTGCCTCAGGAAATCTGCCTGATCATGTCAAACACTTGTGGTCCAGGGCCAGGGCCATCTTCCTAGCTCTTGTTGCTCTATTCAGAGAGGATTGATACAGAGCCCAAACCACCAGGAGGGCCCTGGCAAGGCAGCTTCTCCCTTTGCCCACCGGCCCAGCCTCATGTCCAGCCACTGTTCCCTCAGGCACCAGACTGGCTCAGAGCAGACACCTGCTGAATTTTCTCACCTCTTTCCAGGTCTTTGAACATGCTCTTTCCCAGCTTAAACCACCCTTCCTGGGTCTCTGTCCCCACATGCTCACTGAATATCATTCAAACCTGAAGTCTCTGCTTACACATCACTCCTCGAGGAAAACTTCCTTAACCCAAAGTCTCCATCTCCCTAAAAGGCTTTCTTGGATCCCCTATACTTCTCATTACATTTTTATAGTGGTTATTATTTCCCTAATTGTCTCACTTCTGTGGTCTGTTAGTTCCATGAGCACAGACATTCTCACTATCCCCACCCTCAGTGGCTCCCATGTCTTCGTCTTAAATAGAAGCAGGAAGTTTTTCCTGAAAGATAGGATGAATCCTGGAATCCTCTCATCCAACACACTGAATGGCATTGCATGGGTCTCAGTAGGTAAATATGTAATGAACGAATGAACACATGAAAAAGCCATGGAGAGAGGACCCAAAAGACAAGGTTTCTCTGTGTTACCTGGTCTGGCCACACACTTCTCAATTCACAATTTCCATGCTTGACTTCTTATGACTGATTCCAGTAGATATTATTGATCTTCCTCAGCAGCCTAGTGAGTCCATGACTATCAGAAGCCAAAGCCTTCTGAACCAGATGGGTTCCCTTCCCTGCTAATGCCAAGATTCTAAGCCTCTATGACACCATAATTCTCTCCACAGGACTCTATGCCTAGCTCACTCACTAGCGCCCCCTGCCTGCTGGAGAGTCTGTCTCTTTGGTTTCTTTCCTGAAAGATAAAAAGAAAGCTCCCTAGCTAACCCATAAACGTGCAATGACCTAAAACACAAATCTGTATTGAGTGTCTCCTATCTACCAGGCTCTGTCCTAAAAAGTGAAGTGTAGCTCAATGGGATGTAGTTTCCATTCTCAAAGATCTAATTCAATATGGAGGCAAGTCAATAGCCAACAATAGCATATGATAATAATGATGGTAGGATAAGCACAGGGGTCAGGTTTGGGGGTCAGATATGCTTCCTGGAGGGAGCGATATTTAAGCTGAGACTTGGAAATTGGAAATAGGAAGTTGGACATAGGGGTGTGTCTGGGAGGACATTTTCAGATCCAGAAATGTGAAAGTATAGGCTATTTGGTGGAAAAGCTCAGTGTGGCTGGAGCAGAGTGGGGAGTAAGGAGAAGGGGGAGATTCACCTACCTAGGTAGGTAAGGCTGTGTTAGTGAGGACCCTTTATGCCATAAGAAAAAGAGTTTCGACTTTATCCTGAGGACAATAGGAACAACTGAAAGGTTTTAAACAGGGGAGAAACTGGGATGCCTTAGGGGCCAGGACCCTATTTTATTCACTTTGATATTCCCAGTGTCTGGCTGAGCAATTGGCACATAAAAGATTCTGAAACTGAATCAACTGAATAGTGAATTGACTGAAATAGTGAGAAGAGAGAAGCATTTCATTATGTTTACTCTTTCCCTTTCTTCCTGTAGCATGGCCTCTTCGAGGACAGTGGCTAGGAAATTCTTTTCTTCTAGGAAGCATGCCTGCCATAAACATTTGTAGGACACCAGACAAGAGCACAAACAGAGGCTTCTGACCCCTGTGGTTCACCCCTGGTTCTCTCCCTACTCCCTGGCTTCATCTTGTGCCACGAGGGACCTCGGGTGTGCATGAGTGTAAATATCCTAGTCCATACCGTCCATGTTCTTTTCATACATGGATCTCTCAAACTGCCCCTCTCTTGGTCATTGAGACCTAGAAGTGAGCACAGTATTGGCTGTTTGAGTCTTCAAGAGGATAGACACATGAAGGTGGTCTCAGAGCCATTTGACAGAGATTTCTGGGGTCTTGGATAGCTGGAGTGAGGGAGACAGCAGCTCTGGGCCTGTACACTGGACCTATCAAATCATCCTATGGGGGTGGGTCATGACTGGAGGAGAGCCAGAGAAGGACTCTTTAAAGTCTGAAGTCCAGGACAGAACCACCTCGGCCAAAGGGTAGCACTCTTGGGAAGTATGTGAATTGTGCTTTTCATTCTATAATAGCCTATTCAAGTATTTCTCTTTTACTTGTCTTCTTCAGGTATTCATGCTTATACTTATCTCTAAAATTTATTCTCAGTAAAATGTCTGCTCTCATTCACATCTCCCAAAGTGTCTAACACTGTAGTTGGGACCAAAGGCTTAATCTATAAGAATTAAGTTCTTTCTAGAAAGAGTACAGAGAGGGAAAGAGAGGTAGAGTGAGAGAGAGAGGTGGAAATGACCAACAAATCTATGAAGAAATGCTTATTCATAACTAAAGGAATGCAAACCAGAAGATCAACGAGACACTGGCTTTTCTGTGACAGTCTGGCAAGAAATATGAAATTTTGATCACATTAGTTGTTAATGAATATGTTGAGAAACAGGTATTTTCATATTCTGTTAATGAGATTTCATTTTACAATCATGTAATAGGATAGTATATAGCTAATAAAAACATAGAGTCCACTTGTAGATGATGCTATGAAAAATTCTCCCAACTATGTAATCAAAGAAAGCAATCCAGTAAACAATATGTTAGTATATCCCTTTTCTTATAAAAAGAATGTATATATAAAGATATATACAAAATAAGATAAACATATATGTTAGTATACATAAATATTTTCCTAGAAGAATCAAATACACACAAACTATTTGAATTTTTAACCATGATGCATATTAGTTTGTTAAAATTAAGCTAATGAAGGCTATCTAGGAGGTGAGGATAGATATACTTTCTGCTCACCATTTAAGTTCTATTTCTAACACAATGTATGGAACATCCTAGGTACTAAGTCCACATTTAGTAAATAAATACATGGAAGAATAATTTAACCAGTACATTAACTTGGAACTCTTTGTGTTCCTGTTCTTCTGCCTGACTACTTCCTGCTGGAGTCCTTGGTTCTCTTTTCTTCTCCACCAACACTTATTTTCTTGGTTAGAACGTTCAGTCTCCTGACCATGAAGGCCATCTATATGTCAATGATGATGGTGTCTACTTTGTTAATAACAGCTGAGAAATCTCTCCGGAACTTCAGACTTTCATATCCAACTGCTTATTTATTTACTATTCTTACATGGATATCTAATAGACATCTCATATTTAACTTGCTCACAACTGAGCTATTGATATTTTCCTGAAAACATCCTCTACCCCTAGACATCTCAGCCCAGAAGATGCTAACTCTATTCTTCCATTTGCTCAAGCTAAAGACTTTTGAGTCCTCCTTGGCTTCTGTCTTGTATAACTCACACTCAGTTAATATCAGTAAATTCTGTTAACTTCAAAATGAACTCATCTGTAACTGTGGCCAACTTACTCTGAGACACCATGATCTCTTGCTGACTTTTCTAATCAACTTTTAACTGGTATCTCTGCTCTATTCTTGGTCCCCTATTGTCTGTTTTCAGCAGAGCAGTTGGGGTGGACTTTAAAACATAAGTCATATCATGCAATTCTCCTGCTCAAAAACCTGAAGTGGCTTTCCATGCCTTGCTGGGTAAATGGAAGTCCTCGCAATAGCCCACAAGGCCCTGCATTATTGACCCCCAACTCCACACACACCTTGGACCTCATCTCCTACTGTTCTTCCTGTCACTTGCTCTGCTGCAGCCACACTTACCTCCTTGCTGTTCCTGCAGCAGGCCAGGTGTGTGCACATGTGCACATGCATACGAATGCACAAGCATGCCACTAAGGGTCTTTTGTTTGTATTTCAAGTCTTTGCTTAAATATCAATTTCTCGGTGAGGTACACACTGATTTTCCTGATTAAAATGACAATCTTCCACACTTGCCCTCACTCCAGTCACCTTTGCACAGTCCTATTTTGTTTTCCTTTGGTAGTACTTTTCACATACAATATAATATACGTATAATATAGAGACCAGTATTTCATAGCACTAAAATGAGCTAATTTTTATTTATTATAGTTTTATGTATTGTCTTCTCTCATTAGAATGTCATTGCCAAAAAGGCAAATGTTGTTTACTGATATATCTCAGGCTCTCAGTCAGAATATTTCCTAACACATAGTAAATACTCAAAAAATATTAGTTGAATGCATGAATGGTGATTGCTGGTCTTTTTCTTTTTAAATCAAAGTTTTTCTGCCAATAACTCCCAACTTGCTTGTCCAAATTGGGGAACTCATTTTTTAAGCTGTTTTCAATGCATCGTCCAAACTAGCAGAATGTGTCCTGCGGCAGCCCCACTCCTATCTCCTTATGTTTTTCTGCCTCTGTTATCAAAAGTGGGCGAGACTATTATCATCTTTCTTTGCTGCATGGACTATGTTAATTGATGGTAAGAAAAGTTGAGGCCAGTTTGCAGGAATTTGCTAATGTAATGATGTAATTAGCTCCAGTAACGGAGCAGAGCGAGTCCTTATGGTGCTGTCTTCCTGGGTTCCAGCATTTGAGGGTCTGTTTCCTGCAAGTCTCCTTTAATGAGATTTTTTTTTCTCCTTTTAATTTTTTTGAGACAGGGTCTCACCCTGTTGCTCAGGTTGTAGTGCAGTGGTGTGATCTTGCCTCACTGCAGCCTTGACCTCCTGGGCTCAAGTGATCCTTCCACCTCAGTCTCCCAAGTAGCTGGGACTACAGGCGCGTGCCACTACACCTGGCTAATTTTTGTATCTTATGTAGAGATGGGGTTTTGCCACATTGCCCAGGCTGTTCTTGAACTCCTGAGTTCAAGAGATCCTCCTGCCTTGGCCTCCCAAACTGCTGGGATTACAGGCATGCACCACGGAGCCTGGCCCATCTCCTTTAATATTATTAATAGTGATCATTATCATACATTCACTTGGGCCTAAAATTAGAAGTTACAAATGATACACAGTGAAATCCGCCACTTGCGACTCCAATTACTTCAGTTAACAGAGATCAATTTCTGAAATATCCTTTCAGGGTTATTTTATGCACAAAAAAACCCTCACAAACATGTATATTTTTTCTTCTTTTAACGAAATAAGAGTAACTCCACATCATTTTGCCCATTGCTTTTTTCACAACAGCATCTGTTGGAGAGCATTCCATTTCAGTACATTAAGACTTTCTCCCTTTTTTTCCCAGTCTGGATAATAACCTATGTATATATAGACGTTCCCAATTTTGGCTCTTGCAAACAATGCTGCCGTGAACACATTATTTATACATCATTCCTCAGGAGATAGAATATATTTATTTATTTAAGTGCAATTGCTGACTCAGAGGCTAAATATTTTTGTAATTTGATCAATATTTCCAGTTTCTTCCATATGAGTTTCACTGATTTATTTCACTCCCTACAATGTATAAGACTGCATTTTTTCCTACAAACTTATCAAAATGATGTGTTTTAAAATTAATTGTTATTGGCCCATCTGGTAGGTTAAAAATGGGATCTCAAAGTAGTTTTGAGTTGCTCTTAGTAACTAAGCTCAACTATATTTTATTACATTTAGTGAACCACAACGTTCGTTTTCTGGGAACTGCCTGATGATATAACTTACCTAATACTTAATTGTATTCTTGATGACTTTATTATTAATTTGTAGTACTTATATAATATTGGAGAAATTAAGTTATTTTTGTCCTATGAGAAACTAAATTTCTTCCTGTGTTTTCTGACCTTTGACTTTGTTATATTTCAGCCATATAGAAAATGTTAATTATGTAAACATGTTTTAAAATTTTTTTATTTTACAGTTCTTGTTTGTTGTATTATAATTATAAAACTGATCCCCATTTTGAAAGTGTAGAAGAATACCCCCAGATTTTCTTAAGAGTTAACTTTTAATGTTTTAACCCTTAAAGAACTCATCCTAGTATAAGATGAGAGTTTTTATTTTCTTAATGGCTTCCCAGTTGTAGCAACATCATTTATTAATTGATCTTTTTTCACAGATTTGAGGGTGTGCCTATCATGTACTAGCTTCTTTTGTGTATTTTTTCCCAGCTCTGAACTTGTTATCATGCTCTATTGATCTGTCTGTATATTCATGGTCCAGTACAAACTGTCTAACTGTAATAGCTTTATAATATGTTATACATCTAGTAGAACTAGCTCCTACACATGAATTTTATTTTTAAGAATTTTCCTGGATATTTTTATATTTATTCATTTGTGTGTGTTATTTTAATGTGGTTTTGTTGAACTGTAACATACATGCATCGAGAATACAGCCCAATGCATTTCAGCCAATGCATTTCAACAAAGTAAAACACCTGTGTGACTACCACCTAAGCCAGGAAGTAGAATGACAACCCTCTGCACAACTTCTCCACCACAGAGTTCCAGGAACCAAATTAGCAAGGGGAGCACTGGCAAAGTTAGAGCTATCTCTGGCAATGAAAGCAGAAAGGCTCTGAAGTTGAGCTTTCTCTTGGTCAGGTTTTAGTGAACTTCTACAAAGGGGTGCACGTTGTCTCTTTGTCAGACTCAGACCCTCCTTCCATTTATGGTCTGGTTGTCCCTGCATCTGCTTGGCTTTTGCCCACTGAAGTGAATACGATTCATCTCCAGTGCTTCCAGAAGTGCTGCCTTGCTTCCCACATCTGTCGCGGTCCCTTCCCACGGGACTTAGACCTGAGGAACACTTGTTTTCCCGGGTGCTGTCTCTTCAGGGTAAGGATTTAAAATCAGAGATTGTGTCTCTGCCGAGGCACCTTTGTGTTCAATATGGGCAATTGCCACATTCTCAATATTGTAAGAAGACTGACCTGACTAACAAACTTTGCTGTTTTACAGAACTATCACTGAATAATCTAAGGAAAAACAAAGGTGCTTGCTTTCAGGCAAGCCTCTTGGCTGCTCTCCTTACCTGCTCTGATTGCTGTCTCTAAGTCGTGCATATATTCTCGAGCCATCCCTGGGCCCATCTAGTGAGTTATTTACCTCTGGGGCCAGTCGCCTCCAAGATCAGAACAAGCACAGGGCCATCTCGGGTCCTCAGTATTCTGAACAATCTGTAAATAATTTCTGAATTTGCATTAGCTTCTTGTGGTCTGTAAAAAGCCTGAAATAGAGTAGCTAGGTGACCAGCAGTACCTCCTGTGTCCCACCAGGTGAACTGGAACCAAAATTAAAGCTGCAGGCTTCAGCTAAGCCCTAAACTGTCCTCCTTTGGGATCTGGGAGTAGGTCCTCTCTGTCATGCTTCCGCTTTCAAGAGGTTGAAGTATCACAGCCTTTTCCTAACTACACTCTACATCTTGGATCCCAACTTCAATTAGAAATAACTATTCCTGGAGGTAACTGTGGTTCTCTCTTTTTTCTCCTCAGGCCTGATCAAGGTGATCAGTATAAGAATACCCATCAAGGTGATAAGTATAAGAATCTTCAGGTAATTCCTGACTGCACATCGCTGCTGCAGTCTGGATGAAGGCTTGGCTTTGCTGCCTCCTGGTGGAAAACACAGCCATCCGTAACAGTCCTGAAGCGGGAGCAATGACTCCTCTTTAGTTGATTTATCTTACATATGAATTCCAAAAGTCTCCATGGTACTGTGTATGTGCGAGGGAGTGTGTGTGTGTGTGTGTGCGCGCGCGCGAGATAATCAGCGTGTCAGTTACCAATTTATTATCT
The DNA here is from genome assembly GCF_028885655.2 of Pongo abelii. Lineage (NCBI taxonomy): Eukaryota > Metazoa > Chordata > Mammalia > Primates > Hominidae > Pongo > Pongo abelii. Next base: position 97,740,012 of record NC_071985.2, read on the forward strand.
CTCAGCTCCAAACACACCCTTCGATTTGTGCTCTGGGATAAACAATGTAATCCCTCGAATCCTTTCTCCACTAAAGTGAGAACAATGCTAAACTTTCTCCATAGGGGGCGCTGGAGGGACACTGCAGTTGGAAGAGGCAGGTAGGGGGGAGTGTGTGGCGGTCCGGTGGCGCCCGCCACAAGGGCCCAGAGCGAGATCCCTCTGCCTCCTTGCAGCCTTGGCGTGAGGATGACCTTTTCACAGCCTTCTCATCCTGAAACCAAAGCCCCTCCATGGCCTGAGCTGCCCATATCAGCTGTATGGAAGTGGGGGAGGGGCAGTCCACACAGAGCTTCGGCCCCCTTTGCAAGCCTGCTTACTGCCCACGTACTCTGAAGGTAAGCCTGGACTCCCACTGCATATCCAAGCCACGTGGTTCCCGATGTCGGCCTTGCCCTGCATTGGGAAGGTGACCTATTGTTTGCCCCCTATTGGAGGGTTTAACTCCAGACCCACCTCATCTAGCTAAGCCAGAGCACTTCTCTGCTGACTGGTGGCTGAACCACACCTTTCCCAATAGGTAAGAACCCCTTCTACTTTTGTCCTTCTTTGGGTACCCTCCCTGAGCTTTTTTCTTATGTTTTATAGTTTAGTCTTTCTTTCATTATTGTTACTAATTCTTATATTAAAGTCCCTCTGTCTAACTTACTCCATCTCTTCTGTCTCCTGATTGGACTTGCTGCTACAGTGGAATAACTTAGACTCAAAGCTTAGTTCTATAATTTACCAGCTTTGCGTCTTTGAACACATTTCTTAACTTCAGATTCTTGGTCTATAAAAAGAGGATGGACACAGTACTTTTCTATGCAGTCGGTGTGAGGATTAAATGAGATAGAACATATTAAGCTCCTTGAAGAGTGCTGGTACAGAGTTTGCGAGCAGTTACATAGGATCAACTCAGGACAGAGAGAAAGGGAGGAAAGAAAAACGGTCAGAAAAGAAAAATAAGCCAAGAAAATGCCAGAGAGAACAAAAGGTAGCAAGAAATGTGAACATACACACATGAAGCAAAATCCAAGAAATCGATAGGCAATAAGATTAATAAGATTAGTAGGCAAGAGATTCATTGGTCTTCTAATTTATTGAAAATAAACATTTTATACACTACTTTACAACTTAGGAAAAAATTCAAATATATTACCTTATTTAACCTTCAAAATAGATCAACTTAGTGTCTCTTGTCTTTGTTGATGTTGTTTCCATTTTCAAATGTCTAAGATGAGGCTCGGAGATGTGTTCCAAGCCACACTGCTGGCTTGTAGATTGGAGGGCCTCATCTCCCCGTGGATCCTGTGGTCTTCCCGCGATTGCCCTCTTGTGGTCTGGTGTATAACAACACCTCATACTATGTAAACCATGTTGTTGGCCCCAAGCCCTGCAGAGGGTTTAGCTCTGGTAATTGTTGCTCTGTTTTCATTTAAGACAACTTTGGTCCCCAAAGAAGACTCTACATGACACGGGAAGGTGTCCACCATGACTCAAAGTAGTATTTCTAATTATTGTCCCAACTTTTAAAATTTTCATTTTTTGTTTTCTGTTATATTGTACGTAAAATTTATATAGTAATATGTGTAGATAATTCATTAATAAATAAAAGTATACACATTGCTTACTAATAGAGGCTTGAATAACATTGCTCTAGAACCACATTTCCCAAAGTTATTTGAACACAATATATGTCATATTTTAAATTTAATAATGAAATAATACATTTAACTTTGTTCGAGAAATACAGATAATGGCCCCTTTGTATTATGGTTGAGAAAAAAATGCAAAGGTCTCACAAATTTATTTTCTCAGTAACACATCAAAGCAGAATACATTTGTGTAGTAAAGTTAATCGTATTTACTAACGTTGAATAGTATCTCAAGTATATGCTGATATTGAAAAATAAGATAAATTGCATTGATGAGTTTTTCCCATCTGTTAGACAATACACATCAAGGCAAGGATGAACCAGAAACTCTGAATGCAAATTCATGCCCAAGTTAAAGGCGATGTGCTCCCAGGTCAGATAATTTGTCAGTGACTTTCTGGCCTTCTCCGATTAGGCATGTTGTTTTCTTAAATGCAGATTGTATGCTAAGAATAAAATTAGTATGTGTTATTTTTATCACAATGATACTTATATTGTTTACAACATTTGTGAAGATAATTATCACTTGCAATTATTATTTTCACAGAACACCTATTAACAAAGCATGGAATCTCTAATAGTCTCTGAGAGCCTTCAAATACTTTAACAACTGCAACCATTTGTCTAATAGAAACTTACATTGAGACCACTATACATAAAACAGACAAGAGCTTATTTATTTATTTAAATTTATCTTTTACATTAAAATTTATATCAATTAGTTAATTAAGAAAAATTGGGTTATTTTGATGAACATACAAAACTCAATTCATGAAATTCAGATGATAGTTGTAGTATTATTAATTAGTCTCTGCATCCACTGTTTTTCTGTATTTTTTCTTTCTGGTTGGGCAGTGCTGGTAAAATAATAGTTACTTTGCAAATGGTCCTTGGGGCCTTTGCTTGGAGCTGTCCGGATTGTGCAGTCCACAACCCAGGGAGCACCAGTCGCAGCACCAGCTGTTAGACAGTTGTCAGGATTTGTTTCTTGCTTTGTTTTGGTTTTCAACAGCTTACTTTACAATTTCAGCATATTTTTCTATTAGATTAACCTCAATATTTGAAAAAATAGTTATAAACGATTTGGAGACAATCAGCAGAAATGTCTAAGAACTGTTCACATTCCTTGACTGAAAAGTGTTTAATGACAAAATAATTTTTAAAAAACAACTATGTCAGATAATGTAAGTGTTGAATAGAGAAATATTGGATATGCTATGACTTGACGAGATATATGACATTATATAAAGCAATGTAATGTATTACTTGCACATCTATAATGTGAGACAATCCTTGATGCTATTCTTAACATTTTAAGATTCCTCAGTCCTTGACTGGAACCTTTTAAAAGCAATCCAGCCACAGCCAGTAGGAATGGAGGTGGTGAGGAATGGGAGTGGGGGTGGGAGTGGACAGGACTCTGCTCACCCTCCTGGGTCCTCCTCAGCACTCACAGCCTGCTCCCTCATTCTGCCTTGATGACACTCAGCACTAACTGGTCATGCCCTCTGCCTGTTTGTCTCAGTCACCAGCAGAAGCTCAGGACTCCCAAATTGCCTGCCATCACCAGGATTCCTCCCTTCCCCATGTGTCTGCACAATCCCCAATGGGACTCCATTTTCCATCCTTCTCCAGTGCCCTAAACCCCCCACAAACCCTCAAGACTCAAGGCTGTACATCGGAAAAATGTGCTGTATCAACCAACTGTTCTCCCAAAGCCACCTCCACCTTCTTGCCTTAAGTGAAATCTGAGTTCCGCATAGTCCTCTCATGGTCTGGCCATTTTCTTCTTACCCATGCCTTTGTACTCACTGGGCCGAGGAATGGGCTAGGCATCCATTACACCAACCACTGCTTCTCTTCATTGCAAATCCCCAGGTAAGTATCTGGCACTCTGCTCACTGTTGCTCAATCCAAGACTTTCTGTCATGGTCTTTGGTGATTTTAATATTCACAAAATGATTCATTTAATAATTTACTTCACAATTCTTTGACCTATGCACCTCTAACTGGTTTGTCTTTCATCCTAACATTCATCTACTCCCATGTCATACCAGCCTAGACCAGTCATTATTATTAACAACTACAACTCTTCTGTAAAATGAGTTTCAAATAGTCCATTTCCCAAACCTAACCTCCTGTATTTCCAACTTACTTGCTCTGGTATCCCACTCTGAGAAGTTTTTCAATATGCTGGAAACTACAATTCATTGATACCACAATGTTTTGTCTGGCCAATATCTCCTTCATGTCTTCATTCCTCTTCTTACCCAGTATAAGCTCCACAAACTATCATTAAAATCATGTGCTTGCATAATCCATGTCTCCTTTGCCCCTCTGTCTCTCTCCCCGAATTTCCAACATTTCCATCACTCTTCTCCCTTTCGATGATGAGCATACTTATTATGTTACTGAGAAAACAGAAGCAATTATAAAAGAACATCCATATAGTCTTGTCTACTCACCTACCTTTCTACTGTGGTCCCTCTTGCTGCCATGTGTAACCTGTCCATGCTCCTATATGGGGACAACCCTCCATTGGTGACCTGGATTCCATCCTTCTTGTCTACCCAAGAGTATCATACCAGCAATTCTCCCCTCTTCATCCTTCATAATTGTTTTTCCTCTGTATGCTGGATTGTTTCATCAGCACATAAAATATTATATTTTCCATCTAAAAAATACTTATAATGCTCATCTTAAAAAAAATCGGTGTCTGTCTCTCTCTCCTTTTCTCTCTCCCTAGATCTCACAACCACTTCAAGTCAACACTCAATTATCTATTTTTTTAAAGCATTATATTCCTCAAAAGTTTTTTTTTTTTAATTATTGGTACTCCTTGTCTCCAATCCTGCTTTAAACCTCGTCAGTCAAGCTTTTGTCCCACCAGTTTGCTTAAAATGCTCTTGTCAAGGTCACTGTTGATCTGCTTTTTGCCAGATATAATGGATGTGATTGACACCACCAGCAGCACATGACTGGCATAATCACTACCTCTTTCTTGCAGTACTTTCTTCACCTGACTCCTCGGCCCCTATTCCCTCGTAGATAGATGGCCTTCTTCCTCACTGTTCACTACCCACCCCCCAACTTTCTTTGATGGTTACTTCTCATATCTTTGATTTCCAAATATTGGAGTGTCCCAGGGTTGAGTCATTGTATATCCTCTCTTCTCTATCTGTATTTCCTCTCTAGGTGATATCATCCTGTCTCAAACATATGCTGATAATTCTCAAGCTTCTCTCTCCAGACTTAAGTATCCAAGTTTGTCTCTTAAAGTTCCTACTTGGATAGGAAATAGGTATCTCACATATAAAACAAAACTCCCCTCCTGCCTCAAAAAACACTCATTACTCCTAAAGTCTTCATCTCTTAAAATGCAACTGTATCCTTCCCATTGCCCAGATGAAAGCAATCCTTGAGTCCTCTTTTTCTTATAGACCCATACATCCTGTTGCTTCAGTCTTCAAAATATATCTGGAATCTGAAAATTTCTTCCACCACAAATTCCCTGGTCCCAGCCACCATTAGCTCTTGCCTTGACTATTGTGGTGGCCTCCTATGTGGTTACCCTGGTCTGCACTTAACTTCTAGTCTTTCCTCAACAAAGCAAAAGGGGAGGTAGCCAAAGGTGGGTTAACAGATGCAAAGCAGACCTCGATAAGAGGAGTAAATTCCAGTGTCCCAGCACTACAGGGTGACTATAATTCATAATTCCCTGTATATTTTAAATAGCTAGAAGAGGATTTTGAATGTTTCCAACACAAGGAAATGATAAATGTTTGAGGTGATGGATATGCTAATTACCCTGATTTGAACATTACACATGGTATACATGTATTAAATTATTACACTGTACCTCATAGATTCAATTTCATAATACATTGAAATTATTATGTGTCAATTAAAAATAATAAAAGTGAAAAACCCATAGCTTAGGTAGTGGCATACCCCTGCTCCAAACCCTCCAATGCATACCCATGTCATCCATAGTAAAAGCCCAAATCCCATAAGGTCCTCATAGATTGAATCCAACGTATCCTTGTAATCCAGGCAGCCAGTCCCTCCTTCCAGGCACACTGACCTCTTTGCTGTGCCTCCGAAGCATCTTGCACAATCCTGACTGAGTTTTGTGCTCCTGGTGCTCTTTCTCCAGATATCCATGTGATTTGCTTCTTCACTTCCTACGAAAGAATACTTGAACACAAGCCTTCCCTAACCACCCTGTATAAACTAGCAGGCCTGCACCCACACTGTCTGTTCCCCCAGTCTTCCTTTATTTCTTTTCCATACTGTTTAGTACCATGTAATATGTTATATATTTAGCCATTGTGTAGTTATTGTCTGCTGCCTCCATGAAACTAAACTCCATGACAGTAGGAACTGTTTTTGTTTATAGCCATATCCTCAGCTCTCAGATCAATGCCTAGCACATAAAAAGCGCCTGATAAACAATTATTTAATGAATTAATAGTGATTAAGTGTTTCAGAAAGCTGAATTTATTTTCTGTGTTGTGTCAGTTTTCATTTGATTGTTTACACTTTATCTGCTGCTTTAAATATATTGACCTTGCAGTATTTCACATGACAAGCTTTTTCAGTTTATTAAACAAATTAGCAAAATTTTCCAGCTGTTGTAACTATGATATGTTTATGAGATATTTATCAACATAGTGATGTTTATCAACAAAAAATAGTTATTTCTTATCTCATTTGAAATATCTTTGCCAGGACATTGTCCCTTATTGCCGGTGACAAGGACTTATCCCATGTCTTCTCATTTCATACAAATAACACTGAAAAGCTGGAAATTTAGAGCCAATTTTTATGAATGGCTTTGTCAGACATCATTTTGCAATATGTCTGCACCTTCTTTAATTCATTTGTTTTTCATGCAATACAGAATTACTTAAGCACATGTTAGCAATAATGTCTATATAAAACATAGTTTCTACAATTTTTCTTGTCATTGCTTTTGCAATGTCAGTATAAACATCCCATTGTGCTGATTTATTCAATAATATGCTAAAAAGCTGATCTCAATATTTAAAGTTTTCTTCCGTTGCACATGTATCAGTCATCTTTCCACTGACTTGTTTGAACATATTGTACGAAAATAAGCAAAATGGAAATATTCTCAATAGGCATACTCCTGTTCAGTTTTATTATAAATATTTCATGATCTCAACCTTAGAATAATTCATGAAGTGAGGTTGTTGTCATGCTGCAGTCTTTCTGAAGTTCTTTATCAGCAAATGCTCCTAACTGTACTTCTAAATCAGCTGGTCATCTAACATCCTTCTTGCAGTATCAATACCATGTCATTTTTAACAGGCTTTTTTTCTAGTAGTAGTGTCATGTGTTACTTAAGGACAGGGATACATTTTGAGAAAGTGTCTTTAGGTGATTTCGTCGTTGTGTGAACACCATAGAGCATAGTTCCACAAACCTAGATGGTGTAGTCTACTACACACCTAGGCTGTATGGTCTGGCTTATTGTTCATGGGCTATAAACCTGTACGGCATGTTACTTATACTGAATACTTTGGGCAGTAGTAACACAATGGTAAGTATTTTTGTATCTAAACATAGAAAAGGTACAGTAAAATATATCTACAGTGTATATAGTATATATACAGTATATATAAATTATATATACAGGGAATATATATAGTATATATAAAAATTATATATATACAGTATATATATATATAGTTTGTATATACACCAATGTATTTACAGGAAGATATAGTACAAAAGACACAAATGGTACACTTGTATAGGGCGCTTACCACGAATGGTGCTTGCAGGACTGGAGGTTGCTCTACGTGAGTTAGTGAGTGAGTGGACGGTGAATGTGACAGCCGAGGACATTACAGTACTGCAGACTTTAAAGACACTATACAGTTAGGAGACACTAAATGTATACAAATTCTATTTCTTCAATGATAAATTAATCTTTGTTTACTATAACTTTTTAACTTTATAAACTTTTTTTTAACTTTTTGACTCTTTTGTAATAGGAGCTTAAAACACACATTGTACAACTGTACAAAAATATTGTCTTTCTTATATCCTTATTCTGTAAAGTTTTCTTCCTAGTTAAAAAATTAAACTTTTTTGTTAACAACTAAGACCCAAGCACACACATTAGCCTAATCCTACACAGGTCAGGATCATCAGTATCACTGTATTTCACCTCCACATCTTGTCCCACTGGAAGGTCTTCAGGGACAATAACATGCATGGAGCTGCCATCTATGACAACAGTGCCTTCCTTCTTCTGGATATCTCCTGAAGGACCTGCCTAAGGCTGTCTTGCAGTTAACTTTTTTATGTAAGTAGGGGAGTATACTCTAAAATAATGATAAAAATCCAGTGAATACATAAAAACCAACAACAGTCATTTATTATCATTATCAAGAATTATGTACTATACATAATTATATGTGCTATACCTTTATGCAACTGACAGCCAGGTAGGTTTTTTTGCACCAGCATCACCACAGACACATGAGTAATGCCTCGCACTATGATATCACCATGTCACTAGGGGATAGGACTTTTTCAGCTCCATTATCATCTTATGGGACCACTCTCATCTATGCGGCCTATGATTGACCAAAATGTCATATGGTTATATATGTTTTTCTCTCATGTACAATGTGAAACCCACTTTAGATATAATATAAATGTGTTTTAATTACCAGATTTTTGACTATAATTTGAAAATTAACATTTAGCTGTTTATCAACTCGATGTATGTTATGCTTTATAGCAAAATGATATTTTTAATTGTCAAGAAATAATTGGTATAAAACTTTCTTGTGAAATTTTACTGCATAAAACATATCAGCAATTTAACCTATTCTTAACTATTATAAAAGGCACATCGTGGTGATAAAAAACATAATTATACTGTGTTATTTCAGGACACAGTCAAATAAAGGGCACATGACATTAATTTTCTATATTGTAATCAATACAGTTATTGCTAGTTGAAGACACTTACTACCAGTAATGCATAATTTATTTCAGTTTAAGCCTGAACATTCTATTGGGTAAAATAGTAATTATTCTTTTAAAATGTTATCTGTTTTATCAGTGACAAATTTCTAGTATAAGGAGTCATTAATTTACCTTTATGTAAAATAAGCATTTATAAACATAAAATATATGAAGACAGGTAAGAAAATTTATGCTAGATGCTAAGATTACTTTAGCATGATATTTTTTGTAAATGGCATAAGACTTATACTCTAAAATAATGATAAAAATCCAGTGAATACATAAAAACCAACAGCATAGTCATTTATTATCATTATCAAGAATTATGTACTATACATAATTATATGTGTTATACCTTTATGCAACTGAGAGCCAGGTAGGTTTTTTTGCACCAGCATCACCACAAACACATGAGTAATGCCTTGCACTATGATATCACCATGTCACTAGGGGATAGCAGTTAAAATAATTTATCATGAGACATTGGTGCACCTGGACTTATCTGGTATTGTATTTAATGCAATGAGCTGTAATACAATTTCGTGTGAATAAAATTTTACATAACTAGATGTATAAATGGTGGGGTGGATTCTGTACACAGTCACACTCTTTGTAATATTGGGATTTTTGAGAGGGTTAATTAATCATATGTCTCTCCTTCCCAAACTCTTAAACAATTGAGAAAGAGAACGGTTTAAGACAGAGAGTTTATAAATCAGAGCTTTGGCAAATGTAACTTGTACCACTCCCAAAATGAACTTCATAATATTTATTTCAAAGTCTAAACCTTGGAGCCTGCATTGGGATAGAACTTGGTCCACAGAGAGACATCCTTCCGGCAACCAGAGTGAGCACAGTAGAAAAGCAGAGACAAAGGAAGGCAGAACTCTTGCCATTTCACCTCTCAGACAACTCACTTGCTCTCCATTGGAAAGGACTGAATGTGAGATGGAAGATATTATTTTAAAGATGAGGCTACAATATGGATAAAAATAACATTTCCCCTTAAATCAATAACTATGATTAAAAAATTAAAAATACACATAGAGATGTTAGATAATTTTTACTCTGCAATCTACTATTTAGATCAGCTAATAGTAAACTAGTTAGACTAACAGCCCAGATGAACATGGAGAGCTGGGTGATCTCCCAGGTGTTATCATTGTCACCGTTATTTAACATTTTTGAACAGGCATTCTGAATATTCTCCAATGTGTCAACACACATAAATACACACATATACATACAAATAGAAATCTCAAGAACCCTTGAAGAACCTCTCTGGAACCCTACTGTTCCTTTTGTCAGAGGCTGGAAAACACTGATCTGGAAGTCCTCCTCCTTGGACTGAGCATAGGGATGTCAAGGACGGTGATGAAATCTGCCTTCATTCTTACCCTCAGAACTCCCAGTGCCCTGGATGCTCTGGGCCAGCCATGACCTTTAGTAATTGATTTTGGGCCAAGGGACAGCCTGGAACAGTCTCTCTTCTGCTAGGACATACTTAGTGGGTGGCATTCAAGTGTGTGACACTCCTCTGCCTGAAACCAGATGTTTTGACAGCATAGCCAAGGTTTAGTTATTCTAAACTGTGGATATGTGCAGTTTCTGGGGTACTGACCATAATCCTATTTCTTTGTCTCCCACTGACCTGATAGGCACCATGTGTCTCAAGATTGTGGCTAAGAGCCATAGCCCTGGAGGATGTACAGAAGCATTGCTGTGGCTTATGACCCATGCCCACTGTTGGGTCAGGAAGGACATTGCTTTAAGAGCAGGCCCTACACCTATGCCATTTGGCTTGTTGAATAGACGAGGGAAAAACCTGAAAAGGGTAGATAGCAACACCAAGACCAGAAGTCTCCTGGGTATTGTGCTGATTGGACCACGTACAAATTCCTCCCTCATCCTGGCTTCTGTGTGAAGACATAGACCGAGGGACTCAGTTGAGTGAATATGCTCAAGCAGAGTATTTCTCATGGCTTCTGAAACTGAGATCTGAGCAGTACAAGCACTGCTGTACCATCTCCTTCCTGAGCATGAGATTCTCCCAAATAAGGAGGGTCTGGGCATCAAAATGTCCTCGATAAACAGAAAGAAAACTCTGTGATGGTGGCACCTGTGGCAGCAGCCATGGAACAGGGTCACTTACATTTTGGAAACTCCCTCTACTCTACCCTTCTGAATCTGTGCTTTTCACAGCCTTCTCAAATAGCTCAGACTCTAGGTCTACCTTGGTAGGAATTTCCACCTGGTTGGCACCTTGTGGGAGTCTGCTTAAATAATTCAGATTAATGTGAGCTTTTCAGAGCTGAGGATGGAGTATCGACAAACATATAGGGCACCAGGAAAGATAAGCTTTATTTTAGCACACTGATCAGGCTTCAAAAAGCAGATTTTTCTTTTGCATGCAGGTCTCCTTGATCTAGGAACACAGCCAAGGCCAAGAGGCCTGAGGTTCTCAGCAAAAGGCGGAGCCCATCACCTATGGAGCTAGGCAGCTGAGTTCAGGAGGAGAAGGAAGGAGAGTAATAGTGAGGGAAGACATCAACTCAGGCGGGTCCTTGGTTGTGGTTCTTTGGTTCCTCAAAGGTCACAGGTCAGCTGCAGTCTCCAGAGCTATGGCAAGTGGAACATCTAGAAGACTCGTGCTCACAACAGTCAGAATGCTGGGGCTGACGCAGGTAGAATCGTGGAAACCGGAGTGAAACTAGAGAGCAGTGGCCTCCAAAGCCAGAAATATAGCAACTGGGAACACAGCAGGTGGGAGCTGGAGGGGGGCATGGAGCTGGACATGAAGCAGGAGCCTGAGGGGCCCACTTGGATGGATATTTGGGGAGGCACTTGGCAGGAAGCTGCCATTTCTTCCAGTGTTTCTGATAGGACATCTTGGAGAAAGTCCAGTTACTCTAAAAAACAATGCAAACATTTCAAAAGTCTAATTAATGTAAACCTTGTTTGTATCAACATTTTTCTACAGAGCCTGAAATTCTACAGTTGAATATGTGGCTCCAGAAGCCACATCATAATAGCAGAGCAGCCCTGCTTTCCTGACATAGGAGAGATTCAGCAGTGAGTAAGTTAGAGTCTGGTGACACCTTCTCTTGTGCCTGGCCTGATTCTCTCAAAACTCCTGACTTCAAAGGCATTCGCTTAGGGCACTATGTAGTCCCCCAAATCTTCACTTACTTATTATCCTATCTTCTAATTTATGCATTCTAAAAACCATATTTTTAACCTGAGTCTATGGTTATGTCACCTCTCATCATCATCTCCCTTTTTCTCTTTCTTGCATCATGAACTGTGCCTTTAGCCCTACTCTTCAGCCCTGTGTGGCTGCCTCTTGTCTTACAAACTAGTTCCTCTTACCACTCCCAAGTCTGCACTGCCCTAGTCTCTGGTTAACTTCACTCCTTCTGGGTTTGCTGCTTCTGAACCACCTCAATGATTGCCATGAGCCTGGTCTTCCTGGAATTATCAATTTCCATTCTCTCCAACTTTGAACAGCTTTTCCCAGAGGAAGTGTATCAGCCCTAGTCATCCCCAAACTGCCATCAGATCAGTAAAAACATTCACCTTGTCCTCTTAACCTTGGGCAAACGATGGGACTGCAGATAGATACACTGCAAGTGGAAGCCTTTTATACACACACTGCATTCAACTCGAGGGAATGAGCCACAGATGATGTGAAAACTGTTTCCCAACCAGGTGGTTGTGATGTCAACTTCCCACATTCCAGTGGCTCTGTCATTCTGTCACTTTGTCACCCTGTGTCACTACCAGATCCCCCAGAGCATCCTTCCCCTTCATAAACCCTCACAGTATTTCCATAAAGATTAGAAGATCATGACTTAGAAGGGTATTTATAATGACATAGCTTGGGAATTGAAATTAGGGTTTCTGGAGGAATCCAAAACATGACTGGGCATCTAAAGTCACAGATGTTAGATCAACACAGGCACTGATCGGGGTTTCTGCAGGCATTATCAATAAGATTGGAACCAATAATCTAAGCACACGTGGAACACTACTGAGGGCTCAGTGTATTTGATTCAGATACCAAAGTGCCTAAAATATTGATCAACAATGTGGCATCATAGAAAGTCCCAGCTGCAAGCAGATTTAGGATACTTCCACTCTACGTAGGTCAGGAACATATGGCCAGAGGGGGCAAAGGAGACCTCAAAGTTGTGCAGAGTCTGAACTAGAAACCATGTCTTCTAACTCTCTGGGATCATGAATTCAGGCCCCCATTTCACAGCAGCCCCTTCTTTTGGACTTGCTTGGGTACATCCACTAGGATCTAGTCTCTCCCCTGCCCACAAGCTCCCTCCTTTTTTCATGCCATTCCCCACCCAGTTCACTTTTCTTAGTTCATTGTTTCAACTACTCTTTTGCCAATATAATAAACTTTCTATTGTTACCCATTTGGCTTGTCACTGCATTTGACTGGCAAAGCCTTATCCTTGGCTGAATTCTCCCTGTTGTGCCTAGTTGCTATAAAAATGAAAACAAAAATAGACATTTTGGCAGGATGACACCATCGTAAAATCATCATCATCCACCTTGGCTGGTCCAAAACATAGCTTGATGATCCCCGTACACCTCCCTGTATTCACCACGCACATACCTCATGGCTTTTCTCCTCCCTTGAATCTTCCAAACCTTCACTACTGCCTCTAGATAGATGGTACTGCCTCTACCACATGGAGCAAAGAGCTGCTGTCAAACAGAAAGTACTTCCACTTCCTACTTCTAAGCCTTCAAGCTCACTTACATCTGCAGCCATCCTTCATGACTTCCTGTGTTACAGGGGAGGAGTGGCCCCTTGTCTTTTCCAACACCTATCCCTACCCCTTTGCTCTGGATCCTTGCATCTTCAATCTCAATTGTATTGTTTCTCCTATGAAATGCTCCCATGGCACCTTGTATTCCTGGTAACACTTGCTTGTATTTGTTTTTCAATATCTGTCATCCTGGATAGAATGAAATCCCAGTGTTCATGGGTTCACTCTTTATCTCCAGCACCTACACAGAATCTGACATAATATAAGTGCTCAAAAATATTTGTTTAATGAATTAATGGGCGATCTGTGTTTGAGGCAAAGGTCTCCCCTCCTTTCACTCCTTGAGAGAGAGTAGCCTAGGAGGCCAGGTCAGTGGCAGGCCTGTGGGGCAGGTGTGGGAAGCTGCTCCAGGGATGGAGTCAGCAGCAGGAGCTTTGCACTGTGAGTCAGTGCTCTGGTCCCTGCTCTGCTGCTCTTTCTGGGTTTCAGGAGAGGCTGGACCAGATTATCTTAGGTATATCTTCAAGTAGGTATTTTTATTTATGAGCCTCAGACCTCCAGGAGCTTACACTCAGCACAGGTCTGATCTTGTCCCTGAATATATTTTATCTGGGATTGGAAGTGGCAGTGAACTTGATGAAGAGGGTGGAGATGATGGCTGGAATGTTGACTATGCCAGGGTGTGAGATAGTTGAAAGTAAGTCACATTATGAGGGAGGAACTCCATACAGTCTATTCAGTTTCTCCCACTTATCAGAGGAAATGACTTAACATCTTGCCTTGCTGTGCCAAAGCAGAGTATAGTGTATATATGTGGTTCTCTTCTGGTTGTGCCTCTTCTGGCTCTTCTTCTGAGCCACTGAAGCCCAAATCTGTAGAGATAGGCAAAATGATGCTCTTTCCCTGTGATATTTCTGACAAAAAGTATTACAAGTATATTTAAAAATGTTGGAAAACACCATTTTATTGTGTTGGTCTAATACCCACCAGTGACCTTCTGGTTCAATAATGAAGAATTATTTATGTCCACAGAAACTCCTTTTTTGTAGTAACTTTTCAAATGCTACTTTAAAGATGTTAATTCATTTGTTGAGTGCCTGATATGTGCAGAGTTTTGTGAATTCAAAGAAAATTAAGATATTTTCTTGTCCTTAGAGGATGGTCCAAGTGAGATGATATGAGAGAAAGAAAGGGAATTAACATTTATTCTCAACCTACCATTCATTAAATATGTTATTTGAATTATCATAGTATAATAGCTCTATGGGTGTCTTTTTGTTAATCTCATTTTACAGAAAAAATAAGGCTCGTGGCTCACGCCTGTAGTCCCAGCACCTTGGGAGGCTGAGGCGGGCAGATCACCTGAGGTCAGGAGTTCGAGACAACGTGGCCAACATGGCGAAACCCTGTCTCTATTAAACATACAAAAATTAGCCAGATGTAGTGACAGGCACCTGTAATCCCAGCTACTTGGCAGGCTGAAGCAGGAAAATCACTTGAACCTGGGAAGTGGAGGATGCAGTGAGCCAAGATAGCTCCACTGCACTCTAGCTTAGGCAACAGAGTGAGACTCTGTCTCAAAAAAAAGGGGGGGCTCAAAAACATTATATAACATACCTATGTCTCAAGTGCCAATGCCCTGATTCTGGGTCGCATACTCTTCCAGCTTGTATGCTGTGTAAAAACATGAAGCCAATGCAGTAGGCAATGGTGGAGGCATGGAGGGAGGGCTGGATAGTGCACAAAGGCAGAAATTTGTACTGTCTGGGACTACATCTCTTGGAAGAGGTTACATTTGGAAGATCAGTGGGAATTAATCAGGGAGTGAAGGGGAAACTGGCATTCTAAGTAAATGGAAGAAGAATTGACAAAGGCACAGAGATGTGGATGAGCTTGGTTTGTTCTGGAAACAGATAGTGGCCATAATATTGGGTGTATAAGAACCAGAGGTGGGATGTTTCCTGGACAGAAAGGAAGGACAGGCCCAAAACATTAAAAGCTTTACTTGAAGCATTGTGTGATTTTAGCATACATTTATGGCTTCCAAATTATATTTCCTAAAATGCTGTTGCCAAGGATGCTCGACCGTCATCTCTTTTGAGAGCCTCCAGACAACATGAGTTTCTCTGCCTTTGTGCACTCCCTAGCCCTCCCTGCATGCCTCCACCGTAGACTATTGCATCTGCTTCATGTCTTTACATGGCATACAATCTGGGAGAATATGGGTCTCAGGATCAGGGCATTGGCATTTGAGCTGTGGATATGTTATTTAACATTTTTTGAGCTTCATTTAAAAAAAATCTATAAAATGGGATTATCAATAAGAAACTCATAGAGCTATTGTAATGTGATAATGCAATTAACATGTTTGATGGATAGGCGGTTGAGAATAAATTTTAATTCCCATCTCATTAATATGAGGGTTTCAGAAATTTGAGCTCCATTTAAAAATACCATTAATCCTTGAGTATTTGGGCTGCCTGGGAAGGAGACCCTGAGCAGACAACAGTGGGGGCCTTGTACCTACCCCCTGCTGCAATCAGAGTAATTACACCTTTACCTTCTTTATATATTGGAGGTATACATATGATTTAATGTGAAAACAGGGTGATTCTGCTTTTAAAAGTTTGACCAGAGACAACTGGACATCCCTGACCATTTAAACAAGGAGAAGTATGATCAGATTTACATTTTAAAAAGATTACTAGGATAAGGTGGTCTTAGTTGTTTTGATTTGGTTATCTACAAAGCTGAAGCCTGTGGTGAATGACCAGCCTGATGGTTTAATGAGGATCAGAGATGGACTTGGGGGAGGAGCTTTGTTAATCAGCTTCTAGAAAAGGGGAATTGCTGGAAGATGACTGGAAGATCTTTGCTTGGCCTAGGCCATCTGGGCACAGCTGGTGCATTCCTGGACTCCACTCTCATCTGCCCATGCACTTCCTCACCATCCTGCCTGCCTGAAGATTCAAGAATGTTAAGGATTCCCATCTGGCTTGGGTGTGCCCCTTAAAAGGGTGAGGTACCAGCCAAGCTAGCATTGGCATGCATGAGATTCTTATCAAGCTAATTCCCAAGTGATGAGAGAAAGGAAAACAAGGATTATCCTTCTGCCTGAGCAATCAACGCTTTGAACAGTCCTCCTGTGGGCCAGAATCTCCGTGGGCAGGGAGCATATGTGGGTCTGATTGGCAAACCGCACTGGGAGAGGATTTATGGTCCTCCCAAGGATGATGGGATTCATAACAGGCCCACTGAGGGACCAATGCTGCTTGTGTTTCTCTTGGAGCACAGAGAATAGTGATGACCCATGATCAATGACCTGCCTCATGGTTCTGTGCCCATCTGAATTAGTGGGTAGAAGAAAGGGACAATAACTATTCAGCATAACATATTCTTATCACCTCTATTAGGTGGCCTCAAAACAGGCACTCCATTCTATCTGTATAGTGTGAACTAGAGAGGTAGGCTCATCATGTATAATGTGGTGGTTGAAAGAATTACTGTGAGAAAAGAAACCAACACAGTGCCCAGCAATTAACTGATATTCCATAAGCTACAGTTATAACTATAAGCATTATTATTACAGTCCCAGTTATTCTCTAGATGCTGAGCTCTATTCCTTTAGGATGGGGGATGCACACCAATATCATCTGGTACCAGTGCTCTGGTCCCTCTTTTCCCTAATATCTCCAGCTGTAGAAAACTCCCTTGGAAAGAAGCAGCAGGTCATCCCTGGAGCACAAGCCTAGTCCTGACTCTGACCAGCTATGAGCCAGTTGCCTCTTCTGGGCCTCAGGCTCTTCATTTGTAAAATGAGTGTTGCTGCTTTCATCTTGATCACTAAGGTAATTATGAGATCTCTGTGCTTGTGGTTGCTCTAGACCATATTAGAGCCTGGGTGACTCCCTGATTTATCATCTCCGATATCTTCGCCAATCCTTCTCCTATGTAACACATGGAACGATGCCCTCTTTGGATCCTAGGCCCTGCCCTGGCTTCTTGGTTGACTTTGGTGAATGGAGCAATAGATAAAACCTCTTATCAGGAGCCTGTATTTACACATGTCACCATCAAGTGATGCCTGTTAATCCTAAAATAGGAAGGGATGAAGAGTGATCATCTTGCCTATCATTTTCCTCCAGACCCAAGAATATATTTTTAAATAAGAATATATTTCTAAGATCCCAAGAATATGTTTCTGAATCTTCTAAGAAAGAAGACTCCACTGCCTACAATGACAGAGCTTTCTGACTCCTGTGAAACTTCATGTCTTTTTGCTGATGTTAAAGATGAATTCTACCAACTAAGGTGAGCAGAACAGATCTTTGGCACCACCGCCCTCCTATTCTTGGAAACAGTTGTCCTGATAATATCTCTGGCTCGTCACAACTCCATGCCATTGATCTCTCCATCATTTTCTCCACTGTGCCTAAAGGAGATAACCCAGCTGGACTGTATCTTTCATCCTGCAATTAACACATCTTAAGAGAAAGGTAGGGAAGATGAATCCCTCTTATCACCACCCTTCACCTCAAAGCCTGTTTTCAGTAGTGTTTTTACCTAGGAAAGCCAGGACAAAACTCCTAAGGGCATGGGGGGACACATTAAGAAGCATTAAGCAAGTTGCTCAATCTTTCTGGAGCCCACACCTTCATCTGTGACACCAAGACCCCATGTTCCATCACTCTGTGAGCCTGTAGTTCTAAACCATTCATTCTTTTAGTGATGGTGGTCACACAAGGGAAGCCCCTCACATCCCTCCATGCATTGCATTTCACATGCTTTGTAATGCATTGTATTGCATTTCACATGTTTTGTAATGCATTGTATTGCATTTCACATGCTTTATTTTCTCTTCTTAACAACCTTGAGAGTTTGTTATTATTGCATCTAGAAAAACTGAATACTGGACAGTTAAAAGTAAGTGCATATCACACAGTCTGTAAGGTTGCAGAGCAATAAGGCAAGCCCAGCAAAGAACTGCGCAAAGCAAGGAAGCTGTCCTGGACTCTCAGTGCTGTTATAGATCAAGAATTCCAAACCTGGTTGGGAACATAAGCCATCTTGGAAGTACTTTTAAAATGCAGATCCCGGCCAGGTGTGGTGTCTCACGCCTGTAATCCAAACACTTTTGTTGGCCAAGGCAGGGAAATCACAAGGTCAGGAGATTGAAACTATCCTGGCCAACACGGAGAAACCCCATCACTACTAAAAATACAAAAATTAGCTGGGTGTGGTGGTACACGCCTGTAATCCCAGCTACTTGGGAGGCTGAGGCAGGAGAGTGGCTTGAATCCAGGAGGTGGAGATTGAAGTGAGCCGAGATAGTGCCACTGCACTCCAGCCGCCTGGTGACAAAGCGAGACTCTGTCAAAAATAATAATAATAATAATAATAATAATAAAATAAATGAATAAAAAAACAAAAGAAGCAGACACCTGGTCTCTAACTAAGACCTACTGGATCATAATCTCCAAGGAGTGGGTCTTAAGGATTTACACTGGTTAACTATTTCCCAGGTGATTCTACCTAGTTTGGCAGCCACTGTCCTGGCATGTTCTGGTAGAACTGTAGAACTACAGCCAGCCCATGAAACATTCTGGTAACAACATTTCCACAGTCCTACCACCTTCTCTGAGCTCCTCTAGGGATCTTCCTAGGAAATTGATAGATGCAGGAAGCATAGTAAACTCACAAACTTATTTAGCTTTGCAGAGGTCTTAGCAAGAATGTAGTGTGGTTTTCCACCAGGAGCTTGTATTTCTTCACCCACATGCCTAGTGGTGAGCTTCCTGGCCTAAATGAAAATGCTTTTAGTTGGAGAACTTATTACCTCACAAGGCAGTCCATTTCTTTCCACATTGTTATCTTTGTTAGAAATTTTTCTCCAATAAAATAGGAACACTTTTACACTGTTGGTGAGACTGTAAACTAGTTCAACCATTATGGAAGACCGTGTGGTGATTCCTCAAGGATCCAGGACTAGAAATACCATTTGACCCAGCCATCCCATTACTGGGTATATACTCAAATGATTATAAATCATGCTGCTATAAAGACACATGCACACGTATGTTTATTGCGGCACTATTCACAATAGCAAAGACTTGGAACCAACCCAAATATCCATCAATAATAGACTGGATTAAGAAAATGTGGTACATGTATACATATGTAACTAACCTGCACATTGTGCACATGTACCCTAAAACTTGAAGTATAATAATAATAAAATAAAAAATAAAAGTGAAAATAAATGAAAAAAAGAAAATGTGGTACATATACACCATGGAAAACTATGCAGCCATAAAAAAGGATGAGTTCATGTCCTTTGTAGGGACATGGATGAAGCTGGAAACCGTTATTCTGAGCAAACTATCACAAGACAGAAAACCAAACACTGCATGTTCTCACTCATAGGTGGGAACTGAACTATGAAAACACTTGGACACAGGGTGGGGAACACCACACACTGGGCCCTGCCATGGGGTTGGGGGAGCGGGGAGGGATAGTATTAGGAGATATACCTAATGTAAATGACGAGTTAATGGGTGCAGGACACCAACATGGCACATGTATACGTATGTAACAAACCTGCATGTTGTGCACATGTACCCTAGAACTTAAAGTATAATAAAAAAAAGAAATTTTTCTCCAAAAACGCATAAGATCAGATCATAAAGAGGTAATCACTATAATACCCAAATAAAGCAG
The DNA here is from genome assembly GCF_028885655.2 of Pongo abelii. Classification (NCBI taxonomy): domain Eukaryota; kingdom Metazoa; phylum Chordata; class Mammalia; order Primates; family Hominidae; genus Pongo; species Pongo abelii. Next base: position 97,760,200 of record NC_071985.2, read on the forward strand.
TTCTTTACATATAGCTGGTACTTACTAGGGGTTCATTGAATGATTGAGTTAATTACAAACAAAATATTTCGTTGGGTTTGGTTATAGGCCTTCATTTTACAAACAAGAGTTGGAGGTTCACAGAAGTCACCTTACTTAATCCACAAAGTTAAAATAGTGTCAGAATCAAGACTAAACCTAGGGTTGATTAAGTTCCAACCCAGTGTTTATGACTGGGGGTGGATGGAGGAGGAGCAGGGATGCAAGGTAGCAAGAGGAGAGCATGCCCATCCAGCACTACACTTCTAGGAGCACAGCATAACACTTCTGGGAACACAGCATAGCAGCTCAGTGTTTAGTGTTGGTAGCCAGATAGCCTAACTTCAAACCTAGGTTTTGTCACTCACTGGTTGTAAACTTTAGGCTTGTCACTTGACATCTCTGCCTTAGTTGCTGATCTGTAAAATGGTGATAACATCTCCTTCATAGAGCTGTTGTGAGAATTAAATAAGTAATATGAGTAGAGTGTTTAGAAGAGTACTTGGTACGTGTAAGCACTATATAAATACAGATTATTGCTGTTCTTCTTCTTCTTATTATTATTATCATTTGTTTAGTTCAGTGTCCTTCAATGATGGGGGCCTATCTCTTTATTTCTCCCATGACTTATGAATACCCATGAAAGCCAAGAGAGCATGTTGGTGACTAAGCAAAGCTGGTTTCACAATACTCTCCCTAATCCACTCTCAGGACCACTTCCATTTCTTATAAAAAATCACCCCAAGTCACATATAGATTGGGGCTGCAGCCATGACAATGGATACTGACATGGATTGGGCAAGGATTCAAGGTTGGAGTCTTACATTTGGGGAACCATTTTCACATATCAGGCTTATTGTATAAAGCCATAATAGGGAAAGTTTCCTAAAATATTCACCTGTAGGCTGTGAGAACAAACTGGACATTAGAGAAGCCATTAGAGTTAGTCCTTGGTCTAGGCAGGGGCTGAGTTCTCATTAGATTCAGGGTGCCTCGATCATTTCTACCCCTCCAGCAATCAAAGCAGGGCAGAGAGATTCTGACAGAGATAAGGATGTAACTCCAGGACTGACTATCAGAAAGAGAAGGAGGCACCTCTAGGTCCAGGTAGGGAGGGCATATTGGAGCTCAGGGGAGGAGGATTGGGGTCAGTGAGAAACAAGGACTCGAGAGAACTGGCAGAGCTGCTAGAGAGAGAAGAGTTATAGACTCTGTGTGTGCGTGCATGCGTGTGTGTGTGTGTGTGTGTGTATGTAAAAGGCGTAGGTGGTATTGAAATCTTCCCTGGCTAGATGTTAGATGATATCTGGGAAGGGTGGTGAATGAAGTAGTAAGAAACACATTTAGTTAGGGCTCTTTTATCTTATTTGGACATCATTTTATGCTAGAGTGATGCATTAAGTTTTTTATTATCCATATTTCATAGATGGGTAAATTATGTATCTTGTGAGCCAAGCTATGGTTGGCCTGAGAGACCTTCTGCTTTTAGGCATCTGCATTTTTGCTTCCTTGTATTCTTGGTGTACCCTTTCTGCCATATCATGAATAGCATTCTGTTTCAAAGTACTGTGTGTTTTTCAATGGGAGACAAAGAAATATGGGTTTGTCAACCATCTGTGTATTTGTTGTAAGAGTGTTGTTAAGTGTCTTGCTGACTATTGCAAACAATTTCTTTTAGAATCCACTGTTATGACTGTCTATCTTTCCTTTGAAGAAAAAAAGAGTGTATAATAGACTGTCTCTTTATATTCTGTATGTCAGGAAGTTCAGAACTACTCATTAGGCTGAGGTATAGCAACTATGTAGGTTGCAGATTGAATATCATGTGCTCTTTTATCTACTCACAGCCTGTTCCCTATGGTTTCCTGATTTCCTATTCATAGTTGTGTAACAGAGATGCTATGTTCACTCCTGTCCTGCTTCATAGGGAAAATCCAAACTGTTTCAACCTGTGCCTTATATGGAGTGAGGCCCTCTCATGCCCATAACCCCATGCAAGATACCCATAACCTTACTCTTTGTGTCCAAACTATACGAAGGAAGCTTGTTCTCAGAAGTGGGTCTGTTAAGATGGAATGGCAGGAGGAGGAAGCTGAGTAGGAGGTTTTGATAGAAGGAGGTCCCCATGGAGTGAAAGCCTACTTCTGTTCAGCCTCAAACCCCCACTAGCTGCTCCTCCTTTTTAGAGACCATCTCACTCTGTTGCCCAGGCTGGAGTACAGTGAGTGGTACAATCATAGCTCACTGAAGCCTTGAATTCCTGGGTCAAGGGATCCTCCTGCTTCAGTCTCCTGAGTAGCTGGGACCACAGCTGCATGCCACCATGCCAAGCTTTTTTTTTTTTTTTTTAACCATTTTAGTCCAGATGAGATCTTGTTATATTGCCCAGACTGGTCTCAAGCTCCTGTGCTCAAGCGATCCTCCAGCCTTGGCCTTCCAAAGTACTGAGATTACAGCCTTAAGCCACCATGCTGAGCCTCTGTTCAGCTCCTTGACCTTCAGGATGTTCTGTCTTTACCTTGATCCCATCCTTACCCAGTTTCAACAACCCTGGCTCACTCATTCTTTCTTTTCAATAAACAATCATATAACCTGCAAAGGCAAGAAAAAAAATGTTGCTTACATAGGATACACTGACTACTGAGCAGTTTATAATTTTGTTTGTAAAATAGAGTACAACATATAGGCAAACTGGGATTGAACATATAATTGAATATATGGCAGATAGTGAGAGCCTGTTTTCTCAGTATTGGAGTAAGAAATGATAGCTAAGCAAGGAAGGCTAGAATAAACCATGTGATACTAAATTAGAGTTAAAGACATCAGTATAAACTAATGGTTAGCTTAATACAGAAAAAGATGGATACATATTGAAATAATTATGGATACACACTGATTAGTATATGCACATATATTTCTAATCTCTATCCACTGAGAAAGCTTAGAAGCAATGACATTCCATTAGCAATGAGCACAACCAACACACTTGGTTTACAACACAGTTTTTCAATAACAGAAACCAAGGCTCACTAGAGCAATGAGTTAATCTAGGTTCAGGACACAGACTATACAAGATAAGTCTGAAGCATCTTGTAGGACCAGAAAGCCAGGGAGTGCTCAAAAAAGGAAGTGGTGCTGTTATTGGGGAAGAGACACAAGAGCCAACTGAAAGAGCTCCCAAGGCTGGAAAAATATGAGCAACAAGTAAATGACATATATTGAATTATAACCAAAAGTATGACATAAATAGTATCCAATATCTATCAGTTCATGCTGATAAGAAGAAATGATTGTATAGTTCTTAAAAAGAGAGGGAAAATAGGAAAATCTCTCACAGAGAAGAATTACAAATAATTTATACAGCATATATAACATGTACTCCCAGCCCCATAAGGAGGTGGCTTGCCCTTGGAATGGGTGATGTGGAGTGACATCCTTCCTAAGACATGAGTACAGGAAGGGAAAGAAATGGAGTAACTTTACAATAGAGAAACTTGATGAACACTGTCCAGGGTCAGTGTTTGCAGTGAGGTCACGTTGCTATATCACCTTGATGTGATGTGATGAGAATGGCACTTTACCTCTGTGGTCTTCCTCCCAAAGGTCAATAATCCTATTATAATCATAGGAAAAACACTACACAAATCTCAATTGAGAGACACTCTAAGAAATACCCAACAAGTACTGCTCAAACTGTCAAAGTCATCAAAATACTAGGTTGGTGCAAAATTAATTGCACTATTACTTTTGCACCAACTTAATAAAAAAAAGTCTGAGAAACAGTCACAGTCAAGGGGAACCTGAGGAGATGTGACCACTGACTATAACTTGATTTTCCTAAATGGGACTCAGGAACACAGAAAATTGATCATAACAAATTTACTATTAATGTAAGATATTAACAAAGGAAACTGGGTGCAGATATACAGGAATTCTTAACTATGCTTGCAATTTTTCTGTAAATCTAAAATTATTATAAAATAAACAGTCTATTTAAAAAATAGAGTGTACCCCAAATGTAAACTACAACGAACTTACAACTTGGAGTTAAATTGAGTTAGACATGCCGTACATGTTACCTATGATATCATGTGTGATCCCTCCACAGTCTCACAAGGCAGATACTATAATTTTTATCTAATTTTTAGATGAGGAAGATTTCAGAAGATTTCAGAGGTACAGAAATTTTCATAAAGCCACAGAGTTGTCAAAGATTTGAAGTGAGTTTCATCTGACAGGATTTCAACTTGTACTTGCTCTGTTAGGGAAGGTTTGGCCTAGGACTCTTAAAGATGCATGTGAAAAAAGGGGATGTGCTTTTAGTTATTTGTTTATAGAAAAGCAATACATTTAAATGAAAATTTAAAGTCAGGTAATCCAAATAGTTGTAATATGAAAAAATTAAGTATCAGTCTAAATAATCTGCTTTTACGTTTATTTCTTAGGCCATGTCTATTTACCTTCTCAATAAAAAACAGAGAATTAAGCTCACATTCATCATCCCTTCCCTCCCTCCTTCTTATTTAGACATATTTTTTATTTTAATATCATTATTGGCTACCTCTCTAACTTTAAATGCTATAATTAAAACTCTATTTCTTCATTCTTGAAGTTTGGGCAGTATTTCTTGACTTCCTACTAAATCAGCACCACATTTCCTTTACTTTAGATTAATTTTATTTTAATATATTATTTGTGACATCTGTACAGGAATAAATAAAAGGAACGACTTATTATTTATGCTGTATCATGAAGTGTATACCATCCAATAGCAAAATACCGCCTGTCAAACACTAAACTCATAGCTGCTAAACAGGTGTTATACTTAGGGAGTGGGCTATGCCAGCCGCAGTAAAGGTTGACTATGTTGACCACGGGCCAGGCTGAAGACGGCTCTATTTGTCCTGACTGGAGACCCCGGAAAAGCTGGGCACATTGAGGCAGTGGATGGCCTGAACTGAGATCACTGGGCTCAAGTTCAGCTTCTGTGCAAGAGCTTGCTTGCTGGAAGGCTGGAGTCCAGACTTGTTAAGGAAGACAGAGTAGTGTTAGGAACTGACACCTGGGGATGTTTCAAAGTCCCTGGGGAGCGCTTCTAAACACCTAGCACCTTTTTTTCTTTTAACTTATGTGTTCTTTATTTAGTCCAAACAATACAGCATTTAACATTTTCCAAAAATTAGATAAAAGAATATATTAAATATCAAATATATAAAGTTTTTCTGTCAAAATAAAATTTTCTGAATTAAAAGATGTAAAATATATGTGTTTAACATTTGTTAAAAGCATAAAGTTAGATATATTCTAAATAAAAGGAATTGTACCATTTACCTAGTTTTGTTGTTCCTATGAACTTACAAAATTTTATATATAGGACATTTAAAAATACATGTATTTATTTATTTTAACTGGAAAATAAAATTTGTGCTGTATATATTTAGCATGTACAACATATTGTTTTGAAATAATGTGTACATTGTGGAATGAGTAAATCAAGCTAATCAACATGCATTATCTCACATACCATTTTTTTGTGGTGAGAATGCTTAAAACTACATGTATATTTATGTATAAATCATAACATATATATAGATTTACAGGACATTTTGTATAAAATATAAAGTCTGCATTTTTCATTACTTATTACTATAAAACAAAGTACAACGTGCATGTAGTATTAAAATGAAGCCGTCCTAAAGCCATATAAAAAAGTCACTCTTATTGACATTTCTGATGTACAGGCATATTTTGGGAATTGTGAAGATGCCAAATACAGCCTTTATAAAGAAAAACAATAATCAAATCATTAGTTTATTTTCATTGTAGTAATTTTGAAATCAATTTGACACAGACTAACCAGTGTATCTGTAGAATAATACATAGGTTGAACACTTAGCACAGGGAATTCAAGTACTGACTAGAGAAAGCTGAGTAGGCGAAAATAGTAAGTAATATTCCTGTCAAAGAAAAACAGTTTCTGTAAAAACTTTTTAAAAAATTTTCCTTTGGTAAATGCCTGTCTTCAATAAAGAGCAGAAATAAAAAGCAGAAAAAAAGATGTTCTTACACATTGAGCTTTACACAATCAACTCAACATTGATATTTTGTATTTTTCCTAGGGAAATATGGGATTCTTCCCAAAAATCTCTCATGCAAATATAGACACAAAATTTCAAACAATGGTATATCAATATTCATGAGATATTTCTTCATACAATATAAAGCACTCCTTTTTCCTCAGAGGAAGGCATCTAAACTTTCTTTAAAGTATAGATTTTATGACGGCAAATAGGTGCACACCTCTCAAGCTTTTTAGGAAGTGTCTCTTCTCAAAAAGTGGACTTTCTCCACTATGAACTGGGGCAGTCCTTTAACCTAGTACTCACTTTTGCTCTCAAACGAAAGAAATGCCCTCTACCATAATTAATTTCTTAAGTGGAGTAATTTTTATTGCTCCCAAAATGCAGTCTTGCTGAAGAGTCTGAAAAAGTCTTCATAGTTTTGCTAATTTATTCCAATTCTAAAAACTTATTCGAAGAAAATTAAGAATAACTATCAATGGGCATGATTATTTTAAATTACACTTGACAGCAAGTGCAAAAACAACATAAATGCCCAGTATTGGAGACCTAGTTATGCAGACCATGATGTGCTTGTGAATATCATGTGTAAATAGTGTTGATCAATATTTACCAGCATGGAAGAGTATTGACAATGACTCTTGTTCAATTTTACCATTTACTTAACAGTAAAAAAAATGTAGATTATAAAATATTCTGTAATGAACCCATTTTGTGATGTTTAAAGGTTTGCAAACACATCTATGAAATGATTAGCCGTGGTTATTTTTAGGTGATAGGATTTTTAGGTTGATCTTAGTCATCTTCCTTAAGCTTATCTCCATTAACAAACCTTTATACAAGTGTGTGTCACTTGTTTAATGAGAAAAATCATGCATATGAAATTATAATTATATATAACCATGATACATGTCTGCATATAGATGTGTGTCATCACAAAGGTGACATCATGTCCCAGCAATGAGGAGAATTACTAAGCTCTGAAAATGAGAATCCCACATACTGGATATTACAGGTTGAAATTCTGTTCTGAGTCTGTCAATACAATCTATTGAGTTGGATATTTGGTTAAAAAAAGTAATGCTTTTAATGTCTTGCCAAAAATGCAGATCAACAAAATTATTTACATAAACTTATATTTATATGCATCATAGTTGAGCTTCAAGTCCCCTCTCAAGCCTGTGTAATTTATGTCATGCTTCCCTTATCTCAGACTACTAGACTTGGGGCTTGGGCCCAGACTTTTCCCAGAGGTACGATCTTTTGGTAGCTGGTGTTTGATACCTAAAGCTCAGTAAACTCAGCTGGTTTGAATTATCATGAAGACTTGGGGTTATGAACTGTGTCATATCTCTCATCTCACACCTGGCACTCCAGCCAAATTGAAATACACACCATTGGCAAGTACCGCCCTTGTTATGCATTTGTTTATGCTGGATCTTCCACCTGGTTGAACTTTCCTCCTCACTGCACCTCCTAGCACCAAAGTCTGCTATCTTTAGAGGTCTTGTTTAACTGCTTCCTGCCCCAGGGAGCCTCTTCTCCCCACTCCCAAGTGGGATATCTCTTTCCTTCCAAGGCCTGGGAAACCACCTTTGATCCACACCATCAGAATGGTTCTCCTCTCTCTGCTGTCTTTGACCTAAGGTACTTTTTAAATTTCTGCTTTAAGTTCTTTTGAACACAAATTGAGAGATAAAAATGAGTAAGTTAATCAGCTTAAAATGATATTTACTAATCCACTTGTTTTATCTGAAGTGTCCATTGCATCTCCTACTGGATTATAAGCTTTCTAGAGCAGGGACAAATTTCCCACTTACATCTGTAAACACAGAGGCTAGTACACAGTAGGCGCTCAACATATGTTATTGTAGTCTTTGGTGCTAGAATCATGCAATGACATGGGTTGTTGGCTGTGAGGCTGCTGGAAACTGAACATAAATCCCAGAACATCTGCTTCTTAAAAATACCATCAGCTGTCTTAAGAGGAAGGAGGAGAAGTACCATGCACTTGGGTTGAAGCGGGGATCTCAGCACATCTGAGCAGGGGTCTCAAGAACTCACAGAAGTCAGGGCTCCAAGTAAAGCAGCTTTATTGTTGCTGAACTGAAGGGGTGAATGGAAGAGAGCAGTAGCAGCGTGGCTCAGCCTAGTTCTCGCTTCTCTAGAGCTGGGGATCAGGAAGTGTTTCTCAGCCCAAATGAGAGGTTGAGGGCCTGGCTTTCCAAGGGGGAATTAGTACCCAAAGGTGGGGTAGGGAGAGAGTAACTGCACCTGTGCCTCAACTCTTCTGGGCTCAGTCGCCTTCACACTCTTCCTCTTTGCAGTGGTAGGTTGTGCCCCCACTTAGGCAGCGCAGCTTTTGACGAGCCCTCCTAGGCTTCTGAACCTCAGGCCTTTGGGAACTGGAATGACAGCCTTCTGAATGGGGAGCACCACAAGGAGTCGAGTAGGGAGCTAGGCAGGGGTTTGATCTTTGGGGAGGGGAGCATTTGGGAACATTTGGAGGCTTCCAAGATTGCTGCTTCTGCTGTGACATTGCTTGGCTACCAAGTCGAATCTGGAAGAAAAATAGTTATATCAGGGACCCAGGCAGCTTGGGCTTCTGTTTCTCTCCTCCACAAACTGGAGCTGTCAAAAATGGAGTCCAGCATTTACAACCCACTGAACTCCATCTCAGGAGGAGAAAAACGGACTTGAAAGGACTAAATATTTGGGAGTAAATCTTCCCAGGGGACTCACTTACTAATAACCATGTTAATGATATATGCTTCCTTTAAGAAAAAAGAAGACAAATTGTACTTAGTTGAGCTGACAGTTTACTTTTCCCAGCCCAATATCCACCTGGTTAAGTGCAAAGGAGAGCCAAGTCTCTGCTCTTTCTTTACTCTGTCTTATTCTGTCCCCAGACTCCTAAGTCTGACTGTCCCATCTCTGCTTTTCTGGCCCTCTAACTTCTATGGCTTTCTCCCATGTTATATTATTTGGGGTCTTTCTTTTGCAGGGATCCACTTCCCTTCCCTTCTTTCTACCCCAAGCATCTCCTACCTGGCTTTTCAGCTCCCTGGGAAGAGACAATAGGAGAGATCAGGACTGCCTAAGCAGCACTTGAGCTACATCCAAGTGTCTCCTCAGCCAGAAGTAGCCTTACCCTAGTGGAAGATGTGTGGACAAGTTATCCCAGGAGGAGTCTGGAGGCCTTGTGTTGCCAGGAAGTAAGAGGCTCTTTTATATATCCTCCAGTTGAAGCCTCCAGGCCACATGTCATTGGAGGAGAGCCATGGAGCAGATGATTGATCTGGGTATTTCACAATTCCCAGTGCTAGATTCCTCGGCTACATGTAGCTGGAATGTGGTTCAAAGGCATCTGCAGGTGCGTGAGTGAGCAGAAGGCTGGGGCCTTCAGATCGGCCTACGCAGAAGTGGGTACACTGGCTAAGTCTGGATGTCCTTGGGAGGCTGGGCGGGTTGCAGCTGCTGTTGAATTCTATGTAGGATTGGAGGGAAAAATCAGGTTCGACATCACCCAGAGTCTGAGGAAGACCTTCCTTGTCTACTCCCCACCCATCATCCCTGACTGTCAGCATCCCATTCCGTGTCATCACCTCTGTGGAGACTGGCCCATTGCTCTAGCCACATGTGAGTCCTTCATCCTCTGACCTTTATAGATACATCTCACAGCCTTTACTATTGCTTTGGGTCATGTGACCAAGATACATACCCTATCTCACCTATTAAACTGTTATTTGATGACAGGGAACTTGCCTTTATCACTTCTGCATTCCTAGAGCCTGATGTTGTTACTGACACAAAGAAAATACTCATTAGTATTTGTTGAATGAAACAGTCTATGCGCCATTAGAAAAGACTTTGTGTTTCAGGAGAAAAAAAAAAAACAGGAATAAAATAAAGCCCAACTCATTTTGTTTTGTGGACGAGACCTTAACTTCTTGTTTCCATCATTGTCCCCTAAGGCATTTGTGAACACCCTTTCATAAATACTACAGGGAACTCTGTGGGTGGACCTCACCTTACACAATAGGCTGAGCAGAGGGTGGAAAGAAAAACCTTCACACACCTGCTGTCTCTTAAATGCAAAAGGGGAGCTGTTCTTGGAATTATCAAGGGACATTGTGGAAAAGCCTTCCACAGAGTGAAAAGTTCTTCTTCACCTTTCATGAAAATTGAGATAATCATGTTTTGGCAGTGCTTAAATTGGGAACATTCTCTAAACACAGTCCCTCACCTCTGGACGCTTCCATCTCAGAATCGCTCCTGGTGTGCACAGCTAAGTTAAAAGGCACTGATGAAACTCCCTGCTGCTCAAGACTGTGCCTCACCTGCCTCTGTATTCCTGATGCCTGACACACAGTAGGTATTCAGGAAACAGTTGGGTAAATAAAAAGATGAGCAATTAGAAGGAACATTCTGACTGTAGGCGCAGACCTCAAAGGCCTTCAAATCATGTATAGGACAAAGGTGAGTAGGGTTGGGGTATGGGAGAGGGTATGAAGACCAGGGTGGAAAATAGGACAAGGCCAGAAAAGGAGCAGCGATTGGATCCCAAAATCCAGCAGGGCAGGATCATCAGGTTTCAATGGCTTCATCTGGGAAAACTTTGAGATGCAGTTTGGATGGAGGAAGAGAAAATCTTTGTGAGTGAAACAGCAGGTGGGAGAATGGTATGAAACCTCGCTCACCCTGTTAGAGCAGAGCCCTGGAGAGAGAGTGCCTGATTTAGACAGCCTCAGGGATATACCCCATCTTCCTTTACTTCCTTTTCCCTCTTCTCTCTCCTTCTCTTTCTCCTCTTTTCTTCCCTCAGACACCAGAAATAACTCTGATGGTGCCTCAGAAGTGCTTCCCTTGCACTAAGCATTAGTAGGAAGGCAAAGTAACACTGGTCTCAATGCACCAGTTGCTCCTTTTCCCCACCCAAGACCTGCACCACTTAAACACATGCTTCAGAGACCTCACACATCACAAATGCATTTTTTTGAAGTTAACTAGCAAGTATCCAACCCTTACCATCTCTACCTAGGACTGAGGGTTCTTTCTGGGAGCTCTGCCCTAGGCAAACTACACTTCCTGTCCCTTCTATATCTTTCCCAGACCACCTCCCATAATAAATTGCCCACAGAAATCTCTTAGCCCCCTCCTTTTCAGTACAGTGAATTTCATCACATATAGGATGGAGTGTGTCCAGCATCTAGATTTGCCTAGCTCATTAAGTGAGCCTGTTTGAGGCCCCCGAGCTGCACTGTCTTCCAGATAAACTTAAAAGTCCAGCCAGTTTTAAATCAGGACCACAGAAATGTAATGTTCTTATTCTAATCTCACTCCACTTCTCTTCGTGGTTCAGATTGTGTCTATAATTCTGTGATTTGATATTTATTAAGTCCCAACTATGTACTGGATACAAGAAAGAATAAGATGTCTATATTATGTTTCAAAGCTTTCACTCTCCAGAGGGAATACAGACAAATTAATAGGTAACACAAGCTTGTAAGTGAAAAATGGGCAAATAGGCAAATTGTAGTTGCCTATTTGTACTGCATCTGTAGACTAAATTGAGAATAGAACTAGTCCTCTTAAATGTACCAAATTAGAAAGGTAGTGTCTCAAGTGATGTAGCTCCCACCATTATCAGAGTCCCCACCTGGTCTGAAGACAGGAGCCCATCTCTGAGAATAATCCCATCTCATTCCTGGTCTCTATTCAGGAGACTGTTTCTCTGAGCAACAGATATCTCCAGGTCCCGAGCCTCAAATGAAGTTGCTTGGCTTCCCAAGTGTCTGGGTTTCTCTTTGGTCAATTTCTTGCTGATATCTCAAATCATTTGGCTATTCCTGAAGTAACTCCTCAAATATATTTTTAAAATCTCTTTTATTTTGCTTTATGTTTTTAATGAATAATTGCCCTGACTGTTAAGTGTTCATCCAGAACACTCTGATGTCTTCAGGATAAATCTAAATTCCTTTAGCCAGCATTCAAGTCTCTGTGTATACTTGAACCTATCCCATCGCTTTATGCTTAACTTCTGGAACTTCCTTTCATTATGTCTCCTCCTCTGCTGAATGGATGGATTTATTGTATGGTGAACTGGCTTTTATCCTGTTTGATATCTGTCCGTCTCTACCTCTCTTTCTTCCTCCCTTTCCCACTCTGTCTCTTTGTCTTCCTCTTTTTATTTCCTCAGCCTGCCTGCCTTCCTTCTTCCTCTCTTTCTTTCTTTTTTCTTTCTTCCTTCCTTCTTCTTTCTTTCTTTCTGTTTCTTTCTTTCTTTCTCTCTCCCTTCCTTTCTTTCTTTCTTTCTTTTTCTCTTTCTCTTTTTCTTTCTTTCTCTCTTTCTTTCTTTTTCTTTCTTTCTCTCTTTCTCTTCCTTTCTTTCTTTTTTTCTTTTCTTTCTTTTTTCTTTTTTATTTCTTTCTTTCTGTCTTACTTCTTGTCTTTCTTGGTTCCTCTTCTGAGAATACTTCTGAGGGCCAGTCCAAATCCCGTGCTCTCTGTAATGAATTTCTAGACAATGCCTGGCTGAGAAAATCTTTCAGAGCATTTATTGCTTGTTATACATATAATTTATTATCATAAACAATTGTACTTGTATGTGATATTGTTAATGTCTTGAACATGGGGCTGTGACTTGTATATCTCATGTCCCATTTCAGTGTACATAATGGTTCATTACAGTTACTAGTTATTAGATTTGTTAATTATTAAGTTTTTAAAAATCCCTATCACAGATGTTTGCAAAGAACTTTAGTTTACAGAATGCTTTTCAAATGTTATGTCCTGAGTCAATTAATTCTGATGAAATATAGACTCAGGCCATGACGAAATCAGACACTTACAGTGAGGTTGGGATTGTCCACATCACACTGTGGACACCTCAACTATATTTCCTGAACACTATTATATTTTTACTTAGACTGTGCCAAGAGTTTAGTTTGAGAGGAGTGTTCAAGAAATCTATATCATGTTTTCTACAGGTACTTCTTATTTTAGAACCCAGCGCTGCTCATGTTTTCTTAGGAAGAAGGGCCAAGAGATCTGGTCCTACCTCTTTCCTCCAGGTAGGATGGTATCCAAACCACCAATAATCCCGACTTGTACTCAAGACTATAATATCATCAGAACTGGCTTGTTAATCTAGGCCAAGCTTGTTCAACTCCTGTGGGCCCCATGTGACCCAGGATGGCTTTGAATGTGACCCATCACAAATTTGTAAACCTTCTTAAAACATTATGAAATTTTTTGTGATTTTTTTTTTAGCCCATCATCTATTGTTAGTATTATTGTGTGGCCCAAGTATTAATAGTATTTTATGTGTGGCCCAAGACAATTTTTCTTCTTCCAATGTGGACCAAGGAAGCCAAAAGATTGGATGCCTCTGATGTAGACCATTGGATATAAGTGGTTTAGTTTCCATTTCAATAGAATAAATTGTCATTGGCAAAAGAAGAGCTTAGTGTAGTGTTTTCTTCATCAGACGAGTAAGTCTCTTTTTTCCCTTTCTCACCATCCAAAGAAAGAGAAAAGAAATCTTCTAAGATTTAGAAGAAAATAATTAAAACTGTGTCCACAGCAGGAAGGGGAACATCACACACCGGGGCCTGTTGTGGAGTGGGGGAAGTGGGGAGGGAAAGCATTAGGAGATATACCTAATGTAAATGATGAGTTAATGGGTGCAGCACACAAACATGGCACATATATAACAAACCTGCACGTTGTGCACATGTACCCTAGAACTTAAAGTATAAAAAAAAGAATTAAAAATGAATAAATAAATACAAAAAAAAAAGCTGTGTCCACAGCTTAGGTTGTTCACAACTCTATGTTAAAAAAACTTTTAAAGACTAAATTATAAAAGAAATCTATAAATACATAAAATCTCAATTCAGAGTATTTTTTAAAAGCCTTATAGAAAACCTAAGACAAATTAAATAAAAATCCCTTTAGGGAGGACTTTCAGAACAGTGGCATGAAGAACTCCTTGGACCCTTCTCCTAGCAAAATAATTAAGACTTGAAAAAAAAATTTTGCAATTGTCCTTTGCAAATTGTCCTAAGGGTATACAACAAATTAAAAAACTTTTATTCAAGAAAATCTACTAAATCATAGTAACAATAGCAATAGTCTGTGGCACTTGAATCACAACTTGCACCCTCCCTAATCTCTTCCAGTTGGGCATGATGGTACTCCACTCTTGGAAGACACAATCAATGAGATAAGGTTCCATCCCCCTTTAGCTCCAAATCATGGCCTCCAGTGTCTTCCTGTGAGGGGGAGGCTGCCAACATTTCTTACACCTCTTCCCTTAGTTCTGTGATATAGAGGCTAAATTCCAGGAGGGGGACTCTAAGAGATTGGGGGCTTTCTTACTCCCCATCTCCCACTCATGGGGCAGGCAGTCACTCTACCTCAGGTGCAGCAGGGCAAGAATATTGGGACACCAAAGGCCTTTGTCCCAGCTCACTTGTAGGGTGGAGGATCGATGGTGGGAGAAACAATCCAAGAAGAATAGTGGTTGCCACCCCATTAAAGTGTTCTGCTCATTAATCAGCAGTGAGCTCCAGGAGATATTTGCCCTCAGCTCAAAAGCAGTGGCTAAGAGAATTTGTCCAGGGAAGAGGAAGTCCAGAAAACCCAGAGAACTCCAAAGTTCTCACCAAAGGAACTGACTATATTTGGAAAAGAGTGTGGGGACGTTCAAGCCGAAAGGCACTTTGGTAAATGGGAGAGATTTTGTTGGCAAGCATTTAAGAGGAGGCTGTTGAGTCCTAACAGCAATATGCTAAACCATAGGGCAGCTTGTTTACCAGAGAAAACCAAGGAAAGTGAGGGCTAAGTAGAGTCTTCCTGGGTTTAGAACAAATTTCAAACCTGGCCTCAAACACTACCCTTGCAAAGGGGCCTAGACTGAATTGGCTTCAATTATGAAGCAATTTGTGTTCCAGGACATTATCAAAAATAATAAAGCAATCTGTCAGCAACTGTTGTGAAGCCTAACAGTTGTGTGTGATGCCAACAGAGATAGCTTAACAGAGAAATCATCGAAGAGACAACCAAAGAGAGTTCTGCTAAATCTACTGTCATTCAGGGTAACTGTGAGCAAGCCCCGGGTTGAGTCCCCTAGGAGTGACATCAGAGACATCACATTTCAGGAGAAATAGACTTTACTAATATAGTCTATCTAAATAGTCAAACAAATAAACAAGCAACAGCACACCTTAAAGGGAGAGGAGTATCATTACACAGAGTTGCTACATTCTAATATCTAAAATAACCACTTTTAAAGAAAAAACACATGATATATGCAAATAAACTGGAAAGTATGACCCTTACACAGGAAAAGAAGCAATAAACAGAAACATCCTGGGAGAGGGCCCAAAGGCTGGACTTAATAAACAAAAATTCCAAAGTAGCCATTGTAGCCACTTTTAAAGAATTATAGGAAACTATTTTTTTTTATTATTATACTTTAAGTTTTAGGATACATGTGCACAACGTGCAGATTTGTTACATATGTATACATGTGCCATGTTGATGTGCTGCACCCATTAACTCGTCATTTAGCATTAGGTATATCTCCTAATGCTATCCCTCCCCCATACCCCCACCCCACAACAGTCCCCGGTGTGTGATGTTCCCCTTCCTGTGTCCATGTGCTCTCATGGTTCAATTCCCACCTATGAGTGAGAACATGCGGTGTTTGGTTTTTTGTCCTTGCGATAGTTTGCTGAGAATGATGGTTTCCAGCTTCATCCATGTCCCTACAAAGGACATGAACTCATCATTTTTTATGGCTGCATACTATTCCATGGTGTATATGTGCCACATTTTCTTAATCCAGTCTATCATTGTTGGACATTTGGGTTGGTTCCAAGTCTTTGCTATTGTGAATAGTGCCGCAATAAACATACGTGTTCATGTGTCTTTATAGCAGCATGATTTATAATCCTTTGGGTATATACCCAGTAATGGGATGGTTGGGTCAAATGGTATTTCTAGTTCTAGATCCCTGAGGAATCACCACACTGACTTCCACAATGGTTGAACTAGTTTACAGTCCCACCAACAGTGTAAAATGTTCCTATTTCTCCACAACCTCTCCAGCATCTGTTGTTTCCTGACTTTTTAATGATTGCCATTCTAACTGGTGTGAGATGGTATCCCATTGTGGTTTTGATTTGCATTTCTTTGATGGCCAGTGATGATGAGCATTTTTTCATGTGTCTTTTGGCTGCATAAATGTCTTCTTTTGAGAAGTATCTGTTCATATCCTTTGCCCACTTTTTGATGGGATTGTTTGCTTTTTCTTGTAAATTTGTTTGAGTTCATTGTAGATTCTGGATATTAGCCTTTTGTCAGATGTGTAGGTTGCAAAATTTTTCTCCTATTCTGTAGGTTGCCTGTTCACTCTGATGGTGGTTTCTTTTGCTGTGCAGAAGATCGTTAGTTTAATTAGATCCCATTTGTCAATTTTGGCTTTTGTTGCCATTGCTTTTGGTGTTTTAGACATGAAGTCCTTGCCCATGCCTATGTCCTGAATGGTATTGCCTAGGTTTTCTTCTAGGGTTTTTATGGTTTTAGGCATAATGTTTAAGTCTTTAATCCATCTTGAATTAATTTTTGTATAAGGTGTAAGGAAGGGATCCAGTTTTAGCTTTCTACATATGTCTAGCCAGTTTTCCCAGCACCATTTATTAAATAGGGAATCCTTTCCCCATTGCTTGTTTTTGTCAGGTTTGTCAAAGATCAGGTAGTTGTAGATATGGGGGATTATTTCTGAGGGCTCTGTTCTGTTCCATTGGTCTATATCTCTGTTTTGGTACCAGTACCATGTTGTTTTGGTTCCTGTAGCCTTGTAGTATAGTTTGAAGTCAGGTAGTGTGATGCCTCCAGCTTTGTTCTTTTGGCTTAGGATTTACTTTGCAATGAGGGCTCTTTTTTGGTTCCATATGAACTTTAAACTAGTTTTTTCCAATTCTGTGAAGAAAGTCATTGGTAGCTTGATGGGGATGGCATTGAATCTATAAATTACCTTGGGCAGTATGGTCATTTTCATATTGATTCTTCCTACCCATGAGCATGCAATGTTCTTCCATTTGTTTGTATCCTCTTTTATTTCATTGAGCAGTGGCTTGTAGTTCTCCTTGAAGAGGTCCTTCACGTCCCTTGTAAGTTGGATTCCTAGGTATTTTATTCTCTTTGAAGCAATTGTGAATGGGAGTTCACTCATGATTTGGCTCTCTGTTTGTCTGTTATTGGTGTATAAGAATGCTTGTGACTTTTGCACATTGATTTTGTGTCCTGAGACTTTGCTGAAGTTGCTTATCAGCTTAAGGAGATTTTGGGCTGAGACGATGGGGTTTTGTAGATATACAATCATGTCATCTGCAAACAGGGACAATTTGACTTCCTCTTTTCCTAATTGAATACCCTTTATTTCCTTCTCCTGCCTGATTGCCCTGGCCAGAACTTCCAACAGTATGTTGAATAGGAGTGGTGAGAGAGGGCATCCTTGTCTTGTGCCAGTTTTCAAAGGGAATGCTTCCAGTTTTTGCCCATTCAGTATGATATTGGCTGTGGGTTTGTCATAGATAGCTCTTATTATTTTGAGATACATCTCATTGATACCTAATTTATTGAGAGTTTTTAGCATGAAGCGTTGTTGAATTTTTGTCAAAGGCCTTTTCTGCATCTATTGAGATAATCATGTGGTTTTTGTCTTTGGTTCTGTTTATATGCTGGATTACGTTTATTGATTTGCGTATATTGAACCAGCCTTGCATCCCAGGGATGAAGCCCACTTGATCATGGTGGATAAGCTTTTTGATGTGTTGCTGGATTTGGTTTGCCAGTATTTTATTGAGGATTTCTGCATCAGTGTTCATCAAGGGTATTGGTCTAAAATTCTCTTTTTTTGTTGTGTCTCTGCCAGGCTTTGGTATCAGGATGATGCTGGCCTCATAAAATGAGTTACAGAGGATTCCCTCTTTTTCTATTGATTGGAATAGTTTCAGAAGGAATGGTACCAGCTCCTCCTTATACCTCTGGTAGAATTCAGCTGTGAATCCATCTGGTCCTGGACTTTTTTTGGTTGGTAAGCTATTAATTATGCCTTAATTTCAGAGCCTGTTATTGGTCTGTTCAGAGATTCAACTTCTTCCTGGTTTAATCTTGGGAGAGTGTATGTGTCAAGGAATTTATCCATTTCTTCTAGATTTTCTAGTTTATTTGCGTAGAGGTGTTTATAGTATTTTCTGATGGTAGTTTGCATTTCCGTGGGATTGGTGGTGATATCCCCTTTGTCATTTTTTATTGCGTCTATTTGACTCTTGTCTCTTTTCTTCTTTATTAGTCTTGCTAACAGTCTATGAATTTTGTTGATCTTTTCAAAAAACCAGCTCCTGGATTCATTGATTTTTTGAAGGGTTTTTTTGTCTCTATTTCCTTCAGTTCTGCTCTGATCTTAGTTATTTCTTATCTTCTGCTAGCTTTTGAATGTGTTTGCTCTTGCTTCTCTAGTTCTTTTAATTGTGATGCTAGGGTGTCAATCTGAGATCTTTCCTGCTTTCTCTTGTGGGCATTTAGTGCTATAAATTTCCCTCTACACACTGCTTTGAGTGTGTCCCAGAGATTCTGGCATGTTGTGTCTTTGTTCTCGTTGGTTTCAAAGAACATCTTTATTTCTGCCTTCATTTTATTATGTACCCAGTAGTCATTCAGGAGCAGGTTGTTCAGTTTCCATGTAGTTGAGCGGTTTTCAGGGAGTTTCTTAATCCTGAGTTCTAGTTTGATTGCACTGTGGTCTGAGAGTTTGTTATAATTTCTGTTCTTTTACATTTGCTGAGGAGTGCTTTACTTCCAACTATGTGGTCAATTTTGGAGTAGGTGTGGTGTGGTGCTGAAAAGAATGTATATTCTGTTGATTTGGGGTGGAGAGTTGTGTAGATGTCTTTTAGGTCCACTTGGTGCAGAGCTGAGTTCAATTCCTGGATATCCATGTTAACTTTCTGTCTCATTGATCTGTCTAATGTTGACAGTGGGGTGTTAAAGTCTCCCATTATTACTGTTTGGGAGTCTAAATCTCTTTGTAGGTCACTCAGGCCTTGCTTTACGAATCTGGGTGCTCCTGTATTTGGTGCATAAATATTTAGGATAGTTAGTTCTTCTTGTTGAATTGATCCCTTTACCATTATGTAATGGCCTTGTCACTTTTGATCTTTGTTGGTTTAAAGTCTGTTTTATCAGAGACTAGGATTGCAACCCCTGCCTTGTTTTGTTTTCCATTTGCTTGGTAGATCTTCCTCCATCCCTTTATTTTGAGCCTATGTGTGTCTCTGCATGTGAGATGGGTTTCCTGAATACAGCACACTGATGGGTCTTGACTCTTTATCCAATTTGCCAGTCTGTGCCTTTTAATTGGAGCATTTAGCCCATTTACATTTAAGGTTAATATTGTTATGTGTGAATTTGATCCTGTCATTATGATGTTAGCTGGTTATTTTGCTCGTTAGTTATTCAGTTTCTTCCTAGCCTCGACGGTCTTTACAATTTGGCATGTTTTTGCAGTGGCTGGTACCGGTTGTTCCTTTCCATGTTTAGTGCTTCTTTCAGGAGCTCTTTTAGGGCAGGCCTGGTGGTAACAAAATCTCTCAGCGTTTGCTTGTCTATAAAGTATTTTATTTCTCCTTCACTTATGAAGCTTAGTTTGGCTGGATATGAAATTCTGGGTTGAAAATTCTTTTCTTTAAGAATGTTGAATGTTGGCCCCCACTCTCTTCTGGCTTGTAGAGTTTCTGCTGAGAAATCAGCAGTTAGTCTGATGGGCTTCCCTTTGTGGGTAACCCGACCTTTCTCTCTGGCTGCCCTTAACACTTTTTCCTTCATTTCAACTTTGGTGAATCTGACAGTTATGTGTCTTGGAGTTGTTCTTCTCAAGGAGTATCTTTGTGGCATTCTCTGTATTTCCTGAATTTGACTGTTGGCCTGCCTTGCTAGATTGGGGAAGTTCTCCTGGATAATATCCTGCAGAGTGTTTTCCAGCTTGGTTTCATTCTCCCCGTCACTTTCAGGTACACCAATTAGATGTAGATTTGGTCTTTTCACATAGTCCCATATTTCTTGGAGGCTTTGTTCATTTCTTTTTATTCTTTTTTCTCTAAACTTCTCTTCACGCTTCATTTCATTCATTTTGTTTTCCATTGCTTATACCCTTTCTTCCAGTTGATCGCATCGGTTACTGAGGCTTGTGCATTCATCACATAGTTCTCGTGCCTTGGTTTTCAGCTCCATCAGTTCCTTTAAGGACTTCTCTGCATTGATTATTCTAGTTATCCATTCATCTAATTTTTTTTTTCAAAGTTTTTAACT
The DNA here is from genome assembly GCF_028885655.2 of Pongo abelii. NCBI lineage: Eukaryota > Metazoa > Chordata > Mammalia > Primates > Hominidae > Pongo > Pongo abelii. The sequence continues at coordinate 97,780,677 of NC_071985.2, forward strand.
TCTTTGCCATTGGTTCGAACTTCCTCCTTTAGCTCGGAGTAGTTTGATCTTCTGAAGTCTTCCTCTCTCAACTCGTCAAAGTCATTTTCTGTCCAGCTTTGTTCCTTTGCTGCCGAGGAGCTGCGTTCCTTTGGAGGAGGAGAGGTGCTCTGATTTTTAGAGTTTCCAGTTTTTCTGCTCTGTTTTTTCCCCATCTTTGTGGTTTTATCTACCTGTGGTCTTTGATGATGGTGACGTACAGATGGGTTTTTGGTGTGGATGTCCTTTCTGTTTTTTACTTTTCCTTCTAACAGTCGGGACCCTCAGCTGCAGGTCTGTTGGAGTTTACTAGAGGTCCACTCCAGACCCTGTTTGCCTGGGTATCAGCAGCAGTGGCTGCAGAACAGCGGATATTGGTGAACTGCAAATGCTGCTGCCTGATCATTCCTCTGGAAGTTTTGTCTCAGAGGAGTACCCAGCCGTGTGAGGTCTCAGGCCGCCCCTACTGGGGGGTGCCTCCCAGTTAGGCTACTCAGGGGTCAGGGACCCACTTGAGGAGGCAGTCTGACCATTCTCAGATCTCAAGCTGTGTGCTGGGAGAACCACTGCTCTCTCCAAAGCTGTCAGACAGGGACATTTAAGACTGCAGAGGTTATTGCTGTCTTTTGTTTGTCTGTGCCCTGCCCCCAGAGGTGAAGCCTACAGAGGCAGGCAGGCCTCCTTGAGCTGCAGTGGGATCCACCAGTTCGAGCTTCCGGGCTGCTTTGTTTACCTACTCAAGCCTGAGTAATGGTGGGCGCCCCTCCCCTAGCCTCGCTGCCGCCTTGCAGTTTGAACTCAGACTGCTGTGCTAGCAATGAGTGAGGCTCCATGGCCTAGGACCCTCCAAGCCAGGTACGGGATATAATCTCCTGGTGTGCCGTTTGTTAAGCCTGTTGGAAGAGCACAGTATTAGAGTGGGAGTGACCCGATTTTCCAGGTGCCGTCTGTCACCCCTTTCTTTGACTAGGAAAGGGAATTCCCTGACCCCTTGCACTTCCTGGGTGAGGTGATGCCTCACCCTGCTTCAGCTCATGCACAGTGCACTGCATCCACTGTCCTGCACTCCCCCGTGAGATGAACCCAGCACCTCAGTTGGAAATGCAGAAATCACTGTCTTCTGCATTGCTCATGCTGGGAGCTGTCAGGAAACTATTTTTAAAGAAGTAAAGGAAGGTATGGTAATGTTTATAAAATAAAGAATGTCAATAAACAGGTAGAAATTTTTTTAAAGATTAACTTGAAATTCTACAGTTGAAAAGTAAAATAATTGAAATGAAAAATTCAACAATATATTGAACTGTCAGAAGAGAGAATCAGCAAATGAGATAAATCAATAGCAATTAAGCAATTTAAATAACACTGAGAAAAAAGTAATGAAGAAAAGTAGGCAGAACCTCAGAAAAATTTGGGATATATTCACACCAAAGTATGTGTAATAGGAGTACAAGAAGGAGTGGATAGAGAAAAGGAACAGAAAACAGAAAAAAATTCAAAAATAATGACGTAAAATTTACTAAATTTGATGAAAAACAATCTCTTCATTTAACAAGATCAACAAACTCAAAGTATGAGATACACAAAAAGACTCACATCTAGAGACATCACTGTAAAAGTATTGGGGAAAAAAGGTGAAGAGTGTCTCCTGAAAACAGTGAAAGAAAAATGACTCATCACTTACAAGGAAACCCCAATAATATTTGTAGCTTATTTTTAATCAATGGAAGCCAGAGGCATTGGAATGGCATTTTCAAAATGCCGAGAAGAAAAACAAAAAAACAAGAATCAAAACAAAACTGTCAACCAAAGCTACACACAAAGAACAGTGGAAGAGAATTGAGTGTCAAAAATAAACCATAAATTGATGGTTAATGATTTTTTGACAAGGGTGCCAAAAATTTAACTGTTTCACTGAGGAAACAATAGTCTTTCAACAAATAATGCTAGGGCTACTGGAAAACCACAAGCAAAATAATAAAATTGACCCTTATCTTGTAACATTAAAAACATTTAACTCAAAATGGATCAAAAACCGAACTGAGGGCCTAAAACAATAAAAGTTGTAGAAGAAAATATACAAGAAAATCTTTATGACCTTATGGAAAAACACAGTCTTGGCTTTCATGGAACTCTGGTCTGAGTTGGCTATATAGCAGCTGCCCTTAGGGAGCACGCAGTCCAAGTTGGGGAGAGAGAATCCTGGACCTTAGCGTGTGTCTGGTCCCAGCTGGATCATTATTCCCTTTCTGGGGAATGGTATCATCTGTCACTTTGGTCACCAGTCAGCTCCATGCTTATTAATATGCTAGTTGAATTATTTGGAGGGGTCACCCAATATGTGCAGTGCTTGAGCTCCTTCTTGTTACTGAAGCCAAAGGGAATATATCCCTTATCTAGTCTCCTGGAATAGTCAAGAAGCAGATATATGGCTGAGAATCAGTGTACTGGATGTCCCTCGGGTGACTGACCAAAGACACAGGGACATCTAGAGGTTGTATTAATCAGAGCATTTGTGAGGTGGACATCAGATTATTCCTACATGTTCTTGCTGTCTGATCTGCCAGACACCAGGGGATTTTCATGGATTAAAAAAATAAGTGCAGGGTATTGCCCACTTATCCAGTTCATAGTAAAATTATTGAGGCATAATACACACAAAATTAAATTAACAATTATTTAATCTCATGTAAAATTTGTAATTGAAAAAATATTTATGAAAAATCAGGACTTCTTCACAAAATATAGAGATGAAATGTTTGACTGGAAAGATTGGACTTGGGACTCTGGGAGAGAAAAGAAAGACATTGATTTTTAACATACTGACTCCTTTTCTATGGATTTTTAAGTTTTTTCAAATCATATTTACCACATGTTCTATGCATACTTGTAGTTAGAATAGTCTAAGATTCATGGTCTATTTGCAGAAAGTTTATGTATAATTTTCTAACATTTTTTACTGAAAGAGAATGAAATTTGGGAGTGAGTGGGCAGTATTGTAAAGGGGAGGAGGGGTAGATGGATGAAAGGATGGGGTGCACATCTGTCTCCCTGCCACACCCTGGAGACCAAGTAGGACCCTGAAGAAGTCCAAAGCACAAGGCTGTATGTTCCTGAAACACCAGGAGGATGGGCACAGGCACAGCCACGTAGTGATTCCTCTGACATAAGGTGTCAAAGTAGGAGCCAGAGATGTTTTTCTCTCCCCTCCTCCCTACCTTTAGCCATGCGACTAGCACATCTTTGATTTCCAAAGCTTCCAGGCAGCAGGAAAATAGAGAGCAGTGAAAAAAATATTGCAGACACAAACAGGTGAGGAAGAGTCCACAATAAGTGGCAAGAAGATCTTTTGCTTTATTGTTTCACTTGAGGCTGCAGGAAATGAGCTGGAGAGTGAGTTTGTTTCTTGGGATCCCAGAGTAGACAACACAGTTGGTGTCAGGGGCAGCAGATAGGTTTGTGGGAGAAGAATCAAGTTTCTGGATCCCAGGGCAGAGGGATCCTCTAGGCCAGAGCTCAAGAGTCTTCACGGGGGCATCTCAGCCACTCTTGCAGGCCCAGGAGGAGAAAGGTGAGGAGGAAATGTTTGATCACTCATTTCACCCAAGTCTGCTCTTCTAGGTGCAGAGTCCACTTTAGCAGCAGCCTCCAGAGTGCTGGCCGCTGGCCCCTCCACAGCAGCTGGAGACTCCCGAGGGCTGGCTGCAGCAGTCAGAGCTCTGGGGTCTGTGATGGTGGGACCTGCGGCGCCTGTGGTGGCTCAGACAGCAGCCGCCTCCCCCAGAACTGCAGCAGCCCCCAGAGCTGGAGCCACAGCCGCCCCCAGAGCTGGAGCCACAGCAGCCTCCGGAGCTGACACTGCAGCAGGAAGAGACTGGAGGACACTTAGGGGGACACTTTGGGGGGCACTTTGGGGTGGGGCACTTGGGAGGGCACTTGGGGGTGCACTTGGGAGGGGGCTGGCACTGCTGCTGGCTCTGCTGGCAGGACATCTCAGCGGTGGGTGTTCAGGAGCTGAAGGAGAGACAAACAGCAAGTTAGAGCCAGGCACAGAGGCCACCCTTATTGCCTTTTTACCATCATTTATTTTTGCTACATTTTTAAAACCTGTTCAAATAAGTCAGAGAGAAATTATCTCTAAAATTGTTTGTCAGATGCTTTCACAATGTCTTATAGGATCGTCAGGATGTTTTTATAAAATAGAAATAGACTATCTTATTTTAACCAAGCAATATAATGAGTATTAACAAACTTGCCCAAAATTAATGTCCTTTAAGTGGAAAAGGCAATTTGACATTCACAGAATCTGACTGAAGTCTACCCTTCTGCACTACTTAGAATTCTGAAAATGTCCAATCTAGGAGCCAGTTTAAACCTGCAGTTTTGCTTTTTAAAAAATAAACAAGAAGACCCTATCTCTAAAAAAAAAATTAGCTGGGTATGGTGGCATGCACCTATAGTCCCAACTACTTAGGAGGCTGAGGCTGGAGGATTGTTTGAGCCCAGGAGGCCAATGCTGCAGGGAGCCAAGATCATGCCACTGCACTGCAGTCTGAGCAATAGAATGACACTTTGTCTCAAAAATAAATGAAATAAAATAATAAAATAAAAATAAAGATTCCCTTTTGGAGGAGCTTCCCAGATGGCTGTATTTGGTTGACACAAACACACAATATATTATAGTCAGAATTGCAAAGGGTCATCATATGAGTTGGCTATCCCAAATCATATTATAAATGGAGAAATGAGGTCTAAAGCTAATTGTAGCAAGCTGACACGTGACTGTAGATTTCCCGGTCTGGTGAACCCATGCCTAGTGAAGCTCCCTCTTAGAACCCACAGACTCCTCCATCTGCCACCCTGGCAACCATAAATTTCAACTTGTTACTTGCTGTTCAACACTGGGGCTTCTGATACAGATGCCCAGGCACCACTCATGACTAAATGAATCGTGATGAAGGTGTAAGGGCCATGTATCTCTGTGTTTATCAAGCTCCAAATATGCTTCCTCTGGTCTCTGGTCTCCATTATTTGAGAACCACTATACTCCCAGTACAGGCTTCGGGGAAGAGATACAGTTGAGTTGCTAAGATCTACTCTCTGAAAGGACAGTTTGTTTTAACTTATCTGGAATGGGAGACACTAAAAAAAATACAGAACTAATTTGGATTAGAGCATGAAGCACAGACATACAAATCATCCAGGTGCTTCCCATTTCTCCTGCACCACAGCTTGAACTCCATCAGAATTTCTAGACATTCTCTACCTCTTCTAATCCAGCTACCCCTCCCCAATAAAGCCCTGCCCGGCCTTCCCTCCTGCCCTGGTCTGGGCATCCCTCTGTGGAAGCCCCTGCTCCTTTTCCCAGTAGACACTTACCGAGGTCACAGGCAGCACAGGGTCCTTCAGCACCTCAGGAGGTGAGTGGATGGGGTGCTCTGGCCACGAGCCCTTTTATCCTGGCCTGGGCTCTGCCTCCAGCTGTGAGACAGGGACTGGGAATGAAAGGATCTGTCTCCTGACACCCACATGGGTCCTGTGACAAGGAGTGACTGGCAGCTCCACATTAGCCTTTCTCCATGGGGCTCAGGAGAGCTGTTCCTAGTGTGGAGTATGACTTAGAAATGGAGTAGCAGTGAATTCCTACCACCACCTGGCACCTTATTCTCTTAGAGGTGCCTACCTCTCAGTTCTCGCTCTTGAAGTGTGGTCCCCCAAATGTTCTCCTTCTTCCTCTAGCAATGTTAATTTATGAGCTCCAGGCATCCAGGTTTGAACAAAGAAACACAGAAGCCTCTTAGCTTTTTCACATGTGTCCCACCACTTTGCCACTGGGAGTTGTTTACGTGTGTGTGCGTGCCTGTGTGTGTATGTGTGTGTGTGTTTCTTTTTTTTTTTTTTTTTGAGACAGAGTCTCGCTCTGTTGCCCAGGCTGGAGTGCAGTGGCATGATCTCGGCTCACTGCGAGCTCTGCCTCCTGGGTTCACACCATTCTTCTGCCTCAGCCTCCCGAGTAGCTGGGACTACAGGTGCCCGCCACCACGCCTGGCTAATTTTTTTTTGTATTTTTTTTAGTAGAGACAGGGTTTCACCGTGTTGACCAGGATGGTCTCTATCTCCTGACCTCGTGATCCGCCTGCCTTGACCTCCCAAAGTGCTGGGATTACAGGCTTGAGCCACAGTGCCCGGCCATGTGTGTGTGTTTCTTAGTGTGGTGTGTGCGTTTCTAAGTGTGGTGTGTGCATTAGGTGTGCATTGTGTGGAGCACACGTTCAAAGTAGATCTGCCTCTGAAAATCAGCTTGAGCTTGGAGAAAGTACTTGGAAGTTAGCTTTGGGGCTTTGGAGCCAGACATCTTGAGGATGAATCCTAGCTCTGATACTACTTATATAATGTAGGACAAACTAATCTCACTGCCTCAGTTTCCTTGACTGTAAAATGGGGATTTTAATAACCTCCCCTTCATGAGTTTGTTAGGAGTATTAAATGAGATAACATACTTAAAGCTCATAGAACCATTCCTTGCACATTTTATGCATACTACAAGTTATCATCACTATTTCTAAAAGTGTGTATATATACACATATATGTATGTACATACATATGTATATACACATACATTTATTTTTTGGTCAGGCATGAAGCCAGCATTTGCATAGCACTATAGAGTTTATGAATAGTTATTCCACACGACTTAGGCTATCAGCATAAGAACCTGGAGCATGCAAACATACATGCTGAGGATATGTCATCCTGCAGAGATCTGTACCTATGTTGCCTGAGTGTGACTCTTTTCCTGCTCAGGTTGTTACAAAAGGCTTTGTTATAAGGGAGTGGTCAGGATATCAATACCTTGGCTCATAGGTAAGTCTTACTCAGAAGCAGACTCACTGATTCTTAGGATACTTGGCCTGAGGGATCACATGATCCATGCCTCTAGTGATGTGGTACCCAATATGTCAATCAGTCTGATTTAGATCTGGATGGTAAGTTGGCAGCAGGTTTGAAACTTCATAAAGATTGGTCTGCTTGCCTTAATTGTATGATGTCAGCGACTTAAATTTCATAAAATTTTTATTAAGCAAGTGACTGGCTTTTTAGATCTTCAGTTATCAAGGCTTGGAAGCGGATATGGCTGAGATCTAGAATGTAGCTATGAGGCAAATCAAAAGTAAAGCATTATGTCCCACATTGTAAATTTATAGGAATGACTGTAATACTTTTTTTCTAATTGTTTCTATGTCCATATGTAAACTGGTTATTAATTAACACATTTTTGGAAATGTTCAATTTTTAAAGAATCACTCGAACTTCATACTGAGTGGTATTGTACTTTATGCTTTGGAATCAGCACCTAGTATGTTAATGGGTTATTTTTTTCACCCAGTAGATCCTTTTTTATAACATACATTATTAAATAACACTCTTAAAGTAGAAAAGGATAGTTCATTATTTCTTATGCCTGGTGGCTCCCAAAACCATGTTACAAAAGGAAAATGTGATGTTTATTTACTTCTGAATAAAAACTTCATGTGGAAAAGAGCAACATGTAAACACTCCCGAAAGAGAAGTGACCAATTGAGAGGAAATTACATCACATATCTCAGGAATAAGATTAACATTGTTGACATGCAAATATACTTTACAAAGTAATAAGAAAAAAAATTCCATGAAAATAATGGACAAAAGAGATAAGCAGGCAATGCAAAATGTTAAATTTATAGTGAAAAATACATGTATAAAAAGACTTAGCTCTTATTTTTCTCTATGGAATTTATGCATTCATATTAAATAGGCAAAGATTTAAAAATTTTACAAACCAAGGGTGGATATGGGAGGGAAAATTTATTCTGGATGGAATACCTTTCTGAAAGGCAAACTGGTTATTGATTCATTCAGATATTATTTACTGGTGAGTTCAAATAATTAAAATGTAGAATGTACATATATTTTGACCAAGAGATTCCAATTTTCAGGCTTTCGTTTTGTGGAGATTGTTATAAAAATGTGAAAATCTAAATACTCAAAGGTGTTAACTATGGTATTGTAATAAGGTAAATTGGAAACGCTTACTACTAAGTACTTATTTTAATATTTAGGGTATTAAATTGTGACCCAGGCATATAAAGGTACATATGGCAATAATTAAAATTATTTTGTGGTTCTACATTTAGGCATAAAAAGATATTTCTTGACTGAAGCTGTTATGTTATAGAACACATATACACCAACAATCGGAAATTGTTATTTAAAAATAAAACCATAGATATCAGTAACAAAAATATGGGACATCTAAGAATCAATATCTGTAAAAGATGAACAAATGGAAAAATTACAACATTTTATTGAAAGGCATTAAAGTAGACGTAATAGAACGAAACATTGTCTTAAAGACGTCAATTTTCTACAAGTCAACCTGTGGATTCCATGTAATTCTAATGAAAACCACAAGAGGGAGTTCAACGGAACTTAATGAGCTGATTCTACGACTTGAATGCAACAGCAAGAGGCCCAGAATAGACAGGATAACCGTGAAGAAGAATGCATGGGAACTTATCTCACAAAACACCAAGCATAATTATAAAGCATTGTCATTCAGACTGTGATCTATTGATTAAGGAACAATGTGACAGGTTATAGGAACTAAAAATCATTCATTCATGTATGAACCCCTGAAATGTGTCCGAGGCAGGATTACAGAAAAGTGGGTTAAAAGTAATCAGTTCAGTAAATGATACCAAACCAACTGTTTATTCATTTGGGCAATAAATAAATACCTCTACTTCACACCATATAATTAAAATAAATTCCATAAATCAAAGATCTAATGTAGTAAACAAAACTTTAGAAATATATTTAAAATTTTCAAAAATGATTTAATAGAATGACCTTATGGACTTTTGATGGAAAAGATTTCCTAAATAATATACATGTGTTCACATCAGAGACAAACACATTACAAACAAACAAAAACCCTTGAGTTAGGTTATATTAAATTTTCTTTAACCAGAAAAAATCACAAAAGATGAAAATACAGATTATGAAAAGATATTTGCAACACATATAATTGACAACAAGTTAGTATCTAAATCAATAACCCTACAAATCAGTGAGAAGAAAGCAATGACCCAAAGGAAAAATGAGAAAAACACATGAAAATTGATTTCCAGAAGTGAAAACCTGAATAACCAATAACCAATACGTTTTTGAAAAAGCTTTTCAACCTTGCTAGGAATCAGAGAAAAGCAAGAAAAAACCATGATGGTCTATAATTTCACATCTGTCACCTTGGTGAGAATGAAAAATTCTCACTATTTATTCTTCTCATTGATGTTGAATAACAGAAATTTTCATGTACTCTGATGGGAGTGTACATTAGTACAACTTTTGAAGAGTAATTTGGCAATATTTAGTCAGGATGAAGGCAGATATACTGAATGACATGCTGATTCTTCTCGTAAGTCTATGCCTTGGAATCAAAGGTTCCAAAGTATGTGTGAGAATGTTAAAAAGTAGCACTTTTTATAAAGTACAAAGTGAAAACAATGTAAGTACCCAATTTCAGGTGAATGCGTAAGTATGAATATTCTTACACTGGAATGCTATACAATAGTGAGAATAAATGAAAATGAAATTGAGTCATCTGTATCAACACTGATAAATGTCTCAAAGTCATGGAGTAGATCACTTTTAGAAAATTAAAAATACAAATTATAATTAATATAGAAATAAATTATAAATAAAATATAGCTAAGTACAAATATAGTTAAGTACAGAGGAATTGTTACATTTTTAACTTATAAATAAATTATAAGTTAAGGATAGATAAGCACAGGAAAGTATATGCATTACACAGGAAGGAAAAACATGAAATACAGAATAATGAATATCTCTAGGTAGAAGGGATATATAAGGGGATGGTTTCAGTCATATTTATGATTATTTATTTCTTAATATGAGTGGAAAATACATGCATGCGGTGTTTACCAGGAAATCCTTTTAAGTTTGTATCTGTGTAAAATATTTTAAGAAATTTGTACATATGTAAAATTTAACACATACTTATATAGTAAGGTATTACTCTATTATATTTCATATATATTAAAATATTTCAAAAAATTGTTTTACTTAATTTTGTTTTCTTCTCTAGAAAAATATTTAATTTAATATGCATGTATTTGTGCCTGTTTTTCTTTATAATTTCTTTAATTGTTTTTATATTGAGAATGTTTTTCTCAATCCTGGGAGAAGATAAACATTTAGCTACAAGTACTTCTTTCTTTATAATTCGATTTCCTCAAAATATTTAATCCCATGGATTTTGTCTTGGCATCTAATACTAAATGAGGGTTTATGTTTTCTTTTCAGTTATCAAAATTCCCTAACTCCAGGTATTGAATAGCCATCTTTTTCCCATTGATAACCATCACCTGCATCATCATATTTTAAATCTTTGTGTATATATATACATATAGATTTAATAGTATATATATGTATACATACATATGTGTATACAAAGATACGTATATGTGTATATATACATACATATGTGTGTGTGTATACATGTGTATATATATATACACTATTACATTCTTCTTTTTTTTTTTAATTTGCACCAGTCTCAAGGTTTGGGGTTTAATTATGTGAAAGTTACAGATAAGTATTTTATCAGATTGGGACTTGTGGTAGATAAGAAAAGTCCTCTAGATTTCTGGCAAACAAAAGGAAGAAAGAGAATTTCCTAGGACTAGAAGCTTAGGATCCTGCCCTCTTTGTCCTTTCCCAGGGAGGAGCCTGCAGGTGAATCCCTGATATGGGGGATATACAGAATGAGGACCTGACTCTTCCCTCAGGAAACATGGAGGAAATGAAACCAGTTTTGTCATCTAAGCAAAGATGAGTTTCTAGTTCCTCTGCAAACATTGGTCAAATGATGCATGAGTGCTTTCTATGACCAGATGTGGATCACATTGGAAAGACCAACTGTTCTTAGCCATTTATCCCCTGTCTAAGAGAAGATTCTGGAACCAAGGCTGAACTTCGAGAAATTCACCCTGGAGAGGCATCACTCACATCACAGATAGAGGGGAGACACTAAAATGCCCAAGAGTGGAGGAGTCAGAAATTGGATTCTGCTTCCTGGTTGCTCCAGTATCAGAAGGATATTGCTCCTACATGTCAGACTGAGCCTCTTCTTTGTTCTCCATTAAGAAAATACATTTAGAAAGTTGGAGAAGGACAGACATTAGGTGGGGAATGAGTAGAAGGACCAGGCTCCCTTTCTGTGGTATGGTGGGCCAGCCCACTGGAGCAGGGATATGGGCAAATATGCCATTCAGTCAAATTTGGGGCCAGGCAGAGTGGCTTGTGCCTGTAATCCCAGCACTTTGGCAGGCTGATGCAGGCAGACCTCTTGAGTCCAGGAGTTAAAGATCACCCTGGACAACACAGCAAAATCCTGTCTCTAAAAAAAAAAAAAAAAAAAAAAACAAAAATCAGCCTGGCATGGTGGTGTGCACCTGTAGTCCCAGTTACTCAGTAGGCTGAGTTGAGAGGATCACTCGAGCCTAGGAGGTTGAGGCTGCAGCGAGCCATGATTGCACCACTGCACTCCAGCCTGCACAACAAAATGAGACTCTGTCTCAAAAAAAAAAAAAAATCAATCAACCAATCAATCAAATTTGGCATTGATATTGTTTTTCCGATTGGATATTTCATTACTGAACTGAAACCAAGTTTGTAATTTTTTTGTTTTAGAAATGGGGTCTTGCTTTGTTGCCGCACCTGGTCTCAAACTCCTAGGTTCAAGTGATCCTCTCTCTCGGGCCTCCCGAAGTGCTGAGATTATAGGCAGGAGCCACTGCACTGGGCCCACGTTTGTGATTTCAAGTAACAAATCACTTTCCATTACTTTGAAAGAGCTGTAAAGTCAGTTGGCCTTTCAACTTTTCATTTAGGAATGGAAAACCATCCCACTGAGTAAAATTTTAAGGACAATTTTACTTTTAAAATTTTTAAATTTTTAAAAAGCTATAATTTTATTACATCCTCCAAACTAAGCTTGCTCAATATGAGGGTTGTAGACAGATTTTTTAACATCCACCAGCTTAAGAAAACACACAATCAGATAAGATTTCACAGAAGGATGACATTTGAGGTGAACCTTAAAAGAGGGACAGAATTACAAAATGTCCAGATGGTGGGGAGAGATTTGGAGGAACTTCAGATCGAGGAAATAGCAAGTAATGCTGCTAATAGTAATAGTAAGTAGTGATTACAGTAGTTAGTAGTGATACTAAGAGTAGCAGTAGTAGTAGTGGCAACACATAAAATATCAAGAGAAGCTACTCTTTATTGAAGACTTATAGTATTCTAGATACAGAGCTATGAATAGTAAATTCTACTTACAGCTTCTCACAAAAAAGAGGATGAAGATATACAAGTGTAAGTTATGAGTTGCTCAGTGCAGCAAGAACATGGGGTGTCATGGGAAGTATGAATGGTAAACCTTAGAAAAGAAGTTGGAAATAATTCCTACTGAGTCTCAAATGTAATACTTAAGAAGCACATGCATTTTTCTGTAGAAAGCCTCTGTTTTGCAGAAGTAGAGTGACAATTTCAGACATGTGGTATAGGGAATGTGTTCTGGAAAAAAGTGCAGAGAATTTAATGGAGATGGAAGAGGAAGAAAGAGACAAGATTTAATGGAAGGTTAATACAAGTGCAATTTTTACACAAAGATATGCCTCGAACTAAACTGATTTCAGAAGTAGTTAGTGGGAAAACTGTATTTTCAAAATATATTTCTGTTTTTTGCTTTCTATTTTGTTTTATTAATCTATTCATCTATTTTTCTTTTCTTTTTTCTTCCATATGCACGCATCCATGTGTGCATGTATGCGTGTGTACCTGTACTTGTGTGGAAGTGGGTATTTGCATGTGATGTGTGTGTATGTGCATACATGTGTGAGGGAGGAAGGATGTTGGGTGGAGCTAGGTGAGGAGGAGCAGATGGCGCTCACAGAAGGAGAGGAGCATGGAGAGACCAGTCAGGGCCTTGAAGGGGACCAGAGGCAAAGAAGCTGTGTTTACAAAAGACATTTCAGACTTGGTCACAAGCAATGCAGCTTCAGGCCAACTGACATAGGACAAACAGCGTTGGAAGTCCCTTCCCACTCCTGCCCTCATTGACCCCAATTCAAGCCCGAGTGTTCCACTGGCCCCTGAAGTTCCAAGGCCACCACCTGCAGAGGACGGGGTGAGGAGAAAAATAGCCACTCAAGGAGAATAGGGGAAGGGGTATGTGCAGAGATCTCTTTAAATGAGCAAAAAATGTAAGATATTTGTGTTCCATATGAATGTTTACTAAACAATAACCTTAGCAGAGACTTTAATAAATAAGTGGATAGGATAACCTATTCTGTGGATAGCAGTCAGACTCTTTGCCCAGCCTCTCCTGTCGTTTCCCAATGAGCTCATGAACAAAGTGGCCATGGTGGCAGGTAAGACAGTGAAGTTGTATTGCTGCCCTTGCCAGCTGAAAACAAACTGATTCTGGTAGTCGTTACTAATAGGCAAGAAGAAAAAAAATCCAGATCAATAGCTGCATAATAGGGGATGTGCTAATTTGCTCAAGGAAATACCACATCTAGTACAACACCTGTAAATGGAGTCACCCCCTGGCTAGGCTTATAATAATTCGGTGTATTAGTCTGTTTGAGCTGTCATAACAAAATACTATAAATTAGGTGGCTTAAATAATAGAAATTTATTTCTGGTAGTTCTGGAGGCTGGGAAGCCCACCAAGATCAAGGTGCCAGTCGATTTGTTTTCTGATGAGAGCTCCTTTTCTGGCTTACAGATGGCTACCTTCTCATATCTACAACTATCTGATCTTTGACAAACCTGACGAAACAAGAAATGGGGAAAGGATTTCCTATTTAATAAATGGTGCTGGGAAAACTGCCTAGCCATATGTGGAAAGCTGAAACTGGATCCCTTCCTTACACCTTATACGAAAATTAATTCAAGATGGATTAAAGACTTAAATGTTAGAGCTTTTATTTTTTTTTGAGACAGAGTCTCTTTCTGTCACCCAGGCTGGAGTGCAGTGTCGTGATCTCGGCTCACTGCAACCTCTGCCTTCCGGGTTCAAGCAATTCTCCTGCCTCAGCCTCCTGAGTAGCTGGGATTACAGGTGTGTGCCACCACGCCTGGCTAAGTTTTTGTATTTTTAGTAGAGACCGGGTTTCACCGTGTTAGCCAGGATGGTCTTGATCTCCTGACCTTGTGATCTGCCCACCTCGGCCTCCCAAAGTGCTAGGCTTACAGGCGTGAGCCACCATGCCCGGTCAATCTAAGCTTTTTAGAGCTCTTCAAGGATGCTGAGCCTCCCCTCACAAACATATGTTTCACAATTGTGATGAAAGGTGAATCATCTGGATCTTCCAAGGTGGGTGATTTGTCATTTCATGACAAAGTAATTCTAATATTCCAATCTCCCTACTGCTCTGAATCTCTTCCTCTGCAGCAAACCAAGGCAGGCCTGTCATTTCTAGGTCACACACACTGGGCCACCTTTCAGTCCATGTTTTGGCCAGCCAACCAAACAAACTCTTAGGGCCTTTTCTCACTCTCGGAACTGTAACATTGCCTAGAATCTCTGCAATCAATTCAGCCTCATCCAACCTTATATTCCTTCCACAATTGTTCCACACTCTTAATATCCATTCCCACATGTATTCCCTGAGTGTCTGTCTGTAAACACTGTAGTTCTTTTGGAGTGTAGTGCACCTTGTCATGGGTCACATGTTGTATCTCACCATTGGGGACCTGCTGGGACTTCACTCTAGAAGCAAAACGAGGTGATAGGGAGGAGTCCTGAGAAGAATCATCAACGTCTTTCAAGGCAACTGCCTCACAGAAGCCCATTACAGTTTCCTTAGGAAAATCAGGATCAGCCTCCTCAAGTGGGTGTAGAAAGTCTGCTTCTACTGGCAAAGAAGACTCAAACAAACCAAACTCAGAGGTATAGTGTTTCCATGGTCATCAGGATTTTCTCATTGGTCCTCATTCCAATTTTCAGGGTCCCATTTCTTCTTCTTCTTCTTCTTTTTTTTTTTTTTTGAGACAGAGTCTCACTCTGTCACCCAGGCTGGAGTGCAGTGGTGAGATCTTGGCTCACGGCAACCTCCGCCTCCTGGGTTCAAGTGATTCTCCAGCCTCAGCCTCTAGAGTAGCTGGGATTACAGGCGTGTGCCACAATGCCAGGCTAATTTTTGTATTTTTTTTTTTTTTTAGTAGAGACAGGGTCTCACTATGTTGTCCAGGCTGGTCTCGAACTCCTGACCTCAAGTGATCCACCTACCTCCGCCTCCCAAAGTGCTGGGATTACAGGCATGAGCTACTGCGCCAGGCCCCCATTTCTTCTTAATCAATGGCCTCACTTTAACTGTAGACATGCTGAGAATTTGGAAATTTAATTGGCATTGTAATTCAGTCATTCACTGAAAAGATTTTGGGTTTAGTTTTTAGCAGTCTCAGCTCTGAGACTACAGAAGATAAGGGTTTCTTTCAGAATAGACATAGAAACTTTCAGGTTATTTATGTGCTGCATGGTTATTTATGTGGCGCAAAAACTGAGGATTCAAATCCTGAACCTCATCATTTTCTTCTCCCGTCTCACTTAACACAATGAGGAGCAACCAGCCAATCTCTTTATATTCATTAGTTTGACAAAAGTATTTGCAGGTAGCAAATCCACAGCCATTCAAAACCTTGTCTCTTATAAGCATTTGATTAGAAACATCCAATAGTGATATTTTGCAAATCCCTATAGCCACATTTACTATCAGCGTTCTCTTCACTATGGGAAATAGGGTTCATTAGTGCATTTAAATCTAGTTAGGCTAGAGAACAAATTCCAGAAATCCCAGAACTCATTCAGAAAACTTGTCCTTAAGATTCTATTCCTTTAGATTCTGTTATGTTTTGGTAAAGTAAGTGTGAGCAAGAAAGAGAGAAAGAGGACTATTTTGCAGTATTGGTTCAAGTGACTATCAGGGATGGCAAAACCAAAATTTGTAGGGAAGGATGGCAGGATGCAGATTCAGAGGAGAGCTGATGTTGCAGTCTCAAGTCCAAAATCATTCTGGAGGCAGATTTTGTTTTAACTTTTTATTTTCAGTTTAGGGGTACAAGTGCAGGTTTGTTACATAGGTAAACTTGTGCCATGGGGGTTTGTTGTACAGATTATTTCATCACCAAGGTACTAAGCCTAATACCTGCTAGTTATTTTTCTTGATCCTCTCCATTCTCCCACCCTCCACCCTCCGACAGGCCGTCTATATGTCCATGTGTTCTCATCATTTAGCTCCCACTTATAAGTGAGAACATGCAGTGTTTGTTTTTCTGTTCCTGTGTTAGTTTGCTAAGGATAATGGCCTCCAGCTCCATCCATGTCCCTGCAGAGGACAAGATCTCATCCTTTTTTATGGCTGCATAGTATTCCATGGTATATAGGCATCACATTTTCTTAATCCAGTCTATCATTGATGGACATTTAGGATGATTCTATGTCTTTGCTATTGTGAGTAGTGTTGCAATGAACATACATGTGCATGTGTTTTTATAATAGAATAGTTTATGTTTCTTTGGGTATGTACCTAGCAATGGGATGGCTGGGTTGGATAGTATTGCTGGTCTTTGAGGAATTGCCACACTGTCTTCCACAATGGCAGAACTAATTTACACTCCCACCAAGAGTGTATAAGCATTCCTTGTTCCTGAAGGCAGAATATTTTTTCCCTCTCTGGATATCAGTCTTTTCTCTTAAGACCTTTGACTGATTGGCTGAGGCCTGCCCATATTATGGAGGGTAATCTGCTTTACTCAAACTCTACTGATTTAAATATTAGTCACATCTTAAAAAAATATGTTCACAACAACATTTAGACTGGTGAGTGGTGCTAGAGCAAGATCTAGGAACCATAGCCTAGCCAAGTTGCCACATAAAATTAACCATCACATATGTACATATACATGCAAATATAATGGCAAATAAAATTCAAAAAGGCTGGGCACGGTAGCTCACACCTGTAATCCTAGCACTTTGGGAGGCTGAGGTGGGTGGATCACCTGAGGTCAGGAGTTCGAGACCCGCCTGGCCAACATGGTGAAACCCCATCTCTACTAAAAATACAAAAATTAGCAGGGCATGGTGGCAGGCACCTGTAATCCCAGCCACTTGGGACGCTGAGGCAGGATAATCGCTTGAACCCAGGGGGCTGAGGTTGCAGTGAGCCGAGATTGCACCACTTCACTCCAGCCTGGGCAAAAGAGTGAAACTCCATTTAAAACAAGCAAACAAAAAATTTCAAAAAAACATGTTCAACTTTACTGATATTCAAACAAATGCAAACAAAATAAAAAAGAAATATCTTGAATTTGAGAAAGGAGACTAACAGATTTATTTACTTATTTCAGAATGACAATTATTTTAATGACTAAAAAATAGTATGTGACAGTTGGTAATAAACATATTTGGAGATGGCAATGTGAATTGGCATAACAATTCTGGATAGCAATTTGATACTTATTGAGGTGTAATGAGTTTAAATTTATAATAAGCAAATCTTTTTACACAAAAACATTGTGTTCTAGGAATTTACCTGAAAGAAGAGTTATAATATAGGAGAGATAAATGGATAAGGACGGTCATCACAGGAAATTAGATATAATAAGAGTTCAACAAGAAGAAATTGTAATGGCCTTCCTTCAAGTAGTTGTGTTGCAGGACATTGCTGATTTTGCTCAGGACCCATCCTCACCACCTCTCTTTGCTTTACATATGTACATAGACTCAGGGTATGAGATAAATATGTTTTAAAAAACTATACTCAACGATACCAGCAGCACTATAATAATAATAGTTTTGTAAAAGAACATCAATTATACTAAACAAGTTTTGGGAAAATGTCTGATATAAAATAAATGTTTAGGCTGGGCGCTGTGGCTCACATCTGTAATCCCAGCACTTTGGAAGTCTAAGGTGGGCAAATAACTTGAAGTCAGGAGTTCAAGACCAACCTGGCCAACTTGGTGAAACCCCATCTCTACTAAAAATACAAAAAGTAGCTGGGCGTGGTGGCACACACCTGAAATCCCAGCTGCCTGGGAGGCTGAGGCAGGAGAAATGCTTCAACCCAGGAAGTGGTTGTTGCAATGAGCCGAGATGGTGACACTGCACTGCAGCCTGAGTGACAGTGAGACTCCAACTCAAAAAAAAAAGTTTAACTATTCTCTCCTTCATAAGTTTTTAATTCAAAGGAATAAATATTAAATTTGCAATAGAGAAAGCTGGCAGATCAAGTGGTTGAAGTTATATCTCCAGGAATGGGACAATTAGACATCATGTAAGGCTTGATATCATGCTCTAAGGACAACACCACTTTTGTAGGATATTTGTAAAAATGTGTAATCTGAGCCTGGTCAAGAAGAAACATCAGACAAACCCAAATTGAAGGGCATTCTACAAAACCAATGGTTCTTTAAAAAGGTCAATGTCAAGGAAGACAAAGAAAGACTGAAGAACCATTTCAGATTGGAGGAGACTGAAGAATCATGGCAACTACGTCGAGGCAATGGAGATCCTGGATTGGATTTTGAACCAACAAAATTGTCTTTTGTTATAAAGGATATTAGTAGGAAGATTGGCTAAATTTGAATAAGGTCTGTAGATACTAATATCTTGGGAGAGCCTGGAGATGAGGACAGAGTATGAAAAGCAGTGAAGAAATAACAATCAGTCAAGGCAAAAAGGAATGCATATTTCTGGTTTTATTGTTTCACATCAGGCTGAGCTATGCAAAAAGACCAGCTGCAAAGGGATATAGGTCTATGCTTTGGGCTTCCCAGAGCAACCACACATATGCAAACTGAGGTCATTAAGTGGCTTGGCTTCGGGGGAGAAGTTTTGGGCCTCTGAACTCCAAGACAGAAGAATCCTCTATGCTTGAATTGAGCCCTCACCAAAACCTCTCAACAACATGGGCAGGCCCAGAAGGAGAAGGAAGACGGGAGGGAAATATTTGGCCATTTGTGTTCTTCTAGGCTCAGGATCCACTTCAGCAGCAGCCTCCAGAGTGCTGGCCACTCCCCCCTCCACAGCAGCTGGAGCCCCCCGAGGGCTGGCTGCAGCAGCCAGAGCTCTGGGATCTGTGGCAGTGGGACCTACGGCGCCTGTGGTGGCTCAGGCAGCAGCCATCTCCCCCAGAGCTGCAGCAGCCCCCAGAGCTGGAGCCGCAGCAGCCTCCGGAGCTGACACTGCAGCAGGAAGAGACTGGAGGACACTTTGGGGGACACTTTGGGGGGCATTTAGGGGTGGGGCACTTGGGAAGGCACTTGGGGATGCACTTGGGAGGGGGCTGGCACTGCTGCTGGTTCTGCTGGCAGGACATCTTGGTGTGGGTGTTCAGGAGCTGAGAGAGAGTCAGACAGCAAGTTAGACCCAGGTAGAGGCCCCCCCTGCCTATTCTTGCCCTTTCAGCATCATTTCTAATCCCTATATTTTGATGAACTGCTTAGTGTAGTTGTAGCTAATTAATCACGGGAAGTTTCATTATGTCTAATAGTTGGCTAAACACACTTATAGCCTCTGTTTTGAACCTAATGCTTTTTATATACTTATAAAATCATAAAACATTTTCAACTATTTTATAATTAGAAAACTGAAGCCAAAAGATATTAAGAAAGTATTCTCAAAATCAAGCATGTAGTATGTAGAGGAGACATTCTGCTTCAACTACACACCTGAATCATGAAAACAATCTAGAAAGGGGTTTGGAAATAAAATCGTTTCTCAAGGGGAAACAGTCATTCTCTCTTGGAAGAATTTTCTAGATTACCTTGTTGTAAGGACATAGAAGTTCAGAACTGCAAAGGATGTTGGAGAACTAACTGAGGAAAAATATCGTTGAATTAAGTTGAGAATTGTATACAGGTTTCCAACTTAGTCCAGTGCTCTGACATTTTTCAGTAAACAAACACCTGTACCGAATGCTCAGCACTTATATTTTGTTTGTCTACCGTACTTGTCTCACCAAGTTAAATACCATTAAATGTGAGTTGAAGAGAGTCAGTTAGCTGTGATATCCTCTACACTGGCTGGGAACCACTGTTTCCATCTCATCTTTTCAGGAAAGGACAGTTATATTTTTCAAGGTAAACCTCCCTTTCTGAAAGCAGTTACAGGTGAACATAGCAGGCAATGTTGCAACGCCTTCAAACTAGAGACCCAAGAACTCTAGATCCATCTCATTTCTCCAGAACACCAAGTCACCATCACAGGACTCCTCATTCTCATGTCCCCGGTCTGTTCCCATTGCCTTTGCTCAGTGTTCTTGAGACTCCCTCCTTCACTTATATGGATGCCAGCACCACCCCAGCCCTGGAGGCCCTGCCTACCCTCCCCTCCTGCCCTGATCTAGGCATCCCTTTGTGGAAGGCCCTGCTTCAGTACCCAGGGAACACTTACTGAGGTCACAAGCAGCACAGGGTCCTTCAGCACCTCGGGAGGTGAGTGGTTGGGGTGCTCTGGCCCTGAGCCCTTTTATCCTGTCCTTTGGGCTCTCCCTCCAGCAGTGAGACAGGGCCTGGGCATGAGAGGACCTGCCTCCTGACACCCACGTAGGTCCTGTGACAGGTGGTGACTGGCAGCTCTGCACATGTCTGCCTTCGTGGGTGTTCAGGAGAGCTGCTGCCAGCATGTAATATGGTCACTTAGAAATAGAGGTGGGGTGGGGAAATCCCTACCATCATCTCCTGCCTTGATCTGCCTGAAGGGCACCTGCCTTTAAGATTCTCACTTCTCATTCTTGGAACTTTGAAGTTTTGGCCCTAATACTGCCCTTACTGCCCTTCTTGCCTCCCCAGTGTTAATGAGCCCATGCAACCTGATTCAAACCAAATTATAATGTATTCCTTCCAATTTTATTCTGTACAGGTTACCCTGATACAATATATACTATGGATTACATGGTTTTAACTCTATAAAAATGGCATCATACTTAAGACACTCATTTTTGACTTGTTCTCTTCCTTAAACATTATTTTTGCTAGTTACTCAAGTTGATCTGTATAGCCATAGTTTACTCATTTTTACAACTGTGTAGTATCCGTCTTATGAGTGCATCATGATTTGTTAGCCTCTCTCTTTTGGATGGACATTTAGAGTGTTTTCACTTTTCACTGTATCAATATTGCAGCTAAGGAAATTTTTGTGCGTGTCTACTTGTGTATTTGTGGGACAGTCTCACCAAATTATGTACCTATAAGTGGAACTGTTGAATTTTGGATCACACCCATCTCTCCAAATTGCTCATACTGATTTCAGTTTGCACCTATGTTGTATAAGAATCATTCTTGCTGCACATAGTTGCTAAACTTCAATAATTGCCATTCGATGGATGTGCACTGGTATCTGTCTGTAGTTTAATATGTGTTCCTCTGCTTTGTAGTGATCAGAGCATCTTTTAATATATTTTTGGTTAGTTGAGGTTTCCCTTCTGTGACTTGTCTGCTTTTTCTCAAAAATGTTTTTCAATTTGTTTATCTCCTTTTGTTAGTATTTGTAAATGTTCTTTACATATTCCAGTTACTAATATACTGCTATTAAATGTGTTGTGAATATCTTTTCCAAACAAATATGTTCTTGTTTGCATTTTAGTCATTTGATGAACTAGTGTTCTATTTTTAACATAGTTGAATTTCTGCAACAATAACTATATTGTTTGCAATTTTCATGATTTTAATAAATCTCAACCATTTGTAAGTTTAGAGATCTTTTCCCTATCTTTAAAAAGTTGAAAATTTTTTCTTTTTAAAAATGACACTGTTGGTGGGACTGTAAACTAGTTCAACCCTTGTGGAAGTCAGTGTGGCGATTCCTCAGGGATCTAGAACTAGAAATTCCATTTGACCCAGCCATCCCATTACTGGGTATATACCCAAAGGACGATAAATCATGCTGCTATAAAGACACATGCACACGTATGTTTATTGCAGCATTATTCACAATAGCAAAGACTTGGAACCAACCCAAATGTCCAACAATGATAGAGTGGATTAAGAAAATGTGGCACATATACACCATGGAATACTATGCAGCCATAAAAAATGATGAGTTCGTGTCCTTTGTAGGGACATGGATGAAATTGGAAATCATCATTCTCAGTAAACTATCGCAAGAACAAAAAACCAAACACCGCATATTCTCACTCATAGGTGGGAACTGAACAATGAAAACACATGGACACAGGAAGGGGAACATCAGACTTCAGGGACTGTTGTGGGGTGGGGGGAGGGGGGAGGGATAGCATTGGGAGATATACCTAATGCTAGATGACGAGTTGGTGGGTGCAGCGCACCAGCATGGCACATGTATACATATGTAACTTACCTGCACGTTGCGCACATGTACCATAGAGCCTAAAGTATAATAATAATAATAGTAATAATAATGAAAAATAAAAAATAAAATAAAGAAAAAAAAATTATGTATACAAAAAAAAATGAAGGTTTTTATTCAATCAAGAAAGGAATTTTTGTACATTTTATATATTTTAAACATTTTTCTGAATGGATAACCAATTGTCTTAGTATTGTAATCAAAATTTCCATTTTCCCCCACTCATCTGAAATACCTATCAGTCAGAATCAATTTTTCACATTTCCGTAGATTTATAATTGGGTGAACAATTCTTGTCATTGCCAATTTGTCAACACCTCTGAGAACATCCTGCTGCCTTAATTACCATAGGTGGATAATCAATTGCAATATCTAAGTCACACAGGTTCCATCATTCCTTAAGATTGTCTTGGTGATTATTAAACCTTTGTTATTTTATATAAACATTAGAGCCAGTTTGTCACATCCCACACAATGAAGATGAAGCAAAACAAATAATTATTAGAATTTTGATGAAAACATCATTGAGAAAATGCATTAATTTATGAAGAATTATTATATTTTATTATAATTTTTTTCTACTAACCCATAAATATAGTATACCTCTTTATTATGGTATTCTGTAATGCTGTTTAATAGCCTTCTCATTTTATCAAAAATATTTTACATTAAAATTGTATTTTAGACTTTATGTATTTCTGCTATTTTAAATGGCAATTTTTAAAATTATATTTTTGAATTATTTGTTGCTGGTTAATGTAAATTTATTCTTACATCTTGCAAATTTTCTAACTCTTAATATTATTTTAATTTTCTATAGTAATCATTCTTATCTATATATCTTCTTTCTCAAAGTTTTTTCTCCTTAAGTTAAATTCTTGGAAGTACAACTGTTGGATAAAAAGTATGCGCATTTAAAATTTTGATTTGTATACAGAAAATTATTATTTGTTGAGTAATGGGTCACCAAATGTCATCTTAATTTTCATATTATGCCAATTTATAAGACCCATTTCCTATCACCTTCAGTAATACTGTTTTGTTATTGATTTTAAGTTTCTTCTAGTTCAATATAAAGGAATATCTTCTAATCCTTATCATCCTTGAAATGGATGGGCTGTGCTTCTAGAGCAGAACTACTAATGTAAGCTGAGTAACCAATGTCTTAACTACTCTCGCATTAAATACATTGTTTGGAACAACATGAGCCACAGCCAGGCAATTCAGTGGCAGACTCAGACCTCATCCTTGAAAGACCATCCTTGTATTATATACAAGTCTTTGGTTATTTGTATATGCAAATATGAAATAACAAATTTCAAAATGTATCGGTCATATATTTCTTTCCAAGCTGTTTGTTCATGCACTTTGTCCGTTCATTTGTAGATAGGTTTATTTCTTTTCTATAAAGTTGTAAGGACTTACTATTTATCATAGATTTTAGTACTATTCCTGACTTACATACTTTACTTTTTCTCCGCTGGTTATTTATATTTTCCACCTTTTAAAATTGTGCTTTCTGACATATAGTATTTCTTTCACTATGTGATGAGATTTATCAAGTTTTTTCATGCTTAAATATTTTATCCAATTACTTATAAAGAAATAATTAGATAGTCTGTATATTCTTCTAATAATTTTGGAGTATCAGTTTATTGTTACTACTCTATGCAGGGGTTGCAGAGGAAGGAAACAAACTAAAAATCAGTCATGTGTGGTGCTGGCTCTGGGACACAGAGTAAAATCCACTAAGTCTAAGCTAATTTTTACTGGGTCTCAGCATTCTTCCAACCAATCTCTTGTGATATGAGAGCCTGACAACATATAAATGTATTCTCAGAAAATCACTCCTTTGCTAGTGCATATTGTTAGCATTAAAATGGTACCAAATTCAATAAATTTCAAATGCTATTGAAATCTAACACCAAACATAAGGGAACAATCCTCATGATGTTACATCATATTGCTACCTTATTAACCCAATCCATGTCAGATTAATTGACAGTTTGGGTGCTACCCTTTGTGGTATCAGAGTCATGAACAGAATAGCTTCTAATCCTCATCATCCTTGGAATGAATGGGCTGGGCTTCTGGATCAGAACTGCCAATGTAAGCCGAGTAATCAATATCTTGACTACTCTATTATTAAATACATTCTTTGGAACGACATGAGCCATAGCCAGGTAATTCAGTGGCAGACTTCTGCAGGGTGATAAGGCTAGTATACTGTAATGTAGATGTCTCAGAGTGAGAATTCCAATGATGATGGCTTAAGTCATACACAAAGTAAAGATGATGCTAATAGTAATCAATTCATTTTTAAATTGCTTACCTATGGAGTCCACTTCTGTTTTAGAAACTGTTGAGGGATACATGAATATAAGAACAAAGCTGCAGAATCAAGGATAGTTTATTGTAGTCATATTTGAAAATTAAGACTCATAAAGAAGTTACAGTTGAATGGCACTGTTTTAGAAATGCATAGGTCATGGAATAAAGCCTGGATGTTGAAGAAGGAGGGTTATCCAAATGAATATAAATTGTTCTATCATAATGACATATGAATGTATATGTTCACTCCAGCACTATTCACAATAGCAAAGACACGGAATCAACCTAAATACCCATCAGTGGTAGACTGGATAAAGAAAATGTGGTACACATATACCATGGAATAGTATGCAGCCATAAAAAAGAATAAGATCATGTCCTTTGAAGAAACATGGATGAAGCTAGAGGCTATTATCTCTCCTTAGAAAGCAGCTATAATTTAAAAATATTAATGAATTAGCATTTGTTTAGAGAAAATGACATGTTATAAGCTCTCCACCAGAAACTTCCTTTGCATTATTTCATTGACTCTCAGCCATCCCTGGACAATTATTTTTATATTATCTCTATTACAGAGTTGACAAACTGAGAACGAGAATGATGAGGTATTAATGTTTTTCATAATGTCATGCAGGTAATAAGTGGCAGAATTAGGTTTTTCTCTAGGTCTGACTCTTTAACCAGTTACCTAATGGCTGTAATACAGAAACACACACACACACTCTCTCTCTCTCTCACACACACACACACACACAACTATAAGATAGTTGAGGGTTGGAGGATTCTATGAAACTTGAGTTAAGCCAGGTTGCCCAGAGCCACAGAGGTAAGATTTGGGAGTTAACAAAACAGAGAAGCTCCAAGACTAAACAGATTAGGTATTCTCCACGGAGAACAACACAGGAAATGATGGTAGGGATTTTCCCACTCCATTTCTATTTCTAAGTGGCCATAGTCCAAGCTGGGAGCAGCTTTTCTGAGCCCCATGGAGGAAGGCAAGTGAGGAGCTGCCAGTCACCACCCACCTCAGAACCCATGTGGGTGTCAGAAGGCAGGTCCTCTCATGCCCAGGCCCTGTCTCACAGCTGGAGGCAGAGCCCAGGCCAGGATAAAAGGGCTCTGGGCCTGAGCACTCCATCCACTCACCTCCCGAGGTGCTGAAGGACCCTGTGCTGCCTGTGACCCCGGTATGTGTTCTTTGAGAATAGGAGCTGGGGCTTCCACAGAGGGTTGCTCAGCCCTAGGCAGGAGGGGACGCTGGGCAGGACCTTGAGGGCCGAGATCCATCTGGATAGAAGTCAAGACCTCAGAAAGATTGAAGGAGGATGTGCACAGGAGGCAGGAAGAGGGCCAACTGGTAACACAAATAAGAATTAGATGTCTCTGTCTTTGTGCTTCAGCTGGCTGAGTTTTAAGGACAGAGGGAGTTGAAGCCCAGGCAAATAGACTCTGCTAGAACAGCTTCAAATAGGACACTTACTTTTCAGAGCAAAACTGTGACACTCCTTGCAAATTTGAGCTGGAGATAGTAGTTCTCAATCAGTGGAGTGGAGATAATTAATGGATCTTTTAGGGCTTTTTGAAACCCACTTATCTCTAGATTCAAATTGGAATTGAGAATCTCTTTAAGTAGTTAGACATAGGAAGCTGAGAACCACTGTGCCAAGATGTTACTGTGAGGCCTTTGTGTGATGAATATGGCAGTGCACCAGCCTAGAGCCAGGGTGCCTGAGTTCAAATCCCTTCTATGCACCAAAAACACTGTTCTTCAGCATCTTCCTTAACAAAGGGAGCCTGTGAGACAAGCCTGTCTCCAAAACCATTTACAATTGTACATGCGCAGGTTTTTACAAGACAAAGTCTCCTAGGAAGTTACTCCAGGAGATAATCCTTCATTATCTTTTTCCAAGAAAATATTTGTATCCCCAGGTTTCCACACTGGACAGTTTCAGGGTTTTATTTGACACAATGAGAAAAATTGCTTCCTTTAATTTACTAAATGTTTAATCTTGACAGATATTTTTTCATATGGCTTACTGCCTCAGTTTCCTTCTTTGTAAAAGATATAGTAATTCTTGACTGTCTTAAGATGAAATTGTGAACTCAAAAGATACAGTGTGAGAGCATTTGCCAAACTACAAGAAATAACAAAATTTTCAGTGATTAATGATTTACCATGACATTTGAACAGTTCATCAAAATAAAGGAAATAGAAACAAGAATAGGCAGGGGTGGCCTCTGCCTAGGTCTGACTTGCTGTTTGACTCTCTTTCAGCTCCTGAACCTGCCATCAAGATGTCCTGCCAGCAGAGCCAGCAGCAGTGCCAGCCCCCTCCCAAGTGCACCCCCAAGTGCCCTCCCAAGTGCCCCACCCCAAAGTGCCCCCCAAAGTGTCCCCCTAAGTGTCCTCCAGTCTCTTCCTGCTGCAGTGTCAGCTCTGGAGGCTGCTGTGGCTCCAGCTCTGGGGGCAGCTGTGGCTCCAGCTCTGGGGGCTGCTGCAGTTCTGGGGGAGGTGGCTGCTGTCTGAGCCACCACAGGCATCGCAGGTCCCACTGCCACAGACCCCAGAGCTCTGACTGCTGCAACCAGCCCTCGGGGGGCTCCAGCTGCTGTGGAGTGGGGAGTGGCCAGCACTCTGGAGGCTGCTGCTGAAGTGGACCCTGAGCCTAGAAGAGCAGAATCCAGGACAGCAAACTGCCAAGGACATCCCCCTTCTCCTCCTAGGCCTGCCTGAGAGGCTCACAGGTCCAAGGGAAAGCTCTGAACTTGCCAAGAGCATATCTTCTCCCTGGAGTCCAGAAACTCAGATCCTGTCCTGGATCTCCATTCATTGGCCTTGGACCTTACCTTTGTGGCTACCCTCCCACCCTCTGTCTAAGCCCCTAGTTCACTCCATGTCATTTGCAGTATGCATCTACTCATTAAAGGAATAAAACAAGGAATCTGCTCAGAGTCTTGTTCTATGAGGACCCTATTCTCCTTGAGTGGCTCTTGTTCTCTTCACCTTGTCCTCTGCAGTTGGTGGCCTTCGAACCTCAGGGGACAGTGGGGCACTCTGGAGTGAATTGGGGTTAATGGGGCAGGAGTGGGAAGGGACAATTTCTCCCAACTATGTCTGTCCTATGTCAACTGGTCTGAAGCAGCATTGCTTCTGACCAAGTCTGAACTGTCTCTTATAAACATAGCTTCTTTGTTTCTGGTCCCTTTCAAGGGCTTGACCAGTCTTTCCATGTTTCTCTTTCTCTGTGAGTGCAGTCTGCTCCTCCTGACCTAGCCCCACCAACATCCTTCCTCCCTCACACACATCACATGCAAAAACACACACTTCTGCACATCTCCAGGTGCACACACAAACATGCACACACATGCATGTATATACATGGATAAAAAAAGAAAAATATAATAAATAAACAAATGAAATAAAACAGAACAAAACCCATGAATATATTTTAAAAATACAGTTTTCCCACTGACTACTTCTGCAATAAGTTTAGTTCCAGGCACATTTGCCAGTAAAAATTGCTTTCCTATTAACCTTCCATCAAATCTTGTTGCTTTCTTCCTTCTCCATCTTCATTAAATTATCTACACTTTATTCCAGAACACACTCCCTGTACCATATTTCTCAACTTGCCCGTGACTCTCTATAGAAAAATGCATGTGCTTCTTAAGTATTACATTTAAGACTTAACAGAAAGTGTTTCCAACTTCTTTTCTAAGTCTTACCATTCATACTTCCCATGAAACCCCAGCACTAATACTGCTGACAGGATTTAAAAAGTTTTAACCACCCATGTGGCCATGACCTTGTACTAGTAGCTGATGGGGACTACATAATATAAGTCACAAATTGTGCTGTCCAAAGTTTTGTTAAAACCTGATTCATGAGGTATGTCAAAAAAAAAAAAAAAAGGAAAATAGAGCAAGTGAGATTTGAACTGCAGTGTCTCAGACAGAAAAAAATATGTTGGAATAAAACATAGAGGTAAAGTAAGAAGAGACATCTTCAAAGTATAGCTAATAGGCAGTCCTGCTTAGCAAAGCTTAAATTAGAGGAATTGTACAGGGTCTTATGCACAGAGCCTTGAATGTCACTCAATGGACATTGACCTTGATCCTGAACACAGTGCAGAGCTCTGGATGAGATTTTCTTAATGGTCAGGGGTAATTATTTCTGGAGCGCGGGATGGTGTGGAAAGATCATTTTTGGATTCCAGTGAAAATTAGAATCATGGAGAAACCCTAGGGAAGTGAGGCATTGTAACTTCAGGGAAGGCCATGCATCTTGAGATATATGATACTATAATAATAGAACAAGGCCGATTGTATATCCATATCTATATAATCTACTTCTATTCTATCTATGCCTATGTTCACACACATATCTCAGATATTGATTCTCTATACCCGTTATGACCTGGATATTGGTATTATTGTGGCCATTTCTACCTCATCACACTTTCTGGAGAATTGTTTTGGACACTTCCTGAAAAGAGAACTTTTTCACGTGCTTACTCCCTAGTCTAATTTGCTTTCATCTAATTAGTTCTTTTATTTTAAAAATAATATTGCCCTCAGGATACAAAAGCAACACCTGTTATATACCAAATTGACATTAGTAAATCTTAATCTCCTAAAAATGTTTTTAAATAGACCTTCAGACAAAAACTTTTGTTCATGTTGAAACAAAGCAATAACACTAAAACTTTTCAATTGTATTTCAAGTCCTCCTATTTTTTCAGGTCTTCCAGCCTCCTCCACTAGGGAACTCTTTTCCATGGGGTCCTTCACTCCATATAGTGCCTGAGACTTGGACCATCTCAAAAAGTGTTCATTCCCTTTAAAATTACTGATAGACAGGTGTTTCATATGAGGGTTCACTGTGTTACAGGAACTTTAATGGGCATTTTCTTTCTACAATTTCATTGATCCTCACGACATCCTGGAGACTAATCTTTATTACCTTCATTTTAAATTTCAGGAAACAGAGGATGAGATAATTTGGGATTTTCAGAAGCCACACAGCTAATAAGTGACAGAACCAGGATTCTGTCGCAGGTGTGTCTGACTCCTACCAGGCTTGTAACTGTGATGGCATAGACACATATTTGCACATGCATGCATACACACACACACACACACACAGAATCTGGGACACATCAGGGACATTAAAATACTTCTGTAAAATTTTGGTTTAAATGATACCATCAGGGATATAGAAAAAGAGGGCTTGGGAGGCCAAACTCCAAGAAAAAGGCCAAAGGCAGCTCCAAGAAAAATGAGGTGGCACTGATGGGAGCTATTCTGATCTCCTGTGGAGGGAGGCAGGTGAGAAGCTGCTGGTTATCACCTGGTCATACAACCCATGTGGGTGACAAGAGGCAGGTCCTCTTATGCCCAGGTGCTGCCTCACCCATCAGGAGCACAGCCCAAGGCCAGGATAAAAGGGCCTCCTTGATACTGTTCCAGTGTGAGATTCAGGAAAAGACTCTCTCATCTCCATAAATAATTAACACTCAATCATTAGTAAAGTCTTGTTCAGGACTGCACACAGTTTAAGGGTAAATGTCCAAATTCCTGCAGTGAAATAAGACTTTGTGTGCTCCCTCTCATTTAAGCCTTTGTCATGTACCCTCAGAAATGACCTGAAGCTGAACTGGATTATTTTTTGTACTTTGATTATGCTTCTCTCTGCGATGCAAGCCATGGTCTCTGCCCTTTCAGGACAGTGTGGCTCAATCCCACCTTTTTTTTTCCCTTCCTGTGGCATATCATTCTAATGAGATAATAGTAAATTATTTGATGGCCTGCCCTGGGTGTTTTATATTTCTTTACCTCAATTATTCAACACAGAGCTGTGTGCACAATGGATATTTAATGACTTTTAAATCCTCTCATTAGTATTAGCATTGACTTTACAGTTTATAAACAGCTATTCCTTATGACTCAGGCCACCCTCATAGGAGACACACTCTGAGACAGGCTCAGTGAGGTGTGTGGGCCACATCACCCTGAGAGGTCTGACACTGTCTTTCTTGGGTATGACGTTTGTTCTCCTGCTCAGATTGTTCCAAAGGGCTTAGTAATGGGGCAGTGGTCAGGACATTGGTTCCCAGGTTGTCACAATGGCAGGTCTACTCAGAAGTTCAACTCCTGGTATCTAGGATGATGGGGCTGGGATGCCATCTGGTCCTTGCCTCTGCCTTCATGCAGGGCAAGCCCAAGCCCTCAGCTGACATAACTCAGATGTAGGTGATGAGTCAGCAGCATAGTTGTATCAGGAAGACTGGAAATTAAGTCTTGGCTTTGAGAAATCACAGCCTGGCTATCAGGTCAATACAGACATGTTGATCAGCAAAGCACTGATTTTTCCGAGGGTCAAGGCATTTATCTTTTACATCATCAACATTTTATCATAACATGGGATGGAAGGAAACATTACTGAGATCTAACTGGAAATATGATAGTTTAAGCAGAGTTATATTTTTATCTCTGTGCATCAGAGCCAGCACCAAGGAAACTGGTGATCTTGTTTTGCTTTCTCATCTTGACAAACTCTTAATAATTATACATGAAGGAACTCATACAACTGAATGGCAACAACCAAACAACTCAATTTAAAAATGAGCAAAAGACTGAATAGCTATTTCTCACAGACATACAAATGTCCAACAGGTATACAGAAAAAGGTGCTCAATCTCACTAATCATCAGGGAAATGCAAATCTGAACCACCATGAGATATCACTTCATGCCTGTTAAAGTGCCTATTATCAGAAGGATGAAATATAACAAGTGTTGGCAAGGATGTGGCAAAAAGGAAATTCTTGTACACTGTTGGTGGAAATATAAATTGGTACAGCCATTATGTAAAACCGTATGGAATTTCCTAAAAGTATAGAAAATAAAACTACCTCATGATCTGCTAACTCCACTTCTAGAAATAAAATCAATATTTTCCAGAGATATCTGTACTCCCAGCATTATTTCAGCATTATTAGCAATAACCAAGATCTGGAAACAACCTAAATGTCTGTCAGTGGATGAATGAATTTTAAAAATTCTGAATATATATACTATATAGCAGAAGGAATATTATTCAGCCTTAAAAAAGAAGACAATCCTTGATTCTGCTGATGTGATGCATTGTGTCTATTTATTTGCATATGTTGAACCATTCTTGCATTTCTGGGATGAATCCCACTTGATCATGGTGAATAATTTTTTTAGGGTAGTGTTGAATTCTGTTTGCTAGTATTTTGTTGAGGTTTTTGCATCTATGTTCATCAGAGATATTGGTCTGTAGTTTTCTTTTTCTATTGTGTCTGTTTGGTTTGGTATCAGTGTGATTCTGGCCTTGTAGAATGAGTTTAGAAGTATTTGGTGTTCTTCAGTTTTTTGAAATAGTTTGAGTAGAATCAAAATTAGTTCTTCTTTAAATGTTTGGTAGACTCCAGTAAGTAATCTATCAGGTCTGGGGCTTTTTCTTGATGGAAAACTTTTTATTACTGCTTTAATCTCATTACTCATTATTGGTCTGTTCAGGTTCTCTATTTCTTTATGGTTCAATCTCGGTAGGTTGTCCAGTAATTTATCTATTTTTTTCTAGGTTTTCCAATTTGTTGGTGTACAGTTGTTCGTAACAGTCTCTAATTATCCTTTATATTGCTGTGATATAAGTTATTATGTTTCATTTTTTATCTGATTTCATTTTTCTGAGTCTTCTGTCTTTTTTTCTTGGTCTAGCTTAAGTTTTGTCAATAGATGCTGAAAAAGCATTCAATAAAATTCAGCATCTCTTGGTAGTTAAAAACCTTCAAGACATTGCATGTAGAAGGAACACACCTCAACATGATAAAACCCACACCTAATACCATACTGAATGAAGAAAAATGGAGAGGCTTTCTACTAAGTATGAAATAAGACAAGGATGCCCACTTTCACCACTTTGATTCAACATAGGGTAGAAGTCCTAACCGGAGTAATTAGCCAAGGAAAAGAGATAAGTGGCATCCAGATTTGAAAGGTAGAAGTCAAATTATCCTTTTTGCAGATAACATGATATTAGATTTAGAAAAACTAAAGACTCCACCAAGAAACTCTTAGAAATGATAAATTTAGTAAAGTGGCAGGATACAAAATCAACATACAAAAATCAGTAGTGTTTCTATA
This sequence comes from Pongo abelii, assembly GCF_028885655.2. Classification (NCBI taxonomy): domain Eukaryota; kingdom Metazoa; phylum Chordata; class Mammalia; order Primates; family Hominidae; genus Pongo; species Pongo abelii. The sequence goes on from NC_071985.2 coordinate 97,813,660, forward strand.
CACTTATAGAAATCAATCTGAAACAGAAATCAAGAAAACAATCTCATTTATAATAGCCACAAAAATAAAATAGCCAGAAATAAATTTAACCAAAGAAGTGAAAGAACTACAACGAAAGCTAAAAGCATTGATGAAGAAATAAAAGAAGACACAAACAAATGGAAAGATCTCTCAGGATCATGAACTGGAAGAATTAATATTGTTAAAAAGTCTACAGTATTCAAAGCGATCTACAGATTCAATGCAATCTCTGTTGAAATACCATGTGAGCCAATTCTCCCTAATAAACTTCCTTTCATGTATACACATATCCTATTAGTTCTGTCCCTCTGGAGAACCCTGACTAACACAACAGAAAAAAAAGGCTTAACATTTTTATGGAACCATAGAAGACTCCAAATAGGGAAAGTGATCCTGAGTAAAAAAGAATAAAGCTGGAGGCATCATACTACCTGATTTCAAATTATACTACAAAGTTATACTAACCAAAACAGTACAGTACTGGCATAAAAACAGACGTATAGACCAAAAAAACAAAATAGAAAATCCAGAAATTAATCCATAAACTTATAGCCTATTTTTAAACCTTACTGCAAATAATGATTAATAAATAATCAACTACATTTTTTAGAGTGTTCCTTGCAATTGTGGTTACAAGAGTGTATACATTTGATAAAACTAATTGAATTGTATATTTTAAAAAGGGGTTTTATTGTGTGAAAGTTATATATCAATAAAAGTGATTTAAGTTTAAAAACTAAAGATTTATTCCATATAATGTGAGTATATATAAATATGTGTGTATATATACACATATACACACACGTATATTTATATGTCTACTATGTGTACATACAATCTGAAGGAGGAGTCCGGGGAGATTGTTAGTGGAAGGAGTGGGGAACGAGGAACACAAGAGTGAAGAGGCTACTGTGAGAAGGAGGATGAAGTCGGCCTCCTGGTCATGCCTGAGGGATGCAGTTACATAGGTGAAAGGAACCAGAATTTGAAAGAACAATGCTTCTTAAAGCTACTTCAGTCCCTTGGTTTAAAAGGAAAACACAGAAAGAAGAAAAAACACAAAACACACAAAAATGCAAGCTTTTTCCTCCTGACCCCTTTCCCCATCCTCTGTCCACCAAGGCCTCAGCAGCCACCAGCAGACACAGGGGAGCAGAACAAGGACGACACAAACAGGAAAATCAAGCAGGCTGGTAGCAAATTGGGGAGCAGATTCTGGATTTTATTTCTTCAGTTCAGGCAGCACAGAATACAGCAGCATGAGCTGTGGAGGAACTAGGTGTGTGCTTTGGAGTTCCCAGGGCAGCCATGGATCTGCAGAAGAAAGTCTCTAAATGCCATTAAGGAGAAAGATTTTGGGTTTCCTGACACCAGAGCAGAGGGATTCCCCAGGCAAGACTTCAAGCTTTTACTGGAACCTCTCAGCTATTCAGGCAGAATCAGAAGGATGAGGAAGTCAAGGTCCACTTCAGCAGCAGCCTCCAGAGTGCTGGCCACTGCCCCCTCCGCAGCAGCTGGAGCCTCCTGAGGGCTGGCTGCAGCAGTCAGAGCTCTGGGGTCTGTGATGGTGGGACCTGCGGCGCCTGTGGTGGCTCAGACAGCAGCCGCCACCCCCAGAGCTGCAGCAGCCCCCAGAGCTGGAGCCACAGCCGCCCCCAGAGGTGGAGCCACAGCAGCCTCCGGAGCTGACACTGCAGCAGGAAGAGACTGGAGGGCACTTAGGGGGACACTTAGGAGCGGGGCACTTGGGAGTGCACTTGGGAGGGGGCTGGCACTGCTGCTGGCTCTGCTGGCAGGACATCTCGGCGGTGGGCGTTTAGCAGCTGAGGGAGAGTCAAATAACAAGTCAGACCCAGGCAGGGGTCACCTCTGCCCCTGTGACACTTAGCATCGCTCAAGTATAAAAGCATCATTTTCAGTAGTTTTATTTCCAATAATTTCCTCAAAATCTCACATCATCTTTTTCAAGATATATTTGGATGTCAGACAACTGTAAACTAAGACTAAACAATATTGCAAAATGCATCTAAGATTCTGATGTGTTGTCAGTGGAGGAGGAAATTATTACAAATATATCTTAAGACTGAAATTGTCTAATTTATGAGTCATTTAAGAGAAAATTATTTTTAAAGGAGAAGAAGCAGTCATTCTCTCTGGTCATAACTTGCAAGACAATTTTACTTTGGAAGGTCAGCATTGTGCAGGATCTTGGAGACTACTAGGTCAGTAAACTCACTTCAACAGAGATAGATAAACTTAGCAATTGCTGCAGACCTAGTACTTGAACCCTGACCCCCTGATCTCAGGTTGGAGCTCAGACTTCCTCACTCACCACCTGCTCAGGCTGATGGGCTGACACGGTGGGTCTCAGGCTTGGTGTGTCCTAACCAAACTGGGAAGTTTGTGAACAAATCTCAGACCCACGAAAATGTGGGGTTCATAAACCCCAAAGAGTCTTTAGTCCCATGTCCACAGCTCTAGTTCTTCCCTTGCAGGCAGAGACAGGGTTGTATCTTCAGAGGTGGGCTTCCCTCCTGTGGGCTGCCAGAGTGGAGCAGGTCTCTGCACTTCAAAGTTCCCATTCTGGAACACCCACCTCATCCCAGAGCAGTTTGTTTCCTCTAGAGTTCAAAGGCACATGGCACAGCTGGCCAGCTCTTTTCCTCTTTTCTTTCCTGCTCCCAGTTAGCACCAGACCCCTTTTTGCCCCCGGCCCCTTCAGTCTTTTCTAAACTCTCCACCTCTGACAACATGGCCCTAGCCCCCGAGGCCCTGCCCCTCCTTCCCTCCTGCTCTGTTCTAAGCATCCCTGCTCCTATTCTTACCGGAGTCACAGGCAGCAGAGGGTTCTTTAGCACCTCAGGAGGTGAGTGGATGGGGTGGTCTGGCCCTGAGCCCTTTTATCCTGGCCTGGGCTCTGCCCCAGCTGTGATACAGGGCCTGGGCATGAGAGGACCTTCCTTCTGACACCCACGTGGGTCTTGTGATGGTTGGTGACTGACAGCTCCTCACCTGCCTCTCTCCCCAGGCTCAAGGCAGCCACTCCCAGGTAGGAAAGTGCCTACTTGAAATGGGGTTCCAGGGTGACTCCTACCATCACCCACCTCATTTACTTGAAGGCTGCTTGCCCTGAGAGCCTCTCAGTTCTCAGTCTTAGAACTTAGGACCTATCTCATTTCTGTCTCTTCCGAAGTACCTGATGCTCCATGCAGCCTGGGTTGAAGTTGAAGTACTAATCCCTGAGGTTTCCATGCATGTTTATTTCTGTCCCTGTGCACCACCAAACTGTGTGGCTGTTGGTGCAGTGTAGACATCTACACAAGTAAAACCCTGGAAGTAGAACCCGACCCAGTACCAGGCCCTGCGAGATGGGACTGTTGAAACTATTTAGCCCGTACCGTTTTTTAAACCATAAAGCTGGAAGATGAAAAAGAATTAGTTACAGAAGAATTAGTTGGTTGTGAAAGTCAATAAAGTAACACAAAAAAGAGAAAATGTGCCTAACAGAGAGACTGAAACGTCGTAGGCTCTGAATAAATGAAACATTCATAACTTGCTGAATACAGAATGAAGATACTGATCTTTGTTTAACAAATGAAGCACAGCTTTTTTCTAATGAGAGTGAGTCTGGCTGCTTGGTGATCTGTTTGCTTTTAAACAGCCCTTTTCTTCTGGTGGGGTCCTTGATGTGTCAGCACTGAGATGTGAACAAGGAAACAGCTCATTAGAGAAACAAGAAGCAGCAGCTCTGCTCTTTGTATTAGTGTGAGAATTTGGACTTTTCTGGGTTCACACTGGGAGCACCGGATGATGGTCACAGATGAGAAACAGGAAGAAAAGAGACATGATTGTGAGACATTATAAGTCTACGCTTCCATGTAGGATCAAATGGCTGGTGGAACCCCGTCCCGGACCATAAGGGGACGGGTGCCTTTTAAGAACAAGAGTCCTTAATATTTAATGTGAATGTGTTTATGCTGCTACTTTGGAATCCCCTGTCCTCTCTCTCCACTAGAATCACTAGCTTTCTACATGTCCACAGGATTTATATGAATGGAGTGTTTTGAATTTATACATTTTTAGGATATTAATGAAACGGGCTGCTGTTCATTCTAGGACACACTAGTCACTAAGACAGCCATGACTGCAAGGTTATCCACAAATTAAACTATTTCTTCAGAGGAAGACCAAGAAAAGCCAGATTAAATCATATGAGGGACAAGTCCTCTTCCTCCCAACCCTGACAGACTCTGGATATGCCCAGAACTTGGGAATGATATCTAGGTCAAAATGGACATGGTGACCCTAACCAAAATGTGGTGGAGATACATGTGTATTTATAAACACATATACAGAGCATACATATTGAGAGAGATGTATATGTGTGTGTACCACCTGTCTCAGAGCATCAATTATTACAGCTGCCCAGACTCCTGTGACAACGTAGTATCTCCAAACACTGTAGTGTGTCTTTGATTCTGTTCTTTTATGACATCCAAGAAAACACTCTCCCATCCCTGTACATAATTAACACTAAATCATTAGTAAAGTCTTGTTCATGATTGCACACTGTATAAGGGTAAATGCCCAAATTCCTTCAGTGAAATAAGACTTTGTGTTCTCCCTTTAGTTTAAGCCTTTGTCGTCTACTCTCAGAAATGTTCTGAAACTGAACTGGATTATATTCTGTACTTTGATTATGCTTCTCCCTGCAGTGCATGCCGTGGCCTCTGCCCTTCCAGGACAGTGTGGCTCAATCCCACTTTTTTATTTATCCTTCATGTGGCATATCACTCTAATGAGATAATAGTAAATGCTTTGATGGCCTGCCTTGGGTGTTTTATATTTCTTTACCTCAATTATTCAACACAGAGCTATGTGCACAATGGATATTTAATGACTTTTAAATCCTCTCATTGGTAATAGCATTGACTTTACAGTTTATAAACAGCTATTCCTTATGACTCAGGCCACCCTCATAGGAGACACACTCTGAGACAGGCTCAGTGAGGTGTGTGGGCCACATCACCCTGAGAGGTCTGACACTGTCTTTCTTGGGTATGACGTTTGTTCTCCTGCTCAGATTGTTCCAAAGGGCTTAGTAATGGGGCAGTGGTCAGGACATTGGTTCCCAGGTTGTCACAATGGCAGGTCTACTCAGAAGTTCAACTCCTGGTATCCAGGATGATAGGGCTGGGATGCCATCTGGTCCATGCCTCTGCCTGACCTGAGCATGGGCAACATGCCTCAGGGCAACACCTGAGCTCTCAACTGACGTAACTCAGATGTAGGTGATGAGTCAGCAGCATAGTTGTATTAGGAAGATTGGAGCTTGAATCCTGGCTGTGAGATATCATGGCTTAGCTATTAGGTCAAATAAGATATCTTGTCCAGCAAAGCATTGACTTTCTGAAATTTCCTGTTTGTCAAGGTTTTTCTCTTTTAGGTAGTCAAAAATTCACTGTCTCATGGGATGTGAGTGAATACTATTGAGATCTAACCAGAAATAATTCAAATGGAATATTTTTTTATATGTGTTCTGTAACCAGTAACAAGTTAAGTTAGTAATCTTTGTTTTGTTCTTTCCATATCTACAACCCTTTAAACAATTACAGTGATGAGAAAATACTATTAAGGTCTAGAAGAAAATTCTATTCTATTTAAATAGTATCTTTTAAAAATATTTTTATTGCTGTTATTGTTATAATTGTTAATATATTGATGTACTGCAACTGTGTTGAACTCTCCTAAATTTTTGCAGTGAACACTTTTCTAAAAAAATTTGGTAAAATACATAATCCAAAATTTACTGTCTTAATCATTTTTTTAGTGCACAGTTTAGTAATGTTAAATAGAATCACATCGTTGTGTAACCAATCTCTAGAATTTTTGTCTTCTTGCAACACTGAAACTCTACGCTCATTAAACAACAGTTCTCCCTTACTCCCTCTCCCCAGCCCTGGCAATCACCATTTTACTTTCTTTTTCTATGAAATGGACTACACATCGTATCTCACATAAGTGGAATCACACAGTGTTTGTCTTTTTGTGACTGGCTTATTTGATTTAGCATACCTTTAGGATTCATTCATATTGTAGCATGTGCATAAATTTCTTACCTTTTTAAGGCCATATATTATCACATTGTATGTGTATGCCTCTTTTGCTTCTATAATCATCCAGCAGTGAATGCTTGGATTGTTTCCACCTTTTAGCTATTGTGAATAATAAAGCTATGAACATGGGTGTACAAGTACCCTGTCAAGACTCTACTTTCAATCTTTTGTATTGTATATACCCGGAAATGGAATTGCTGGATCCTATGTTAATTCTATTAACTTTTTGAGGAATCACCATGCTCTTTTTCACAGTAATTACACCATTTTACACGCTCACCAACAGTGCACAAGGGCTCTAATTCCTCCACATCCTCACCAACACTTGTTATTTTCTGTTTTGTTTTGCTTTATTTTTTTATAGTAGTCATTCTCTTGGGTTTGAAGTGGTATCTTACTGTGGGTTTTACTTTAAATAATTTAATCTAATTATGAATGGTGTTGAGCATATTTTCATGTATCTTTTGGCTATTTGTAAATTTCTTTTGGATAACTGTCTATTCAAGTCTGTTTTTCCATTTTTAATAAGGTTGTTTGTTTACTTGTTGTTTAATTGTCAGGGTTCTTTACATATTTTGTATAGCAACCCACTACCAGCTACATGATTTGCTAATATTTGCTCCCATAACAAAGATTTCCTTTTCATGGTACTGATTTTGTTCACTGATGCACATACATTTCTAATGTTTATGTAGTCTAATTTATCTATTTTTACATTTGTTGCCTGTGCTTTTGGTATCATAGTTAAGAAATCATTGTCAAATCCAATGTCATGAAGATTTCCTCCTATGTTTCCTTCTAGGAATTTTATAGTTTATTTATTTATTTATTTATTTTGAGATGGAGTCTTGCTCTGTCGCGCAGGCTGGAGTGCAGTGGCATGATCTCGGCTCACTGCAACCTCCACCTCCCGGGTTCAAGCAGTTCTCCTGCCTCAGCCTCCCAAGTAGCTGGGACTACAGGAGTGCACCACCATACCCAGCTAAGTTTTGTATTTTTAGTAGAGACGGGGTTTCACCATGTTGGCCAGCCTGGTCTCTATCTCTTGACCTTGTGATCTGCCCGCCTTGGCCTCCTAAAATGCTGGGATTACAGGCGTGAGCCACCACGCCCATCCTGTAGTTTTAACTCTATGTTTATGTCTTTGATCCTTATTGAGTTAATTTTTGTGTATAGTGTAAGCTGAAGGTCCAGCTTCATGCTTTTGCATGTGCATATCTAAATTTCCCAACACCACCTGTTGAAAAGATTGTCCTTTCTCCATTGAGTGGTATTGGCACCCTTGTCAAGAATCATTTTAATTAGCTAGGCATGATAGTTTGTGCCTATAGCTCCAGCTACTCAGGAGGCTGAGACAGGAGGATTGCTTGAGTCCAGGAGTTTGAGTCCTGCCTGGGCAACATAGCAAGACCCTGTTTTTGGACAAAAGAAGAATAATTTGACCATATATATGAGGGTTTATTTATTTTAAGTTTCTCTGCTACTCTTCTATTCATTCTATTTCATTGACCTATATGTCTGTCTTTATGCCAATAACACACTATTTTCATTATGGTTGCTTTGTTGCAATAAATTGTATTAATTTATTTTTATTTTTTTTTAGAGACAAGGTCTCACTATGTTGCTCAGGCTTGTCTAGAACTCCTGAGCTCAAGGGATCCTCTATCCTCTGCCTCCTGAGTGGCTGAGACTACAGGTATTCACCACTATGTCTGTCTGTGATAAGTTTTAAAGTCAGAAAGTGTATGACTCTAACTATATTTTTCTTCTTCAAGATTGGTTTGGCTATTTGAGGAATAGTCACGGTGTATAATCCTTTTGATGTGCTGTTGAGGATTTTTATCATCCCTCAATATCATCAGAGATATTGTTATGTAGTTTTCTGGCTTTGGCATCAGGATAATGCTGGCCTCAGAGAGCGAATTCATAAATGTCCTCTTTTCTTCAATTTTTTGGAAGCATTGAGTAAGATTTGTGTGGATTTCTCTTCAAATGTTTGGTAGAATTAATGAGTGAAGCTGTCTGGTCCTGCACTTTATTCTGTTGGCAGAGTTTTGATCTTTGCTAGTTATAGGTCTGTTCAGATTTGTTTCTAGGGATCTATCCATTTCATCTAGGTTATCCAATTTAGCATACAATTGTTCATGGTATTCTCCTACAATCTTTTATTTCTATAAGTTAGTTGTAATGCCTTCCCTCTCATTTTTTATTTTAGTTCTTTGATTCTTCTCTTTTTTCTTCGTCAAGCTAGTGAAAAGTTTATCAGTTTTGGTGGTCTTCTCAAAGAACAAACTTTTGGTTTTGATGATTTTCACTATTGATTTTTCTAGTTTTCACTTCATTTATTTCTGTCCTAATCTTTTTTATTTCCTCATTCCTTCTATTAGCTTTGATGCAGACTGTTTTTTGTTGTTGTTGTTGTTGTTTGTTTTTTTTTATTTTTTTATTTTTTGGTTTCTTAAGTCTTAAGGTATAAAACTAGGTTACTGATTTGAGATTTTTTTTCTTTTTTAAGGTAAGAGTTTATAGGTATAAATTCCTCTCCTAGCACTGCTTTCTTAGCATCTCATAAATTTTGGTATGCTGTGTTTTCATTTTCATTTTCTCAAGATATGTTATAATTTCCTTTGTAATTTTTACTCTGACCCATTGGTTGTATAAGTGTGTTGTTTAATTTCCACATATTTGTGGATTTTCCGGTTTTCCTTTTGCTACCGAATTTTAGTCTTATTCCATTGTAGTTGGAAAAAGATACTTTGTCTAGTTTCAGTATTTTAACGTTTATTAAGACTTGTTTTGTGGGCTTCCGTATGAGGCCTATCCGGGAGAATGTTGCATGTGTATTTGAGATAAATGTGTACTCTGCTAATCCCAGGTGGAATGTTCTGTATATCTTTTTGGTCCGATTCATGTATAATGTATTCCATGTCCTCTGTATACTTATGGATATTCTGTATGATTGTTCTATCTATTACTGAAAGTGGAATATGAAGTCTCTTACTATTATTGAAGACCTCTCCATTTCTCCCTTTAACTCTGTCAATATTTGCTTCATATATGTTGGAGCTCTGATTTGAGGCACATGTGTGTTTATAACGGTTCTATATTCTTGTTAAATTATTCCTTTTATCATTATGTAATGTCCTTATTTGTCTTTTGTAACAGTCTTTGAGTTAAAGTCTATTTCGTCTAATAAGTCTCAGGTTTTTTCACTTTTCTTTATTTTCTTTTCATTTTCCTCCTCAAATTCAATAATTTCAAATCACTTGTCTTCAAATTTGCTGATTCTTTCTTATGCCTCTTTGACTCTGCTGTTGAACTTCTCTAAATAATTTTTCTATTAAGTTATTGTATTCTTCAGCCCCAGAACTTCTTTGTGAGTCTTTGTAAAAATAATTTCTATCTGTTGATATTTTTATTTGTTAATACATAATTTTCTTAATTTTATTAGTTGTGTCTGTGTGTTCTCCTTTAATTCTTTGAGCATTTAAGACAATTGTTTTAAAGCTTCTTCAAGGAATTCATTGGCTTGTGTTTCTTTAAAGTCAGTTTCTAGAGATATATTTTGTTTCTGTAAATAGGTCAATTCTCTGTCTCTTTGCATGCCTTGTGTTTCTTTTTTGTTGAAAATTAGATGTTTGCAAAAACAGCCATGTCTCTCCATCTTTGAGAGCTGGCTCTGTGCTGTGGAAAACCTTCAGTGTAGTGTGAAGGCTCAAGAGTCCTCTCAAACCTTTTCTGGGGATGTACCTTCCCTGAGCAAGTGTTTGTGCTTGTGTTTGTGTTTGTGTGTGTGCACAGACACTTTTGTTTCAGTTCCCTGACTGCTTTTAAATGTCTACATTTTTCAGAGTCTTACTCTTGCTTCTTCTTGGAGCCTTTGCTTATTTTGTTCCTCTGCTGCTAATCTCTTATCTTTAGGCACTTGCAAGTCTGCAGTCCCCTTGCAGCTGTTTCATGCCACAGTGCAGCCTCTGCTTTCAGCAGCCTTCAACCAAATATCCAGACTATGCCACTGACTCATTGGTGCTCTAAAGTCAGGTGAGACAAAAACCAGTTCCTCACACAGTCCTCACACAACCCACAATCTTGCATGCAAGTTCCACTCTTTTCCTTCCATCTGTAAGAAAGGCTGAGAAATTGTGCAGCCTCCTCTGACCACACCACATTATGCAAAAGATGGGATGGGGTAGGGGTGAGCAAAAGCACCACAAAATTTCCTGCCATTTGAGTATGGTTACTTTCTTTATTAAAACTTTGCTTGGTTGCTGAAGCTTCTTATTTTGTTTTTAAAGTTTTCAGAAAGCTGTTTTTGTCTGTATATCATTGTCCAATGTCTTTGAAGTGAGCTAGAGCCTGGAGGTTCCTTATTTACCATCTTATGTCATCATCTGATGTCACTTCAGCAGTGAACGCTCCTAAATATCTATTTTTTATTATTATATTTTGCCCCATTTGCCTAATACTAGAAATCCAATAAGTATTGTTAAATGAATAAATTAATCACTAAATCTTTTGCATGAATTGTTATGCCAGTTAGCATTCTAAATTACAAAGAGTAAGTGATCATTTCCACATGACTTCAACAACAATGTTTTGTGAGCTAAAATGCTCACAAAAAGCTTGTGAACAAATAAATGAGTTCTCATCCCCAAAAGATGAGCTATGCTTTTTTTAATTAATGAGATTAAATTGCTTTTAAAATCTAATTTCAGAAGTTATTGGTTTTCTTCATTAATTATTTGTGAATTAAATATGAATTCTGCCAAAACTTTTATAGGAACATTTATTTACTCAGTTTTTATGAACTCTATGTTTCTTACCAACATGAGTCATCTCCCTATCACATATGTTATAATTTTCCCAAGTTAATTTTTTATCCTTTCTTGCTTTTAGTGGTACTATCTGATACTTAGAATTTCATTTTCATGTGGTTAATTGTATCCACATTTTCATTTATGTATTCTAGATTTTGTGTTATTTTGAAAATCTTCTCAATAAATTAACTACATTTTTGGTGTGTTATTGCAATTGTAGTTATACAGCTATAAATATTTGACAAAACTCATTTAATTTTACATTTAATTTTATTGAATTTTATTGCATGAAAATTATACAGCACTAAATGTGATTTAATTTTTTTACAATGCAGATTCATTTCATCTATGTGCATGTACATATGTGTGTGAATGCATGCACATACAATATGGAGGAGGAGTCCGGGGAGATTGTTAGTGGAAGGAGTGGGGTACCAGGAACACAAGAGTGAAGAGGTGACAGTGAGAAGGAGGATGAAGTCGGCCTCCTGGCCATGCCTGAGGGATGCAGTTACATAGGTGAAAGGAACCAGAATTTGAAAGAAAAATATTTCTCAATGCTATTTCAGTCCCTTGGTTTAAAAGGAAAACACAGAAAGAAGAAAAAACACAAAACACACAAAAATGCAAGCTTTTTCCTCCTGACCCCTTTCCCCATCCTCTGTCCACCAAGGCCTCAGCAGCCACCAGCAGACACAGGGGAGCAGAACAAGGACGACACAAACAGGAAAATCAAGCAGGCTGGTAGCAAGTTGGGGGGCAGATTCTGGATTTTATTTCTTCAGTTCAGGCAGCACAGAATACAGCAGCATGAGCTGTGGAGGAACTAGGTGTGTGCTTTGGAGTTCCCAGGGCAGCCATGGATCTGCAGAAGAAAGTCTCTAAATGCCATTAAGGAGAAAGATTTTGGGTTTCCTGACACCAGAGCAGAGGGATTCCCCAGGCAAGACTTCAAGCTTTTGCTGGAACCTCTCAGCTATTCAGGCAGAATCAGAAGGAAGAGGAAGTCAAGGTCCACTTCAGCAGCAGCCTCCAGAGTGCTGGCCGCTGCCCCCTCCGCAGCAGCTGGAGCCTCCCGAGGGCTGGCTGCAGCAGTCAGAGCTCTGGGGTCTGTGATGGTGGGACCTGCGGCGCCTGTGGTGGCTCAGACAGCAGCCGCCTCCCCCAGAGCTGCAGCAGCCCCCACCCCCAGAGCTGCAGCAGCCCCCAGAGCTGGAGCCACAGCCGCCCCCAGAGGTGGAGCCACAGCAGCCTCCGGAGCTGACACTGCAGCAGGAAGAGACTGGAGGGCACTTAGGGGAACACTTTGGGGGGCATTTGGGGGTGGGGCACTTGGGAGTGCACTTGGGAGGGGGCTGGCACTGCTGCTGGCTCTGCTGGCAGGACATCTCGGCAGCAGGTACTTAGGAGCTGAGGGAGAGTCAGACAGAAAATCAGACCTAGGCAGAGGCCACCTCTGCCCCTCTGACACTCTTAGCATGACTTATAATTATAGAAACTCTCTCATCATTTCAAATATAGAAATTCTCTCATCATCTCTTTGCAAGCTCAGGATACCCTTGTGTGTTATTTGCTACACAAAATAGTAAACTAAGACCAAACAATATTACAAAATGCATCTGACAGTCCAAAGTGTTATAAGTGAAGGAAGAAATTATTCCAAATATGTCTTCACACCCTGAAATTATATGATTTATAGGTCATTTAGGGAAAATTATTTCTTAAAGAGAAAAAGTAATCACTACCTTTTGTAACTTGCAAGGTAGTTTTACTCTGCAATATCCATACTACAAAAGATCTTGGATATTACTGGCTCAGTAAACTTACTTTGTTGAAGCAGAGACAGACAAACCCATAAATTCCTGCAGCCCTGGAATTTGAACCCTGGCCTCCTGATCTTAGGCTGGAGCTCAGACTTCCTCAGCTCACCACCTGCTCAGGCTGATGGGCGGGCATGGTGAGTCTCAGATTTGGTGTGTCCTAATCAACCTGGGAAGTTTGTGAATAAATCCCAGACCCATAAAAATGTCGGTTCTATAAGCCCAAAGGAGCCTCTGGTCCCCTGTCCATGGCTCCAGCTCTTCCCTGCAGACAGGGACAAGGTTGTATTTTCAGAGGTAGGCTTCCTTCCTGTGGCCTATCAGAGTACCCCAGGTCTCTGTGCTTCAAGGTTTCCCATCCCGAGAGGCCTGCTCCACCCGACAGCAGTTTTTTCGGAGCCCAAAGGCACAGCCAACCAGTTCTTCTTTCTGTCCCAGTTGTTACCAGTCTCCTCCCCACCGGAGGCCCTGCCCACAACCCCTCCTACCCTGATCTGAGCATCCCTCTGTGGAAGCCCCTGCTCCTGTTCCCAGAGGACACATACCAAAGTCACAGGCAGCACAGGGTCCTTCAGCACCTCAGGAAGTGAGTGAATGTGGTGCTCTGGCCCTGAGCCCTTTTATCCCAGCCTGGGTTTCTGCCACCTGTGGTGAGACAGGGCCTGGGCATGAGAGGACTTGCCCCCTGATACCCACGTGGCTCCTGTGATGGGTGGTGACTAGCAGCTCCTCACCTGCCTCCCTCCCCAGGCTGAGGGCACCTGCTGCTAGATAGGAGTAGGGCTGCTAAGAAACAAAGGGTGGGGACAATTTATACAGGGCCTTCTGCCCCATTCTTCCTGGTAAATCCCAGCCTTGACCGCTTTTTAGTTCTCGTTTTTGCACATTGGCCCCCAATTCCTTTGTTCCTTCTTGTTGCCCATGGAACTCATTGGCTTCTGGCAGCTGAGTTTGGACTGTAATTTAGAGATTCTTTCACATTTTCCCTCTTAAGTCTAAGTAATCCTGCGAGGCTACTGGGGATCAGCTAACTTCTATCTGCAGCCCAAATCTGCCTGCTGCCTGATTTGGATAGCCTCCAAGGTTTTTATGTGTTTAAATTGTTGAGAAAAGAAAGCAAAAAAGGAAAATATTTTACAACATATAAAAATTATATTAAATTCAAATTTCAGGCTTCATAAAGTTTTATTTCTCTGACTCAGATAATGAGCCACATTTATTATTTTATTGATTGTGTCTGTGGTAGTTTTCACACTACAATGGAGAGCTGAGTAACTGGGATAGAGATGCTATGGTTCCCAAAGCCTAAAACATTTATTCTCTTAGAGTTTGTAAAAAAAAAATGCTGACCCCTGATGCATTCCATTATATTTAAGAGCTTGCAGTCAGACAGGCTAGAAAACTGTCCTGGTTCTGCCACCTAGTAGCTGTGTATACTTGTGAAAATTACTTAACTTGACTCCTTTTTAGTTTGTTGTTCTTGTTTCTTCCTCAGTTTAAAAGTTCAAATAGTGATACAGATATCTCACAGGGTATTGAGCCAGCGAGTAAAATAATATAAGGAAAAAGTCTGGTAGAAGGTCTGTGACATGATAGACCCTTAAAAAATGTGATGCCTACATATGTGTCAATAAAGGAATAGGTATTTTGAAGTCATAGCTGCTTTCCAAGATGGAGGGGGTGGGGTATAAATCTGGGATTTGGGGTTGTTTGGTTTTTTCGATTGTTTCCTTTTTTAGTATTTAAGACCCCTTTGTTCTGCTAAGTATGTTGATGTCTTTGACTATGAAGTAGGAATGACTGTGAATGTGAATAGGAAAGGCATTTGTATGGAGTAGAACTCTAGAACTCGATATCGCTCCTTGTAGAGTGAAAAATCCCGGACTTTCCAAGGACCCTATGTTGAGGAGGAGGGAAGGGCACACATGGGGAGATGGAAGGGGAGAGGGGGACTTGGGGGAAGGCCAGGCCTGAGGTGCAGGACACTGTCCAAGACATGGCGGGAGAGCCTCTAGAAGCTTTTGCACCTCAGCAGCTCCCTCCTCCTAGGTTTCCCCCTATTGTCTCTGCTTGAAAAGTGTTTTCTTTCCCTCTACTTAAAGTAGATGAAGGGAAAGGGCAGGAGTTCCTATCTGGTTCAAGTTTGTGTACAACAATATGGTGAGCTTTTCCAACATAATACTAATTCATGAATTAGAAGAAGGTGTACTAAAGCCAGAACAAATGCGAGGAAAAACCCTCTCTTTCCTGTCATTGGTAGAAATACTGGGGGAGCATCTAAAATTCTTCAGAGCCTGGACCAATATAATGCATTAGTGATATCTAGGTCACAAGGGGAAGAGTGAAGCTAGTTCACAAGTAATTGCAAAATATAAATATGTTTGTGCATGTGTATTGGGGTATCCAAATAACATATACACTAAATGTGTGTGTTTCTATAAACATACACATACATCATATATTTTATAGTGACTCTGTGTGTACATATTTCCTTAGCTGTTTCTCTGCCTCTCGCCTTCTTGGTTTCTCTCTCTAGCTCTTCTTCATTAGAACTGTTCTAGAAATAATTGCCTGTGACCTTAATAGAGTGACCAAACATCCCAGTTTGCCAGCAAAGTTTGGGATTATACCTTTTGTCTCAACATATATTATCATAAACCTTCCTTTCGATCTCAATTGTGTCCCAGTTTGGATGAAAATGTAAATAGTCATGCTACCATTGAACAAGTCTTCTCAAAGGCTTTTGCTGATTCATGATAAAGCCAAAACTCTTACCCTTCGCATTCAAGGACCTGTGTGATGTGACCTTATTCTATTTCTACAAGTTTTTCTTTTTCTTTTCTTTACTTTCCACACTTTTTTTTGAGACAAGGTCCTGCTCTGTCACCCAGACTGGAGTGCTGTGGTGCAAATCAGGGCTTACTGCAGCTTTGAACTCCTGCTAGAACTACAGGCACACACCATCATGCCCAGGTAATTTTTAATTTTTTTGTAAAGTTGGGGTCTCATTATGTTGGCCAGGGTCTTCTTGAATTCCCGGCCTCAAGTGATCCTCCTGCCTCAGCCTCCCAAAGTGCTAGAATTACAAGCATGAGCCGCTATGCCCAGCCAACAGCTTTGCTTTTTCAGAGAAGAAATCCTGTACAGCTGACTTGGTCAGTTAACTCTACTTTGAACAGACTACTCCTTGCCTTACCTGTGTTTTGCTTTATGTGACGTATCTCTGAAACAAGATTGAATATTTTGTCTGGATGTGATGTTTGTATCTTTTATCAGTGCTTAGAGCAAGGATATTCATGTAGTCATTTCATCAGCATATCATAGCACCTAAGAGCTTGCAAATAGCTCTTCCATCTGACTCGAGATCATCCCATATAAGATTGACCCTAAGACAGGCACAGCCATAAGTGCTGGCCATACCCTTCGGAAAGATGCCTCTGTATTATTCAAGGATGATGTTTGTACTTAGATTGTCCCAAAGGGCTTTGTTATTGAAGGAGAGGTCAGGGTATTGATTCTGTGGCTTACACAGGAAGTACTACTCATACACCCAGGTCACTGATTCCTGGTATGATGGTATGATGGGGCTGACATGCCACTGAGCCATGCCTCTGACTCCAGGATGGGCAGCACCCAACATCAATTACTCTGGCTTGGGTTTGGTGATAAATCAGCAGCATGGTTGTAGTATCATGAGGACTCATTGCTAAGCCTTGGCTATTAGATTTAAATTGTCTGGATATCATCTCAATGGAAGAAACATTTACTGACAAATGATTGGCTTTCTGGGGTTATCTTTTCATCAAGGGTATCTGTCTCTTATAATCTCAGGAGATGAAAGGAAACATGATTGAGATCCACGGGAAGTAATTCTAACTGCATGGATTTCACTCTGTTCCCTGGACCCTACAGCCCTTTCCAGAGAAGGATCTCATACATTGGCAGTTTTTAGTTTATTCCCATTTTTTCCCCAAAACTTTTATTTTGTATTGTAAATTCCTTTTAGTGCATACTTAGATGATGATATTTATGGTTTCTAATTCATTGATAAAGAAAATTATTTTAAGTGAAAAAGGGAAAAGGAAATATAAAAGAAAAATCAATAAGTGCATTTTTAAAACTTAGAAATCTGTATAGCAAATAGCATCATAACTAAGACAGAAAGAAAAGTAATCGGTTGGGGGAAATTGCAATACATTTGCTAAGAATATAGAAAAAACAGTCCTTACAATTTAATTGGAAAAATGCAAGTTTGCCAATACAAAGAACAATCAAAGGCCATGAACAGGCAACACACATACTGGAAAAGAAACACAAATGGGAAAAACAAGTTAAAAATATGTTCAATGTGGCCGGGCGTGGTGGCTCATGCCTGTAATCCCAGCACTTTGGGAGGCCAAGGTGGGTAGAGTTTGAGACCAGCCTGGCCAACATGGTAAAGTTCCATCTCTACTGAAAATACAAAAAATTAGCCGGGCGTGGTGGCGGCACCTGTAATCCCAGCTATTTGGGAGGCTGAGGCAGGAGAATGACTTGAACCGGGGAGGCGGGGTTTGCAATGAGCCATGATCAGGCCACTGCACTCCAGCCTAGGTGACAAAGAGAGACTCTGTCTCAAAAAAAAAAAAAAAGTTCAATGTGACTAATAATCAAAAAATGAAAAATAAAAAAAGGAAATATTTTGGGTTTTTTTGATGTAGGTTGTCTATCCAGTTTATTCAAATCAGATTGGCAAAGATATATTACCTAATGAAAACTCAGTGTTGGAGAGGATCTGTGGAATCGAGCACTCATGCTTTATTAGTGTGAAAGTAAATTGCCATAATTATTCTTCATTGTAATGTGATGATTAATTCATTCAACACATACTTGATGGTGTGTAAATGAATTAAAATGGAAAATGAACATACTCTTTTACAATGTTTGAACATCTAGGAATTTCACCTAAGGAAATAAGGGAATGAAGGAAAGAATATATGCATAAGAATGTTCACAGTAGCAAATTAGAAATAATAGGAGTTCAGTAAGTTTTCAGAATACAAAACCAATATTCGTATATCTCTGAAAATAACAGAAGATAAAAAATTTAAAGATACTATTTTAAACAGAAAAATGCATGTTATATAATAATATATATATTTTTAATGAACTTCATACTCAGGAAAATGGATCACATGACTACAATGAGAAACTATTTCACACTCATCATTGGATAATTATATAAACATCTAATATCACACAGTGTTGCCAGCATGTGAAGCAACATTCTCACACTAACGGAGGGAGTGTGAGCTGGAGATCAATGTGACAGCATATTGTAAGGTTAAAGATGAGCCTATCCACAATTCAATTGTGTGATACCTCAGCACATATCCTAGAGAGACTTACCTAGGCATAGACGACAGAGAATTTTAAATAGTGGAATTATTTAGATTTGCAACATAATTAGAAACAACTTAAATATTCATTCAAAAGAGAATTCTTAAATATGTAGTAGTGTGGTTGTAAGGTGAAATATTACATAGCAGTAAGAAATGCACTAAGCTAAACCGATTAATAGGAATATCTCACAAATGATTCTGTGATAGGAAAGCAAGTTTGCATAAGATTGCATCAAGTGTGTAATGTTTGAGTTGAAAATATGTAAACTAAATTGCATATTTTAAGGAAACTTACAATGTAATACAAGTTTAATAGGAATACTTAACTCCAAACTCAGGATATTCCTCTGGAGGGGAGGGAGAAGATAGGTGCCAAATGTATAAAATTGTTTGTATCTTTGTTGGGTAGTGTGCAAGGAATTGTTTATTAAACAAATATTTATACTTTTTAAATATCAATTTCTCATAACAATTACAAATATTTTAACTAAAACTTTAAATTAAATAAGAACTTTCAAATTTTAACTTTTATTTCAATAATTTAATTTAAAATTTAATTTAAAATTCTGACTTTAAAATGTATATATATATATAAATTGTATATATGCCCTTTTAATTATTAAAAAAAAGAAAAAAATGAAACATTTTGTCTTTTTCTGATGTAGGGTGTCTATTCAATTTATTTATTTATATCAAATTGGCAAAGATTGAGTGCCTAACAAGAAATTTATTATATTTTATTATATGAAAATTCTGAAATAGTACTCATTGAAAATCCTTCAATAAAATCAAATCTATGCATGCAGGAGTCCTTTTTCTATTTGCTCACTAGTGTGCCTCAACTGTCTAAATAAACTCCTAGAATATTTTAGGCTCTTAGTAAGCATTTATTGAATATTTTATTTATAGTGTTATGGCTTTCTAGTTTGTTTCTTTCATATGATTTTGAATGTACTGAAAATTTTATTTTGATGGTATTAGATCTGTCAAAATTTCTCACTAACATTTGTTCTGTTTCTTTTGTACATAAAAAATATTTTTCCATTGAGAGTTCTATTTTGTGATTCGATTTTAAAAATTAGTTCCTTAATTCTCCTGAAGCTCATTTTGTTAAAGAACATAACTTGTTTTTTTTCTCCAGTTCAACTTACTAAATAAGCCACCCTTTCTCCACTGATCTATATGCTAACATATTTTAAATTCTTTTCACACAAAAGGGTCTCCTGGCTATTTATGGTACTCTATTTCCTCCCATCATATGTGTTCAAGATGAAGATATTTTCTTTGCACCTGGGTGTTTTATTAGGCAAAAAATCATAAGGTCTTCAAAACAGCCCCTTTCATCACTCTGAGACCTGTGGAGATGAGTTTTCCTGAGTTTCTGGGAAGCTAGGGGTGGAAAGGGGAATTCTCAAAGGATTGTGATGGGGCCATCTCCTCAGGATCCTGAACAGTGTCTGTCTTTCTGGGGAAGGTCCACAACACAGCCCAACAGACACCACCCTGGGTGGGAGTCCACTCTCTGGCTATCTGTCGTGCTTTCGGTGAGCAGAAGAGGGGGATAGTGCTGGCATAGATAACTGTGGCAAGTATCTTGAAAAAATACTTGCATTTAACTCTCTGTGCCTGAATTTCTGATTTTTAAACTGAGGCTAAAAATCGACCTGCTTCATAGAAATTTCAAGGATTAAACAGTATACTGTGAGAACACAGTGCCTGGCATATTGAAATTGCTCAATCACTGACGGTTCTTGTAATATTACCCATTCATCAGAACACAGAACGATACAGAGTAAGAGATGTTCTTCAGGGAATGAACAGATGGGAGTCACCAAGGTGGCTGAGAAGATTGTCTTTCCCCTAGCAGCCAGGATGGTGGCACTCCTCTGCCGCTGATCTGAGTATCTAACGTAGGAGAAGGAAGTGCTCAGAGAGGGCATTCTGGATCTTATGCTGCTTGGACTGTGTCGTGATCCTCGTCTCAAACTGAATGGGAATTGTGGAGCATTTGTATGCATGAACAGGAGGGTCTTGTTAAAATAAATTAAAATGGACACCAGACCTGAAGAGTCCCTGGACAGACAAAGCCAGTTAGGCCTCATAAATGACCTCAACTTTGCTTGATCTCCAAACATAAGGGTAACGTAACTTAGGCTATTTCTTGTAAACGCCTATATTAAAGAAAAATGATACTTAAAACCAACCAATCAGAAGCCACCAGCTACCTTATAATTATGCAACTAGGGACTTTCAGCAGGATAGACTGAGTAAGAAAATGGTGTAACAGCAACCAATCAAATATTTTCTTCACTTTACTTTTGTGATTGCTTTATAAAAGCTTTCCCCTTGTGTTCTCTTGACAGAGCCCTCAAACCACTTTTGAGTTTCATGAATTGCTGTTGGCTCAAATAAACTCTTTAAAATTGTATTATACCTCAGCTTACGTTTTAACAGTCCCCACATGTGGAAAGCAGAGAAGAAATGAAGTCCAGTCCCACTGCTTGATACTGGTTTCCAGACTCATCAGAGAGCCAAAGAAGAAGGGAAGACTTACAGGGACCCTGCAGAAAACTGATGTCCTTGTATTTAAGGAGCTCCTTACCTTGAAGCATCTGTGAGCCCCTGTCTACATAGCTCTGGTTCTTGGAGCTTGGAAAAAGCAGGAAAGAGATAAAAATGTTGTCACCTTCAGCGGGAGTACTGTGAGATGTCCTCTCCTCCCTGGAGGAAGCCTTCTCAAGTTAAAACACAGGTTCCCCTGCCTTAGGGAGCCACAGGACAAGGAGAGAAGCCCAGCCCTGGTCCTCAGAAATCCCCCCGGGGTGGTGTAATACCCATATCCCCTGAACTCAGGAAGTCCTTACCCAAGGCCTATATGCTGCCTGTGCCTATGGAGTATCCCTGATCCCAGTGCAGAGGCCTGGTAATACAGGGGTTGCAATTTATAGGGATTCAAACTGCCTTTTCTTCAGGGACTCCATGCTAGATGGGGAAAGAGGAAGCACATCTGGTTGGTTCCAGGAGGAAAGGATACAAAAAGGCATGATAGGAGAGAGGATAGCCTGAGACTACTAATATTGAAGGATTGTAGTGTGAAAATAGAGGACATATTAGGGAAGCTTCCTGGAAATCGAGGAGGCTGACTGATATTCATCCAGAATCCAAACCTCAGGACAGACAATCAGAAGGACTTCTAGAAGCACAGAGGCAGGATGTCTTTCACAGAGTTGGACATTGTTTCCAAGCTCTTGACACCTGAAATGAACATTGGTGTGTTTGTGTGTATGTGTGTTTGGGTGTGTGTGCGTTTGCATGTGTGTGTCTGTAATTTATGACTCCATTTGTATAGGCAGTGGCAAGAACAGAAACTCTTTGAAGTCCATTTGCAGAAGTGAGCTTAAAGGTTTATTTGTACTAGAGCAGTCTGCATTTTTAGAGTATAAGCTACATGGAGTCATTTTGCTATGTTTGCTGAAGGAGGAGCATGGTAAAATTCTTTGGGAGAATAGATGGGGGAGACAGTGAGGGTATCAGGAAAGAGGGTGACAGCTGAGTAGGATAATGTCTGTCTTCCTTAATAACCAGGGTTATTAAGTCACCATTGCTCCACTTCGGTCCTCCCTTCCACATCTGGCCTTATGATGGAGGGTTGGGACTGCCAACCCCATTTCTCTTTACCGGAGGTTTCCTGAAGTCTCCGCCAGTAGGCGGAGCTAGAGAGAACTTGGAGACTGGCAGAGTGACAAGGACCAGGCTTCCTTAGATTTCCTTAGAATTCTCCAAGTCACCCCAATATTACTTCTCACCCCAGCAGGAGCAATTTATCCCAGTAGCAACAGTGTGGTTCCAGTGTGCAGTTTTTCCTGCTCACAAAACCAACCTTGTTGGGTTCTCATGGAGACAGACCCTAGGGCCAGCACCAGCTTGCGCCCCTCCTCAGAAGCCTGAGTCCAGACACACAAGGCTCGTCCTCTGAGCTCAGGGACCCTGGCACCCATGAGAAGGGCCCCTTTCCTAGAGGCCTGAGTTTCAATTCATGGGCCACTGCTCCAAGTTTCTAAGTTTTGATAGTTTCAAGACACTCCCTTTCCCTGCCATTGGTAGCATGGTGGCAATGACAGTTACCGCCTCCATGAACTCTTTTTGTCCTCTATTGGTCTTGTCAGTTCTCTGATGCCAAGTAAGCAATTCTTTATGTAAACTTCTGTCTATTAAAGTACATTTCATAATTCTCTTTCCTGACTTGACCCTGAATGAGGCACTGAGGGGCGAGGGTCAGCTCTGGTGAGGACCAGGAGTTGAAGGAGTTAAGCAAGCCATGCTGCTTCAAGGCCCAGATAACTGGGTGATGGAGCTGAGACCAGACATGCTTATCCCTCTCGGCACATTTACAAGCAAGAGTAATGCAGTCTAGAAAAAGATGATGAGCAGATTATTTGTTTTATTGTTTCATGCACAATGGAGATTGCCAAGGAAATCAGGGGAATGAGGCAAGGACTTCTATTTGGTGTTCCCAGGCCAGGTGCACAGATGGAATCAGAGGTCAGAAGATGAGTTCTTGTGAGAGGGCAGATTTCTGGATTCTAGGTCGGAGGAATCTTCCAGGACAGAGTTTGAAATCTTTACTAAAATGTGCCAGCAACACAGTCAGTCCCAAGGAAGATGAAGTTGCCCCTTTCATGCCTCTAAATCCACTCTTCTAGGCACAGGGTCCACTTCAGCAGCAGCCTCCAGAGTGCTGGCCACTGCCCCCTCCGCAGCAGCTGGAGCCCGCTGAGGGCTGGCTGCAGCAGTCAGAGCTCTGGGGTCTGTGACGGTGGGACCTGCGGCGCCTGTGGTGGCTCAGGCAACAGCCGCCTCCCCCAGAGCTGCAGCAGCCCCCAGAGCTGGAGCCACAGCAGCCTCCGGAGCTGACACTGCAGCAGGAAGAGACTGGAGGGCACTTAGGGGGACACTTTGGGGGGCACTTTGGGGTGGGGCACTTGGGAGGGCACTTGGGGGTGCACTTGGGAGGGGGCTGGCACTGCTGCTGGCTCTGCTGGCAGGACATCTCGGTGGCGGGTGTTCAGGAGCTGAAGGAGAGTCAGACAGCAAGTTAGATGGAGGCAGAGGCCACCGCTGCCTATTCTTGTCCTTTCTGCATTGTTTCTAGACCCTTCATTTTGAAAGCCTCATATCAAACATAGGAAAATCACCTCTAATGTTTTTATCACTCTCAATGTTTACCAAGTGCTTTCATTCATGGATTCTCATTTCAAACCTTATTTGAGATGTTGTCATGCAATATATAATCTCCAAACATGTAAATAAAGTTTCTGCTCATTAAAAGCTCCTAAGTGTGGGAGAGAAGTCCGGAAATAAATTGGCTCCAGGCCAGCATTCATTCTATCACATCACCAAGAATTCTGAGAATGTTCAATGTTGAGACCAGTTTAGAGATGAAAATCTCTTTAAGGAAAAACAAAAATAAATTTCTATTGGAAGAACTGATATATTTCAGTTTGCAGACATAGAGAAAACTATAACTGCAAAGGATGTTGGAGTCAATTTGTTCCAACCAACTCAATATATAAATAAAGAAACTGAAGCCAAAAGAGGTAACTTCACTGGCCCAAAGTTATTCACTAGCATGTCACATTTGTTCCTGGGTCTCCTGGTTCCCAACCTGGGTTCTGCCCTTTAGCACATGCTGCCTCCCCAGGCCTGTACCCCGGCGCTGTCACATGGCTTCTAAACTCCAGTGTGCACTCAGTTTTCCACTACAGATCTTCTTGTTGGCATCTAACAAGATCCACAGGTGTCTCTGATCCTTTCTTCCTCTACTAGCAGTGTTCTTAGCATATCTTTTCTAAAAGTGAGTATGTCTGTATTTCCAAAATTATATTCCCACTATGCAGCCCACTCCAGCATAATCCAGTGGCCAATGTGTTTATTCTCTAAAACCAGAGAAACACACTGAGCAATTGAAAACAATTTGGTCCCTCTAAATCTGTGTCATACAGCCCTCCTGATCTTACCAGTTCTTCTTAATCTCTCTCACTCCACCCCACCCCTCTACCTCCTCTTTCCAATTTTTGGCCCCCACCCCATTCCTTGCCAATCACAATTCCAGGCCCCCGAGGCCCTGCCTAGACTCTACTCCTGCCCTGGTCTGAGTATCCATCCCCTCCTTCCCTGGCCTGGGTATCCCTCTGTGGAAGCCCCTGCTCCTTTTTCCAGGGCACACTTACCAGGATCACAGGCAGCACAGGGTTCTTCAGCACTGCAGGAGGTGAGTGGATGGGATGCTCTGGCCCTGAGCCCTTTTATTCTGTCCTTGGGTGCTGCCTCCAGCAGTGATACAGGGCCTGGGCATGAGAGGACCTGCCTCCCGACACCCACATAGGTCTTGTGACGAGTGGTGACTGGCAGTTCTGCGCATACCATCCTTCATTGGTGTTCAGGGGAGCTGCTCTCAGCTAGGAAAGAGCTTGGTGGAAATGGGGGCTGCTTGTGGTGGGTGAAAATGGACATCATGGTTCCTGGAGTCCTCAGTGGCCTATTTCCTATGAAGATGGCTCTCTTCACAGTCTTGTAGTCACACTTATGAATTCTGCAAAAACAACTCCTTTTTCCTTCTATCCTAGACACTAATTTTCTATCTAGACCTTTGGGTCCAGATAGCTTGGTTAAAAATCCACATGCCTGCATTGTGGGGTTTGTCCATGCGCATATGCGCATGTGTGTGCATCATAGTAGTTGAGAAAAGAGGCCTTGGAGACCCTGGCAAAGTACTCAATATTTTTGGCCATTGGCTTTCTGATGTTTTAAATGAGGATAATAAGAGAAATATCTTTTCTGCAGGATTTACAAATTAATTAAGATAGCAAAGGGGAAGTAGCTGAGATAGTATGTGGCATGTGGTTATAATCAGGAAATGGATGGATAGGTAGATAGAAAGATAGATAGATAGATAGATAGATAGATAGATAGATAGATAGACAGACAGAAAGAAAAATAGAGGCAAACCTGAGATTTTAATGGACATTAAAGGCACACAGGTGCCTTTTAAGTTAGGTGGCTCTTATTAAAACTAAAGGCCATTTTTTTTCCTCCTACATACCTCAGTGAATTGGGCTTTCTGAAGGTAGATCCAGAGTGGATATAAGAAAAGAGGACTAAAGGATGTATATTGCCCCAAATTATAGCATAAAAGAATTTGCAGTTTCCTAAGGAAAAGCTGAAGGGATGAGGTAAAATAAAGACGAGAAGGGTGAAGAGAAGAGAACAGCCAATGTGGTGGTTTTGAACTGTGACTTGGAGCGGTGTAGTTGGTATAGACAAGAATAGACATAGTCAATATTTAATTTGAAATTATTGGCTTTGTTGCAATGTACATTTCCTGGGTTTAATTTCCCAGTTTCCCATGCTCAAAACCAACCAAATGCAAAATCTAAAAGTGAAAAATCAATATTTGAAAAACAAATGTGGTCAAAATTATATATAACATCAAAAAGCTATTGGATGGTTTTAGCAGATTATAAGTTGCAGAAGAACAGATCGGTGAACTTGAAGAAATTGTTCAAACTGAACTGAAGAAAGGGAAAAATATTAAAAGAAAGAACAGATGATCAGTGACCAGTTGAATAATATCAAACATTCTAGCACCCATGTATTTAGAGTTTCAGGAAGAGAACTACAAACCACTGCTCAATGAAATAAAAGAGGATACAAACAAATGGAAGAACATTCCATGCTCATGGGTAGGAAGAATCAACAACGTGAAAATGGCCATACTGCCCAAAGTAATTTAGAGATTCAATGCCATCCCCATCAAGCTACCAATGACTTTCTTCACAGAATTGGAAAAAACTACTTTAAAGTTCATATGGAACCAAAAAAGAGCCCGCATTGCCAAGTCAATTCTAAGCCAAAAGAACAAAGCTGGAGGCATCACACTACCTGACTTTAAACTCTACTACAAGGCTACAGTAACCAAAACAGCACGGTACTGGTACCAAAACAGAGATATAGATCAATGGAACAGAACAGAGCCCTCAGAAATAATGCCGCATATCTACATCTATCTGATCTTTGACAAACCTGACAAAAACAAGCAATGGGGAAAGGATTCCCTATTTAATAAATGGTGCTGGGAAAACTGGCTAGACATATGTAGAAAGCTGAAACTGGATCCCTTCCTTACACCTTATACAAAAATTAATTCAAGATGGATTAAAGACTTAAATGTTAGACCTAAAACCATAAAAACCCTAGAAGAAAACCTAGGCAATACCATTCAGGACATAGGCATGGGCAAGGACTTCATGTCTAAAACACCAAAAGCAATGGCAACAAAAGCCAAAATTGACAAATGGGATCTAATTAAACTAAAGAGCTTCTGCATAGCAAAAGAAATTACTATCAGAGTGAATAGGCAACCTACAGCATGGGAGAAAATTTTTGCAATCTACTCATCTGACAAAGGGCTAATATCCAGAATCTACAAATAACTCAAATAAATTTACAAGAAAAAAACAAACAACCCCATCAAAAAGTGGGCAAAGGATATGAACAGACACTTCTTAAAAGAAGACATTTATGCAGCCAAAAAACACATGAAAAAATGCTCATCATCACTGGCCATCAGAGAAATGCAAATCAAAACCACAATGAGATACCATCTCACACCAGTTAGAATGGTGATCATTAAAAAGTCAGGAAACAACAGATGCTGGGAGGATGTGGAGAAATAGGAACACTTTTACACTGTTGGTGGGACTGTAAACTAGTTCAACCATTGTGGAAGTCAGTGTGGCAATTCCTCAGGGATCTAGAACTAGAAATACCATTTGACCCAGCCATCCCATTACTGGGTATATACCCAAAGGACTATAAAACATGTTGCTATGAAGACACATGCACACGTTATGTTTATTGTGGCACTATTCACAATAGCGAAGACTTGGAACCAACCCAAATGTCCAACAATGATAGACTGGGTTAAGAAAATGTGGCACATATACACCATGGAATACTGTGCAGCCATAAAAAATGATGAGTTCATGTCCTTTGTAGGGACATGGATGAAGCTGGAAACCATCATTCTCAGCAAACTATCGCAAGGACAAAAAACTGAACACCGCATGTTTTCACTCATAGGTGGGAATTGAACAATGAGAACACACGGACACAGGAAGGGGAACATCACACACCAGAGCCTGTTGTGGGGTAGGGGGAGGGGGGAGGAATAGCATTAGGAGATATACCTAATGTTAAATGACGAGTTAATGGGTGCAGCACGTCAACATGGCACATGTATACATATGTAACAAACCTGCACATTGTGCACATGTACCCTAAAACTTAAAGTATAATTAAAAAAAATAAATAGAATGGAGGAGGAAACAACGTATTTTTAAATAATGGTCAAAAATTTTCCAAAAGTGTTGAAAATTATTAACCTATAGGGCCAAGAAACTAATAAATCCCAAGCAGGATAAATACATAGTAAGCCAATAAATGGTACTATAGGTCCAGAAAGAGGATACCAATTAATTAGTCTTGGAAGACTGGTGGAATTAGTCTTGGAAGACTGGTGGAATTAGTCTTGGAAGACTGGTGGAATTAGTCTTGGAAGACTGGTGGAAGAGAGAGGGATTCTGAGGGAGGGTGTCTGGGAAAGGTTTGTTAAGGGCGTCTGATAGGATACAGGCTTTAAGGGGTGGTGAGATTTAGATAGTTTAGAGAGATGGAGATGGTAGGGAGTAGGGAGGTATGTGGAGAAGAAGTGAGGGGTGTGACAATATGTACAGGGAAGGAGGGGCAGGTGGTCTTTTGTGGTTGGAATGCAGGGCATGTGATAGAGAACAAGGCACAAGTTGAGGCTGAAAGAAAGACTGAGCTCAGCCTGTGGAAAGTCCATTGTCAGGGCAAGTCACTGGGCTGTATTGAGTGTTTGTCAGAAATCCATCTCATGCAGGCTTTAGTTTAATTTTATTTTTTAAAGTATATGTTTATTGTCTTAGGATGGGAAGAATGATCACATTAGTGCTGGATTCTAATATGGAAGAGGACTTTAAGGGAGACCCTGCGAGACAGGGTGACATGGTTTGGCTGTGTCCCCACCCAAATCTCATCTTGAATTGTAGTTCCCATAATCCCCACATGTTATGGGAGAGACCCACGTGAGGTAATTGAATCATGAGGGTGGTTACCCCCATGCTGCTGTTCTTGTGATAGTGAGTTCTCACAAGATGTGATGGTTTCATAAGGGGCTTTTCACCCTTTGCTCGGCACTTCTCCTTGCGGCCGCCATGTGAAGAAGGATGTGTTTGCTTCCCCTTCCACCACGATTGTAAGTTTCCTGAGGCCTCCCCAGCCATGTTGATCTGTGAGTTAATTAAACCTCTTTCCTTTATAAATTACCCAGTCTTGGGTATGTCTTTATCAGCAGTGTGAGAACAGACTAACACAGAGGGCAACAGCAGTAGAAAATTAGACGAGAAAATACCATTGCTGATAATCGCCAAATATTACTACATATCAACACTCTTATAGTCACAATTTCCAATTCCAGCACCCCTAAAAACTGAGTTTTTGTCTGATTGTTGACAATATTCATATGGTGGCCAAAAAACAACAACAACAAAAAAAACCTGACCTGAACAGACAGTGAGCTCACTTCACTTTGCTGTAAATATTCTTATGTTCTGTTGTAAAAATATAAATGTCCTCCCCAAGGAGAAGGATCCCTGAAGCCTTAGGGATGGCAGGTGGTCCTGGACTGCCCACCCTTACCTTGCCCGCCTAACATGTGGCCAAGTCCTTGGTTCTAATTCCATGGTATTGAGACTGAACATGGCCAATTTTGAAGCATACCTGCAGTGTTACTAATGTATTTGATTCACTGTATTACTCTCCTTAAAAAAAAAGTTCTAAATTTCTAAACACATCTGTTGCCAAGGATCTAAGATGAAAGTCACTGGAGGAACAAATAAATCTAGCATTTTTCAGGAGTAACAATCTATCTCTAATAATCACTACTTTGTTTAAGAGAACCTTGTATCAGTCTGTCTGCCCAAATTCTCAGACTCAAACAAGACTCAGATTCTCCCCATTTGTAACTGATACTCCAAGATTTTCCCCACTCATAATCATATCACCAGCCCTAATTCATAATGTGTTCCTAATGTTTTTACTTATTCTCAACTAATCTCCTGTATTCAGTGGGTACCCAGAAGAGCAGTCATGGGCACCCAGAAAAGCAGCTGTGGGCATCCAGAAAAGCATCTGTAGGCATGCTCTTGAAGCCCTCTCAAGGGCCCTTGTGCATTTTTGTCTTTTTCTCCTTTTACCCATTAATCCCATTGACTAATCATCAATACAAATAATTCCTCTTTGTGTTAAAAAGACCTGTGTTATACTTTTTCAAGACAATAGAATTTCCTGCTTATACATTTTTCAAGTTGCCACTAGCACTGCATGGCAACTAAATAGGAAGGTTAGAAAGTGAGTATTCTGAGCTCTTGGACAAGTTTGCCAAACAATGATTATCAGTACTGGCACAGGTAATCTACTCACAATTGCCATAATAGCCAAGATAAACTACTCTTCCATAATCAGCATGCAGATCCCTTGGGGAAAAATTAAAACCTTATGTATATCCTTAAAGCTGTAATTGCTTGCATGTATTTGCATGTATTCCTGCCTTATAGAGACTTTTTATTTTTAATGAATGGGAGGTTCTTGGGATGGAGGCAAGGGGAAGGTGTGATTCACTGTTGGCTTGGGATGGCCCTGAGGACAAAGCCTAAGACTATCCTCTAATTCAGTGGTTCTCAAAGGGGTGAGGTTGGGGATGGCCTGACTACCACACCCCAAAAGAGGGCATTGGACTGTCTGGATAAGTGTTCGATCGTCACAGCTACTGTCATCTAGTTGGTAGAAGCCACAGATGCTGCTAAGCACCCTTCAAATCACAGAATAGGCCTTCTCTAAGAAAGAATTATCTTGTCCAAATCGTCAGTAGTGCTGAGGATGAGAAACCCTGTTCTGGTACAGGAGGATTCAGACTATGCTCACTGGAGACACCTCCTGGATTTCTCACTGAACAAAACAAACCTCAGAAGAATGCTGATGAAATGCTGTGGAAATGACTGATTAATTAACTTATTGCTCAATCCAGATTTCACATTCAGGCCAGGTCAAGGAAGGACACCTTTCAGTGACTAAGGACCCAATCCCAATTCGAGCCTAAATAGTATTTCTGATTGACTGCAAAGCCTCCCCTGTCTCATATTTCCTCTCCCTCTGGTGAACTAAGGAGCTGTGCTGATGGCACACTGGCTGAGTGGTATCAGTACACTGATGACCGTCTGTGATGGCTGCTGACCTTGCTGTGCTTAACCCCACCCTCACTCTGGCATCTGGACTTCCTTCCCCCAGATCTTATACTTCCTCCAGACTCAGTGTTTTGCTTAAGGCATTTTTCCAATTCACTCCATTCATGTCCTCTCTGCTATTCCATATCCCACCACTGCTTCAATTCCTCCTCCTTGAAGCTTCCTTCCTGCCCCTGCTGACCACAAGCATCCCTACATGTGTGTCCCTGCGGCTCATTCAGTCTCTGCTCCTGCCTGGGCTTGAATAACTCTTGTGGCCCACCTCCTTCATCAAACAGGCCGTTCCCTAAGCCAATCATCCTCCTTTTCTCCAGGTGAATATTTCACTGCCAAAAGTGAATATATTTTTAGTGTTTTATAATATGCTGAGTATTTTAAATAGCTTATCTCATTTAATCCTCAGTGTGATCCAGACAGGTGGACATATTTTCAGCCACATTTTATAGATGGGGGAACTGAGTGCCAGAAAAATTGCCTGAGTCAACACTTCTCAGCTAATGAGTGGTACAACTGGGCTCAAACCCTCCTCTCATGATGCCTCTTCCACGCCCTTTCCATTGCTGAGTGTTTAGGCCCCACAGCCTCTCAGCCCCTTCTTCCACACATCTAGCTCAGTACTTCTCCCCTTTTTATACTGTCTGGGATGCTTGCCCAGGTCGTCTTCTTTGCTATATATGTTCTTATTTCCAGATTAGTTGTATGTTTTGATTTATTATATAATTTTTTAAAATATGCCCAATGTTTATTTGTTTTTCTCTGCTAGAATTTAAACTCTTTGAAAATAAGGATCTTGTTTTGTTCACTGATCTATCCCAATCATCCAAAATACTGTCTGGCACATAATAAATATTCAATTAACAATGACTAAATATTTGTTAAATGCATGGATGAACAAGATATTTCATTTCCAAACAGTTCTGACTATTACTTTTTCTTTATTTCTAGCCAGAATCTTCATACAGTGTTTACCAAAAAAGCTGATTCTTTTTCTAAATGAAAGCACTATAAATAATGCAAGATGGAAGCATGCTAGTCCTTTCAAAATGTAGTGTTACTCTTCCTTCCACAGGGAGGTAGATCAAGTTTTGGAGCAAGATTAGCCTAGGCTTGAATTCCATCACTATCAGGTCTTAGATGTGTGACCAGATAAGCTAGTTAACCTCTCTAGATTTTGTGTCTTCTAATGTCTGCAAAATGGAGTGAATGATGTCACCTTTCCAAGTTGTGAGCATAAGGAAGGATTTCCCATCTCAGATGGTGGCTGGCACATAGTAGATCACTATCCTCCAGCCCCACACATTTGACCTGAGCTGATCACAGTGCTCAGGTGTGCGCATATCTGTGCCAAGCAGAATGACCCCATCACACAGAGCTATTCAGAACAGTAGTTCATTTACATTTGGCACAATCTCACTCTTGGCCCACGCTAAGATTCTAATCAACCAAAATTTCTTCACGTGTGCAACTGTGCATATACCCACCATCTTCTACAAGTGTGGCTAATCTTTAATGTACATTAAAACTTAATGTTTACCTTAATTACATTTTATCTTGTGAGATTAAATTCATTATTCTTGCCCATGTTAAATCAGAATTTTACTCTTCAATTCTCCTTCATGACTTGAAGTAACCTGAAATTTAGGCCAGTTTCTTTTCAAGTTTCTCCCCAAGGTGCTGATAAAAAGTTCATTACAACAGAGCTGAGAATGGAGTCCTCGGACCAGCCTAAAACTTCCATATGGTGTTAGGAACCAGGAAGAATATTTAACTAATGAGGACCTACTCCTCACCGGGATGTCTGTCACTAAGTCAATGATGCTGATAGCATGCCTGCTGTTATCTTTGAGAGGGGAGAAGACTCCCCTCTCTCCTCCATCATCAGCTAACTGCCACTCATTTATCTCATCTCTGACTTGTAGTTGCCTCCTTTAGGCCCTGGACTTGCTAAACTGCCCGCTTTGTGGGTTTCCATGGTACTCTGAGCCTCACATATTGAAGTTCTCACCATATTATTGTCTGCATTGCTCACTAGTGTATCTCCAGGATCAATACCAGTTCCTGGAAGATAGAACAGCTTCAATAAATATTTGTCAAGTGAATGGATGTGTTGACGCAAGTTCATAAGTGGTTTCCTCCCTCCCTGATGGGCGTGCACTAGAGAATAGAGGAAAGGTGTGGATCTAGCTCAGGGTTCCTACGACAAGATATGATGGGTAGATTTGGCACAGCTTGAGTTATTCCTAGGCCCCTAGATAGGTCTAGCTTAGCCTTCCAGAATAGGAAACACCATCTTTTGGAGGAATGAGCTGGATGGTCTCTGGTGATGAGAAGCACATAGATCAACAGGCATCACCCCGTCTTCCTGACTAGTCTCAGGCATAGGCATGTGGATCCTCTAGAATCCATTCATGCCATGCCAGAATTCATGATTCCCATTACTGCTGTCTACCTATCGATTCTAATATGAACAGCTGAGCTATTCTCTGATGCATAACAGTTGTATTTGTTGATGCTCTAAAGGGTGTTATAATGTGTAGGACAAACTGTGGGATGTGGAATTTCTTTCTCTTAATGTCCGGGTAATGCCTGGGTAGAGGAGAGATATACTATGGCTAGACCCCCATCTCCCATATGTCTGTAACACATGCCAGATCCTCTCATTCTGGGTGTTTTTGGTGGCAGTGAAGTTGGGGATTTAACTGTGAAAAAGAAAGAGATTCCTTCATCTTAAGGTGCTTCTAGACCAAGAGGTAGATAATTTGTGTCCCCACATGGACAATTACGTAAAACCTCCTGCAAGAAACAAGTTAACAGTCAGCTCTGTCTTCACCACCACTGCCACGTCCTACTCATGCTGGGGCCAGATGTGTACAACTTTCAACCCTCCTCCTAGGCATTGAGTAAGCTCACACACCTGGGTATTCATTATAGAAATGGTTTTCACTTCTGATTGATCAGAATAATTCTTAAATGGAGGTCCCCGATTTTCATTCTGGAAGTTCAAGCTAAGTAGTTCTAGGATGTATCCTGGGATTCTGTGTCTTTAAGTGAGTACCCCAAATAATTTCACTCTAGGATACTGCCTTCCACAAAAAGGAATTTTAGATAAGCCACCTGGTCTGGAAGCAACCTCTGAGAACATCTTTCATTGTACAGTGAAGATTCCACAGAGGAAAGCTTAGAAAGAGAAGAAAGATACAGAATTGCAGAAGAATGTAGGCAGGATTCCAAAGTGAGAAGCGTGATTTTCAGGCCCAATCTCTCTCATGTTCTCCCCTTCTCTGGGTGCCAGGCCCCGGTTCTGAGGCAGCATGGCTGGATGTCAGGCATGGACGTCTGGACTGATCACTGCCTCACACTTTGTGACTTGGCCAATTCATGGGCACTTCTGAGCAACAGTTCACCAGACTCTGGTACAGAAGCTACACAACCTGTGTGCTGCCTAACATCCGTGTAGGATTTGAAGAGGAGCCTCTCTGGTGGGTTTTTGAGTATATCGAAGGGCCTTATAAATGGTCTCTTTTGCTCTTTGGGTCTTCAGCCTTGGTCCTGGAGACACTTTCAGTTTTGTTCAAGTGGCTGACACAAAAGGAAAGGTCAGAAAGCCAAGATGCCTGTCATCAGTGAAATGGTGGTTGGTGGAGAGTAGAAGAGATGACAGGGATCATCAAAGCTATTGCTGAAGGACTTAGGATATCCTAAAGCATACTTCTGAGGTCACAGCCCCTGTTGCCCAATGCATTTTAAAAGCTCCAAGCTTTTAAAGCAGACAGTTAGACACACAGACAAACACACAAAAAGAAACATGAAAAACAGACACACAGCCCTGTGTGCCTTTTTCCTCTGAGGTGTTTTTCTCTGGCTGTAGAAATGGTCTGGGGGCTGGCTCCTGCATAGTCCTGGGCAGTGGAGAACGCCAGCCATTGGGGGTTTCTTGGCTCAGCTCCAGGCTTGCCCAACCAAAGACCCCTCTATTCTACCATCATTCTGGGAACCAGAGTCTATCCCCAGGGGTGGTGCAGACTACAGAGCATCGCTCATTCAATAAAGATCCTCAATGGGGACCTGCTGCCCAGACCTGGGGGAGGTCAGGACTTCTTAGAAGTGAATGCCACTTTCTCACAGCCAGTTATGTATTTCTTCAATATTTTGAGGGAGTGAATGATCTGCCCCCAAGCATCCCCGGGCAAGGGTTCCTTGTCTAGCAGTGCGTTTTCGAGGCTATGGGAGAGATCTAACAAGAATCGCTTCCCAAACTGGAGCTTCCAAGCCTCTCCCTACCTTGCCCTCCTCACTCCCACCCAGAGGCCTGGGTGATGGAAACCTAGAGATGCTCTGTGGGGCCAAATTCAGGCCCTGCCAAGCCCCTGGGGGATGTGCCACACAGCAAATTCAACTCTAGAGTAGCTTGGATTTTAAGAGAGGAGGCAGATGTGGAACTGAAATAACCCATTCAGTGATTGACAGAACTCCAAAATTGTGGGAAAATAATTGTGTTAAAACAGGAAAGATCTTTGGAAGAGGCAGGGACAGTGACTAAGATCAAAGGTTCCATATGTGGTAGAAAAGAGTGCAGACTGTGAGTCACGAGTGGCCGTATGGCTTGGGCAAGTGCTTAAACCCTGAGTGCTTAGGTTTTTAATTTTGCAAAAGGGCAAAATAATAATGCTTGCCTGACCAAATATTACAGGAATTAGAGGATGGATAGATATGTAGATATGTGTCTGTATACACGCACACAGATATACACATACTATATATGTATATTAATATTCTATCTGCATACGGCATTTCACCAAACCAGTGGTGACCAAATGTTCCTGGGCATCAGCAACACCAGGAGAGCTGGTTAAAACACAGCTTGCTGGGTCTTTCTCTCAGAGTCTTTACTTCATTAGGTCTGGGGTGATGCATTTCATCTGCATTGCTAACAAGGTCTTAGGTGTTGCCAATGCTGCTGGTTCAGGTACCATATTTTGAGGATATGCACTGACAGTAAACAAGGTTATGTCTGTCTCTCTAACCAGGACCATCCTAGCAGACGAGCAATAAATATTGCCCAATAAATACATGAATGAATGGATTTCACATGAAGGGCCTCAGTTTCCCTTTATATGACACAGGGTTCTACTAGTTGGTTTCTGAAGTCTCCACCATCAGCCTGGCAGAACTAGATTCCTTAGGCAAGGGAGACACATACTCAGAGCTAGGCCCTGGATCTGTTTCTCAACTATGGCTCTGTAGCTGTGAGGTCCTCTGGGGCATGTACTGTGAGGAGCAGGGCAATGCATCAGGCCTTCAGAGGCCTGGGCCAGAGCTGCCCTCCGCTGTCATCCTAAGTGGAGCTTTTTCATTCTCTCTCCCTGAGGGAGGTCCTGTCCTCCAGCACCCTCATCCTCCAGAGCCACATCCCCACCCAGCATTCATCGAACCTGCAAGGACTGAGAGGAGAGTCACTGCTGTCTCTTCTTCCCCTCCAGCCCTTACCTTCATGCTGCCAAGACCACCCATGCCTAATGGAATCTCGGAGCAACTGAGGAATGCAGAGTCAGGCTCAAATTCTTCCATAAAAGAAAACAGAAAGAAAAGTAAATAATTTAGTTCTTTTTTTTTTTTTTTTTTTTTGAGATGGAGTCTTGCTCTGCTTCCCAGGCTGGAGAGCAGTGGCATGATCTCAGCTCACTGCAACCTCTGCCTCCTGGGTTCAAGCAATTCTCTTGCCTCAACCTCCCGAGTAGCTGGGATTACAGGTGCATGTCACCACACCCGGATAATTTTTGTATTTTTAGTAGAGAGACGGGATTTCGCCATGTTGGTCAGGCTGGACTCGAACTATTGACCTCAGGTGATCAGCCCTCCTCAGCCTCCCAAAGTGCTGGGATTACAGGCATGAGCCACCATGCCCGGCCTAGTTCTGAAAGAAGGGGAGTATCCCCAGAGAGCCTCCAGGTGCTTCATTCTTCGGCTGTGACTGTGGCCCTAGAGCTGGGCAAAACCCAGTTAACCAAACCCAGGCCTGAAGTCCTTTACTCCTAGACCGGGGGCAGAGTTATTCTCCCCGTTCCCTCATCCCCTTGCCTTTTTCTTCATCCTTTCCATCTGGGGCCAACGACCCTGAGGGAATATTGAAAACTCACAAGACAACCCACTTGGTCTAGGCTTAAGAAGCTCACACCATGGGTACAATAAACTAAAGAAGAAAGGTAATAAATTAAAATGAAAATTCATACTATGTCATATCCATCAGGATGGCTATTACCAAAACAAGACAACGAACAGAAAATAACACATGTTGACAAGGATGTGGAGAAATTAGGACTTGTACCTTGTTGGTGGGAATGTAAAATGATGCAGTCACTATGAAAGATAGTATAGCAGTTCCTCAAAAAATTAAAAATAAAATTGCCTACAATCCAGTGATCCCACTTCCAGATATCTATCCATAAGAATTGAAATCAGGGATTCACAGAAGTATTTGTATACCCATGTTCATTGCAACACTATTTACTACAAGAAAAAAGGTGAAAGCAACCTAAGTGCCCATCCATCCACTGATGAACAAATAAACAAAATGTAGTATGTACATGCAATGGAATATTAGTCAGCCTTGAAGAGGAAGGAGATTATGGCACATGCTACAACTTGGATAAACCTTGAGAACATTATGCTAAGTGGAGTAATCCAGTCATAAAAGGAAAAATAATGCCTTTTTCTACTTATATGAGTTGCCTAGAATCGTCAAATTGATAGAGACAGAAATGGTGGTTGCTAGGGGCTAGAAGGAGCAAGGAATGAGGAGTTATTATTTAATGGATGAAGATTTAATTCAGCAAGATGAGTTCTGTGGACAGATGGTGGTGCTGGTAGCACAACAATGTGAACGTACTTAATGCCATTGAATTGAATGCTTAAATATGGTGAAGATGGTAAATTTTATGTTACGTGTGTTTTACCATCACAATTTAAAATAGCAACAATAAAAACCTCATCTCAGCAAATCAAGGAATAAAAGCAGGAACGACTCAGGACTCAGGCAGTGGGTACATCATGATCTTTATTGTCACATGGCATCCTCTCACCTCAGTTCCTACAGTTGAGCATCAGGACAGAACATGGTTCAAGCTGCCAACCCACAAGTCTTGCTAAGCAACAGCCCGCCCCAGGATAGATACTGAGATTTAGAGATTCTCTGACTCCACTCAGTTGGGAGTTTACAACCTAGTTAGGCAGATAAGGAAGACATGCCTGCAAAGTGAAATAACAATTCGAGAGATGTCACCAGGCAGTTACCAAGTAGTGCGGAGGATGCAGTGAGTTCTAGGAAGTCAGCACAGGTTCTTGTGAGTGGGAACAAGCAAAGAAGGCTCCAAGGGAGAGGCACTGAAAGATGGGTTGGATTTCAGAAGCTGGGGAGGAGGAGAGAAGTGGTCCAGGCAGAGTGGGAAAGAGTGAGCAGAGGCTTGGAGGCAGGGACATCTAAAGTACGGCCTGGGGAACACCCAAGCTGTGCCCAGTGGCCAGATTGGTCTGGCTAGAGCTGAGGATGTGTACAGGCGAGGAGTGACACGTGAGGCTGGAGAGGCATCTGAGACCCAGGTGTGGATCTTTGGATGATAGGCAAAGGAGTTTGGACATCACCTTCGTAATAGGGAGTCTCTGAATATCTTTGGAGAGATTCAAACAAGAGCGCACTGGAAATTGTGGAATAGGAGGAACAACATTTTCAGAGCAGGAGAGAGGGTTGTCTCAGTCACCTTTCCTTTAAAAATAAGCACTCTTTGCTTCCCCTTTCACTCCAGCAAAGGCATTGCCTTGGTCTCCATGGCCATCCTGAACCCTCCGCTCTGGAAACACATCACCAGGCCCACAGCCAGCACCACTCTCTTGCCCCTGGTTATAACTGGATGGGTTACAGTAGGGAGCTTCGGTGTCTAGGCGGTGTGGACTAGACTCACGACAGCCTAGGTCTCCTGGGTATGGAACTGGATTTGGGCCCCAGCATGGGCTGGGGCTGCGCCAAGGCTCCCTGCAGGGCTCCGGGCTTGGGCAGGGCGCCGGCAGGGGAATTGGCTCTGGTCGTGGACGAGGCTCTGGGTGCTCACAGGGCTGCAGACGTGGACGTGGCTCTGGAATTTCACACTGCACTGGGCGAGGAAGGGGAACTGGCCGCGGTGTTGGACGTGGTGCTGGAAGTGGTTCTGGATACAAACAAGGTTCTGAAAGTTGTCGTGGTAGAGGACGCGGGCGTGGTTCTAGACTTATGCATGGTTCTGGGCGCAGACGTGGACGTGGAGCAGGAGGTGGACACAGCTGCAGTGGTGACTCCGGACACTGGTCAAGACGCCGTGGTGGACAGAAGCTTGGGAGCGGACGTGGCTCTACGTGTGGCCTCAGCTCGGGGCAGGAGGCGCCCCAGGAGGGCTGCGGGCCACAGCTCTGGGAGCGGCGTCTGATGGGAGGAATCTCAACAGGACATCTCTGTGGGGGAACCTGCCTGGGGCAGCACGGGGAGGAAATCTCGATTCGGCACTTGGGGCCATGTCTCTGAGAGCAGCTTGAAATGGGGCGGCGAGGACAGCGACTGTTATATATGGGTTCAGAGCGGCGGGGTGGGGTGCAGTAGTTAGGGAAACCTTCAGAGGGTCTTAATGGCAGGTAGCTGCTGGAGCAGGGCTCAAAACGTCTTGGTGGTGAACAGCTGCGGGGGAAAAGCTGCAGCCGCCGAGGAGGAGGAAGGCATCTGCTGGTGCTCCGAGAGCGGTGCTGTTCAGTGAAGCTCCCATAGGAGCCCTGGGTCTGGCACTGGGGCACACAGGGGCTAAATGAAGCCCGGGACCGATACTGAGGGAAACAGCTGCTGTAGGAAGGCCTTGACTGGAACTGGGGGGTGTAGTTGTTGTAGGTAGCCCTTGACTGAAACTGGGGGCCACAATTGCTGTAGAAGCCTTGATACTGGCACTGGGTGGAGACTCTTCCCTGAGTCTGGCACACTGCAGGATGCCCTCCATATATCTGGACAGGCTGAGGAGCTGGACAGGGTACATAGTTCTGGACTGGGCATTCTACATAACAAGTTTCTGTGTAACAAACTGGAGCACATTCTACGAAGCAAGTCTGAACAGGTTGTGAGGCTTCGCACTGCACGTAGGACACCTCAGATTGGCATGGAGCCTGGCTTTGAACAGAGGAAGTTTGAGATTGGGATGCAGCCTGGCCCTTCACCTGGGTGGTCTTAGACTGGCACGGAGCCTGGACCTTCATCTGGGTGGTCTTAGACTGACATGGAGCCTGGCCTTTCACCTGCTTGGTCTTAGACTGGCACTTCACCTGTGTGGTCTGAGACTGGCATGGAGCCTGGTCTGTCACCTGGCAAACTTGAACTGGGCATGATGCAGGGCACTCCACAATTTGCATCTCACAAGGGGCTTGAACCACCACTTGGCTCTGGGCAAAGGGGGAGTGAGAAGAGCAGAAGGAGGGACCCTTGACGCAGCACTGTTGGAGCGGCAGGCAGCACTGGATCTGCTGCTGGTCACACATGGTCCTGATGCAGCCAGTCAAGAGTGACCTGAGGGCAGAGAGACCAGGGTCAGGAGGGTGAGAGTTGGAGAGGGGGTGCCAGGACCTAGAGGAAGACACCCTGCATCTTCCCTAGCTTTTCCTCCTCCACCCTCAACTTTCACCCAAGTGTCCTGACTTAGTTGGACCCAGGATTAATCTGTTAGACCTGCCCTGGGTCTGTCAAAGGGCACATCCAGGGTTGCAGATGTCCAGGATCTCCCTGGGGGTGGACCTACCAATGCCCAGAAAAGAGGGCATTGATGACAAAAGGATTCTCCTTTCGTCTCCACACTTTCTCACATCCAATGTGGTCTGAGCAGCCCTACAGGAAGTAGAGATAACAACTTGCTCCCAAGGCTATAGCCCAAAGTGGAAACTCTATTCCCACAGGAGCTTGGATTTACTCACACATGTGCACTGGCAGTACACATAAATGTGCAAACATGTAAGAACGTACATATGAGAATAAGCACTCAGCACCATCTGCATTCACATAATGTCAAAGCATTCACTGGAAAGCAGGCAGCTTGAACCCAACATTAAATGTTTGTTTCTCTATATTCAATGTTTTTAGATAAATTCATTTAAACATGACACAATGTTTTGAAATAAATTCATTTAAACATAACACAATGTTTTGAAGTAAATTCATTTAAACATGACACATGCAAAACGTGCCCATGCAAAACACACCAGCCTTGGAAAGACTCTGGCCACCATGACAACTTGCCCAGTCAGGTTGCTGTTGCTAATCACCTGAAGTGTGACAGTCTGCAGGCCTCAGAAATGTTTTTCCCCAGCTCTTCTTAGAGGCAAGGTGGAGTTACCTAAGTTGGAGTAAGCCAGAAAGTCCAATGTTCTTAATCAGAAGACGGACATTCTGCCTTACTTAAAGATCAACGCAGCTGGGGCATTGCAAACATAACGTGAGGGCTGCAGGCATACACCCTGACACCATGCTTAGCCGGGAAGAGCACAGGGCAGCCTCACTCGTCTGCTTGTGTCAGATCCATGTGTTTATGTGCAGGCAGCCCACTGACCAGCAAAACAAGATCATTTGACAACAGGCTCATCCAACAAACTGCCTTTCAATAAGCTCCCCAGATGCTCCTAATGAAGGTTCAAACCTTCTATTTTCAATTTATAGAGAATACCTACATATCTATTTCCCTGGGGAAGGTAACCCTTCCACACACAACTTTGCTCATAAGGTGTAAATTGCTAATGTGGCTTTTCCAGAAAGATCATGAGAGAAAATGGTACCTGAGGATAAGTTCAGGGTTATCAAAGGCAAATACACTGGCTTCACAGCCCTAGCTCATCTCATAAACTCTATAGCTATGCTTCTGTCTCCTAAAAGCTCACCAGACTTTTCTCCTCAGGTTAATGCACCCCTCGCCCTCCCTGGTTCCTAGCTTCCCCCTTATTTGTGCCTCACCACTGTGAACCTGGGCTCCCCCTGAACATCACACCCACCCCAATCCCAGGATCCAGTTCCTAGACTCACCCTTCTCACAGGCAAGCAGTCCTTCAGGCTGAGGCATCTGGGAAGAGGGCTGTCTTTATATAAAGGGTTCTGGGTCTGGCTTGGGCCATGAGAAAGGTGGTTGGCATCTGCCTGGCGCATCACCCGGGCTGGCATTCCAGCAGCCAGTTCCCTCCCTCTGTGCCTGCCCTTGCCATCACCTACAGAGTGTGGGAGTGTCTTGTCTTAGTGTTGAAGCCTCAGGACTATGAAGAGCAGATTCTTATTTTCTTCCTCCTTCATTGCCCTAACAGTTTCTTCTCCATCCCTAGAAGACCTGATGGTCAGGAGATGAGGAGTGGCAAAGGTATCTCCTCTCCTAAAAGATTATTGTATCTGCCAACTTCCACTTTGCTTCAGATTCTTACCAGAGTGACGTAAAAGAGGAAGTGTTTTCTAACTTGAAGTAATTTAAGTTACTTCAAAGATAGAGGCAACTCTATAGAAGGATGAGCCCATGGGGCCAAAGGTGAGTCTAACATCCAAGGCCATGTACTTATAGCTATGCAACCTTTATAACCAACCTGAATATCAAATTACTCTTCTGCAAAATAGAGATAATTAAATCTTTCCTGAGTGTTGTGAGGATTAAGGCAAAAAACCAAACACTGCATGTTGTCACTCATAGGTGGGAACTGAACAATGAGAACACATGGACACAGGAAGGGGAACATCACACACTGGGGATGGTTGTGGGGTGGGGGGAGGGGAGAGGGATAGCATTAGGAGATATACCTAATGCTAAATGACGAGTTAATGGGTGCAGCACACCAACATGGCACATGTATACATATGTAACAAACCTGCACGTTGTGCACATGTACTCTAAAACTTAAAGTATAATAAAAAAAATCCATCCAAGAATGATGTTTAAAATATCTCAAATCCACTCAGGGTAAATGCTGGCCATAAGCCACAGGCACTGCTGAATCACGGGTGCCTGCTGCCTCCCCATCCTGAGTTGAGCAAGTGGATGGCTGCATAGCAGGTGCTCAGTCAGTGCTGCAGAGCAGTATTTGAAGGCAGCACCAGGCAGGTAGTGCTGTGGAGTAGCCCTTAAAGGCAGCACAGTGCAGGGCAGAAATAATAATCTGGCACTCTGTGAGCCACATAGAGTCAAAATGGACAGCTCTTTATGTTTTCCCTCATAATACTTCATTAATCATTAGTATTTAAAAATAGGGAGATTTTATTAAAGCTTCCAGAAATTCAGATTTTCTTCTGAAATAAAAAGATCTAGCATAGTTGAAGATACCTTCCATCAACCTGATTAGCAGCTGCCCACCTTAGATAGGGCATTGCTATAGTTTGGGTGTTTATCCCTTCCAAACCTCATGCTGAAATTTGACCCCCAGTGTTGGAGATGGAGCCTAATAGGAGATGTTTGGGTTATGGGGGAGGATCCCTCATGAATAGATTAATGCCCTCTCTGGTAGGGGTGGGGGTTAAGGTCTCGCTCTATTTGTTCCTGCAAGAGCTGGTTGTTAAAAAGAGCCTGGCACCTCCCTCACCCCTCTCGTGCTTCCTCTCTCTTCATGTGATGTCTGCACAGCCTGCTCCCCTTCACTTTCTACCATGAGTGGAGGTAGCCTGAGTCCCTCACTAGAAGCAGATACTGATGCCATGCTTCTTGTTCAGCCTACAGAAATGTGAGCCCAATAAGCCTCTTCTTTTTTTTTTTTCTAAATTATCCAGCCTCACATACTCCTTTATAGTGACACATTTGGACTAAGACAGGTAAATATTTTGCCGTTCTATAATTTTCCATTATTCTTTTCTATATTTACAATGTAATTCAGTGTAAGTTTCCTTATGTTATCTTACTTGTGCTTTTATTTTCCTTTGGTAAAATTAAAAGTGAAGTAATCCTTCTACCTGGATTATTTCACTTGTTTATATCACCCTTCAACCCCTTTCAACAGAATCTTAAAAGATTCTGACCAAGCTTGTGAGCAGAGACTTTATTTAGTTTTAGACATATTTTGGGTTGAATCTGAGCTCTAGTAACTTACTAATGGTATGAAAGCTACTTAGTCTCCATGAGCCTCAGATTCATTATCTACTTC
Organism: Pongo abelii; assembly: GCF_028885655.2. Taxonomy (NCBI): domain Eukaryota; kingdom Metazoa; phylum Chordata; class Mammalia; order Primates; family Hominidae; genus Pongo; species Pongo abelii. Next base: position 97,857,350 of record NC_071985.2, read on the forward strand.
TAAAATTGAAAGGAGGAGGAGGAGGAAGAAGAGGGGAGATAACAGCAGGAGAAGAGAAGGAATTAGAAAATATTTTCTCCTACAGAGTGGGACAAAATCTTCACACTGGGGATCAAATATCAAAATGAGGTCTGGAAGGGATAAACATCCAAACTATAGCAATGCCCTATTAAAGGTGGGCAGCTGCTAGTAAGGATGATGGAAGGTACTTTCAACTATGCTAGGTTTTTTGACTTTAGAAGGAAAGCTGAATTTCTGGAATCTTAAATAAAATCTCCGTATTTTTAAATGCTAATGATTAATGACAATATTATGAAGGCAAAACATAAAGAGCTGTCCATCTTGACTCTATGTGGCTCACAGAATGCTCATTTATTGCTTCTGCCCTGCCCTGTGCTGTCTTTAAGGGCTACTCCACAGCACTACCTGCCTGGTGCTGCCTTCAAACACTGCTCTGCAGCCATCCACTTGTTCAGCTCAGGATGGAGAGGGAGCAGGCACCCATGACCTAGCTGTGCATGTGGCTTATGGCCATAGGGTTGTTGTGTTAATTAAATGAGAAAACTAATCTAAAGTACTTAAAACTTAACTAGCCACTTCAGCAGAGTAAACAGACAACCCACAGAGTGGGAGAAAATCTTCACAATTTATATATCCGACAAAGGACTAATATCCAGAATCTATAAGGAACTCAAACAAATTAGCAAGAAAAAAACAAACAATCCCATCAAAAACTTGGCTGAGGACATGAATAGACAATTCTCAAAAGAAGACAAACAAATGGCCAGCAAACACGAAAAAATGCTCAACATCACTAACGACCAGGGAAATGACCACAAAATCACAATGTGATACCACCTTACTCCTGCAAGAATGGCCATAATAAAAAAAAGCAAAAAATAATAGATGTTGGCATGGATGTGGTTAAAAGGGAACACTTCTACACTCCTGGTCAGAATGTAAACTAGTACGGCCACTATGGGAAACAGTGTGGAGATTCCTTAAAGAATTAAAAGTAGAACTACCATTTGATCCAGTAATCCCATTGTTGGGTATCTACCCAGAGGAAAAGAAGTCATTATATGACCAAGATACTTGCTCATGCGTGTTTATAGCAGTTCAATTTGCAACTGAAAAAATATGGAACCAACCCAAATGCCCATCCATCAACAAGTGGATAAAGACACTGTAGTATATGTATATGATGGAATACTACTCAGCCATAAAAAGGAATGAACTAATGGCATTCACAGTAACCTGGAGGGAATTGGAGACTATTATTCTAGGTGAAGTAACTCAGGAATGTAAAACCAAACATCGTATGTTCTCACTCATAGGTGGAAGCTAAGGTATGATGATGCAAAGGCATAAGAATTATATAATGGACTTTGGGGACTCAGGGGAAAGGATGGGAAGGGAGTGAGGGATAAAAGACTACAACTTGGGTTCAATGTATACTGCTTGGGTGATGGGTGCACCAAAATCTCGCAAATCATCACTAAAGAACTTACTCATGTAATCAAATACTTCCTATTTCCCAAAAACCTATGGAAATAAAAAATTTAAAAAATATGATAAATAAATCTGTCACCTCACAGTTAAAAAAAACTTAATTAGCCACTTAGCTGTCTGGATTTTATTTTCCTCATATGAGGATAAAAGTGATAATACTGACTTTACCAGGTTGCCACAAAGAAACAATCAGGTAATGGGTATGAAGGTGCTTTGTAACTCACAGTACATATGCCAACTATGTGCATGGAATCTGTCCCAGGGGGATGTCTGCCCAACTCAACATGATTTTGGATTCCTAGTTCTGGATCCCATCACTCATTCCAGAGGGGTCTCCAGATACCATTTAAAACTTGAGTAGGATCATAGATTTTCAGAATTTCATGGCAACAAGAAACCCCAGGAATTATCTGGTCCCACCTTGTCATTCTACAGATGAAGAGTATAAATCTCAGAGAGAGGAACCTATCTAGGGACCTGAAGCTAATGGCTGCCTTGAAGGGACTAGATTTCAGGTAGCCAAAGTCCCAGATCAGGACTCTTTCCACTTCCATAGTGATTTCTCTGATCACACACTTTGGCCAAGGTGCTATGAACTTGAATAGCCCTGGGACTATGTTCACAAAGAGGGTGGTCAGGAAAGCAGTGAACAACGAAAACTGAGAGCATAGATCAGCTGGCCTCAAGAGAATACAAATTATTGAATCCTAATGGCTATGTCTCTCTCACTCATCTCTTGATAGAATGTGAACTTTTTGAAGGGATAATCTCTGTCTTATTCATCTTTGTATCTGTGTATCCTGACGTATAAGCCTGTTGATGGATAGATAGATAGATAGATGAGTGGAAGGAAGGATATAAAATTAGGCTTGGTTCATGTATCCTTAATCACCAGAGTGACTTGGCATTGTCTCATCTAGAGATCAGAGTACTCCAACCCTTGTTACTTTTTGCTTCTTGCTTCTTATGAAGAGAAATGAAGGATAGGGGTGGGAGTAGAAAGAGCCTGAAAGTTAAGTCTTAGAGATGACAATGAGGTTAGCCCTTAGAGTTTTCAACACTATTTTAGAGACTGATTGTTAAGCTAGAAGCAAATGATTTGACTCCTGAAATTCTTCCTTCTCTTGTGTGTAAGGTTCTAGAATTAAAAAGTTGTCATTGCTTAAATAACTGGAACAAGTAATGAGATTTTCTTTTTCCAAGGTCCAGTTTCTGACAATGATCCATTCACACCATTTTTCATTCACCCTGGATGCTGGTTCCACCTTAACTTAACATACAGTCACCACACTATTCATTCTGCTTTGTACTTGCTTTCAAATACACCCCGACTGTTCCCCCATCTGCCCCTGCTGCATCTCAGGTCTTCATGACTTCCTACATGGTGCAATGATCTCTTAACTGTTTTTTTCTGAGTCCAGTCTTTTCTTCTTTCATTTAACTTACAAATAGCCACAAGAGTGATCATCCTAAAAATTAAATAAAATTAAAAACAAAGCTGATTATGTTATTCCCTTTGCTTCCCATTGTCTAGTGGAAAATGTTCAAACTCCTAAGCAAGACATACAAATCCTTTCATAAGCTGCCTCAGTTCTACCCTTCCAGCTTTACGTCCTCGCATCATCATTACCTCCCGACCCCCCTACCACTCCAGAGAGCATCAAAGGTGGCATGCATAGTGGCTTTCATTCTCTATGCATGCCTTGATATTTCACTATGTCAGATCTTTGCAAATGCTGCTTCTTCTGCCTGAAATGCCCTTTCATCTCCTACCCACATGTGGAACTATTGCTCATCATCTGAGACAACTACAATGTCACTTCCTTTGCAGTGTTCCCTGTCCACTAAGCCATGACTCAACTCTGAGCCCCGGCAGCAATTCAAACACACCCCTCATTGAAGTGATCATGTGTTTTGTGATTATTTACATTCCTGTCTTCTACACCACCTGTAAATTCCTCAGTGAAAATAAGTTTTGGTATGTAAATATTTGTATCCCAAAAGAGGTGTTGTGCTAATGCTTAGTGCTCATTTTACCTTGTTGATTAAACATTTCATTTTCATTTTTACAAATATACACATATCCTTACACATGCTTATATGCATATAAGCCTAGTATATGTATATCTTATGTTGCATTTTATGGATTGATTCATTTTATTATCTATTGAAATACAAAAAACAAATACATGATAATATGCAAAGGTCATATTAAAAACCACAATGGTAGCAAAAGGATCAATGATGATATATATGGATAGTATATTGTATATTCCCATATACAATATATATTATACACATAGCTATAGATAAAAGGATGTACTAAAGGCAGAGACTATCTCCAGAGAGAAGTCATTAATTTTAGGGAAAGATATTGAGGCTATTTAGATAAATGGGGGTATTTAGAAATAATTAATATAGGTTGAAATACATGTGGCTAGAAATATAATAATATAAATCTAGGAATAAATGATAAGTATGTAGTGATTTGTAAAATTGGTATGAACTATCAGAGGAGAGCTGAATATAAAGATGTCCATAAAATTATTAACATACACTTAGAAACAATGGCATACAGGGCAAAAGATGAAGATGAAGTTACAAATTTAAATAAATACAGACGTGTAAGTGGAGCAAATTAGGAATGAGAAGATCACATGAAAGAGATCGTGAGGCACAGGAATAGCAGGATACATTAATCAACAAAAAGGTGGAGGCAACTTGGAAAGCACACATAAATCTGGAGATAATTCACTGAGGACTTGCTCTATTACTGTCATTTAGCTAGGGAGCTGAATTATGTTAACTCAATTTTTCAAACAACCCTGCAGGGTACCTATCATTATCATTATTTATAAAAAAGAGAGAACAAAGGCTCAAAGATGAAGTAATTTGTTGTAGATAACAAGCTTGGAAACAGCAGAACCAGGATTTATAGCCAAATGATCTGGTGAGAGAGGCCTCTGAAAGTAGATATACAGTGAGGTGAAGTTATCTTGAGTTAGAGATACAGAGATGCACTCAATGTTTTATTAAACTATGAGATTATTTTCAGGAGTTATGAACCTTTGAGACCCTGGATTTTCATTTGAAGGAATTTAATGATATCTTGATCCTGAGAGCTAGGACATCCATACTTGCCCTCTGCTCCAAAGATAAGTGTTTTCAACAGATTCAAGAAGAATCTTTTCCCTTGTATCATTTCACAATCTTTCCACTTTCGTCTCCCTCCCATCACTGTAATAGACATATATGTCCTGGGACTCATCTCCAGCATGAAGGTGGTATTTGTCATCTGAGGTATCTTCCAATATTTCAGTATGAATGCTTAGTACCTTGTGACTTCTACCTTCAAGCATTGAAGAAATCAGCATTTTACCTGAGTGCTATTGAGCTTTCCTCCTTAAGCCCAGCTCTGGTAGATCAGACACATATCTAAACTGCATAGTACCTATGTGTCAAGTAGGGTAAAGGTGAAAAATAGTATCACAGGTTTTCATCATATGACTGTTAAGTAGATTAAGAGACAAGGACACCCAAGAGCTGTATTAGGAAGAACAAAGTTGACCAGCCATGGTTACTTATGCCTATAATCCCAGCATTTTGGGAGGCCAAGGTGGGGGGATTGCTTGAGCGTAGGACTTCAAGACCAGCCTGGGCAATATTGGGAGACCCCCTTCTCTACAAAAAATAAAAACATTAGCCATGTGCAGTGATGCATGCCTGTAGTCCTGGCTACTTGAGAGGCTGAGGTGGGAGAATCACTTGAGCCTAGGAGCTCAAGGCTTCAGTGAGCTGTGATCACACCATGGCATTTCAGCCTGGGTGACAAAATTAGACTCTGTCTCAAAACCAACAAAAAAAAGTAAAATAAAACAAAAAACAAATAAATAAAATAAAGAAGAATAAAATTAATACTAAGCAGAGAGGAAGAGTTTCCCAGTGCTGTCTGCAGCCACCTTTAACAGGGGCATTAAAAGATTGAAGAGAAAGCACAATAAGGATAGTGATAGAGAACACCAAATAGATGCATAGGGAGAGAGAAGGAGAGGCTGGAGCTGGGAATGTATAACCAGAGAATGTAGAGAAGCAAGGGAAGTAGAACTATATATCTACTTCAATCCTTCTTCACATTTTGCAAATTTGATGTTGTCTCAGTTCAGTTAAAGGAAATATATGTATGTTTCATTGGCAGGATAAAAATGAGGGTAGGCAAGTTATATTCTTGCTTGTACAGATAATTAAAGTTTCTATACAGCTCACTATCTTACAATGCTCATTTTACTTAAACAATAATATTTTAAGCCTAATGTGAAGCTAAATCAACCACTTGTTGAAATCATAGGAAACTCTCAGACCATCATCACATTTGGTGAATGGAGAGCCTTGCTTAATCACATGTTGAGTCTCAAAGAATGTTAGCAGTATTGCTGGGTTATCAATATCCAATGATCTAGAAAACAACAAAGGGGGCTCAATTATTGTCAAGGATACACCAAATGCCAAGTAGTCTTTGGTTACTTAGAAGCCTTAACCTACATCTAACTCCTCAAAATTGCTCCCAATGTAGGTTGGTGCTTCATTCACTTTCATTTCTCAAAATTCTTTCCTTTGTTAAGAACACTGTCTCCTCACTCATTCCTATTCCCATTGTACGCCAAACTCCTGCCAATATTGTAGGACCTACTGGTATTGCATTTCTATGCTGATGTGTCTGTTTTCTACACTAGATAATGAACCTCTTGATGGCAAAAGACTGTGCCCAGAAGAAAGCTGGCTTCCTAAAACTGCTCATTAAATGTTTGCTGAATGACATAATAAAATCAGTGATAAGCCCCAGAGGACAATGAAAATAATTGGTTATTTGATAGATAATAGGAATGACTTCAGCAGGCGTTAAGTTGGCTAGAAAAAAGATGACTTTCATGCCTGTAATCCCAGCATTTTGGGAGGCTGAGGCAGGTGGATTACTTGAGGTCAGGAGTTTGAGACCAGCCTGACCAACATGGAGAAGCCCTGTCTCTACTAAAAATACAAAATTAGCTGGGCATGGTGGTACATGCCTGTAATCCCAGCTACTCAGGAGACTGAGGCAGGAGAATCTCTTGAACCTGGGAGGCAGAGGTTTCAGTGGGCCGAGATTGTACCATTGCACTCCAGCCTGGGCAATGAGAGCGAACCTCCATCTCAAAAAAAAAAAGACATTTCAGTTATTAAATAGAATGTAATGATATAGATTAACTTTTTATGTTTGAATTATTTGTTTACTGTGAGTTTCAAAGAAAAACTGACTTTCAGTTTAGGATTTAACACTTTATTAAATATATTTTTGCCTAAAGTTAATTTATTACTATAAAATTTATTAATTGATAATAAATATATTTAATTAAAATAAAGAATACATTAGAAGTTATCTGGCCTCCAGCAAAATCACTTGAATTATCTGGGACTCAGTTGGTCTAAATAAATTCTAAAATTACTTCTGGTCCTAATATTAGGTTCAAATTAGAGAGACAAAAATTGAGTTAGAAAGAGAGAGAGAAAGAGAGAGGGAGAGAGAGAGACAGAGAGAACTATAGATTGAGGAAGAACAATGAAAGAAATAGACATAAAGCTGTGAAAATAGACTATCATCATTAGACATGCATGTAGAAAGATGAGAAGAGAAATTTGTGCAATAAGATTATATAGAATTGCCTGTAAGAATATACAAATGAAATTAAGATAAAAAATACATGATTCCTCACATCATACATAGAAAGTTACTCAAAATAGATTATATACCTAAATGTAAAAGCTAAAACTATAAAACTCTTAGAAGAAAACACAGGAGTAAATCTTCATGACATTGGGTTAAGCAATAGTTTTTTAACTACAATACCAAAAACACAAGTGACAAATAAAAAAATAGAAAAATTGAATTTAATAAAATTAAAAACTTTCAAGTTGCAAATGATACCATTAAAAAATGAAAAGATGACCCACATAATAAGAGAAATATTTGCAATTCATATACCTATAAAGTGCCTTTTATCTAGAATATGTAAAAACTCTTGAGATTCAATAATAAGAACATAATACAATTTAAAAATGGGCAATGGATGTGAATAGACAGTTCTCCAAAAAAGATATACAAACAGCCAACAAGCACACAAAAAGTTGCTCAACATCATGGGTCATTAAGGAAATACAAATTAAAACCATAATGACATACCACTTCATACCCACTAGCATTATTATAGTCAGAAAAAATAGACAAGAATAAGAGTTGGGGAGGATGTGGAGAAATGGGAACCATTAATACACTGCTGTGGGGATGGACATGGTGCAGTCACTGCGGAAAACAATTTGACAATTCCTCACATAGTTAAACATAGAGTACTATATGATTCATTAATCCCACTCCTAGCAAAAATGAAAATTCCATGCAAGCAAAATGAAAATATATATCCACTTAAAAACTTGCACATGAATGTTTCAAAGCAGCACTATGCACAATAGCCAAAATGTGAAAACAACCTATGCATCCATCAACTGACGAATGGGTAAACACAACATGGTTAACCTATATGAGGGAATATTAATTCGCCATAAAGAAGAATAAAAATCTGATACAGGCTCCAACGTGGTTGAACCTTGAAAATGTTATGCTCAGTGAAAGAAGTCAGTCACAAAAGACCACATACTGTATGATCCCATCTATATAAAATATCCATAATAGGCAAATTTGTAGAGATGGAAAATAGGGCTTGGGGGAGTGGGGTGTGACCACTTCGGCTACAGGATTTCTTGGGGTGAGGAAAATATTCTAAAATTAGATTGTAGTGATGATAACACAGCTCTGAGAATACACTAAAAACATTGAGTTGTGTACTTTAAATAAACTGATATGTGAATTATCTCAATAAAGATTATATATGTGTGTATACATATGTGCATATACATATATGTTGTATGCATAAGTACATATATATCTACACACACACATATATACACACATCTGTTGGAATATATCTATAAATCTTGGTGAAACCTAAATTACATTTATGAACCATAGAATCACAAACTCCTTGAGATCCAACCTCTCTGCCATACTAATTCCCTCTAAAAGATGGGATAAGCCTCTGTTTGAACCTCAGTTAGGTATCTTTCCCAAGTGTGCTGGGGATACTAATCACCTACATTGACATGTTCACAAGAGGTCAACCCATAATCCGGGAAAATTGTGTATTTCCTTTGGTGATTACTACATTTTAAAGGTCTTCCCTATTAATAGTCATTATCTTACACACTCTACCTGGAATAGAAAAGATCTTAGTTTATGAAGTGGAGCTTATTCAGTCTAGTTCACTCAACACATATTTACAGATCACCTACCAGGTTCCTCACATTGGATTAAGAATAGTCACCATCATTTACTCCAGAAGCACTCCCTGAGCATGTATTTGCTGCATCTTCCCCAGGGATCTTACAGTCTAATAAGGAAAGCACAAAGATACACAGACAAGGCACTACCTTCCAAAGACTTTACCATCCACTCTGGAGAAACAGCCACGCATATAAGCAGTGAGTGAGAGGATGGGCTGTGAATCTCCAATTATGAAGTTGGGTAGCCCATAGCACAAAAAGGCCAATGTGTGGGGCAGGATTTCCAGATTTAGCAAATAAAAATACAAGATTCAGATAAATTTGAATTTTAGATAGACTACAAAATTTTTTACTATATATGTGTCCATGGGACACGAAGAGTTAAGAAAGATATTTCAATACTAATAATGATGAAAGGATGATGGTGATAATGGTGAGGATACTGATTCAATCATTCATTCATTCATGCAAGTATTCACTCAACAAATATTTATTAAGCATTTACTAAGTAAGAAGAACCATGCTATGCCCTGTGGAGACAGTGGTAAGATATGCAAACTATTAAATACAATTCCAGTGCTGAATGAGTGTTTGGTCAGCAGGACAAACCCAAGGGTCACAGAGACAAATAGCCAATGATAACCTTGATTAATATTTGACAGGAGAGGTCCACAGAGCAGCAAAACTCCCTAGGGCTGGGTGCACAGAACAGGGGAGGGCCAGAGAGGGCTTTCCTGAATAAGTGGCTATGGGGCTGAGATCTGAAGGATAAGTAGGAGCAAAGGAGTGGGAAGAGCATGCTAGAAAGGGAACTCCATGTGCAAGAGGAGTGTGTGGGGGGCAGGAGGGATCATGGCACCTTCACAGAACTGAAAGCAGCCAGTGTGGTAACAGCAGGCGGAAGGGGCCAGTTGGTGCCTGGTTTTAAGAACCAGGTCTATGTCCTTAGACTGATAGCAACTGTTTTAGGTAGAGGCGTAATAGGACCAGTCTCCAGGTGCCCTGTGAGGGATGGTGTTGGGAAGTTGAGCGGAAACAAAGAGACAGGGATGGAGGCTATTTGTTTCAACACAGGAAATGAATCATTGACCCTATACTAGCACTAGGCACCATCAGACATAATACTCTCTTGTTTGAATCTCAAGAAGCGAAAACCGCAGTTAGGAGGCTGAGTGGCCCAAGGAAACAGCAAAGTCTCCAAGTCAGACACATCTGCGCTTACCCTGTTGCTTCCTTGCAGCCAACTGTGTGTCACACCAAGTCACGTGCTCTCTCTCAGCCTTTTTAGTTTCATCATACATACAATGTAAAGAATAGCTGCCTCATAGGTGGTTGTAAAGGCTAAAGAAAAGATATGTGAAGAGTCAAGCCATGAATAAGCCCTCAATAAAGGTAATTATCATTATTGCCATTATATTATTATTATTGCTTAATTGTAGCCATTTTTGTTACATCATGATGCCACCTAGTGGAAAAATAATCATTTCGGAAATAGCTTACAATGAGCCATAATTATTTGGAGTATGAAATCACATAGGCTGATCATGTGACATGAGGTGTGATTGAAAGGGAAACAGACGGGAGCTTCAGGCTAAGGTTCCAGCTCTTGTATGCACTCTCTAGGTGGGCGCTCCACATCTCTGTCTTCATCTCTCAATTCTGTTGGTTTTGTTTTTCTTGTTTATTTATCAAAGAATGCTATAAAAATAAAACGGAATAAATACTACAATTTTCTCTAAATTAATATGTCAACATAAGCATAGGACAGTCTTCCCCTAGACACATGTGGCATTTGTAGTCCCTAACCCTGGGACTGGCAGAAGGGAAGCAGGTGCTATTTCCAGATTACATGATGAGGTCACTCTGAGGTTGTCTGGACAAAGCAGTGTGTTTTCCGGGATGTCTGGAGACTGAGTTGGGCCACCTTTCCTGGAAAACACTAATCAGCTTGGAGGAGTGGGTTACTGGGGAGGCAGTGTGTGTGTGTGTGTGAGGATCAAGAACAAGGAGCAGGTGGTACTGGAAAAAGAAATTTTATGTGATTTAGGATCTGATGTTCCACAGAGGGGTTTTGCAGGGGCATGGGGTTAGGAGCTCGGGGAGTTTGTACAGAACACAGGGTTGAGTCCTCTAAGAAGAGTTTGTCTTAGCATCTCTAGCACCACAAGAGAAGAAAGAATGTGAGGGGAGGAAAGCTCAGAAAGGGAGGTCCATGTTTAGTTGGGTCCTCCCATCACTGCTCCTCTGCAGAAAGGGCCCAGGTCAGCAGCAACCCCTACAGCTGTGGCAGCAGCCAGAGCCCTTAGTGGGCTCACACTCACAGCAGTCAGGGTTCTAGGTCTGGTGTCAGTGGAAGAGATGGCCTGTGGTGGCTCAGTCAGCAGCCACCAATCGGAGCTGCAGCAGCCCCCAGAGCTGGGGCCACAGCAACCCCCGGAGCTGACACTGCAGCAGAAAAAGACTGGAGGGACACATGGGGTTGGGCACTGGGGTGCCTCACTTAGAAGTGAGGCATTTGGAGGGCACTTGAAAAGGGGCTGGCACTGTTGCTGGTTTTAATGTCAAGACATGTTGGGAAAGGTTCAGTCAACCTGAAAGAAAAAAAAGAAATCAGTGCACAATATCAAGAACTATTATTTTTTTCTCCTGGATTTCATAGAAACCTACACCCTACAAAAAGCTGGTTCATGAACCAACTTCTACAAAGGAATTTGGAAACTGACTTGGAGGAAAGTAAGCCTAATAAATACTCTCCCTGTCTTCAGTCCACTTTGCCTCAACTGAGGTATTCTGGCCTTCTCCCTCCATGCCCTTCAAAGTCAGCCCTACATAAGCCTTCTTGTCCCCAAGGGAAACAAGGTAGTTTAGTCATTTTCTGACTCCTAAACGCAGGGATTTCTGGTGGGAGGATGACATATCCAAGAACATTCATTTTCCAGTAAATAAATTGGAAGGAAGCACTACTAAAAACCACAATGCCTGTAGGTTTCAGCATCCTTCCCCTCCTCCCTGGCCCCCAGTGATGCCTTCGTCTTTGCCTGCCTTCTTCTGTCTCTCTTTTCACACAGTCCTATTACCCCTGGAGCCGTCTTTGCCAAGCACTCACATGGCTCAGTGGAGGATGCAGGAGCTGGCAGTAATAATTGACAAGGCTAAGGACTGAGAAGCCCTGCACTGGAGCCCTTCTATCCTGGGCCTGGTGTCTCCCTGGGAGTGAGGCGCAGCCTGTGTATGCAGAACAGTCACTTTCACAACCTGGGAGCAGGATGACTCTTGTCACACTCCTAGCCCTGAGGCTCCAGGATCTCCCTGGACAGAGGCCAAGAGGAATCCCAAGAACCAGAGATGGCCCAGGTATCTGCTCCACAGGCCTGCTGCAAGCCAGCCATTCCACCTTCATGCACTCACTCATTCATTAATTCTGTAAATATGTATTATCTGTCTTGGGCTTTGGTTTTGTAAGATGCTCTTGTCATAAATATGAGCCAAGTTGCCTTGAGGACATAAATGTAAACAATGCACTGTGAAACATTCTATTATGTGCTGTAAGAGGGCAACATGACCCAGCGATGGGCTCCTAAAAACTTTTACACCAGGACAATGTCATGTCCATTTGTATGTCTTTCTGCTCTTCCACATGGATAGCATGTTGAAGGCAGAATCTATACTAGACTTTATTCATCTTCATGTCTCTAGGAATAACCATAAACACAGAGGGTAGCCTTGAAGAATAAATGAGTTAAAGATTGACTGACTGAATAAAAGGATAAATGATTGGCTGCTTTATAGACACATGGGCAGAGGATGTGTCTTAGGATAACATTCTTTGGGCTTCAGAAGTACCCTGAAGAATGGCACACACTAGGTTAAATGAGACATGACCCTTGGATGTGATTATCTGTCAATGCCTCTGTAATACTCCATTAACTGTTAATCCATTAACAGTCCTACAGGGATACATTCAGATGGGATATGATGATGTACAAGCAGGTCAAGAAAGGGAGTGAAGCTCAGGTCACTGATTAGGGAAGAAAATCCAGGGGGCAGTGAAGCAGGGACTAGGAGACAGCCTAAGGCATTATAGGGTCATGGTGGGTCAGTGCTATGAGAAGCTGTGGGGGTGTAGAGGGGGAAGTAACAAATGCTGCCATTTGGTCACAGGAGAGTCCACTGGACTTTGCTTTAAGGGAGAGAGTACAAGGGTAGAGAATACTGTGATATGTGAAAATCCATATTCTTGCCTTATTGATACATCTGAAACTAGAGACAAAATGACTTAATTTTGCAGATAGTTAATTTGTTCCACCTTGGCAGAGGCACTCTACTAAGTATTCAATATACAAGGATAATTATTCCTTTCCTGAAGGATTCACAGGCCAGTGTGGAAGACAGAGGAATACACAGGTAATTTCTGTTAGATAAGCCCTGAGAGCCACTGGAGTGTGGAGGGTGCATAATCCTGCCTGGAGCATGACATAGTGACCTGGCTGATGCCAGGAGCAAGGAGGAGGGCACCACAGTCATTAGGACCAAAGAGGTCCCAGGACCCCAGACTTTCTTAGTCGGACAGCATGAACACTGCATAGAATGGTCAGCATTAGCCAAAGAGAAGGCAAATATTAAGGAAAAGCGGTGCATTGTTATTAAAGATAGAGAAAATTCTATGAAGCAGATGATCCCCATTGTCAAATGTTCCAGTGAGCCCACTCCATTTGGCTGTTTGGACATTAATTGTGACCTCAGAGAGTCTGATTTCAGAGACGTAGAGCAAAAGTCATGATTTAATCTTTCTGTCAATGAATGGGCTTAAGTGATACAAAATCAAGAGTTAGAAGACAACTTTATAAGGACTTAGAAAGGACAAATATGAGAAAACCACTCCTGAGAATTAAGAAAACAAAAATCTATTGGGACATAAAGCAGTATTCAATTGAGTGTCAAAAATGTGGAACTTACTGAAAGAATTTCAGATGTTTACAAAGGAAGTGAATAATAGGGCTGGACCAGTTAAGGGAGGTTTGCTCAAAGGATCAAGGTCACTGATGGGAGTGGCTGTGATCACAGTGATGATGTTCTTGTTAGTGATGAAGGTAAGTTTAACCATGATGGTGATGGCAAAAGAGCTTCACTGCATGAAATAAATGTATTCCTGAGGGCTTTGTGTTACAATGATGGCCGTGGTATTATAAAAAATATGTATTTGGACTTTATCCCTAATTCCTGACCCACAGCTCCTAAAACCCTTGGCAGTGAAACCCTTTTCGTTTCTCATAACAAGCCTCTTTAGGCCACATCTGAGTTTATGCTGATGAGACGACTTGTGATGGACCCCCTAGATAGCTTCAAGATTGAGGGTTGGTCACCAGAAAGGCCAAACACATGATTAGAGAGTAGGAACTTTCAGCCTCACCAATAGCTGGTGATTTACTCAATCATGCCTACATATGGACCTCCATGAACACCCCTGAAGGACAGGTTCCATAAGCTTCTGGCTACCAACCTAGAACATACTAATTTTCTGGAAGGATGGTGTACCCAGAGAGAACTTAGAAGCTCTGTGCCTCATATCCATACATACATCGCCTTATGCATCCCTTCCATTTGACTGCTACTGAGGTTCATTTGTTTTATAATAAACCAGTAATCATAGATAAAGCACTTTTCTGAGTTCTATGAGTCAGTCTAGCAAATTATTGAGCCTGAGGAGGGGGTCATGGGAACCTCTGAGTTTGTAGTCATTTGGAAACCCCACCTGCAGCTGGCATCTGAAGTGGGGGCACTCTTGTGAGACTGACTCCTTAACCTGGGGTGTCTATGCTAGCTCTGGGAGTTAGTGTCAGAATTGATTTGAATTGTTGGACACTCAGTTGGTGTTGAAGAATGCAGAATTAGTGCAGAAGACAAACATGTATTTGATGTTGAAAGAAAACCATCCAGCTATCCTAAACTCATTTCATCCTCACAACAGCCCTATGGTTAAGGCAACTATTTTAATCCTCTTTTTACAAAGTCTATACTAAAGCACAGAGAAGTTAGTAACTTACTTCAAGGTCACATGACCAGAATTTTATCGAGATAATATATAGATTTCTAATTCATTTGTATCACCAATGAAAAATCATTCTCAAAGATGTCATAAAACACTTAAAATGACCGGTGTAAGTAAAAATAATTATTCATTTATATAAAAATATTCTTAGGCAGTGGACTGAGTGTCATTTGGTTTAGTGAAATTTCAGCCTCTTCTTGGCCTAAGCACACCCATGGAGACAGAACTAACCATACAGAAAGATGCCCAAAGCACGGGCAGAGCCTGAGAAGTCCTGCAGTGAGGAGACTCAGCTAGAATCACAGCCATACTGGCTACTGTTTGATATCACTTTATACCTCCCTTGCAATGCAAATAAAATCTCCTTCTTCTGGAAGAGAAGCCTGTGGTTATTTATTTATTTATTAGGAAGCCTTAAGCAACATTGCTTCCAGGGAGGAGAAGAGCTCCATCACCATGGGTCAAAGACTTTGTGTTTGTTAAGGACTGCAGGCTGCTGTCCTATGTTTCTCCCATAGGGGCTTCTTGGATCTTCTCCTGGGACATCTTCATAAGGAGCTGACACATAAGCTGTGTATCTGGTGGTTGTCCCCTTCAGATATTCTCAGTTATGTCCAGTGGGACCTCTAAATCTCCAAGTGAGAGCATATAACACAGCACAGGAGTTGATCACATTGTGGTCACTAGGGATCCCAGTATTTCTCTGATTTTTTAATGAGAGGAATATGATTAAGTGGAAAAGTACTGAACTCCAAATATTCCCTGGGGAGCAGCAATGAGTCACAAAGAACACCCAGAGATCCTGACACTGGAGCAATGGAGGATGCAAGGTCTGGGACTGACGAGTTTAAACTTGCATTTTGGAAAGGTTATGAAGGTTGCATTGTGAAGAGCAGATTGGAACAATGTAGGACTAGGCCAGGACTAGGACAGTTAAGACTTGGACTCAGTAACAATGAAGATGGAGAAAAGTAGAGGGATGTAAGACATAGCATCAGTAGGATTTGGTGTTTGATTGTTTAGATTAGGGATGGGTTACACGACATTAAAAAAAAATTAGGGTGTTTTTGAGTTCAAAAACGAGCAGATAATGACGCTATTTACTAAGTTGGAAATCAACAGAGAGGAGGTTTGTTGAATGGGGAGCTGGGTGTTGAATTTCATTTTGTAAGCTTTGAATTTGAGATTAGAATGGAATTTTTGGTGAAATCTAATAGACAGCTAAATGTATCAATCAGGAGATCAGGAAACACACATGGACTTCATATGTTGACTTGGAAGTCACTCAGGCAAAAAACAGCTCTTGAGAATCCACAGTAAGCCCATTCTAGGTACTGGAAAAACAGCAGCTGGCAAGAGGAGAGCAAGGTCCCTCATCGCATGAAGTTTATGTTAAAGTGGAGAGAGCTGAACAAACGAAAAGTAAATAAATAAAAGACCATTTGTCAGTGATAAAATAAAGCCAAGTGAAGTGATTGAGAGTGACGCGGAGCTATTTTAATTTCAATGATCACTGAGGACTCTCTGAGAAGGGGCTCCTTGGCCATCAGCATGGTGATGTTAACTGATGCCAGAGTAGAAGAGATTGCCCAGGAGAAAGAGGGAAAAGAGAAGACACGGGGCAGGTGGTGAAAGGCTCAGACGCTGACAGAGACCTAGTCTTGCTCTTACTGTGTGAATTTGGGGAAATTATTTAACTTCTGAATCTCAATTACCTAATCTATAAAATTAATAGAGGATCAAAATAATATATTTTAGAGAGTTGTGAGAATTAGCAAAGAAGACTTTGTATGTTAATGCATATAACACACTGTTTGAAGAAAAATAGGACCTTAGATGTATAGTATTGGAGAAATAAGAATATTTGGACCAGGACACATGGTTATCACTGCTCCAGGCATGATCTCCTTAATTGTTAAGTTGGTTAATCTACCAATATGTGGATTCACTCATTCACTTGAAAATTTTAACAATATACAAAGAACAGAAATCCACCAAAATGAAAGCCAGGATCTTGACAATAACCTACCTCCAACCACATGGCCCAGCTCCCCCTCCCACCTCCTGCTCCTCTCTACCCAAAGGATGGGTGATTCTAAAACAAGGTTTCATCCATACCTTTTCTTTTCATACAGTTTATTTGTAACCATATGTATACCAAGCCTAAAAGAATATGCTTTGCTGTTTTGAAATTTATGAATAGGCTATTATGTTGCAGATAATCGTTTTGGAATTTCTTTTTTCATTTACTCATATATTGTTTTGTGTTGATTTAGTTCATTCATTTTGAATTTAGAATCTCAGCACACTGAGTGAATATCTAGTAATGAACCATGTACCTTTCATGTAGGAGGCATTTGGCTTGTCCCCAGATTTTACTGTTTTGAGGAGTGCTAGCAGTGTCAAATTTTTCACTTCATATCAGCTGTTAGAAATATTATCATAGTTGTTATAATGAGAAAAGTATAGCAGAATAATAGATATAACACCAGAGAAAATGCACAGGCACCCAGAAGAGGATGGTCACCCCAACTGGCAACTAGAAAGCCAAACTGAATCTCTCTGAATGTGGGAAATGTCAACCCAGGGTTTTCTACCACACCATGTGAAGGGAGACTGGCCACATGACCCACACTCTTGAGCCAGCCTTCTGCCTCCAGCCAGGACAGGGCTGGGCCCCACATAGCTAATATTGACCTATGGAGAGATGCAGCGAGAGGCTGGTGAGGCTTAGTAGGGAGGAATTTATTATGTTGAAGAAGATTGAGCCTGCCCATCTGGAGTAATATTTAGAACCTTCCTCATGAAGATTTCAGCATCTCAGAGTCCAGGACGAGGAAAACAAGAAAAGGAGGGAGGAGCAGCAGCAAGGCTGGGTAGGTCTTCCACATCTTACTTCCTCCAGTACTGCTTGTATGAGGTCTTCATGGCCCAGGTCAGCAGCAGCCCCCAAAGCAGCAGCAGGAGCCCCCAGAGCTGTGGCAGCAGCCAGAGCCCCCAGACAGCTGGCTGCTGCCACTGCCACAGCAGTTAGAGCTCTGAGGTCAGCGTCAAAGGGCCAGTGGGGCTTGTGGTGGCTCAAGCAGCAGCCACCACCCACAGAGCTGCAACAGCCCCCAGAGCTGGAAACACAGCAGCCCCTGGAGCTAACTCTGCAGCAGGAAGAGACTGGAGGTGGGCATGGGGCTGGGCACTTAGGGGGACATTTTGGGGGACACTTGGGAGGACACTTAGGAGTACACTTGGGAGGGCATTTGGGGATACACTTGGGAGGAGGCTGGCACTGCTGTTGGCTCTGCTGGCGGGACATTTAGAGAGGAAGTCAGGAAACCTAAGGAGAAATTGCATAAGCCATTAGCACAAATGTCAGGCAGATATGTATGTTGTAGACAATGAATTTCATTGAATCCTCACTCCCAAACAAGATATTTTGTGAAGATGATCCACAAATTGAATTTGGAAACTGATATGAAATGAAATTGAGTGCAAGAAAAGCTTTCCGTCTTGTGTTTGTTTCTTTTTTTTCCCCCAGTGAAAAATGCTGACCATCTTTCTGCATGAGCTCCAAAATCAACCCCATAGAAGGCTTCCTAACTTGGAAACACAGCTGGCCATATGTTTAGAAACAATCTTTTAATGGATCAGTCATTCTTCTGCAAGTCAGATGGGTGTCTCTGAGAACATTTATTGGAAGAGGATTAGAAGGAAAGAGATCAGAGGCGTAAACCTGAGCCCCTCAATTCCTGTGACTACTCTTGCTTTGTTCCTTCTCCTCTTCCTCTACCCCACTGCTCATGATGCATTTCTTCTTGTTACTCTCCTTCCCTAAGTTAGACATTCACAGTCCCATGGTCTGCTTCTGGCACATATTTAGCAAACCGAGAGAAGTGGAGGGAGGTTGTCACTAACAAGGATACATGAAAACAAGCCCAGACCTAGGTCAACTGCAGGTTGAAGAATTCTCACACTTGTCCCTCCAAACCCAAGTGACTTATTCCTCTCTCCCTGCCTTTTTCTGCCCTCTCTCCATGCATTTCTGTCTGGCACCCATGAATCACCATCCAGAGCCTTCTTTGCAAAGGACTGACCTGGTTAGTGGAGGAGCAAGGGCTGTCACTAACAAGGCTAAGGACTGAGGACCCTGGCACTGGAGGCCTTTTATCCTGGAACTGGTGTCTCCCTGGGAGTGAGGCACATCCTGTATATGCAGAACAATCAATTTCATTGCCTTAGAGGAGGATGAACTCTTCTCACACTCCCAGCCCCAGGGCTCCAGGATTTCCCTGGACAGGAGCCAAGAGGAATCCCACAGGCTAGGGACTACTCCATACATTCTCCATAGGAATGCTGCAAGCCAGCCGTTCCACCTTCATACAGTCACTCATTCATTATTCCAATAAATATGTATAATCTGTCTTGGGCCCATAATTTTGCCAGATATCAATGACACAGATGATGTAGATTGCTCTGAGGACGTTATGGTCCCAGAGTACAAATGTGTAAACAATGATTTGTAAGTTTTTGTACCATGTGATCTTGAACTCTTGTTCAGGTCTCATACAGCATTTCCCCAAGGTGGTTTTACAGTCTTTGTACATGTCTGTCCAATCTATGAACAGTATGAAAGTACGGCATGTTTTGTTAGCCTCCATATCCCATGTGCTTTGTACAGTATCTGGCACAATAAACATAGGAAAAAGATTAAACAGCAGGAAAGAGGAAGGCAGATGTTTAGAAAGCACTGAGGCAGATACTCAGGCCATAATGGTGCAGCCTCTTGGCTCTTAGAATCCCTTGTATGAAAATAGATTCCCAGGAAGGTATAGTGTTATTTCACTAACACAGAATACTAATTCCTGAGAAATAAGTTATTTCAGAGCATAGCTCTGTGGAAATGAGACCAGGTTGGCAGAAGGTGGACCTAGAAGAATCCACGTGATTATGGAAGTAAAGGCTTTGGGGAGCCTAATGGCCCCTAGAGGGCAGTGGGCACATGCAGGGCTGGTGTTGCCATCAGAGGAGGGAGGGGGCTTGAAATGTGAATAAGTTAGAATACAGACAGATATTATGTTGAACTTGGAAGTTCTAACAGACTTTTTATTTGGGGGTTGAAGGTAAGGGCTGAAAGTGCTTGAGAATTAGAATAATTGCATTATTGAGCATGTCTCTAGTAGATACCTTACAGAAAAGGGAAATAAAATAAGACATAAGTGGATTTAAGTTGACATTGATTGCACCTACTGGTTAGTAAACACATGGTTAAATTACTGTGAATAAGGAGTTAGCACTAACTTAAGGAGCTCCTATTGTAGTTAAGGTGATTTTTTTTTTTTTTTTTAATAGAACAGAGCGATACTGTGATAGGGTTTTGCCAGGGCTCAATATAATAGGCAGATAGAGGAGAGTGTCACCTAACACAAACTGGATTGCCTCCTTGGTAATTAAATAACCACCGAAGACATGCAAGTGGAGAAGGTTACTAAAAAAGAGTATGCATGCTAAGAGAAAAAAAAAAAAGACAAAAAAAGAGATAGAACCAGGCACAGAACCTTAGGGGTATTCCAACTTTTAGTGGGTAGGCAAAGGAGATGTAAAAATTAAGGAGTCTAAGAAAGAAAGTTGAGGCATATAGCTGGAAAAATAAAGAGAAGATCATGGTATTTTGAAAAAAAAATGGGAAAAGAAATTTCAATAAAGGACATTATCTTACATTATCAAATGCTAGGGAGACAGAATCCATAGCGACATTGGAAACAGTAGTTTCATAGTGAGGGCTAAAACTGCCTTATAATAATTTTGGAAAGAAACAGGAGAGACAAGCAGAGATCACTATTTCAAAGAGTTTAAGAGATAGATAAACAACGAATTTTTTAAAGATGGAGAAATCACTATTTCTATATGTAGAAGTAAGGTCACAATGGCAAATTGTCCATGTGATGTGTGATGTTGATTTAAAGAACTACAGCAGTTCAGAGAGATTGGTTTTTAAGAAAAATCCTTGAATTTTTAAATAAAAAGCTCTAATTTTAAGGGCGGGGGTTTTAAAGAAAGAGCTACTTAAAAGCCAATGACAATTGATGAAAGTGATGATGATACTGACCCTAATTATACCTCTGGTCAAGAGAAGCTTGAGCTGACTTTAGAGACACAGAAGGTTGAAAGAAAAGAGGGAGCAGGGCACAGTGGCTCACGCCTGTAATCCCAGCACTTTAGGAGGCCGAGGTGGACAGATCACGAGGTCAGGAGTTCGAGACCAGCCTGGCCAACATGGTGAAACCCTGTCTCTACTAAAAATACAAAAATTAGCTGGGTGTGGTGGCAGGTGCCTGTAATCCTAGTTGCTGGGGAGGAAGAGGCAGGATAATGGCTTGAACCCAGGAGGCAGAAGTTGCAGTGAGCTGAGATCATGCCACTGCACTCCAGCCTGGGTGACAGAGCAAGACTCCATCTCAAAAAAAAAAAAAAAAAAGAGAGAGAGAGAAAAGAAAAGAGGAAGGTGACTAAAACAAATGGGAGGTATTTCAGAGTATTCATATAAAAGGATAGTTTTGGGGTCAGTGAGACAGTGAGACTTCAGTTGGCATTCCTGCTTCTTGAGAAAGTTGTGCAAACTTAAGCAAGTTATGGTTAGGGTACAGTTTCATTGTCTTCAAAACAGTGATCACAGTTCTGCTCATTTGTAAGCATTAAGTGAAATATTACCTATAAAGCACGAGTACAGGACTATGCAGGTAGCTAGAACTCAAAAGGTGGTACCAACTTCTATGGCTACTATTCTTACTACTCTACTGATTATTATTCTTTCACCTGCTTTGGTATTTTAATAGGCATTATTCTGCCTAGTAAGGCTCCTTTGTCACAAAGAAATGATATTACCTGATACAATTAGAACTGTTGATTTTGTTCCGTTTTTCTTATTGAACTCAACTAAGGCCATATGTGAATATTTATGAAGGTACATATGGCAAAAAAAAAAATGAGGGTTAAGTGTGTCTCATTCTATGTCACTTATTAAACATATTTAACGTGCAAAGTATTGCAGCAGGTAATATGGAAGATTCAGAGAGACTTGCAAATCACACTTATCTTCAAAGATGTACTTATAAAGTTTACCATCTAGAAGACCAAACAGACAAGTACTCCACTATTTTCTACAAAATTAAGGTGTGACTGGAGATAGAATCTTAGCAATGAAAATAAACAGGTGAATGTAGAGATGTAGAGCTCTACACTGATAGCTGCAGTGTGCAAGAATGAGACACAGAGAGGTGCAAAATAAGAGGATTCTGGCAGGAAAAACTTCTCCATAACTGGAGAAATAATAATTTGAGAACAATGAAGAAGAGATGGTTGTATAAGGTAATTCAGAAAGAGATATACATCTCCTTGCACTTAACATAGAACTAAAGGACCACACATTACTCTGTAATTGAATCAATGATTCTAAATGCTGCAGAATTTCAGAAAATAAAGTTTTTCTTATGGGCCGAAAAAATTAAAAGTTGTTTTTAGCAGAATTATAACTACTGAATATTACAATAAGATTGATACCAGTGGTGGTTGCATGATCTTAATTCAGTGGACACAACCATTGACAATGACTGAGTCAAATAAATCTGTTTTCACCTGAGTATTCCCCATTATTTCTTATAATACTAAGAACTACCTTCTTCCTAAACTATGTATTTGCCAACCTCACAATTAAAAGTAGAATAGTTTATTTAAAATAGTGATTTTAAAAGTTAACTATGATAAAAATCTTCTAGTTATAATAAATGAATTTGGTTTTCTTTTACATACTGAGGCCCAACTTACTCTTCTTAAGATTTTTGAGCTCATGCCTGTAATCTCAGCACTTTGGGAGGTGGAGGCAGGCAGATCACCTGAGGTTAAGAGCTCAAGACCAGGCTGACCAACATGGAGAAACCCCGTCTCTACTAAAAATACAAAATTAGCCGGGCGTGATGGCACATGCCTGTAATCCCAGCTACTTGGGAGGCTGAGTCAAGAGAATTCACTTGAACCCAGGAGACGGAGGTCCAGTGAGCCAAGATCGCGCCATTGCACTCAAGCCTTCCAGCCTGCTGGGTGACAAGAGTGAAACTCCATCTAAAAAAAAAAAAAAAAGGCCGGGCATGGTGGCTCACGCCTATAATCCCAACACTTTGGGAGGCCAAGGCGGGTGGATCACGAGGTCAGGAGATCGAGGCCATCCTGGCCAACGCGGTGAAACCCCGTCTCTATTAAAAATATAAAAAAATTAGCCGGGCGTGGTGGCGGGCGCTGTGGGGAAAAGCAAGAGAGATCAGATTGTTAATATGTCTGTATAGAAAGAAGTAGACATAAGAGACTCCATTTTGTTCTGTATTAAGAAAAATTCTTCTGCCTTGAGATGCTGTTAATCTGTGACCTTACCCCCAACCCCGTGCTCGCTAAAACATGTGCTGTGTCAAACTCAAGGTTAAATGGATTAAGGGTTGTGCAAGATGTGCTTTGTTAAACAAATGCTTGAAGGCAGCATGCTCCTTAAGAGTCATCACCACTCCCTAATCTCAAGTACCCAGGGACACAAAAACTGCGGAAGGCCGCAGGGACCTCTGCCTAGGAAAGCCAGGTATTGTCCAAGGTTTCTCCCCATGTGATAGTCTGAAATATGGCCTCGTGGGAAGGGAAAGACCTGACCGTCCCCCAGCCCTACACCCGTAAAGGGTCTGTGCTGAGGAGGATTAGTATAAGAGGAAGGCATACCTCTTGCAGTTGAGACAAGACAAAGGCATCTGTCTCCTGCCTGTCACTGGGCAATGGAATGTCTCGGTATAAAACCCGATTGTACGTTCCATCTACTGAGATAGGGAAAAACTGCCTTAGGGCTGGAGGTGAGACATGTGGGCGGCAGTACTGCTTAACAAAGCATTGAAATGTTTATGTCTATGCATTTCTAAAGCACAGCACTTGATTCTTTACCTTGTCTATGATGCAAAGGCCTTTGTTCACGTGTTTGTCTGCTGACCCTCTCCCCACTATTGTCTTGTGACCATGACACATCCCCCTCTCTAAAAAACACCGATAAGTAATCAATAAATACTAAGGGAACTCAGAAGCCAGTGGGATCCTCCATCTGCTGAACGCTGGTCCCCTGGGTCCCCTTATTTCTTTCTCTTCACTTTGTGTCTGTTCCTTTTCCAAGTCTCTCGTTCCACCCAACGAGAAACACCCACAGCTGTGAAGGGGCGACCCACCCCCTTCAGGGCGCCTGTAGTCCCAGCTACTCCAGAGGTTGAGGCAGGAGAATGGCGGGAACCCGGGAGGTGGAGCTTGCAGTGAGCCGAGATCACACCACTGCACTCCAGCCTGGGCAACAGAGCAAGACTCCATCTCAAAAAAAGAAAAAAGAAAAAGAAAAAAAAAGATTTTGAGTATGTCCTAAAGAAGGGTTAAGAATTCTCCTCACCTTGCTCTCTTTTCAAGATACCTGCAGGCATATGGATTTGTATTAGGGCATGGACATAAGGACTCAGGGGAATGAGGGAAGGGCACAGGGCAACATTTTTACTTTGTCCTTGTTCCAGAGGAAGATAGAGGTTTGTCCTTACTGAGGAGATATGGTCAGATATTTCCACCTAGAAATAAAGAATACGAGTCCTTTTCCATAGATCTCTTCATTCATGGCCACACACTTTCCAGGAAATATGCAACACTTTCTGACCTGTTAAGGTAGGCAGCAAGTCTAAGAATTGACTTATAATAGGAAAGAACACAGCTCTATTCATACCTGCTTTGCAGAGAAGCTGGGTCTGAGAGAGAGGTGAATAGAGAGATAAATAGGTTGAGGGCAAAGGTAGGTACTCAGTTACTTCTGAGCTCTTCTCCAATTCTTTATCCACATTGGACGACTGGATTGAATGGACTCTTAGCATTTTGTTCCAAAGGCCTGACCCACTCTTTTCCTCGGTTTTGGCAGTAATAATTAAAGATAATATCTATGGAACATCTACTGTGCACTAGAGCTTCTATAATCATTTTATGTACCACATCTCATCTAGTCTCTACAGAAGCCTATATACTAAATAGTGATAATAATTATCACCAGCTTTGTTTGCTTGCTTGTTTGTTTGTTTGTTTGTTTGCTGAGATGGGGGGTCTCACTCTGTTTCCCAGGCAGGAGTGCAGTGGCATAATTATAGCTTGTTGTAACCCCTGACTCCTGAACTCAAGAAGTCCTCCTGTATCAGCCTCCCAAGTAGCTGGGACAACAGGTGTGCATCACCATGCCCAGCTAATTTTTGTATATTTTGTAGAGCTAGGATCTCACTATGATGCCCAGGCTGATCTGGAACTCCTGGGCTCAAGTGATCCTCCAATCTCAGCATCCCAAAGTGCTAGGATTACAGGCATAAACCACTGCATCCAGCCTATTATTCAGACTGGGGACATGTGAAGACCGAGGCAAAAAGAAGTTAAATAACTTGCCCAAAGTTTGAGAGTTATTAGTGGACTAGTGACTTAAACCCAGGCATTCTAACTCCAAAACCACAAAACAACATTACCACCCTGACTCTTTTCCTGAAGTTTTTCTTATTAATTCATTTTCTGCTACTATAACTGAATATCTTAGACTTTGTGATTTATAAAGAACAGAAGTTTCTTTGGCTCTTATTTTTAGAGGCTGGGAAGCTCAAGAGCACAGCATCAGCATCTGACAAGGGTCATCCCATGGTGGAAGATGGAAGGCAGAAGAGTGCACATGAGACAGAGTCACTAGGGGCTGGACCAGCTTGATTTTCATTTTGAGAGAGGGTCTTGCTCTGTCACCCAGGCTGGAGTGCAGTGGCATAATCACAGCTCACTGCAGCCCTAATACCCTGGACTCAAGTGATCCTCCTGCCTCAGTCTCCCAAGTAGCTGGGACCACAGGTGTGCATCACCACACCTGGCTAATATTTTTAAATGTTTTGTACAGAAGAGGTTTCACTATGTTGCCCAGACAGGTCTCAAACAATCCTCCCACCTCGGCCTTTCAATGTGCTGGAATTACAGGCGTGAGCCACCACGCCTGGCCCAGATTCACTTTATAACAACCCACTCTCGAGATAATCAACCCACTCCCATGGTAACAACATAATCCATTCATGAGGGCTCTGCCGTTCATGAGCCCTCATGACCCCATTTCCTCTTATTAGGCCCTACCGCTCAACACTGCTGCATTGGGGATTAAGTTTCCAATACACAAACTTTTTGGGAACACATTGAAATCATAGGGCCTTTCTTCAAAATTTGGCTTTAGGAAAGAAGGCTGATTCACTAAACACAACTATTTTTCATAATCAAGTACATGGGCCCTTTGTATTCTGAAGGAATGTGCAGCCATCAGAGTGCTGTAGAAATCACACACAATATACAAGGCACAAAAACCCAAGAAATTCCCATGAGAAGAGTTCCTGTGCTTCATGAAATGTAAATTAATTTCTATCTTTCTTCCTCCAACTCCCAGTCTCAGACACCTTAGTAAGCTCCTCTCCCCCAACTCCCCTCCCCTGTCACACAGCCTCTATTTTAATCTTCAAGTTGTGGAGTGAAGCTCACCTCACCCATAAAACATATATATATATATACAGACATACACTCCAGGAGAAGCACCACCCCGGGGCCCACACCTGCAGAGCAGATGTCCTGACTGGTAGTGGCCAAGGGATGGCCAGGGCATGGCAGGAAAAGCATGGGTATGAGAACAGAGAGCATCACCCCCACCCCGCAGAGCAGCAGGGCCACCCCAGTCGGTGCCCACTTCTAGGGTACTACTCTCTAGTGAGCCTGGGACCCTAGGGACCTGGGGTAACAATGAGAACCTTGACAGGTCTGCATAGTTTGAATCTTAGAATTCTGTGCTTCTTTTCTGACTGCTGACTCACTTTCATTTTTGTAGTGCGTTCAATGTATGGCACTCTCCAACAATACTCAGAGGCTAACGATAATGGTGCACAGGTTAGACACATTGTGACATTTACTACATTTTTGAAACTTTTTCAAGAAAATATTATTTGAAATAATGTCCACAATAGCTCAGATAGTCTACAAATATTAATGTCATTCAGTCCTTAAAATAACACTACAAGGCTGATAACAATATTTGTCTTTCACAAGTGAAGAAATTAAAACTCAAAGAAGTTAAAATATCTTGTCTCAGTGCAGTAAACAAGTAGGTGGTAGAAGTAAAGTTATAATTTAGAGGCATTTGACTCCAAAGCTTGTGCTTTTTTCACTCTGTGAAAAATTTAGAATTTAGAAGGGTAAACTTTATACAATGTATCTTATACTACAAAGGGATTGGCATTAGGATTGCTGGCATTGGAAAGATACCTGTCAGTTGCCTTTTGTGGAGATGTTGATTATAATTGAGTTAAAAGGTGGGAAAGCATGTAGCCAATGTCCAACACATATTTGATCCTCAATGGTTTTTACGGGCATCTATGATAAACATCAATAAATATTCTCATAGGTGTGTCATGAGATGGCTCCATCAAACACCCAATGACCCAGAACTAGCCCAGGAACGTGGAACTGCATAATAATTAGAAGGGCATAGACACTGGAAATATGTAGATTCTTTTTCTTATCTCCATGAGAAAGAAGCTCAGATCTTTAAAGGTACAGTGTTTCCTGATGCCTACTTTCTTAAT
This sequence comes from Pongo abelii, assembly GCF_028885655.2. Classification (NCBI taxonomy): domain Eukaryota; kingdom Metazoa; phylum Chordata; class Mammalia; order Primates; family Hominidae; genus Pongo; species Pongo abelii. The sequence goes on from NC_071985.2 coordinate 97,884,956, forward strand.
GATATAAAAGAATAAACTGCTGGAAATAGAAATGTTCTTTTTAAAAAATATACTCCATAATTGGTGTATATATTTAATGTAGCATTTCTGTAAAACCAGCTCTTTTGTGTGCGTGCAACTGTCTATATGCATGTGTGCATGCATTTACACTCACTCACACTAGTTAGGAATAGGAATTACCAGGGAAAAACTAAAGAGAAAATGAGAGAAAATAGGAACTATGGAAGAGTAATTTGCTTTTGCTCTAAAGATAAAATCAACATAATCAGCCTTTCCTTTTGGTCACTTCACTTGATGAGGACAGAAGTCAGAGCCCAGTCCCCTGATGGTGTGTAAAATTGAATAGTAGACCACCCTGGAGTCAGCTGGACTCACTCTCAGGGGAGGCTGAGCCTGGAGAAACCAACTGCAAAGGCTTGCTGCCGTGCTCCAGACACCCCCAGCTGTGGACTTTGTCACAGGTGGTCCTAGAAGAGGAGAGCCTCTGGCCTCTGGCAAAAGCAAAAACATATCATACCTGGTGGGAGGCACTTGTGTCCTAGGCAAGTTGTTTCCACAGGTACATTTTCAGGTCAGTGACCCCTCACTGTCCTCTCTTTGGCTGAGGAGCTTCTCATCTCTTAAATGTCATAATAGACTTGTCATAGTTTGTCCTGACCTCCCGCAGACGTTGAACCTCTTTCCTCTCTTTCCATAATGTCTGTTTTTGTTATCTGACATGCTGGTTCAGCCAGGAGAGTGTGAGCTCCTCAAAGGCAGAGACCATGCCTTCTTCATGTTGGTGTTCCCCGCAGCCAGCACTGAGTTCAATACCTGTTACCAAGCGAATATATAAGCCCTTCCTGAGGGTCTGGGTGGGGAGTGGTCCTGTGTGTGAACAGGCAGGTAACTTCTGAGATGTGTGGCCACACCCACCTCAACCTGGGCTTTCCAGAGCCCTCTTGGCTTATCCCCAGAACCTAAGTCTCCAATCATGGGGATGATGCCTATCATGCCTTCAGGAAGTCTGTCATGGAGGGAGCAGCTTATTCTGAAGGGCTTTTGCAATATGCAAGGAGGAACACAAGGCTCCAGGGGGACAAAGAAGAGAAGGATGAGGAAAAGAGAGGGACGCAGTGGAACCAAGGGGCACCAGCTGTCACAAACACAAGAATGGGATCTGCATACAAAACTCATGTTCTGGGTTTTGTCCCACCACACACTAGTCACCTGGATCAATTCACTTAACTTCTCTGAACCTCTGTTTCCTCACCTGTTATAATGGAGCAGTTATAAATATTTACCATTGCATATGGCTGCTTTTTAAATGAAACAATGGATTTTAGACTGCTCTATAATACAAAAAGAGCATGTGAAGTAGATATTACCTTGCAGTTTTTTTGTTTGTTTTTTGTTTGTTTGTTTGAGATGAAGTCTCTGTCTGTCGCTTAGGCTGGAGGGCAGTGGCGTGATCTCAGCTCACTGCAACTTCTGCCTCCTGGGTTCAAGCGATTCTCCTGCCTCAGCCTTCCTAGTAGCTGAGACTACAGGTGCCCAACACCACACCTGGCTAATTTTTGCATTTTTAGTAGAGATGGTTTTTCGCCATGTTGGCCAGGCTGGTCTTGAACTCCTGACCTCAGGGGATCCGCCCTCCTCAGCCTCCAAAAGTGCTGGGATTACAGGCGTGAGCCACCTCACCAGGCCTACCCTGTAGTTTTTCGTTATCATTAATAGTAGTATTTAAAAGGAGACCTGGAGAGAAAAGGATGCACAAAATGAAGAGAGGTTGAAGATAAAAGACTTCGTTCCTTTGATAGAAAGCAGATTCTCAAATGTCATGAAGGCACAGAAGCCTTCCCTATGTGGAATTTACGTTCTAAAGTAGAGGGAAAAAAACACACACTGGTTGAGAACTAAGGCTCTGAAGTAAAATTGGGTTAAAATCTGAGCAACAATTAGTGTGATTTTAGGCAAGTTAATTAACCCTAGGAGGCTAACCTTAGCTACAAAATGAGATAAAGCTTATATTTACTTCTTGGATTATGAATGAGAATTAATCACTCTTCCAATAAATATGCATTAACTGTTTTATGTTATGATGTTATGTTAATGACAGACATTGCTCTTGGCATGTGGATACAAACAGTGAATAAGATACACAGGACCCTTCACTTCAAGTTGCTTCCATCCTAACAGGAAAGGAAAAACAATAAACAAATGAATATATAATGTAGTATCAGGCAGTAAAACAGTCTAGGAAGAAAAATAAAACAGGGTAGGGTGAGGAATTGGACCATGTACTCTCTGAGACAGGGTGGTCAGAGGACTTGGCACTGTGACAGGCTCAATGAACAGTAGATAGTATTTAGTTGACATTTTCCAGTCTGAGAAATCCACAGAAGCCAAGCTCATGAGTCCTTTCTGATGCTCCCTGAGTAATTAGACTGGATTTACACAATACAGGAAATCTCCATAGGATAAACACATACATGGGGAAAATTTATTCCTGTATTTGACAGGAATATATTGAGTGCCATCCTGTGCTTAGCTCTGGGGACATCAAAGCAAACGAGGCAGGGTGCCCAGTCTAGTAGGTTAAGACAAACAGGTCTCCCAGCAGGACGTCCATGTAAGCTGAGCAGGAGCGCTGGCCGTGAGGATCTCTGAGAATCTTACTCACTGCCCACCTTTCTCAGCCCTTTGGTGCCGCACGTACTACCCTGCCTCCTCTTCTTCCCCCGTGGCCCAGCCCACCCCAACACCCGTTTGTTTCTCACAGCAGACGTGCTAAATCAGGCCCTACGCTGCCATCAGCTGGGTGGAGATCCTTACACAGATGACAAAGAAACATATATGATCGTGACATTTTCTCCAGCCAACTTCTGTCTGAGGACCTGGTAGAGATTTCCCTTTTTTTCTCAAGCTCTGGCTCCAATCCAGCAGCTATTATCTGCGTGCCCCACTTCTTATGCTCCATTATGGGGTGCAAGTGGTAATCTCTAAGACCACTGCCCCATTTCTAGTATCTTAGGGAGATACTCTCTCTGAACTTTGAGGAAGATTCAAAGAATGGGAGCTACAGAGTATTAGAGGTAGAAAAGGCTCTTAGTGATGGTTGCACCCAACTTCCCCATTTTACAGAGGAGGAAACTGAGGCCCAAATAAGTGAAGTGGCTTAGTTAATGTTACAACAAGAATTTGTGGCAGAATTGGGATAAGAATGGAGGTAGGAGAAGCTGGGAGACAACAGTCACTTGTGACGTCAGGTTACACATTTTCGTAACTTTGTAAGGAAAACCTTCTCTCATTACATTTTACCATAGAACTAAAAATTCCAAACCATAAAAACCCCTTTAATACTTTTCATATTATATGACTGTCACCCTCTTAGCCTCTAAGTTGCCTTTCATATTTACTGTCAGAGCCCCTCCAACCAGGAATAGGAAAATGGCTTAACACATTGTGCACCTACTATGTGGAAGACATTATCTTAGGCAGTTTTATCAGACACAATCTCTCTGAGCAGAGAGACCACTAACTTGTCTGGAGTTACAGGGTCAGTAAATACATGTGTCTGACTCAAAAGTCCAGATCTTACCACAACACTGGCCTTCTCCCAAAACCTGCTGGCCAAATAAGATCAGTGTTCCCATTACTCAGATAAGAACATCACATGCAGAGTGACTAACACAGTGCCTGGCACACATAGTAGGCCCTCAATAAATAAAGGGCAATTCTCTGTCTTTTCCTTTAGCTGTCAAGAATAAATATTTGAGTCATTTTTCTTATGGGTCTTTACTAATATTGGCTGTACTTTCACAATATATGTATCATATACGTGTAATTGGACACAGGGTAGGGAACATCACACACCAGGGCCTGTCGTGGGGTCGGGGGAGGGGGGCGGGATAGCGTTAGGAGATATACCTAATGTAAATGATGAGTTAATGGGTGCAGCACACAAACATGGCACATGCATATATGTGTAACAAACCTGCACGTTGTGTGCATGTACCCTAGAACTTAAAGTATAATAAAAAAACTAAATCTTAAAAATATATAATAATAAAAATAATAATAAATACGTGTGAGATATAAAATTTAGATGTACATGACTATATTTTATTTCTTAATTTTGGGAAATATTACAAAGTCTCTCTGCAGGTATTAGCCTTACTTGTCGGGAAATTTGGCAGAAGTATTTTCCTGCAAGATAAATCATCATAAAAACTATCTTACCCAGGCAAGTGGGGTTGGGAATCTACTCAGTAGACTTTTCTACTCCAGAAAAATTATGGGAAAGCAGATTTATAAGAGATCCCAGGATAGCAGCATCTCAGCCTGTTCAAGGAATCTCTGTCCAGTTTCCCCGGGGTTTCATTCCATGTTTTGGACTTGCCATTCTCTCTAAATCATTTATAGTTAAATCTCCAATAAATATTGTAGAGGTATTAAGAGCCAGGAAATTGGCCGGGCGCAGTGGCTCACGCCTGTAATCCCAGCACTTTGGGAGGCCAAGGCGGGCGGATCACGAGGTCAGGAGATCGAGACCATCCTGGCTAACACAGTGAAACCCAGTCTCTACTAAAAATACAAAAAATTAGTCGGGTGTGGTGGTGGGCGCCTGTAGTCCCAGCTACTCGGGAGGCTGAAACAGGAGAATGACGTGAACCTGGGAGGTAGAGCTTGCAGAGAGCCGAGATCGCGCCACTGCACTCCAGGCTGGGCAACAGAGCAAGACTCCGTCTCAAAAAAAAAAAAAAAAGCCAGGAAATTTGGATTATCTTACATTAAAAACAGTGGACCAAGATTTTTTAAGTTATAAAAAAACAGAATATAGTAGAACTTTTGGTTAAACAAAAAATGTCTTGAAACTGAATATTCTGAAGGCCACATTTGTAACTCATTGGTTTTAAAATGAGACCCTGAAGTCCCTGTACCAGGAGGCAAAGATCACCTGATGCTGGTGCTGAAATGCACCCTACTCGTCTTATGGCCCAAGCTGCCATCTTACAGACATGAAAACCAGACCCAAAGAGGGGAGTTATGCATGGCAGGGATAGGAGAGAACCAGGTACACTAATGCTATTGGGCAATTGTTTTAGATTCTCCTTTATATGCTCTAAAAGTGTATCTATTTTTTTTCTGCAGAGAAAATTAAGCTTTAAAAGGCACAAATCACATGGCCTGCTTGCAACCTGTCAATGACTGCTGGGATGCCCCACACTGAGGTTGCCCTTTGCTCCCAGGCCCTTCTGCCCCTTTCTGCTTTAATTCTCACTGTCTCACCACCAGCCCCTTACACTTTTTGTTCTCCGCCCCTCCCCCTCCCCCCAACAGAGCCCTGCCTGTGCTCTTGCTTCTGCATGGAAAAGTCTTCCTTTACTGTTCTGTTATTAACTCCTACTCAACCTTGGGGTCAAGCTAAACTTTCTCAGGGAAGTCTTTTCTGATCTTCCTGACCATGTAAAATGTGCATATTACACAGTATTTGAAACACTTACTTTATAACTCTAGTCCTAGATGCAGAATACATTTGTTTATTGAATTACTTGATTTTTAAATTTCTCCCTCTCTGCTGTAAACTCCAAAACAATAGAGATGGTGCCCGGAATGACATAGAAGTTCAATAACTGTATATTAGATAAATGAATTATAATCTGACAAGAAAGTTTTTATAGACCCTTCACACTGGCCAGGTTACTGAGGGTTTCTCAAGCACTGGTATCAGGCTACTCAGTGTCCTCTGCTCTGTGTAAGAGCAAGGTCACACTGCTGTGTGGTGGGGTCACTGGTAGATGCTCTCAGAACTCACCTGGATGTTTGAAGGACCTAGACCCCAGGGCTGATGCTTCTCTTTACATTGTCTTTTGTACATATCTACCTAACACACAATCAGGGCTCCTGAGAAGGTTTGGGGTTATATAAAGCTATTTCTGCTCTAATCCATTTCATATCTCCAAATTCAGTCTCCTAGTTCATGGTAATCAGGGACTTTATTTGTTTTCTATATGACATTAGCTTTCTAGGGTCCAGATGGTGGTTATACATGTGTGTTTAGTGAGTAATACACTTCTAATTTGTATACTTTTCTAGAAGTGTGTTTCATCTCAATAGAAAATTTGAAAACATTTGAAAAAGGCCTTAACAGCAACTTGTATAGTAATAATAAGAGACAAACAGAGACAGAGAGAAAAACAGAAGACAAAGGGAGAAATCAAAAAGGGCAGTCTAAGGGGGTGGTTAGATAAATCATTGAGCAGCCATACTAAGGATATATTAAAAACCAAACAACAAAAGGAAAGAAGATACAACTATATGCACTAACCAAAATTTATGTTCAACACTCACATATTAAATGAAAACAGCTAGTCATAGGGCAATATGTATTATGATCCTATATAATAAAACAGAAAAGTCTGAGATATACAATCAATTGACATGTATTAATGTGTAGGTTTTTGCTCCTTGACTTTTTCTTCCACTCATATGCCCTATTAAAGAAAATTATATTTTTGCCCTTTGAGCTTTATAATTCTGATACTGAACTAGATGTGTGCTGCCTGTGCACTGTAAGCCAGGGCAGCCGACAGATCCCAAATCCACCTTTCTAAAGATACGGTTTCAGAGACATTTATGGGATAGAAGAGCAAGGTAGTTCAGGGACTGGGGGAAGGCAGTTGGAGGCAAGGAACAGTGAGGCAAGTGGCTATTTGCACATGCATAATCAAGCTTCATGGCTCTTCATAAGAAGCATGTTCAGAAAATGGTGGTATTAGCATGCTCTGAGGGAGGAGCTTTTGACCCTCTGACATCAAAAAGTCACCTCTCAGGCATTCTTGCAGGCCCAGTTGAAGGATCAGTGGTTTCAGCTTGAACTAGAAAACAGCCAACACCAAGTTCTTAAAAAAACAACAAGGAACCATCAGCATGGTAACTTATATGTCAGGGATGTTCTCTAAAAGGAAGCTGCAGATTGCTTAGCTGTGTGACTTTTAGCTACCTGGGTTTTTTTTTTGTCATTTTATTTTTTATTTAAAAATATTTAATTGACAAAGCCTCTATATATTCAAGGTGTACAACATGATGATTTGGTATACATATACATTGCATAACAATTATCACAATCAAATTAACAGTGCACAGCACAGGAGGTGATGAATGTGTTCACTAATTTTTTTTTTTAGTATTATACTTTAAGTTTTAGGGTACATGTGCACAATGTGCAGGTTAATTACATATGTATACATGTGCCATGCTGGTGTGCTGCACCCATTAACTCGTCACTTAGCATTAAGTATATCTCCTAAAGCTATCCCTTCCCCCTCCCCCGACCCCACAACAGTCCCCAGAGTGTGATGTTCCCCTTCCTGTGTCCATGTGTTCTCATTGTTCAATTCCCACCTATGAGTGAGAATATGCGGTGTTTGGTTTTTTGTTCTTGCGATAGTTTACTGAGAATGATGATTTCCAATTTCATCCATGTCCCTACAAAGGACATGAACTCATCATTTTTTATGGCTGCATAGTCCAGAATCTACAATGAACTCAAACAAATTTACAAGAAAAAAACAAACAACCCCATCAAAAAGTGGTGAAGGACATGAACAGACACTTCTCAAAAGAAGACATTTATGCAGCCAAAAAACACATGAAAAAATGCTCACCATCACTGGCCATCAGAGAAATGCAAATCAAAACCACAATGAGATATCATCTCACACCAGTTAGAATGGCGATCATTAAAATGTCAGGAAGCAACAGGTGCTGGAGAGGATGTGGAGAAATAGGAACACTTTTACACTGTTGGTGGGACTGTAAACTAGTTCAACCATTGTGGAAGTCAGTGTGGCGATTCCTCGGGGATCTAGAACTAGAAATACCATTTGACCCAGCCATCCCATTACTGGGTATATACCCAAAGGACTATAAATCATGCTGCTATAAAGACACATGCACACGTATGTTTATTGCAGCATTATTCACAATAGCAAATACTTGGAACCAACCCAAATGTCCAACAGTGATAGACTGGATTAAGAACATGTGGCACATATACACCATGGAATACTATACATGGGTTTTAAGATTAACTAGAAGTGACTAAAAGCAAGCAAGGCAGGTTGAGTTTGGTGAGCTTCATCAGGTTAGCTCTTGGTTTCAACTACTTTCCTCCCTCCTGTACAAAATCAATAGAGTGGGTTAGAGAGCATTAGAACAGCTAGAGAAAAGAGGAGAGGTTTTATTCCTAGGTTAATTCCTATGGAGCAGAGAATACTAAGATTGGGTAAGTATAGAGAAAATTAACAATGGAGAAAGAAAAACTCAAACCATCTACATAACCAGGACCAGAACCAGGTAGGATTGAGGAGGAAAACAGAGTGAGCAAGGAGAGAAAGAGATGAAAGAAGCCACAATGTCTGGATGTTAGGAGCATTTGGGGGAGTTTAGTGAGAGACTGATGAACAGCTATGGAATATGAAGGAATTGAAAAGGAGAGAAATAGGACTTTTAGAAGTATGCATTGGATTTTAAAGAGGATTCCCTACAATATTTTCAGTGCTGGGTTGGGCTTTGCAGATACCATTCTCTAAAGAGACTAGACCACAGGGAAATTTAGCACCCCATCCTCCAACATTCCAGGACCCAGTTGGTGGTACAAGAGGAAAGTGTGGCCCTGGCCAAGGCAGTTCCATCCCTGAGTGGGTTTCCAGTGACTGGGCTGCAAGTTTAGGGAGTTTGGATGAAGGGATATTGTGCTGTTTGTGGAGCTACAGGTGTTTAGACATTCAAAGGCAGCAGAGTAGTCAAGATGACCTTCTGCTAGTGTCCAGGGTTAGAAACAAACACATGATTCCCTTTTTCATTCATTCCTTTATGCATTCATTTATACATCACAAAACATTGTCTCCTATGCACCAGGCCTTGTGGGATTGTTTTGAACACTTATTACTCCTCTATTTTTTTAATGTGTGTATTTGGAATCTCTAGTTACAAAAGTCCACCCCAAATTCTCTAGAGCTAGCTCAGCAATGGAGAAGAAAGAGCTAACTAGGATGAGGGGCCCAGAAGGGGGCCCAGAAGCCCCCCGCACAAGATTCACCTTCCTTTGGAGATGACTAACTTACTACCAGGACTGACCTGGTGAATAGCTACCCACTTCAGGGGGCTCCTAGCCTCTTCCCTCAGGCCTTCAACCTATAGTTTCAAGAGGGCAAGCCTGTCAGATGTGAAAATGTAATTCATAAAGTCCTGCATGGGTTCAAGCCCTCTGCACAGTGGTGGGGACATGGTCCAGTGATACTGACCATGACTAGTGATACTAGTCCATGAGCAGATACAATTTCACAATCCCTCCAACACCCAGGAAGATGAGGGTCTCATCATGGTCAACCCTGCTCTGAGACTCATCAAAGGGCAGCACAGAAACAGCCCCAACCCTCAAATCTCCATTATCAGATGCTTCTAACTTGCATGGGAAAGTTTATTCACAGCATTCTAGAAGGCATGGGTCTCCCAGGCTGGGATTTCACCAGCTCAGTCTGCTTGTTCATGTTCGTGCAGATCTTTCCTCTAGCTGAGAAACAAGAGTAAGAAGAGAGAGACGCAGAAGAGTGCAAGATAGAAAAGCATAAATATGAACCAAACAAACAGAAACTACCATGAATTGCATTCAGAGCTTTATTCATGCCAAAGTTTGGGGATTGCACTAACTCTGGCAGGCTGCCTTGGTAGAGAAGCAAAGCACAGAGGCGAAGTGATGAGGTTCTACCTCACTGGCAATAACAGAGAGGGGGCCAGAAGTTGGTGCTTGTTCCAGAAGGGGTAGCGGGGCAGTGCATTCTGGAGTTGAGCTGTCGTATGTTTAGCAGCAGCAGTCATCCTCATGGTCACAGCATGCAGGACCTCGGGACCTCATGGGGATAATTCCCAAACAGCAGCACCCAGAGCTGCCACATCCACAACTGCAGCCACAGCCCCCAGAACCACAGCATTCGGAGCCTCCCGAATTCTCATAGCAGCCAGACGATCCTGTGTTGCAGTCTTGGGGCCGCTGAATCCAGCGTCTCAGGGGACTCACCCCGAAGGTCCGGGGAGCCAGACAGCAGTAGCTGGTGGAACAGGGAGCAGAGCATGGGTCAGGGACCCAGTACTGGGAGGTTGAGCCACTTGCAGGAGCTTGAACATTATAGCTCTGGCAAGGAGAAGCACCCTGGACATAGCACGTCTGGGTCTGGCAGGGAGCTGGACTTTTGATGTAGGTCATCTGGCAGGGAGCTGGGCACTTCACATAGGTTTGGCAGGGAGTTGGGTATTTCACATAGGTCCTCTGGCAGGGAGCTGGGCACTTCACGTAGGTTTGGCAGGGAGTTGGGTATTTCACATAGGTCCTCTGGCAGGGAGCTGGGCACTTCACGTAGGTTTGAGTCTGGCATGGAACTTGGTACTTCACATAGGTTTGAGTGGGGCATGGAGCAGGGCCTGTCACACAGACAGTTTGGGTCTGGCATGGAACTGGGCATTTCACAGAGGCACCATTGGTACCCTGCCCAGCCCCTAGTCCCGAACCTTTTACACAAGATGGAGGGAACTGTGGCTGCTTCTGCTGGTCACACATTGTTCTGTGGCTTTGCAAAATCTGAAAAGAAAGGTTTCATTAGAACTGTAAAACTAGGAAGGTTTCTAGGGGAAACCTTCAACATCCCCTTTGAATACAGTGATTTGCAAGCAGGGCTTTCTTGAGAAGGTTGCAGACATCCAGAGGCTGTACACTTTGCAGGAGGTAGATTCAGAGCCAGCGACTCTCAGCTCAGCTTCTGTGCCTGTACCTGGCTATGTGGCTTGGTACAAGTCACCACTTACCTCTGGGCCTCAGTCTCTATATTGGGAAATGGAGGCTTGAAATGGTGCTGCCTGTGTTTCTACCCAACTCTCCAAGCCTCCTCTCCTCTTACTTCAGTATCTGCATTGTGAATTACCCTTTGGAAATTGCTGCTCCCAGATGATTGCCCCTGCCACCAGTTCTCTCCAGGGTGACTTCCCTTCTTCCTTCTGCCCAGACAAGGAATACCCAGCAAAGACAAATTTATGTCCATGGACCCTGAGCCAACATAAGCCTCAAGCTGTGCCCGGTACCGAGCAAAAAACAAGGCTAAATTTGAGCAGGTTTCCACCATGTGCTCCTCGAACCAGCTGGACTATCAGTTGGCCTCATTAGCACATGGACCCAAGAAAGGACTGCACAACTGCACTCAGATAAGGGGATGGGGAGCCAGTTCTCTAAAGTCCCTTCTTACACAGGAATACCAGCTCATCGTGCCCCCCTCCCTCTCCTCTCACGCCCCAGGCTCCAAGTTTCCCATCAGCATTGCTTTCAGCCTCCTTCAGCAGACTTCCTCAGCATCTAGACCTCACTCACCCTTCATCCCATAGCTCTCATCCCACCCCAGCTTCCCCAAAGCTCTGTTTCTCACCATGTCCTTATTCCGTATAGAGACTTACCCTCTTTGCTGATAGGAGCAAGACTGGAAGAAGCCAGTGATTTGAAAAACTGGCAGGTGGGGAGACCTTTTATAGGGCAGCAATGAGGCAATTTAATGGCATCTAAATGAAGCACCGGAGATGACAAGGAGGAGGGTTGGTGTTGCATTGGCAAGATTCCTCCCCAGTATGCCTGGCTCCTCAGTCAGAGGCAGGGCATGTCTGTGCTTGACATTGGGTTTTCCCAAACACTAGATAAATGATTCCTGTTCCCTTCTTCAGGAAACAAGTCAGTCTCCTTTTCCTAGAAGTTATGAGTGATGCCTATGTGATCTGTCTCTAATGAAGCTGTTTCCAGGTCACTTGAGTCTTCAAGGACTTATCCAAGGTATAGTTAGATTCTCAGTTTTTCATACACTGTGCCAAAAGCTAAGTGTAGCTTAGAGAATCAAACTAAAATTGAGAATCTAATCTAAAGCTAAGTGTAGCTTTTGGCACAGTGTATGAAAAATTGAGAATCTAACTATAGATTCACCTCACTTCATTCAGCCTAACTGAGTGTTCTGTGGGCTTCCAAGGTAACTTCTGCTGGTCTAGGTTGCTGAGCACAGTTTGGCCCAGTGGTCTCTGGCCCAATATGACGTAAGACCTCCAAAAAATGGTTTGTTTCATGGAACATCAGATTATTCTAGGTTCATTTGGAAACTGGGTGGGTACTTGATGATCCTAGGCCCCAGGCTGGGGTCTAGACTGCCTCCCCTCAGCCTTCTCATGCCCCTTAGACTCCCCCATTCTTACCTTTCAGGACCTCACTACCAGGCTTCAATTCCAAAGAACCCTGAGCAGGGAAAATTCCAGCCAGTTGAGCACTGTGTGATAACAACAACAACAACAGTAATAATAGAATCTAAAGTTTATTTGAATACTTTATATATAACAAACAATTCATGAGGCAGTACATTTACAAATGGACACAACTGAGGCCCTGAAAGATTAAGGGAGTTACCCATCATCACAAAGCAGGTAAGTAAGGAAGCCAGGCCTCAGATGCAGGAGTCTGCTTTCATAGACCATGATCTTTATCACTACAATATGTTGCCTTTTATTTCTGAACATGGCATTGTCCTTGAATCCCTGCCTGTTTTCTTTTCCACAATGCAGAAGATGTAGAAAGAGAGATGGGAATATTATCTACTGAGCACTTACTATGTGGTGGATACTGTCCTAGGCTCTTTGCCTGTGTTATTTCATTTGATTTTGAAATAACTCTATGAGACAGGCTTCATTAACTCCAATTTTACACCAGAGAAAACTGAGACCCAGAGGTCTATTTCGCCAAGGTCATCCCATCAGTAGGTAATGGAGTGACATTGGAACCCAAATCTATCCAGCTCCAGAGCCCATGCTACCCCCACTGAGCTGTATTGGGTCACCCACTGAAGAAAGTTGTCTTGAGCCTAAGCCTAGCACTCGTCCAAATGTCAATTCCTTAGATAAACCAGTGCAGGCTCCACTGTGACCCCTATGGCCTCTCAGATAAATTGTTCTACTGTATTTGTACATAATAGATCCCCAATTTCCCAGGACCCATAGGATTTAAGGCTTCTACATTTCCTAAACAAAGAGGATGCAAAGACCCACTAATTCACAGCCCCTCTCCCATGTCAAGCCAGGTCCTGCAAAGTCTTCCCCTGAATACTTTAACAATCTCCCCAACCCCACCTACCAGCCACGCCAACCTCTGGTAACCAGCACCCTGCTCTCTATTTTTATGAGATCAACATTTCTAGATTCCACATATAAATTGGATCATGCAGTATGTCTATCTATGCCTGGCTTATTTTGCTTAGCATAATATCTTCCAGGTTCATTCACCTTCTCACAAATGACAGGATTTCCTTCTTTTTGTGACTGAATAGTATTCTTTGTGTATATATAGCATTTTTAAACATCCATTTATCCTTTGATTTACACTTCATTTGATTCCTTTTATTGCCTATTGTGAATAGTGTTGCAATAAACGTGGGAATGCAGATATCTCTTCAACATTACTGACTTCAATATCTTTGGATATATATCTACTAGTGTGATTGATGGATTATATGCCACTTCTATTTTTAATTTTTGAAGACCCTCCATACTGTTTTCCACATGGCTGTACTAAATTATATTCCCACCAATGGTGTGTTAGATTTTATTTTCTCCACATCCTTGCCAACACATTATCTTTTATCTTCCTAATTTCACTTAACATAATGACCTCTAGTTCCATCCATGTTGCTGGAAATGACAGGATTTCATTCCTTTTTATGGCTGGATGGTATTCCATTGTGTGTTCATACTCCATTTTCTTTATTCATTTATTCACTGATGGACACTTAGGTTGATTCTGTATCTTTGTTATTTATTGTTATTATTTATTGTAAATAGCACTGCAATAAACATAGGAATACAGTTATTTTTCCTAGTAGTTTCTGAGTTTTGAATCTTAAATTTTTTTCCTAGTAGTTTCTTTTCCTAGTAGTTTCTGAGTTTTTTTCCTAGTAGTTTCTGAGTTTTGAATCTTAAATTTACATTTTTAATTCATTTTTCATTGATTTTTGTATACAGTGTGAGATAAGCATCTTATTTCATTCTTCTTCATGAGGATACCCAGTTTTTTCAGTACCACGTATTCAAGAGACTTTCCTTTCCCTATTGTGTGTTCTTGGCACCTTTGTCAAAGATCAGTTGATAGCAAATATATGGATTAATTTCTGGGTTCTCTATTCTGTTCCATTGGTCTATGTGTCTGTCTTTATGCCAGTACCATGCTGTTTCAGTTACTATAGCTTTGTAGTATATTTTAAAGTCAGGTAGCATGATGCCTGTCTGCTCGTGAACATTTTGGAAGAAGCAAGATGGGAGACTCTGCCTCAGGCTTGGTGTCCTGGCTTGGAGTCCTCAGGCATGGTGTCCTGCTTCCTCCTGTCATTCCTGCCTCTGAAGGGCTTGTCTTACTGCACAGCTTCCACCATGAAGCCCACTAGTCAGTCCCTCTCCCCAAAGGGAGGGGTAAATGACGAGGGATGTGGTTCCAGGCCATTCCACTTCTGCTCTCCTAAGTGTCCCGCCTCAGTGCATACCCAGACCTAATGTTTTATGGAGTAAAAGGAAAAATAACAATCTCTTTTTGGGGTTAGACACCACACAGGATAGCTCATCAAATTTGGTTCTCACGATAGTGTCCCAAACAAAAAATAACTTGCCCAAGCTCACACAGTTAGAAGTGCAAGAGCCAGAATTTGAACCCAGGTAAAAGAGACTTCAAATTTTGTTTTTCTGCCAAAGCATGCTGCTTCTGGTGTTACAATCCATGATGCTTCAGGAACCATACCTTTCAGTCACCCAACATACAAGCAGTCATTAAGAAGCCTTCTGCATTATATGTAGGATGGGATATCCCCATTTTACAGAGAAGAAAATGCCCTAGAAGACCAGCCATTTTAAGATGTGCCAACAAAACTGGAGACAGACATTTCAAGGCACAAATAGAAAGACCTGGACCCTTATCCTAATTGTGCCACCACCCCACCCTGTGATTCCACAGTGCCCTGGTGTCTCTAGGCCTTTTCTCTTCCAATCTAAAGCAAAGAGGCCAGATGAGACCCCTTCTGGCTATGATATTCTGTGGTTGTAGGAGCTTGTTCTACAAGGGAAATGTATACTTCCACAACCTAGCCTTCCATGGAGTTGTTCCCACGAGACTATGATTTTCAAGAATTGTTAACTGTGGACATATCCACCATATATCATCATAGGACCTGGGAAACATTGACTAAACAAATGAATGAGTGAATGAATGAATGGGGGTGCTTTACATTGACAGCAAAGCCCAGACTGACCTCCTTCCTCCATGTGGTCAGTGCCATCCTGTCGTTAGCCAATCTGTGCATCTCATGCCATCTGTGAGCTCTGATTGGCTCACTTCCTGCTGTATGGAGTCAAGCTCTCACTAATGGGTTTGACATCTGCAAGCAGTACTAGCATACCTGGTGAGAGACACCTTATCTATGTGCCACCAAAACAGGTGGGTGGGTTGTGCCCCACCCACTGTATAGGCTGGGAAGGCAAGGCATGGAGAAGTCAGATAACTGGCGCAAGTGCCAGGATGACTCATAGGGTTATCCCAAAAATCTGCTCCCAGAAACTCCCTTACATTTATCTCTTTGGATACAAGCTGATAGAATCAGAGACTTGTGGATTCATGGAAAACTAGTCCAGAGAGGTAGGCAGAGAGAGTTATCTCCAAGGCAGAAAGTACTAAAATAGGTCATGGGGTCTGGCCCCTGCCAGAATGCAACTAAATACCTATGTCATACAGCCTAATGGGCTGCTATTCTTAGAAAGATCGGCTAATCTTTAAAAGTTCTCTGTAAGGTGGGCACAGTGGCTCGTGTAATTCTAGTTACTCCAGAGGCTGAGGCAAGAAGATTGCTTGAGCCCATGAGTTCAAGGCTGCGGTGAGCTATGATCATGCCACTTCACTGGAGACCCTGCCTCTAGAAAAGAAAATAAAATAATACAAGTCCTCTGTAGTGCCCCTGGTTAGCTTGTTTTGGGATTTACCATCAGGATAGTCAGGAGCTGTATACTAGATTATTTCTCAGATCCCTTGCAGCACCAACATCCATGAATCCTAACATTCACTACACATTTGAAGCTGGGCACCTTAGTGTGTGAACCAGACTCAGATTTTAACCCAGATCAGGGGATTAAACAGGGAGGTGCCCAAAAAGACATGTTGCTCTCCGACATCATCTTCTGGGTCTCCTCTCATCCTAGGAACTTTTCCTGATCAGGGACTAGGGACAATCTAAAGGCTAAATCTGGGTCCCTCCCCTTCTGGGGACAAGAAGTAGGGAGAAATGAGAAGCCACACACTGAAGAGAGGGAGGGCACAGGAATGTTGGTACGCAGTGAGAAATCTCTCTACTGTGTCTGAGACCGGTGATCTCCACTCCTAGATTTTATGTCTATGTGTGTCTGTTTCAGGCTTAGCTCCAAGGCTTGCACCAGAGATCCCCTGAGATATTCCTGTGATAATTGGCGGTTCCTCCTAGACTATCAGGAGATTCTGTTGTAGAACAACAGAATGAAGGACAGAGGGCAGCACTTATATTGTAACTGAGGCCCACAGAGAAGGGAAGAAACTTGTTTGAGGTCACACAGCCAGGCAGGAGCTGTCTCTAGACAGGAATTTCTCAATCTGATCTGGGACATGTTCCGTAACCACACGTGGACACTAAGCTGGCTTGCTAGGGAGTTCCCTCACCTGTCTTCCTCCTTACCTCCATTCCCACTCACCACTTCCACCCAGACTACCGCAAGAAAAGCCAAGGAACATCTTGTAAAGGACATCCTCTATGGAGCAGAGAGGGTTTTCACATATGGAAAGGAAAAGTCATACAGGACTCCCACTGTGTGCACATGTATGGGTCATCCAAACATGAGAATGCAAGCCCCACCTAGCTCAGAGTCACATGGGCTGTTTGTGCTGGGGACACGGCAAGACAGCACCGAAGCCCTCTTGATCACAGAGGTCAATGAATATAAATGTCCAGATACTTCTCTGTCTCCTGGAATGGCCCACTAGTGCTGGTTTCCTGGAATATCCACCACCCTTTCCCTAACCCATTTATTCCTTTATAACATACACCAGGTAACTAGTCCCTCAGATTTACTTACAGCATTGTAGAACTGTTTCATTGCATTTGATCTTACAATCACCTCCCGGATTTTCAATGGAAGTTGTCTCTTCATCTTCTCATTTCAAGATGTAAAGGGATACAGAAAACTTTTACAGATAGAACCCACTGGATTATGTCCCCTCTTGGACCCCTCTCAACTATTTTATCTATCCTCTGTGTGCAAATGTCCTATTCTGACCTTTATTCCAACCTCTTCAAGACCTTCACCCAAAGAGCCAGCTGAACTTTTCACATCTCCTTTCAGACAGTCCCAGTCCTAGTCATAGCTCTGCCAGTTCCTAGATGTGTGACCTTAGATAATTAGCTGTACATTCTGAAGCTGTTTTCTCATCTATAAAAATGAAGACATTAATAGTCAGAGCATGTCATTCTTCTGCTCAGAAATATTCAAATGACTTCTCATTCTGCTCATGGTAAAAGCCAAAGTCCTGACAAAGGCTTTCAAAAGGGATGCACAGACTGGACCCTACACCCTGTACTTCACTGATCTCATGTCCTATCCTCTCCCCTCACTCTGACCCTACACCAGTCTGCTTGCAGTTTGTCTGATGCTCAGGCACACTCCCACAGCAGGCCCTCTGCTGTTGCTTTTTCTCTACCCACAGTGTTTCCCCAGATGCCCACGTGGCTGACTTTCTCATTCTAGTCTTTGCTCAAATGTGGCTGTTGTGAAGGCTTCACTGGTGACCCCATTTAGCATTATAATCCATACCTACTTGCGCTCCCTGTCCCTCTTCCAAGCTTATTTCTCTCCTTAGAGTTTATCTTCATTTAATACTTATATATTTTATGTATGCATGTATTTTTCATTTTGTCCCATCAGAATGTGAACCCTATTGGGTGAGAACTTTCATTGCTTTTGTTCACTGCTCTGTCCACAGTGCCTTACTATACATAGTGCTTGGTACACTCAAAACATATTTGTCGGTTGCGTGAATAATACATATTTTTCTTATTCATTTTGTTTGTCACCTGCTTTCTTTTCTTAGAATAATTTTAATGAGGAAGAAATTTTTGTCTGTTTTGTTCACAAGTCTATTCTCAAATCTTAAAACTGCACTTGATACATAGTAGGCACTTAATAAATATCTTTAGAATAAACAGTCCAAGCAAATGTTAATGTGAGATAAAGCATGTGCCTAACATGAGTAAATGCTAACTGAATATTGGTTAGTTTTGCTGGTGTTGCTATTTCTTATCCCCCATCAACCACATGTAGTCATTACAGTTGCATTTGGTTCTGAACAGCAACCAGAGCAGGGGAACAGGGTGAGGAACAGGGCTCTTCCTTCACTTCAGATGGGCTATGTCCCAGAAAGCCTGTGACCTGTCACACCAGCCCCTGACTTCCAAAGCCACTGGCCTCCACCCTTTCCCCCATCCCAATATGTCATTGTGGGGACTAGTGAACCAGAATTTCAAAGAGTGATCTTGGAGCTGTCACACCTGGGTGCTCTCTGTGAGAGTACAACAACGATGACAGTTTTGTTTCCAGTGTTCTCCTGAGCCAGCACAGCCATTTGGCAAGTCTTACATCCTGCCCCAAATTCTTCCAGATCTCTGGGTAATCTCTAAGTACCACTTTTACTTATTCAGCCCCTCCAAGACTTTTCTAACAAATTCCCTGCATTAAATCTTTCTGTGTTTAAACTAGCTAGAATGTGGCTAGAATGGTCTCTGTTTTCATGACCAGACATTGACATCCTGAAGCACATACATTACATACATTACATATAATAAATAGTTTATAGTATAATCTTCTTCAGGGATAAGGTGAGAGGCATTTAACAATCAAAGAGAAATAAATATGTAATTTCAATTAGTAGTAAGTGCAAGAACAACAGCAGGAACAACAAACCAAGTTTATTTCAACAGCAGTCTGCAAAGGCCCAAGGGTGCATGCTAGTGCCCACCTCAGTCTGCACTTTCTCCCAGTGAAATCGTTTGAACTTCCTGCATGACCACAAGGCTAAGACAGGTCTGCAACTTGTGACCTATCATTACCAATGTGTCTGCCTCAGAGAAAGTCCTAAGTCAGCAGAGCTCTGTAACAAGGGACTTCTTACCTTTGGGACAGAGGGGAGAGGACAGGGAAATAGTACTTCATTGAATTCCAATTCTGACTTTTGGATACTGTAAATAGGCTTCTTAAAGAAAGAAACCTGGGTTTCAATAGAACTTTATTTAACCAGACTCTTGTATGCGCACACACAATTAATAAGAACGGCTACAAAAATTAGTACACTTTTCTACATGGTTCCCAAGTGGATGTGATGCTATTCTGCTTTCTTAATATTAATCTTTTAAACACACACACACATACACACACACACACACACATAGAGAGAGAGAGAGAGAGAGAGAGAGAGAGAGAGAGACAGACAGAGAGAGAGACAGAGAGAAAGAGAATATTGCTTTAGAAAATGTATGGAGCAGTAAGTACATTTTTTTAACTTAAGTAAATTAGATTTTTCTGTCCAAACAACTTTACTGACTTGGCTATTTCATCACTAATTTTTTTTAAATTTAAGTTAGGTTTATCTTGGAATTCTAATCAATCCTTATTTATTGTTTTCACAAATACTGCAGAATTTTAGATTTTTGTGAAGGTATGTGTACACAAATAAGTAATTCATTAAAGTTTAATTGGTTGATTTTTCTCTATTCCACTAAAAGGTATAAATCTATCTTTCTATCTAGGGAAAAGGATTGGGATTTAGGTAAAAGTGAAGAAAAGTGGAATAAAAACCACCATCAAACTGGGACTTGAAAGTTAATTTACTGTTGCAAAGCACGTCAGACAATTTTTCAATAATCTGAGAAATACAGATATTGACATAAAGCTAAAATAATGAAAATCCAAGGCCTGAAGTTGATGAGAAGCAAACCTGCATGTTTATTCAATTGATGGGGCTACAGAAAGGAAAGGCAAGAGAGTGAAGGAGGTAAAACACCAGGCTGCAATGGGTCCTTCGCCCACTAATTCCTTCAGTGCTGCTCGTGGTCCAGGTCAGCACCAGCCGCCTCCAGAGCAGCAGCCAGAACCCCTAGGCTGCTGGCCACTGCCACTGCCATAGCAATTGGAGCTCTGGGGTCTGTGGCAGTGGGACCTATGGTGTCTGTGGTGGCTCAGGCAGCAGCCACCTCCCCCAGAGCTGCAGCAGCCACCTCCCCCAGAGCTGCAGCAGCCACCTCCCCCAGAGCTGCAGCAACCACAACCCCCAGAGCTGCAGCAACCACAACCCCCAGAGCTGCAGCAGCCACCTCCCCCAGAGCTGCAGCAACCACCTCCCCCAGAGCTGCAGCAACCACCTCCCCCAGAGCTGCAGCAGCCACCTCCCCCAGAGCTGCAGCAGCCACCTCCCCCAGAGCTGCAGCAACCACCTCCCCCAGAGCTGCAGCAGCCACCTCCCCCAGAGCTGCAGCAACCACAACCCCCAGAGCTGCAGCAACCACAACCCCCAGAGCTGCAGCAGCCCCCAGAGCTGGAGCCACAGCAGGAAGAGATTGGAGGTGGGCATGAGGATGCACACTTTGCGGGGCATTTTGGGGGATACTTGGGGATAGGACACTTGGGAGGGGGCTAGCACTGCTGCTGGTTCTGCTGGCAGGACATCTTGGTGGGATTTCGATAAACCTGAATGACAAAATAGAAACATATACAGAAACTTAATATCAAGAGCCATTACATTTTTTCTATTTTAAAATCCTCCCCCAAGGTGATGAAGAGGAATATCTAAAATATGGACATGTATAGAAACCTCTTTGAGACAAAGAGTGTATCTTCATTACTTTTGTACCCCTAGAGTTTTCAAAAATTCTTAGTATTTGTTAGGTGGTTAATAGGTGACTTCTGAACTAATAAAGTCAGCAAAATTTGAATGCCATCTCAAAGACATGTTAAATACATTGCAATTCTACCCACATGAATCTATCTAGAAATGGAATTCAGAAATTCGTAGAAAATCTGTTTAATAAATAATAATAAATTTGAGATCTGCACGGTTAGAGAAAAGCTTCCTTCAGAGCAATGGGCTTAGGACCAGCAGGCCAACCATTGGTAGGGCTGTAGCAATCCCAAGTCATTCATCATCTCCCTGTCTGATCACAGGGATAATCCTTCCCAGGTTGGTTCCTGCTTTGTCCAGAGCCAACTACTACTTCTGGCCTTCTGGCTTTGTCCACCATTTCATCTTCCTCCTCCTCCACGCTTCACTGTTCCCCTTCCAGAATTACTCTCCATCTCCGTCTTCATCCCGCTAGCGCCCCCCTCTGGATTCCTATAGAAACACTCAGCGTGGGCTCAGACGCAG
This sequence comes from Pongo abelii, assembly GCF_028885655.2. Lineage (NCBI taxonomy): Eukaryota > Metazoa > Chordata > Mammalia > Primates > Hominidae > Pongo > Pongo abelii. The sequence continues at coordinate 97,906,482 of NC_071985.2, forward strand.
CCACAGATATGTCCCTTAGGAAGCAGAGCAGATGAGGAGCCAGCAGCAGGAACACACTTTGTATGGATCCTGGGGCTGGGCCTCAGATGAGCCATGCTAATGGCAGGAGCAGGACGTGGCTGTTGCACAAGTGCGGGGTCATGCCTGACATTCTCCTGCCTCCTGGTTTCATCTCTTCCTGAGCTGGATGATGAGCTTCCCAGATAGCCTCTTCGGCACTAGTGGGAGAGAGGGTGACTATATGAGACTTTCTGTAAATCAGACCCTTTTCCCAGGCTAAGGTCTCAATGTACGGCAAGTAGAGGGGTTTAAGGCTATGGGTACTTACCTTTCAAGCCTCCCTCTGAACTTGCTTTGCTCAGTCCCTCAGGAAGAACTTTGGCACCAAAGGCTCCAAGACTGCCCCAGATTTAGCCCCTAACATATTCCAGCCAAATTTCAGCCAGAGGCTCTGGGCCTTTCCCAGGTCAGTCAATCCTGAGAGGCTGGTCTGGTGCCATAGGCCTCCTTACTCTTTTAGAGAGTATCTCCCATGCTTTTAGACCAGGCCAAGTCCCCATTCCTAGCTGTGGAGAGAGATGCCCCTCAGTCAGCCACTCTTCTCTTTAGAATTTCTCTTCTACGAACCCTTCAGCCTGGAATTCAAAGGCTATCATATTTGTTTACTTCTATTTGGGTTACCAAGGAATGTGTCACCATCAAGGGGCCTTTTGATTAGGAGTTTCTGAGTTTTTCTGTTTTGTGTTGTGTATGTGATTCTGCCACATTTAAGTAGCCCATGAGCACAGATCAGAGACTTGAGACTTCTACCAATTCAGGAACCTTTTGTGGAACCTGTCTGTCAACTACACACACACAGAGAGACACAAGTTGCATTTATTGCAACTATTTTTTAAAAAAAGGACTGATATTTTTCTTCAACAAACATATGAGAAGATCATTATGAGGAAAATATTTTTCCCATCATAGAAAAAACTCTTCCCTTTTACCCATCAAAACACTCTAAACCAACAAGAAAAAGAAATTTGGTGTGTGTTGCTCTAATTCTCAAAAGGTTTATATAGGACACAACTCTTCATGCAACCCATTAAGATTGATTTATTTCTCCTTTTGTATATCATATATGATATACGTATATACACATATAATCACGAGGTACTTCTGGAAATACCTACTATGTAAAATAGATGTCTAACAATGACAAAAGTTAGCTGATATTAATGAACATGAAGACATTGATAATGATGACAAGGAAGATGACTAAATCTCCAGCCTATATTTCCTCTCTGTAAAGACAGAAATTACCTACTTTTATAGTAACTTCTGCTGTTACTAACTCAGAAAATGAGTATTAGCAGGAATGGAATTTTTGTGGAAGGCAGATTTTCTGGCAAGTATTATTGTAGGAATGTCCTCCCATTTTCCATCTCTCTCCCAATCCAGTGCCCCATGTTAATGGTGTTTATGGCAAGCAAATCATCAGCTATAGAGGGCTGTGGTAACAAGCAACAACCTACCACATTGAGCTCTTAATCTGTGACCAGCACTGCCTCAGTTACGTGAGAAATACAATGAATTAACCTTGTTCCTGTCCTCAGGACCTCACAGTAGAACTGGAGAGAGAAGCAGAAACACCTGAGAAGTTAGATGGTGATGCTGAACCTCAACACAAGAGAAACATGGTGTGATTAAAGGAAAATTTCAGGGTTGACACCAGTGGTCCTAGTAGGCAGTCCTAAAACAAAAGATGCCAAGACTCAACTGTAGACAAATTAATTCAGAATTTCTGGGAATAGGGCCCCAGCATTGGTGTTTTTTAAAAGGTCACCAGTTGAATGTGTTGCCCAAACAGAGATGAAAGCTATTGGTGTAGCCCTACTCTGTCCAATACAGTAGCCACTAACCACATGAGACGATAAAGCCCTTGAAATATAACTTGTCTGAATTGAGATGTGCCATAGCATAACACTGAGTTTGAAGACATAAAATTGTTTTAAATGTAAAATATCTCACTAATATTTTAGATTGATTACATGCTGAAATGCAAAATTATGGATATACTAGCCTAAATAAAATATAGTATTAAAATTATTTTTACCTAAATGACCTATACATCAAAGAGGAGGTCATTAGAAAAACTAGAAAATAGTTTTATTTGAATAAAAATGAAAACACAGACCATCAAAGCTTGTGGGATGCAACTAAGGCAGTGCTTCCATCACACTTAAAACAAAATCCATATCCTTACTGTGGTGTACAAGGCCCCATCCAATCCTACTTACATACTTGGACATTATTGCCTAACTCACTTTATCTCAACCACTAGGCTCTGGCAGCTCTGCCCCACTTGCTAATCTTCTAATATACCAAGCATACTTGTTACTCACAGCCTTTACACTTGTTCTTCCGGCTACCTGGGAGAATTCTCTCCATCTAAATAGTAAATTCATCCACTCTCTCGTTTCACTGAGCCCTCTGCTTAAATGCCACCTCTCAACCCCCCTTGACTACAATAGAAAACAAAACATAAACACCATTATTCTCCATCTCTACTCTGTTTGTTTACTTCATACCTGTCAACACATTACAATTTATCTATTTGTAGTTGTCCTTTTCAAATAGAATGAAGGCTCCATGAAAGCTGAGATTTAATCAGTTTTGGTCATTGCTCCACTCTCTTAATGTGTTAATATAAAGAAATATATTTTCTAATGATAAACAAATCTTACATTCTTAGCTTAATCAGTAATTGGACAAAATATATTCTTTTTTTCATACTGCTGATCTAATTACTTAGCATTTAGTTTGTGACTTTCATGTATTTGTTTATAATTAATGTTGGTTTATCATTCTTTTGAGAAATTCGAGTTTAGATGTGGTATAAATGTTGTATCTTCCAATCATTTATATGACTTGTAAGATTTTGTAAAGATAATTGATATGGTTTGGATATTTTTCCCCTCCAAATCTCATGTTGAAATGTGACTCCAAATGTTGGAAGTGGGGACTGGTAGGAGGTGATGGGTTATGGGGTCAGATCCCTCATGAATGGTGCTCTCCACAAGGTAATGAGTGGTAATGAGATCTGGTTCATGGGATATCTGTTTTTTTAAAGAGTATGACAACCCTTACCCACCTTGCTCCCCTCTCTCATCATGTGATATGCCAGCTTCCCCTTTGCCTTCCACCATGAGTGGGAGCTTTCTGAGACTTCACCAGGAGCAGATGCCAGCACCATGCTTCTTATGCAGCCTGCAAAACCATGAGCCAAATGAACCTCTTTTCTCTATAAATTACCCAGCCTCAGGTATTCCTTTATATCAATGCAGAACAGGCTAACACAATGATAATTATTTGTTCATTGAGCTGGTATTAAAACTCTTAATTCCTCTTGGTTTGATAATTACTAAGGAATAGATTTTTAATTCTCTATTAATATGAAATGGAAATCAATAAAGAAATAAAACAAAAAAATCTCTAAACATATGGAAGTTAAATAATATACTCCTAGTCTATGAGTTAAAGAGGAAGTCTCAAAGAAAATTCTTAAAAATACTTAGAAATGAACAAAACAAATATATAATATATAAATATGTGATTATTTATGGACTGAATGTGTCCCTCACAAAAAAGGTCATATATTGAAATTCTAGTCCCCAATGTGATGTTATTAAAAGGGGGACCTTTGGGAGGTGATTAGATTATGAGGGTGGAGCCTTCATGAATGGGATTAGTGCCCTTATAAAAAGAAGCAGGAAAGAATTTTTCCTTCGCCATGTGAATATACAATGAGAAGGCGGATATCTGCAAGCCAGAAGGAGTGCCCTCACCAGACACTGGATCTGCTATCACTTTGATTATGAACTTCCTAGCCTCCAGCACTGTAAGAAATAAATGTTTGTTGTTTAAGCCGCCCAGTCTATGATCCTTTGCTATTGTAACCAAAACTAACTAAGACAGAGAAACAGCCAAAGCAGTGTTAAGAGGGAAATCTTTAGCCCTAAGTGTTCACTAGAAACAAATAAATTCCACAAAACAATAATCTAAGTCTCTGGCTTAAGATACAAGAAGAAGAGCAAAATACACCTGAAACAGGTAGAAGAAAAAGTAAAGATGAAACAAAAATCAGCCTAATTTTAAACTAGAAAATAAAAAAAAGAGAGAAATTAATGCAATAAGGCTCATTAACCAAAAATAAAATTTATGAACCTCTAGGAAGTTTCATAAAAATAAAAAGAGAGAAGACAAAAATCACCAATACCAGGAATAAAAAGTTTAGTATCACTACAGATCCTGCAGCCATTAAAAAGATAAGGGAATGCTACAAACACTTCTCTGCTCATAAATGCGACAGCTTAGAAAAAATGAGCCAATTCTCTAAAACCACAAACTACCAAAACTTAGCTAAGATGAAATAAGTCATCTAGATAGTCCCACACCATTCAAGAAATTAAATTTATTACTTAAAAGCTCTTGAAAAAATGTGTAAGTCCAGATGGATTCACTGGGGAATTCTACCAAACATATTTAAAAATTAACATTTCTTTTCCACACTTCCTTTCAGAAATTTCCACAACTCCTTTCAGAAAATAGAAGTAGGCAGAACATTCTCAACTCATTTAATGAGGCCCGTGATTTCTCTGATATTATAATCACATAAATACAGTCCAAAACTAAAGAAAACTATAGTATGCCTTATAAACTTAGACACTAAAATCTTCAACAAAATACCAGCAAATCTAGTCCAACAATATGTAAAAATAATTATACATAATGATCAACTGGGATTTATTTCAGGTATGCAAAACAGGATCAACGTTTGAAAATTTATGAAATCCATTATATCAACAAGCTAAGACAGAAAAATCACACAATCATATTAATTGGTGCAGTTAAACACTTGAAAAAATTCATTACTCATTCATAATACAATCTCTTAGCAAGTTAAAAATAGAGGGGAATTAGCTCCAATCAATAAAGACCATCTACAAAAATTCTGCAGCTAACATCATACTTAAATGTGAAAACCAATGCTTTCTCTCAAGATTGAAAACAAGGCAAAAATATCAGGTGTTCACTATCTCCATTTGCTGATGGCATATCTCAAGAAGTCTAAGAAAAACCAAAAACTCTAGAACTAATAAATGAGTTAAAAAATGTTGCAAAGTACAAGATCAACAAAAGTAAACAAAGCACATTTCTACAGGTTAACAGTGAACATGCCAAAAGTCTAATACCATTTATAATCCTTCCAAAAAATTTTAAATGCTTAGGTATACACTGAACAAAACATGGTCATAATTGGTATACTGAAAATCAGAAAACAGTGATGAAAGAAATCAGAGAAGACCTAAATAAATGGAAAGATACACTGTGTTCAAGGATTGGAAGACAACAATAAAGATGTCAGTTTTCACCAAATTGAGCTAAAGGTTTAATACAATTCCCAACAAAATCTCAGCAAAGTTTTCTTTTTTCAAATTAAACTTGTTTAAAAATTTATATTAGAAGGCATAGGCCCTAAGGTAGATCAAATGGCCTTGCTAAATAAGAATAATTCTACCCAATATTAGGTCTACAGTAACCAAGATAGTATGGTACTGGTGTAGGGACAGACATAGAGATCAATGGAATGGAATAGAGAACTCATAAATAGACCTACACAAATATGTTCAATTCATCTTTGACAAAATGCGAAAGAAATTAAATGGAAGAGTATCTTTTTCAACAAATGGTGTTGGAGCAATTGGACATCAACAGGTAAAAACAAATTTTGAGCTAAACCCTACACTTTATACAAATGAACTCAAGTGGAAATGTAATGGCATTAAATAACTAAAGTAATCACTGAGTGGCAAAAGATATTTGCATTACACATAACAAATAAAATCTGGTACCCAAAATACAGAAATAAAATGCCTACCCATCTTTACAAAACAGAAACACATAATAGAAATGTGAGCAAAGGGCTTGAAAATAAATCTAGCAAAAGGGGAGGTTCAAATGGCCAATGAAAGGTGCTCAATTTCACAAATAATCTAGAAAATGCAAATTAAAAAATAGTAATAGATACTGACACTCACCCGATTAACAAAATTAAAATGGTGTGCCAGTACCACTAATGGTGAGGATGCAGAGCAACAGAAATTATCATACAATACTGGTCAGGATAAATATTAATGCAGCCCCTCTGGAAAACATTTTGTTGTCATCCAGATAGTTGAAAATATGTCTACCCAGTAATCGTACTTCTTGGGAAAAATAAAAACCTCCCAGATATGTCCCAGAAGACATATATAAGAATTTTCATAACAGAATTAGAATTATTCATCAAAAACTAGACACAAACTAAATCATCATCATCAGTAGAATAGACAAATGTATTTTGGTATAATTGTAAAATGTAATATACTATTCAATAATGAAAATGAATAAAGTACAAATCAGCATACAGTAGGGTTTACCTTCTCAACTGGACATTGAACAAAGAGAAAAAAATTATATAAAAATGTGACTCCTTGTTTATAAAACTCAACTGAGAAGCATACATCGATGGTAAAACTACAATGAAAATTAAAAATTGTGACACGCTTACCTTTGGCGGGGGTGGAGAAGCGTCTTGTGATTGGGCGACATGGGGCACCTCTGGAGTTCTAGCAGTATTCTCTTTCTTATCCTCACTGTGGTTGGTATTATTTGTGTTTCTTTTTAAAGTACATAAATATGTTTTATTTTTTCTTTTGTGTATAGGTTATATCTCACAATAAAAATGAATATACTAACAAATTAGGAAGTAAAACAGCAAGCAAATAAAACCTTAGCAGAAAGTCTTGAAGACTGTGTATAATTTAAGAACATGAAAAAAATCTCTTAACCGAGAAGTCTAAAACTTTCAAGATAAAAGAAAATTTAAAATGTCTTATAGCAAACAGTGTTACTATAAGCCAATATGGCTCATTAAAATATAAGGAGGAAGGGGAGAAGTATGCTGGCTATTTTATGGAGACTTGACTGGGCCATAAGGTGCCCAGACATTTGGTCAAACATTACTCGGGCTGTTTCTGTGAGGATGTTTTTGGAAGAAATTAACATCTGAATTTGTAGACCCATTAAAGTAGATTACTCTTCCCTATGTGAGTGGTCTTCGTCCAATCAATTGATGACCAGAATAGAACAATAGGGCTGAGTAAGAGGAAATTTCTTCTGCCTGACTGCTTTGTGCTGGGATATTGATCTTCTCATGTGCTCAGACTGCAATTTCCACCATCAGCTCTCCTGGTTCCCAGGCCTTCAGACTCAGACGAGAACTATCAGCTCTTCTAGGTTTCCAGTTTTCCAACTACAGATCTTGAGATTTCTTAACCTTCATAATCATAAATCTATTTCCAATTTCTTATCATAAATTTGTATCTCTACCTATATCTATAACTATATCTATATTTCTGTCGAGACCGATATCTCCTATTGGTTCTGTTTCTTTGGAGAACCCTGGCTAATGCAGAGGGAAAATACTTAAGATAGACCAGAAAAAAAAAAAAAAAAAACAAGGATTATACTGAAAAATAAGGCAGAATATATGAATATGTAGTTCGCAGAAAAACAAAAAAGTGTGGGCAATACATATATTAACATAGACTCAGAATTAGTACTATGAGAATTTCAAATTAAACTAAAAATGACATATAATTACCTATAGGAGTTGCAATAATTACAAAAAGGAGCAAAGAAAGAAGCCTCAAGCATGATAGGGAGGGACTAGAGTGGAAGAACACAGGTGGAGATGTTAATTGGTACCCATCCGTGTCATGCAGAAGAAGGGACAGGATGCTTTATTAGCACATTTTCGGCAGGGCCTTGCTCTAAACTGAGCCCATCATCTCACCACAAACACCTCACAGTCTGCTGATAGACTACTATTTTTAATTCCCCTAGTGGTGCCCTCACTCTTCTTCACACTTCCTCCCCAAGGCACAGAGCCCCAGTCATCCAGACAAGCTGCTTCTCTGTCCTAAAATTCTTTTAATATGAGTGCTGAGCTGAGGAAACCCGAACCTGAGGAGGGCTAAACCCAGGCTGGGCTACATGCAGCTTATTTTACAGCTACATAAGAGTAGTTTTTCTTTTTTTGTTTATTTTGATTTATGTTTTGTTTCATATATATTGTTTGAGAGTGGTATTTCTCATAATTCTCCTTCACACCCTCCAGGCCTGATCCTTTGCAGCGAAGAAGGTGTAGCAGTAAAAGTGGTACATGGCCCGGATCCCCGTTCCATACTCTGCCTCACTTAGCCATTGATTGAGTCACAGGAACTGAGCAGGCCCATACTGAGGTGTTCCTTCAGCCTTACACTGCTTAAGTATTTATTTAACAGTTGTTTCGTGGAGAGGCTGGAACATGAAAGAAAGCAAGAACTGGACAGACTCTTCCTCCCTGGAGAGTAGTTAAGTGGCAATGAGTTGTCATTTAAACTTGCCCCTAAGGGTTCTGATTCTCATGCCAAGCATTTTAAATCAGATGAAAAGAATTCTGTTAAATATACCTTTTTGCTTGGAGTACCAAAGATTTTTCTAACTTTGTCATCATGGCATGAAGAGAAAATGAAAATAAGTTACATTCAGCATGGTGAGTTAAACTGAGCAAGCAGCACATGGCCAGCGGTGCTCAGCCCTGGGGCTGTCAGTCCTTTCAGGCCCCTGCCTGGGCTGAGAGGGTCCACATCTCACAGTCTCCAAGTGCACACAGGCAGTCCCATTGAGAAGCCCTACTGTGAGACTCCTCTTTCAGGATTGCCCCTCTGGAGACTGCTTCCAGCATACCTCTTTCTCACACTCCACTCTTACCAAAGCATCCTTAAAAGTGTACAGCTACGGCACTGGACTTTAAGGGATTTGAAAAGAATAGAAGAATTGACAATGGCCAGGATACTTCATGAAGAGGCAAAAGAGCTTTATTGTTGTATGAGGTAAAGCGGGAAGGTAAGATCAGGATCCAGGATGGGCTCTTGGGCCATGACAACAGACAAAACACTTCACCAGGTGTGTCAGCCCAAGGAAAGGAGAAAAAGGGGCAAGAGAAGCATCACTCTGGGATAGGTCCTGGTTGCAAGTTTCTCCATGAGGATTACTCTGTGATGTTCGAGGTCTGGTCAGCAGCAGCCCCCAGAGCTATGGCAGCAGCTGGAGCCCCCAGAAGGTTCACACTCACAGCAATTGGGGCTCTGGTGCCGGTGCCGGTGGAAGAGACGGGGCCTGTGGTGGCTCAGGCAGCAGCCGCCACCCCCAGAGCTGGGACCACAGCAGGAAGAGACTGGAGGTGGGCATGGGGCTGGGCACTGAGGTCGGCACTTTGGAGGACACTTGGGTGGGCATTTTGGGGGGCACTTGGGAGGGGGCTGGCACTGCTGCTGGTTTTGCTGGCAGGACATCTCAGTGCAACTTTTTCAACCTGAAATTTGAAATACTCAAACCCTTTAGCTGTGAAAAACCAAGGATGGCAATTTTATCTCTTTTAAAACTAAATCATATGGTGATGGTGAATAATATTCAGTGTGTGTATATATATACACACATACACACATATATATCAACAAGTGAAAGAAAACAAATCCTGCTGAATGAAAATATATACTTGAAAATCAGATGTAATAAGAAGCTTCTTATTCTATCTTTTAGTAGATAGGCAGTATCTTCTAATCTTCATGAGCTTGAATAAAGTATTCACACCCAACAAAGTATCCATTTTTGAAATATAAGAATAAGCCCTTGATGAAACTGTCAAATACACATCTCTCACAGCCCAAGGCAAGATTTCCAGAAACTCAAGTCAGACTATATCTCTTTTCTGCACGTAATAGCACAGAACCAAAGAAATAACTCTCTGAAGCCTCCCTTAATCTTCCCATTCCCCTGTGCCCTCTGGCTCCCAGGTTGCCACTCACCCTGGTCACACACAGGAGCACACACACGTCCTGGGGGAGTCAGAGCAGATGAGGTGCTGGAGCTGAATATGTTTTTTATAGGCTCAGGCTTGGCTCTGGGAAGAGCGGGAGGTGGCTCTTGCACAACCAGGCACGTGCTGGGTCATTCCTCACATTCCCCTGCCTCCTTGTCCCTACAATCTAAGGAAGCACTGGGAGCTCCCAAGACCTCCCTCTGGGACGGGGGTCTAAAGGAGCTTTAACCAGTCACAGCCTCCCCCAGGCTGGGTCCCCATGGAGCTGCCAGGGGATTCTTAAGGAGCTCGTGCCTGGACAAAGGCTCGAAGAGTGACTTCTGAGAACACCAGAGATCCTTGCCATAGCTTCCCTGTGGAAGTATGCTATTCCAGCTTCTTCCCATCCCCAAGTGTAGTTTTCCAAGCCCTGCTTCCACAGCTAGGCAGGTTTCTTTGTGGCATTGAGTCAGAGACCATTTCCTTCCTAGGATACACTCCTCCCCTTCTGCTCAGCCCTCATTCCTGACCCCATGTCCCTGTGTAGCCCACAGAACCCTGCTAAGGGGATTAATAAGTGAATCAAGATGGTTTCCTCAGATTTGGTGGTGATGATCATTGTGACTAAACTTCTTCACTTAGAAATTAAAATGTCTACTGTGTAACAAGGCAGTTTTTAAAATAAGGCAGTAGTTTTTTGAATTGGAATCAGAAGAGCTCTGTGTTTATGAGCCCAGTGACCTCAAAGACTATATATAGACAATCTAAATCCTCAACTGTAAAACAGGCCTATTAGCACCTTCCTCTCTGAATTGTTGGTTCCATCAAGTGAGGCTTTTGCACATGATAAGGCACAAGGAAGACACTTAAACAATGTCATTTTTTAAAGAACAAGGGCAGTGTGTGAGATAGAAAAATGGACAATATTCAGTTCCTGTCTTTGAAAATTTTATTTAAAATATAGGTAGGCTAGCGAAGGCTCTCTTAGGAATGTACAGTGTACATTCAGGATTTTGAGAAGTCTAATTATTTCTTGTCAAGAGGGTGATGGGAATCAAATGATTTATTTAATCTTGTTAGTGAATGACAGGAGAGTAAGGAATCTGATACAATTTTGGATTAGATACATTCATCCATTAATCAATTTATTTCATCCATCCATCAAACATTTACTGAAAACCTACTGTATGGCATAAGTTAGAATACAGCTTTTGAAAAAGATAGTCCTGAGACTTTGCTGAAGTTGCTTATCAGCTTAAGGAGATTTTGGGCTGAGACAATGGGGTTTTCTAGATATACTATCATGTCATCTGCAAACAGGGACAATTTGACTTCCTCTTTTCCTAATTGAATACCCTCGATATCCTTCTCCTGCCTAATTGCCCTGGCCAGAACTTCCAACACTATGTTGAATAGAAGTGGTGAGAGAGGGCATCCCTGTCTTGTGCCAGTTTTCAAAGGGAATGCTTCCAGTTTTTGCCCATTCAGTGTGATATTGGCTGTGGGTTTGTCATAGATAGCTCTTATTAGTGGGGTGGGGGAGGGGGGAGGGATAGCATTGGGAGATATACCTAATGCTAGATGACAAGTTAGTGGGTGCAGCGCACCAGCATGGCACATGTATACATATGTAACTTACCTGCACATTGTGCACATGTACCATAAAACCTAAAGTATAATAATAATAATAATAATAATAATAATAATAAATAAATAAAAAATAAACAAAAAAAAGAAAAAGATAGTCCCTTCTTTCATATACCCTTTGTCTAGAAGGTAGGAGTATATGGTCTTTACATTTCTGTCATACTAAGAGATGCCCCATCTCCAATAGTTTTATTTTCTAGTCTCAGATGTAGTTCCCTACCCTTGATGGTGTTCAGGTCAAGAGTGAAAAATGTTGATATCCAAACATAGCAGTTAATCAAAAAGATACTGTTTTGTCAGCTCCTGGGTATTCAGTGATTTTCTATCCAAACACTTAGGTTTATAGGGGCAAACACCGTGTGTGTTGTGTGACCTCTAGGAATTCACAATTCAGTGGATATTCTGAAGACCTCTGTGAAATGTATGTGCATACCAAATGGGTCTATTTTCCAATGAGATTGTTGGGACACTGGATCACCTGATAATGCCTGAGGGAATGTCATGCTAGGTTCCTCATTCTCCTTGACAAAGATGATAGTAACCATGAAGGAAGAGAATGGGATGGGCTGTGCATTTATGAATGTGCGTGTATGTGTGTGTGGGCAGCATGGGCATGAAGGTGTGCTTGCAAGGCCAGGGACAAGCATGGCAGTATGGCCAAGGGTTGGAGAGAAGACCCCAAAGCTGATAGATATGTGCCTCATTCACAGGAAGCCAGTCTCAGCAGACAAAATGTCCTTCCATATTTTTTATGATAAAATATGATCAGTCACTGTTAGAGATCAGGCTCACAGCCTTTGACAGCAGTAAGAATTCTAGATAATCTTGGCTCTATGTCCACAGATATTAAGTCACCAGAGCGTGAGCTCAGAATCAGATCTTACTCCTTGATTCTTTTCCTGGGGAGTCTAGCAGTTAACCATAGACTATTGATTAGATGGATGAATGAATAAATTAAATGTTATTAGAAGAATTACCTGGGAGTTATTTAAAATACTTCCTTTAAGCCACCTCCGCTTTGCCTAGAAAGTCACTGACCTGCAGTTTGATCCTGCCAAATGTCTTCTAAGAGGCAAATATTTTTGCTGTGACCTCAAACTAACTCTATCACAAAACCTACTGATCTCCAAAACATGCTCTCTTCGTGGTATTTCCTCTCTTATTCACCAGGCATGGGATCTTACCAATGTCACTCATCCCTCTCCTTCAGCTTCTGCAAGTAGTAGGTTGATTATTTTATAGTTTCTTGTAAAATGCATCTCTTAGCTCATTTCAAGCTCTCCGTCCCTCTGAAAACAGATAACCCCAGTCCTAAGCCACGAGCTCATAGAGCAGACCTGGAGGTGAGGTGAGGAGCAAGTTTTCTAAGAAGGGATGACTACATAGTGACCTGGGTCCCTGAAACTATTGCCCAGGGGCTAGATTCCTGCCGAAGCCATTTATAACTTTTGGGCAGAAGAAACTGGTGGAGTATCCTGGAATCTCCCATGATTTTCCAAAGAGATAAAAGAGGAGAAAAGAATATCAAGAATATCTAGGCATGCACATTTAATGTGTAAGAATCACACCCGCTCCTCCCAGAGCCAGAATAAACCCTACAACCTGCTCCAGGACCCTCTATATGAGGCATCTTTGGCCCTGGTCCTGGTCCCTGATCTGTTTTTACCTCTCAGGTACCTGTCCTCTTCTTGGTCTATCATTATTGTGAGTTTATCCAGAGAAGCCAAGGAAGGGGCCCTAATCAGGAGTGGGGCGGACAAATAGAGAGCCCCTTTGGGAAAATGGGTCTTCAGAAAGGACAGAAGGACATGGGGGGAGAGAAGGGCATGAGGAATAGAGGGTTATTTGTGCAGTATGGGAACTAGCCCAGAAACATTAGTATGTCAGACAAGAAAATTAGGGAATACCTGCTTTAAGTCTAGCTTATTGAGAAGAACTTACTATAAGCTGTGTGAATTTCACACAGTAAGTAGTGCAGGCCTTCCCAGTTTAACTCTAGAGAACTGCTTGAGATCACAGACTCTGTAGCTAAATCACCTAGATTTGGATTCTAAGAACCAGGTACTTGCTGTAGAACCTTAAAAATGTTCCCAGAATCATCTGTGACTCTGTTTTCTCATCTATGAAGTGTGTAAAATAATTGTAATTACCTAATAGCAATATTGTATAAATTAAAGAGTGCATATCTTATAAGAAGTAAAAAAAGTTTAGAATTACATACTTCTACAATTACTGTACATAGTTCTGAATTAGGTGTGAAGATGGAGCAATCCAACCAGGATGGTGGTTGACTAGGACTGAAATCTCACCTAGCAAGGCCAAAGATCAACCATGAAATAGTAACATGGGGAATGTCTTTCTGAATATTAATGGTTTTGTCAGTTATTTACAAGCAGAGGGAGAATTGTTTAGAAAAAGAAAAGTATCCTTATTCTAGGTTTACACATGTGTTCTACTGCTGAATTCACTTTCAGCTGAACTCACGTTGAGATATCCTGCCAAGTGAGCCAGCAACAGTAAGAGTCCCTCCCAGGAGCCAGCCAATAAGCTCATCCTTCGGTCTCCTGAGTTCTTTTTATCACTGGGGGTAGTGTTGGTCCTGCTCTGGGAGCAGCTGCTTCTGAAGTTAGCACAGGCAAAACACAGTCAGCTGACCTTGGCTTCAGAGCTGCTGCAGCAGCAGTGACAGAGCCTGGGGAGTCAGTGAGAGAGCAGCGTCGCAGCTCTCGGGCACTACTGTGGATCTGAGGGTCTGAGCTGAGATAACTACACACACAAGAATTCATCCTGGCTCCAAACTCCTTTTCTATTCTCCCCTCTTCCTGGGCTGACCCTTTGGGGATAAAAGAGGGTGACCAGGTAGAATTTTCACTCGATGTGGAGGTAAATGTGCTCTCTGGGGATTCTGGCCCAGGTGAAAATCCATCGACCTTTTCCTTTTCACAATGTGTTCTGGTTACTGTTGACTCTCCTCACTTGGGTCATATTTCCAATAACCCAACGCAGAGTTAATCATCTGCCATTTTCCCCTCTAGATATCTTTGAAAGAGATGAAGCCATAACACCAAATAAGTTTTCTGCTTGTACACTTCTTCTCAGAGCCTCACCCTCTTCCTGCCCTTGAGAGATGATCCAGACCCCTGGTCCTTGGCCTACCTCTGGGTGATGGGTGGATTAGAGGTGGGGAGACAGGCAGAAGTAACCTGGAGCCTCCCCTAGGCATCCGTAAGCCAGGTCTTGTGCCTGTCTCCAGGGAGCTCCCCACAGCACTCCAGACCTCAGCTGCAGGCAGTGAATTCCCCTGCCTAATCAACCTTCCACACAGGCTTGCCTCAGCGCATACAGCAGAGCCCATGGAGGTGGAACTGTGGGTGGGACGTTCCTCAATGTTTTAAGAGGTAAGTGAAGTGCACCCAAAGAGTCTGTATCACTATTTCCAGAAACCCAGCAATCCAGTTGTCTTTTCTCAGCATGTCAAACTATATCAAGAACTACTTGATTGGATGTGTGCCCAATATAAATGCCCCCTTCATTCTTAACTTACATTTTCAAATTCTGCCCAGAACCAAACCATGTCTAGTTATTAAAATTCATGCTTCTTCATCCTCCTTGTACATACAAGCAGCCAGTGAGATTTAGGAAGCCGTTGGGGCTTTAGGAAAGCTCAGGTAAGAGGCTTTACAGGGGTCAGGGCCTTTTACCCACTCTTTCTCCTTCTTCCTAGCTGAAGCACAGCCTTGCAGAACAGAACTGTATCAGGCACCTAGAGAGCAACTGCCTCCCAGGAAACAACCACTAAAAATGAAATAATGAGACAGAGGTGTATCCATCTCTGAAGACTCCATGGAACCACTGCAACAGCCATGGACTACCAACTTCTGACTTCATCATATATGAGTGGAAATAGGCTTCCTTCTTTTTTAAATTGCTGTAATTTTGAGTTCCTGTGATAGCAGAAGAAAATGACTTCTAACACATGTGCACACATGAAAACACAAGATAAGATGCAATGAAAAACAAATAGTTAGACTGGAAATTATCCTGGGTATGGAAGTTTAGGTAGAGAAAGAATTATGCTCACCATGAAAGGAGCACATGGTGGCCCGGATAGTAGGCCCACTGGGGGTTGCTCCCACTTAAGGCAGAGGTCCCCGAAAGCAGACTCAGTGCCCACCTCTCTGCAGGCCAGCCTTCACCTATCCCAGGCAACGTTAGGTCCCCTGCTTGATGTTCCATTTTATACTGTTTGGGCTTTTTTGTTTGTTTTGTTTGCGGACATGTAAACACTGAGGACAAGGGAAAACTTCTTAACCAACTCAAGAAACCCTGAAGCTATAAAAGCAAAGAAGTCATATCTGAGTATATAAAAACTAAAAATGTTTCCATAGCAAAAGTTATTACAAAGAGAGCCAATTAAATCTGATGCATTAAATTTTTTTTTATTATACTTTAAGTTTTAGGGTACATGTGCATAACGTGCAAGTTTGTTACATATGTATACATGTGCCATGTTGGTGTGCTGCACCCATTAACTCATCATTTAACATTAGGTATATCTCCTAATGCTATCCCTCCCCCCTTCCCCCACCCCACAACAGGCCCCAGTGTGTGATGTTCCCCTTCCTGTGTCCATGTGTCCTCATTGTTCAATTAGCACCTATGAGTGAGAACATGAGATGTTTGGTTTTTTGTCCTTGCAATAGTTTACTGACAATGATGGTTTCCAATTTCATCCATGTCCCTACAAAGGACATGAACTCATCATTTTTTATGGCTGCATAGTATTCCATGGTGTATATGTGCCACATTTTCTTAATCCAGTCTATCATTGTTGGACATTTGGGTTGGTTCCAAGTCTTTGCTATTGTGAATAGTGCCACAATAAACATACGTGTGCCTGTGTCTTTATAGCAGCATGATTTATAGTCCTTTGGGTATATACCCAGTAATGGGATGGCTGGGTCAAATGGTATTTCTCGTTCTAGATCCCTGAGGAATCGACACACCAACTTCCACAATGGTTGAACTAGTTTACATTCGCACCAACAATGTAAAAGTTTTCCTATTTCTCCACATCCTCTCCAGCACCTGTTGTTTCCTGACTTTTTAATGATCGCCATTCTAACTGGTGTGAGATGGTATCTCATTGTGGTTTTATTTGCATTTCTCTGATGGCCAGTGATGATGAGCATTTTTTCATGTGTCTTTTGGCTGCATAAATGTCTTCTTTTGAGAAGTGTCTGTTCATATCCTTTGCCCACTTTTTGGTGGGGCTGTTTTTTTCTTGTAAATTTGTTTGAGTTCATTGTAGATTCTGGATATTAGCCCTTTGTCAGATGAGTAGATTGCAAAAATTTTCTCACATTCTGTAGTTGCCTGTTCACTCTGATGATAGTTTCTTTTGCTGTGGAGAAGCCCTTTAGTTTAATTAGATCCCATTTGTCAATTTTGGCTTTTGTTGCCATTGCTTTTTGTGTTTTAGAGATGAAGTCCTTCATGGCTATATCTATGAATATGTCCTGAATGGTATTGCCTAAGTTTTCTTCTATGGTTTATGGTTTTAGGTCAAACATTTAAGTCTTTAATCCATCTTGAATTAATTTTTGTATAAGGTGTGAGGAAGGGATCCAGTTTCAGCTTTCTACATATGGCTAGCCAGTTTTCCCAGCACCATTTATTAAATAGAGAATCCTTTCCCAATTTCTTGTTTTTGTCAGGTTTGTCAAAGATCAGATAGTTGTAGATATGCAGCATTATTTCTGAGGGCTCTGTTCTGTTCCATTGGTCTATATCTCTGTTTTGGTACCAGTACCATGCTGTTTTGGTTACTGTAGCCTTGTAGTATAGTTTGAAGTCAGGTAGCGTGATACCTCCAGCTTTTTTCTTTTGGCTTAGGATTGTCTTGGCAATGCGGGCTCTTTTTTGGTTCCGTATGAACTTTAAAGTAGTTTTTTCCAGTTCTGTGAAGAAAGTCATTGGTAGCTTGATGGGGATGGTGTTGAATCTATAAATGACCTTGGGCAGTATGGCCATTTTCATGATATTGATTCTTCCTACCCATGAGCATGGAATGTTCTTCCATTTGTTTGTATCCTCTTTTATTTCACTGAGCAGTAGTTTGTAGTTCTCTTTGAAGGGGTCCTTCACATCCCTTGTAAGTTGGATTCCTAGGTATTTTATTCCTTTGAAGCAATTGTAAATGGGAGTTCACTCATGATTTGGCTCTCTGTCTGTTATTGGTATATAAGAATGCTTGTGATTTTTGCACATTGATTTTGTATCCTGAGACTTTGCTGAAGTTGCTTATCAGCTTAACGAGATTTTGGGCTGAGATTATGGGGTTTTCTAGATATACAATCATGTCATCTGCAAACAGGGACAATTTGACTTCCTCTTTTCCTAATTGAATACTCTTTATTTCCTTCTCCTGCCTGATTGCCCTGGCCAGAACTTCCAACAGTATGTTGAATAGGAGTGGTGAGAGAGGGCATCCCTGTCTTGTGCCAGTTTTCAAAGGGAATGCTTCCAGTTTTTGCCCATTCAGTATGATATTGGCTGTGAGTTTGTCATAAATAGCTCATATTATTTTGAGATAAGTCCCATTAATACCTAATTTATTGAGAGTTTTTAGTATGAAGGTTGTTGAATTTTGTCAAAGGCTTTTTCTGCATCTATTGAGGTAATCATATGGTTTCTGTCGTTGGTTCTGTTTATATGCTGGATTACGTTTATTGATTTGTGTGTGTTGAACTAGCCTTGCATCCCAGGGATGAAGCCCACTTGATCAAGGTGAATAAGCTTTTTGATGTGCTGCTGGATTCAGTTTGCCAGTATTTTATAGAGGATATTTGCATCGATGTTTGTCAGGGATATTGGTTTAAAATTCTCTTTTTTTGTTGTGTCTCTGCCAGGCTTTGGTATCAGGATGATGCTGGCCTCATAAAATGAGTTAGGGAGGATTCCCTCTTTTTCTATTGATTGGAATAGTTTCAGAAGGAATGGTACCAGCTCCTCCTTATACCTCTGGTAGAATCCGGCTGTGAATCCATCTGGTCCTGGACTCTTTTTGGGTGGTAAGCTGTTAATTATTGCCTCAATTTCAGAGCCTGTTATTGGTCTATTCAGAGATTCAACTTCTTTCTGGTTTAGTCTTGGGAGGGTGTATGTGTCCAGGAATGTATCCATTTCTTCTAGATTTTCTAGTTTATTTGCGTAGAGGTGTTTACAGTATGCTCTGATGGTAGTTTGTATTTCTGTGGGATTGGTGGTGATATCCCCTTTATCATTTTTTATTGCATCTAATTGATTCTTCTCTTTTCTTCTTTATTAGTCTTGCTAGCAGTCTATCAATTTTGTTGATCTTTTCAAAAAACCAGCTCCTGGATTCATTGATTTTTTGAAGGGTTTTTTGTGTCTCTATTTCCTTCAGTTCTACTCTGATCTTAGTTATTTCTTATCTTCTGCTAGCTTTTGAATGTGTTTGCTCTTGCTTCTCTAGTTCTTTTAATTGTGATGTTAGTTTGTGAATTTTAGATCTTTCCTGCTTTAACTTGTGGGCATTTAGTGCTATAAATTTCCCTCTACACACTGCTTTGAATGTGTCCCAGAGATTCTGGTATGCTGTGTTCTCGTTGGTTTCAAGAACATCTTTATTTCTGCCTTCATTTCATATGTACCCAGTAGTCATTCATGAGCAGGTTGTTCAGTTTCCATGTAGTTGAGTGGTTTTGAGTGAGTTTCTTAATCCTGAGTTCTAGTTTGATTGCACTGTGATCTGAGAGATAGTTTGTTATAATTTATATTCTTTTACATTTGCTGAGGAGTGCTTTACTTCCAACTATGTGGTCAATTTTAGAATAAGTGCAGTGTGGTGCTGAGAAGAATGTATATTCTGTTGATTTGGGGTGGAGAGTTCTGTAGATGTCTATTAGGTTCACTTGGTGCAGAGCTGAGTTCAATTCCTGGTTATCCTTGTTGACTTTCTGTCTCGTTGATCTGTCTAATGTTGACAGTGGGGTGTTAAAGTCTCCCATTATTATTGTGTGGGAGTCTAAGTCTCTTTGTAGGTCTCTAAGGACTTGCTTTATGAATGTGGGTGCTCCTGTGTCGGGTGCATATATATTTGGGATAGTTAGCTCTTCTTGTTGAATTGATCCCTTTACCATTATGTAACGGCCTTCTTTGTCTCTTCTGATCTTTGTTGGTTTAAAGTCTGTTTTATCAGAGACTAGGATTGCAACCCCTGCCTTTTTTTGTTTTCCATTTGCTTGGTAGATCTTCCTCCATCCCTTTATTTTGAGCCTATGTGTGTCTCTGCACGTGAGATGGGTTTCCTGAATACAGCACACTGATGGGTCTTGACTCTTTATCCAATTTGCCACTCTGTGTCTTTTAACTGGAGCATTTAGCCCATTTACATTTAAGGTTAATATTGTTATGTGTGAATTTGATCCTGTCATTATGATGTTAGCTGGTTATTTTGCCCCTTAGTTGATGCAGTTTCTTCCTAGCCTCAATGGTCTTTACAATTTGGCATGTTTTTGCAGTGGCTGATACCAGTTGTTCCTTTCCATGTTTAGTGCTTCCTTCAGGAGCTCTTTTAGGGCAGGCCTGGTGGTGGCAAAATCTCTTAGCATTTGCTTGTCTGTAAAGGATTTTATTTCTCCTTCACTGATGAAGCTTAGTTTGGCTGGATATGAAATTCTGGGTTGAAAATTCTTTTCTTTAAGAATGTTGAATATTGGTCCCCAGTCTCTTCTGGCTTGTAGAGATTCTGCCGGGAGATCAGCTGTTAGTCTGATGGGCTTCCCTTTGTGGGTAACCTGACCTTTCTCTCTGGCTGCCCTTAATATTTTTTCCTTCATTTCAACTTTGGTGAATCTGACAGTTATGTGTCTTGGAGTTGCTCTTCTCGAGGAGTATCTTTGTGAGGTTTTCTGTATTTCCTGAATTTGACTGTTGGCCTCCCTTGCTAGATTGGGGAAGTTCTCCTGGATAATATCCTGCAGAGTGTTCTCCAACTTAGTTCCATTCTCCCCATCACTTTCAGGTACACCAATCAGATGTAGATTTGGTCTTTTCACATAGTCCCATATTTCTTGGAGGCTTTGTTCATTTCTTTTCATTCTTTTTTCTCTAAACTTCTCTTCTCACTTCATTTCATTCATTTGATCTTCTATCACTGATACCCTTTCTTCCAGTTGATCGAATTGGCTACTGAGGCTTGTGCGTTCATCACGTAGTACTTGTGCCTTGGTTTTCAGCTCCATCAGGTCCTTTAAGGACTTCTCTGCATTGGTTATTCTAGTTAGCCATTCATCTAATTTTTTTTTCAAGGTTTTTAAGTTCTTTGCCATGGGTTCGAACTTCCTCCTTTAGCTTGGAGTAGTTTGATCATCTGAAGCCTTCTTCTCTCAACTTGTCAAAGTCATTCTCCATCCAGCTTTGTTCTGTTGCTAGTGAGGAGCTGTGTTCCTTTGGAGGAGGAGAGGCACTCTGATTTTTAGAGTTTTCAGTTTTTCTGCTCTGTTTTTTCCCCATCTTTGTGGTTTTATCTACCTTTGGTCTTTGATGATGGTGACTTACAGATGGGGTTTTGGTTTGAATGTCCTTTCAGTTTGTTAGTTTTCCTTCTAACAGTCAGGACCCTCAGCCGCAGGTCTGTTGGCGTTTGCTGGAGGTCCACTCCAGACCCTGTTTGCCTGGGTGTCAGCAGTGGAGGCTGCAGAACAGCAGATATTGGTGAGCAGCAAATGTTGCTGCCTGATCGTTCCTCTGGAAGTTTTGTCTCAGACAGTACCCAGCCGTGTGAGGTGTCAGTCTGCCCCTACTGAGGGGTGCCTCCCAGTTAGGCTACTCAGGGTTCAGGGACCCACAGACTGCCTCCTCAAGTGCGTCCCTGCATTAAATATTTTAATAAGGCAGATCAAGGTTAATATCTATGATATATCAAGAACTCTTGAAAATTGAAAAGAAAATTTGAAATCATATTATGAAATTTGTAGAAATGGCCAATGTACATGTTTTTAGAAGAACAAAATTACTACTGTTCAGGGACTTGAAATTTCAGTTAATAATGAGACTGGCTGAGCTCTTTAGTTTGATTAGATCCCATTTATCAACTTTGGCTTTTGTTGCAATTGCTTTTGCTGTTTTAGTCATGAAGTCTTTGCCCATGCCTATGTCCTGAATGGTATTGCCTAGGTTTTCTTCTAGGGTTTTTATACTTTCAGGTTTTACGTTTAAGTCTTTAACACCCATTTTGAGTAAATTTTTATATAAGGTGTAAGGAAGGGGTCAAGTTTCTGTTTTCTGCATATGACTAGCCAATTTTCCCAGCACCATTTATTAAATAGGGAATCCTTTCCCCATTGCTTTTTTGGTCAGGTTTGTTGAAGATCAGATGGTTGTAGAGGTGTGGTGTTATTTCTGAGGCCTCTGTTTTGTTCCATTGGTCTATGTATCTCTTTTGGTACCAGTACCATGCTGTTTTGGTTACTGTAGCCCTGTAGTACAGTTTGAAGTCAGGTAGCTTGATGCTTCCAGCTTTGTTCTTTTTGCTTAGGATTGTCTTGGCTATATGGGCTCTTTTTTGGTTCCATATGAAATTTAAAGTAGTTTTTTGTAGTTCTGTGAAGAAAGTCAGTGGTAGCTTGATGGGGATAGCTTGAATCTATAAATTACTTTGGGCAGTATGGCCATTTTCAAGATATTGATTTTTCCTATCCATAAGCGTGGAATGTTTTTCCATTTGTTTGTGTCCTCTCTTATTTCTTTGAGCAGTGGTTTGTAGTTCTCCTTGAAGAATTCCTTCACCTCCCTTGTAAGTTATATTCCTAGGTATTTTATTTTCTTTGTAGCAATTGCGAATGGGAGTTTACTCATGATTTGGCTCTCTGCTTGTCTATTATTGGTGTATAGGAATGCTTGTAATTTTTGCACATTGATTTTGTATCTTGAGACTTTGCTGAAGTTGCTTACCAGCTTAAGGAGTTTTGGGGCTGAGACGATGGGGTTTTCTGAATATACAATCATGTCATCTGCAAAGAGATATGATTTAATGTCCTCTCTTCCTATTTGAATACTGTTTACTTCCTTCTCTTGCCTGATTGCTCTGGCCAGAACTTCCGATACTATGTTGAATAGGAGTGGTGAGAGAGGGCATCTTTGTCCTGTGCTGGTTTTCAAAGGGAATGCTTCCAGCTTTTGCCCATTCAGTATGATACTGGCTACAGGATTGTCATAAATAGCTCTTATTATTTTGAGATATGTTCCATCAATACCTAGTTTATTGAGAGTTTTTAGCGTGAAGCAGTGTTGAATTTTATCGAAGGCCTTTTCTGCATCTATCGAGATAATCATGTGGTTTTTGTCATTGGTTCTGTTTATGTGATGGATTATGTTTATTGATTTGTGTATGTTGAACCAGCCTTATATCCCAGGGAAGAAGCTGACTTGAATGTGGTGGATAAGCTTTTTGATGTGCTGCTGGAATCAGTTTGCCAGTATTTTATTGAGGATTTTTGTATCGATGTTCATCAGTGATATTGGCCTGAAATTTTCTTTTTTTGTTTTGTCTTTGCCAGATTTTAAAATCAGGATGATGCTGGCCTCATAAAATGAGTTAGGGAGGAGTCCCTCTTTTTCTATTGTTTGGAATAGTTTCAGAAGGAATGGTACCAGCTCTTCTTTGTACCTCTGGTAGAATTCGACTGTGAATCTCTCTATTCCTGGGTTTGTTTTTTTTTTTTTGGTTGGTAGGCTATTAATTACTGCCTCAATTTCAGAACTTGTTATTGGTCTATTCAGGGATTCGATTTCTTCCTAGTTTAGTGTTGGGAGGGTTTCTGTGTCCAGAAATTTATCCATTTCTTCAAGATTTTCTAGTTTATTTGCCTAGAGGTGTTTATAGTATTCTTTGATGGTAGTTTGTTTGTATTTCTGTGTTATCAGTGGTGATACACCCTTTATCATTTTTTATTGTGTCTATTTGATTCTTCTCTCATTTCTTCTTTATTAATCTGGCTAGTGGCCTATCTATTTTGTTAATCTTTTCAAAAAACAATATCATCAGAGTCAACAGGCAACCTACAGAATGGAAGAAAATTTTTGCAATCTGTCCATCTGACAAAGGTCTAATATCCAGAATCTATAAGGAACTTAAACAAATTTTCAAGAAAAAAACAAACAACCCCATCAAAAAGTGGGCAAAGGATACGAACAGACACTTCTCAAAAGAAGACATTTATGCGGCCAACAAACATATGAAAAAAGGCTCATAATCGCTGGTCAGTAGAGAAACGCAAATCAAAACCAAAATGAGATACCATCTCACACCAGTTAGAATGGCGATCATTAAAAAGTCTGGAAACAACAGATGCTCAAGAGGATGCGGAGAAATAAGAATGCTTTTACACTGTTGGTGGGACTGTAAATTAATTCATCTATTGTGGAAGACAGTGTGGTGATTCCTCAAGGATATAGAACCAGAAATACTATTTGACCCAGCAATCCCATTACTGGGTATATACCCAAAGGATTATAAATTATGCTACTATAAAGACACATGCATACTTTACGTTTATAGCACAACTATTTACAATAGCAGAGTTGGAACCAACCCAAATGCCCATCAATGATAGAGTGGATAAAGAAAATGTGGCACATATACACCATGGAATACTATGTAGCCATAAAAAGAATGAGTTTATGTCCTTTACAGGCACATGGATGAAGCTGGAAACCATCATCTTCAGCAAACTAACACAGGCATAGAAAACCAAACACCGCATGTTCTCACTAAAAAGTGAGAGCTGAACAATGAGAAGACATGGACACAGGGCAGGAAACATCACACATCGGGGCATATTGGGGGTAGAGGTAAGAGGAGGGAGAGCATTAGGACAAATACATAATGCATGTGGAGCTTAAAACTTAGATGATGGGTTCATAGACATAGCAAACTACCATGGCACATATATACCTATGTAATTAACCTGCACATTCAGCACATGTGTCCCAGAACTTAAATTAGAAAAAAATAAAATGAGACTGGCAAAAATAATAAAGAGCATTAAATCAAATAAGATGACTCAGTGCAAAGGGTAATTTAAAACACAGAGAGTACAGAATCTCAGACTGGTTAAAGAGCTAGGTGTTTTTCTCAGCAGCAGTAAGGGTGAGGAGGCAGCTGAACATCTCAATAACAGACTCCATCTCTGTCAGATTCTCTCTTTGCTGAATCCATTATCTTCATGTTGACACCTGTCAGCCTGAACCTAAGAAGCACTAGCCCTTATTTCCCCTGCTGTTTCCCTGCTTCCCTCCCCTTCTCCCATTAATACTACAGATCCCGCAACCATCTTGGCACTTCTCCCCCCTCACATCTGAGGGTGGCTGGACAAAGAAGTATTGAAGGAGGAAATGTCTAATCTTCCCTACAGCATCTTGTACCATTTATTCGTTGTATTTTCAAAGTGGGACCTCCGTGTTTTTTCTAATAAATATCTCCATCACTCATCACTCCCCTGCCCAGCACATGGGCCAAGTAGCAGGACAGCATCCTGGGATTCAGATCTAACACTGTGAGGAACTGAAGCCAGGTGTCTGAGGCAGCAAGTCAATGGCCTGATCTTAACCAGACTCACCCTCCCTGAAAAGGAGTTCAGTGACTATGGGCTGTACTTTGCAGAAGGAGGGGTCTCAACATGCATTTCAAGCATTTTATCCAACTATTGATTCTAATGGCAGGAAAGTTTGGCTTCATAGAGATGTGTTCTTCTCCCTAGAGAAGAACAAGTCTACAGAGCTTCCCAACCTTCCCAACATCTGGAATACCCAGAAAATTAGAACATGTGTCCGACTTAGTGGAGAGAAAGGCAAAGCTGCCATAGCCACAGGTGACCCTCTTCTAGCTCCATCCACCCTGCATTTGGGGGAATCAGTTCCTCGGAGCAGCTTTTCCTGTATCACCTACTCAGGTCCTGTCCTTGATCCATGAAGAGAATTTCTCTGAGGCCCTGACCTTTGGAGGATGTTTGAAATCTCAGAAGAGAAGAGAACGACCAAGACAATTTGTGAGTCAGAAATCAGAGCTTTATTATAACATGAGGTAAAGAAGGAAAAGAAAACCTGCAATTGAGGTGCTCCATCAAGTGCAAAGTTCTCCCAGGGAAGCCCCATGAGTCTTTGTGGTCCCTATCCACCCATGAATGGAATGAGAGGAAATGGAAAGAGTTAAGCATCAGGCTGTAGCAGGTTCTTAAACATTCTGTCCAAAGAGTTCTTCTTAGCCCAGGTCAGCAGCAGCCCCCAGAGCTGTGGCAGCAGCCAGAGCCCCCGGAAGGTTCACTCTCACAGCAATCATGGCTCTGGTGCCGGCGCCGATGGAAGAGATGGGGCCTGTGGTGGCTCAGGCAGCAGCCACCAGCCCCAGAGCTGCAGCAGCCCCCAGAGCTGGGACCACAGCAGCCCCCAGAGCTGGTACCACAGCAAGAAGAGACTGCAGGGGAACATGGAGCTGGGCACTGGGGTGGGCATTTAGGGGTACACTTAGGTGGACATTTTGGGGTACACTTGGGAGGACACTTGGGAGGGGGCTGGCACTGCTGCTGGTTTTGCTGGCAAGACATCCTGGCAGAGTTTAGTCAACCTAAAAGATAATAATGAAACTCTTTAAATATTTCAAACCAAGGATCATATTATACCTCTTCTAAAATCAGTGCATGTGTAGAAGAAGAATGATATTCAGATAATACAGTCACATCAGTAACCTGAAAGAAACAACTTGAATCTTTCCTCCAAATAAAAGCACATACATTAAAAAATCAACAGAATGAACTTCGTATTCTTCCTTTCAGGGGAAGCTGGGATTACTCTATCCTCACAAGCCTGAGTAGAGTATTCACAGCTCCATGAAGTACCTATTCCCTTAATACAAGCCCTAAGGACCAGCTAGGTGTTGCAGAACACACCAGGAGGTCCTCTGGAAAAAGATTTTGCAATGAAACCCCCAGATAAAAGACCCTGGCTTGAAGTATTTGCCAGTTTCCATGGTGTAAATATGCCCAACACGGCAGTTTTAAAGTTACCAACATGAAGTCACTAAACACAGGATTGGAAATGATGTGCACAGTTAGCTTTCCCCACCTGTATGAGCCCTGGTAGGCCTCAGAGCCTCAACAGATTCGAGGCAGACTGAATTCCATTCCTGCTCAGTATGGCAGAACACAAGCACACAGCTCTTTCTCCAGCCTATCTCCATCCTCCCCATCCCTCTGCCTTGCTCATACCCCTCTGGTATCCCAGGTTGCCACTCACCCTGGTCACACGCAGGAGCACAGACACGTCCCTGGGGAGTCAGAGCAGATGAAGTGCTGAAGCTGGATGTGTCTTTTATAGGGCCCAGGCTTGGCTCTGAAAAGAGCAGGAGGTGGCTCTTGCACAACCAGGCACGTGCTGGGTCATTCCTGACATTCTCCTGCCTCCTAGTCCCTGCAATCCAAAGAGGCCTCAGGAGCTTCCAGGACTCCTCTCTGGGGCTGTGGTCTAGAGAGGCTTTAGCCAGTCAGAGCCTCCACCAGGCGGTAACCCTAAAGAGTTAACTTAGGGTACCCAAGGGACCCATGCCTGGACAAGATCCTGTTCCCTGCATCTTTTGTATTCGTGTCCTCTGAGGAAACATCAGTTCTGAGCCACAACATTCCCTGACCTTGTAAAAGTGTTGCATTATGACCCCTTCCACCCTGAGCAGTTTCTTTTCCATGTCCTGCTGTGGATCCAGCCATCCCAGGGGGCTTCTACAGCCTTGGTTCTTTCTAGGCATCCCTCCCTTGCCTAGGCTCTCAGCCCTTCCTCCTGGCCTCTGTGTTTCTGCTTTTCCTCCGACTCACTGTGGCAAGCAGATTCAGTGGATTAAATCTGAGTTGATTCTGTGGTCTAGAGCAAAGAATATGATTGAGAATAAACAATTCCCTCTAAAATCAAAATATTGCCTTTAGTCGGAGGAACTGTATTGAATGTGCTACTGGAATCAGAAAACTTGCCTATGCTAACTGAGTGATCGCTGGAAATTGCTACAACAATTATCAACAATTGCTAGAGTGTCACTATGATACTCACAATGAGTATCAGTTCTCATATGTAATGGTCGTTATAAACCAGGTATACCTTTCTCACTGAGCTGTTTTTAATATTAAGTGAGAAGTAAGAAAGAGCTTAGTGTGACACTATGTGCCTGATAGACACTTAATAAATATGTGTTTAAAAGAAAAACTAATGCCATGTATTGGATACTTACCCAGGTCTTATGTGGCATTCACTGTCCATATAGAACCCTTACAAGACACTTAGCTTATTTGAAAACTCCCTTAGGAAGTAGACATCATTTCTTGTGGCTTCTATGGAAAGGGAACTCCTTTCTTATCATGAAGTAGAGGGTCAGAAAGGGGTCTACTTACTCAGAGTTCTGATTCAGGGTTGCACTAGACAGAGTTACCCATTCATTTATTCACTTATTTTAAACAGATATATGGAGGATGAACTTTGAAAACCTTATGCTAAATGGAAGAAGCCAACCACAAAAGACTGCATTTCTTATGATCCTATTTATATGAAATGTGTAGAGTAGGCAAATCTGTAGAACTAGAAAGGGAATGAGGCTTTAGCCAGTTACAGTCTCTCTCAGGCTGGACCCCTGAAGAGCTGACTTAGGGCATCTGAGGAACCAGAGCCTGGACAAGATTCTGTTCCCTGTATCTCCTTTTACTTTTATGCACATCCTCCGAGGAAAGATTAGTGGCTTCCAGGTACTTTAGCAGGCTGGGAGAAATTAGAACATTACAACTAATTGATACAGGTTTTCTTTCTGGAGTAATGAAAATGTTCTAAAATTGTGGTGGTGATTGTCCAACTCTATGAATGTATTGAAACCCACTGAATTAACACTTTAAATAAATGAACTATATAATATGTGAATTATGTCTCAATGAAGATGTTGAAATTAGAATTGAAAAAGATAGTTATTCACACCTCTGATTAAAACAGAAACAGACCGTGCCTTGACATTGCCTAATGCTTACTTGGTGGTGGAGGGCGGTTAGGTAGAAAGCATAGTTTCCCATTGTCTGCTTCTACCTAAGGGATTCTACTCACCTATTTATCCAGTCCTGTTTTCAGACCTGATTCCTGTTCTCAGAGAGCTTTTACCTCAAGGATAAAGTAAGTCCACAGTGTGATTAGAGCAGTGAATTCAAAAGGCATTCTTTGAAAGCCTACAACATTCTTGGAGCATATATGTCCAAACATAGGGATATAGAGGTGAACAATAAGTAGCCCATGACCTCAAAGACTGTAGAATTTAGTGGCCTTTTTGAAGATGACTGCAGAAAAACTGGATACCAAAGAAGATGACGTTTGAGGCCTGAACCTCCTGAGTCACTATTTCCCAATGTGATTAAAAGATGTTAGTTCATTCCACTGTCTTCATGGTGATATCACCCTCAGCTTCCTCATACTCTTTGACAAAGATATTTGTAACAATGTTGTAAGTGAAGAAATACGGGAGGCAAGCCTGTGTGTGTGTGTGTGCATGTGTGCACTGTGTGTGTATGCTGTATTCATATAAAAGTGCAAGTGAAATGAACATGCACATACATGAGCATCTGTATTGAGTGGTTGAATAAGCAATGGAAGGACTAATGGGAACCGATCCTTTGGGAAACCAGAACTGGGAGATAAACGGCTCTTTAACATGCCCACTTTTTCCCTTTATACCTCAAAAAATGGTGGGAATTGGTTCACAAGTCACCTGACTATAGATATTCTTGCTTCTGTCTCCATAGTCTTCACATCATCATGTGTGATCTCTCTGAGCCAGGAGACCCAGTGGGTCACATTGCCTGTGCGCCCTCAGGGACCACCCAAATACTTAATTGCCACATGAGTGTTGGCGGGATCAATGCATCATTTTAGTACCATATGGACAAGCATGTAGGTGTCGTGAGAAGAATGCCCTGTGGGTGATTTCAAACATTTCATCTGAAGTTCATGTCATCTGGCAAGTCACTCTCCTGCAGGCTGGTCTCTCCAAGTAGCTCCTTGATTTGTCTCCCTGGGAACTTAAACTCCATATATTCCAGAAAAACACTCCCTAGCAAATGTGGGAACTTTATTTTATCTACAGTACGAGAAAAAGCCTTACCATGTCTTTTTATTTGTCATCCTTTATTTAATAGATTGACCAATCCAAAATTTTCCTGTACCATATCTTTGTAGGCCTTTTGATCTTTTTGTCAATACTGTCTAGCACTGTCTAGTGCTAGACATAGTGATAGGGAGGAGCACAGCAGAGGGGTGTTCTGGGCAAAGCAAGAATTGGCCCGTCTAGTATTTACATACATATTTACACGACCTAAAGTGGATCGGTTTTATACCTACCTTAATTCATCAATTCCATGATACACTCTTCTAACACTTGTTAACAGCCCTTAAATCAGTATATATCATATGATTGGTGGCACGTAATAGTTGAATTTGCAGCATTTTTTTCTTTCCTTGCGGTGCATGAAATAAGGGTGCCCCTTACAATTGATAGCCTCTTAAAGCTCATGAAATACAGTAGGTAGGAAGTGGGTCTGTAGATATGAAATGAAATGAGAGACAGAATTGACATTGGTTTAGCATTAGTTCTGTTTTTAAGAATGTCAGTTCTAACACTTTTAACTTGAGCTTATATGTTTCTTCATAGGTACTAATTCGATACTAATGTATTTTATAAACTGTCTGCCAGCACACCAAGAATAGGTTTAAAAGGGCAAAATTGTTCCCGTCCTGGCTCTAATTTATCTGACTTTATTATTCAATTCATTTTGAAACTCAGATACCTTGCCAAAAAACCACCAGCAATGCCAATGCCTTTAAAGGGCCCTCCACAGGGCCACTCCAGTGCACAGCCCAAGTTCACCTCTGAATCTTCTTGTGTGATCCCTGCATAGGAAGCAGCTGCAGCAATCATCAGTTCCCAGAGCTCCAGCTACTGTGCAGTGGTCAACAGCCTTGTCCGTGCTGTACTGACTACACTTCTGTGAAACCAAAGTGCAAAGGCCAAGGGCCTCCTCAGCCGCATGCTGCACTCCCTCTCTCCAGTCCTCCTAACATCACAGCTTTGTTGGGCTTACCATGGGGTTACCAAGTAGAAGGTTCTGTCTTCCCAATATTCTCCAAAGGTCTGTCCAGAAATTTACCTTTATCCTAAGTGAAAATAAAACCATCATGGCATGTTCTTAGTGTGTCCTGGTCACTGTTGACCCTCTTCTGTCTCTTGGGTCATATCTCCAGTGACCTCCACGTATCCTCTCAGTCTCTGTGATGGTTAATTTTGCCCAGGCTATGCTGTGTTACCCAGTTGTTTGATCAAACAGCAATCCACATGTTTCTCTGTAAGTATTTAATCAGTAGACTGAGTAAGCAGACTATCTTCCCTAACATGAGCCTCATTCAATCAGCTGCAGCCTTTAATAATGGACACTGAGGTTTCCCAAAGAAGAAGAAATTATCCTCAAGACTGCAATGTAGAAACTCTGCCTGTTTCCAGACTACTGCCTTGCAGAATTTAGACTCAATGCTGCGACATCAACTGTTATCTGAATTTCCAGCCAAGATTTTGGACTTGCCAGACCACACAGTCATCGCATAAGCCAATTTCTTAAAATAAATTTATCTCTCTCTTCTGTTTCTCTGCAAAACCCTAGCCAATTCAGGTCTACCTACTTCCGCATCTTCACCTGAGGTATAGGTTGAGTGGAGTTGTGCTTTTGGGTCAAATGCCTCCGTGTGTGTGTGTATATATATGCATACATACATGTGTGTACAATGATAAAAATAACAGAAAGTAATATAATAACTGATGCTTACTGACCGTCTATTTTGTTCTAGGTATTATTTAAGTGTTTTATACACATTATCTCATTTAATCCTCATACTATTCCTGTGATGTAGGTAGTATTAATATTCCCACTGTACTAATGAGAAAACAAAGGCTCCTAGAGCTAAACAAATAGCTCAAGTTCACACAGTTGGGAATAAAGTTCAGAAAATTTAACCAAAAAAATTTCAATTAGTTTAGTATAATGTCAACAGGTTTCTGAGAACAAGTTTACACACAGCATAGATATACTACCGTACACACACACACACACACACACACACACAATGTCAGACCATCTGTCTAGTCCAGATTGTCAATTATTTTGTTTGGTGGGATGAATTTTCCAGATCATTTATAACTACGCTTTCTAAATCCCTCTCCCATACCAATTCCCTGCCAACCTCATTGTCTGTGTACCTCTCTTATATGCAATATCTATGCACTTACTTCTTAATCAAAACCAAGACAGAACCCATCGTTTTTCATGACCCAGACAGCACTATTTATAGGCTATCATGGGATAAAACTATGTTAATTACATATGATCACTACACGCACACACCAACACCCTCACTGCCTATGTCCATTTATATCCAGTATTTCTTTCTAATCATTGGAATTAGAAGAATGTCAGTGTTAGATGAATAGGGCACATTAATTAAATATTCTATTTGCAATCACTGCTTATCCATGCCTTGGGATTCCCTGGAGCAAGGAACTATTTCCAAGAATTCTGTGCTGAGCAAATTAGGTAACTATTAAGCAGGTCTTACGAGAGTAAATGAGAGAAGGATATGATCAAATGAATTAAAAGAAAAGAACATCTCTAAAGAGAAAACAATTTGAGGATTTTCTTGGGCTGTCTCCCATTAGTAAATTCAATAATCAGAGTTTATTAATTCACTCTCATACACACTCAGCAAGTATTGTTGACTATGTGGCCAACTCTGGGGATACTACATGATATGAAAGGAATATAATATCTGCCCACTGTGACTATATTCTTCAGAAAGGATGGAGGGACGTGGATGAAGAGAAGGGCATGAGAAATAGAGGCTCATTTTGTGCAGTGTGGGAACTAACACAGAAACATTAGTATGTCAGGCAAGAAAAGCAGGGAATAGCTGTTTTAAGTCTAGCCTGTTGAGAAGAACTTACCATAAGCTGTTTGAATTTCACACACAGTAAATAGTGCATGCTTTCCCAGTTTAACTCCAGAGAACTTGTTGAGACCACAAAATGTAGTTAAATCACCTAGATTTGGAGTCTGAGAACCAGTTACTTGCCTTAAAACCTTAGAAGTGTGCCCAAAATTGTCTGTGCATCTGTCTTTTCATCTATGAAGTTGGAAAATAGCTGTAATTTCCTAATAGCAATATTGTGTGAATTAATTGTTATTTTGGTTGAGTTACACCTGAAACACTTATAAGAGTGCATATCTTATAACAAGTAAAAAAGTTTAGAATTACATAGTTTTACTCTTTCTGTACATAGTTCTGAATTAGGTGTGAAGAATGAGCAATGCAACCAGTGCGGGGGTGGACTAGGATTGAAATCTGACCTAGCAAGGTCAAGGAGCAACCATGAAGTGGTAACATGGGGAACTTCTTTCTGAATATTAATGGGTTTGCCAATTATTTACAAGCAGAGGGAGAATTGTTTAGAAAATGAAAAGTAGCCTTATCCTAGTTTACACATGTGTTCTGTTCAGCTGAATTCACTTCCAGCTGAACTCATGTTGAGATATCCTGCCAACTGAGCCAGCAACAGTAAGAGTCCCTCCAACAGTAAGAGTCCCTCCAAGAGCCGGCCGATATGCTTGTCCCTCAGTTTTTCTTAGCCCTGGGGGTAGTGTTGGTCCTGCTCTGGGAGCAGCTGCTCCTGGAGTTAGCACAGGCAAAACACAGTCAGCAGACCTTGGCTGCAGAGCTGCTGCAGCAGCAGTGACAGAGCCTGGGGAGTCAGTGAGAGAGCAGCGTAGCAGCTCTCAGGCACTGCTGTGGATCTCAGAGGGTCCGAGTTGAGATAACCACACACACAAGCATCCATCCTGGCCCAGAACTCCTTTTCTACTCTCCCCTCTTCCTGGGCTGACCCTCTGGGGACTCAAGAGGGTGACCAGGTAGAATTTTCACTCGATGTGGAGGTGAAAGTGCTCTCTGGGGATTCTGGCCCAGGTGACAATCTATCCACCTTTTCCTTTTCACAATGTGTTCTGGTTACTGTTGACTCTCCTCACTTGGGTCATATTTCAGATAACCCAGAGTTAATCATCTGTCACCCTCCCACTCTAAATACCTTTGAAAGAGATGCAGCCATAACACCAAGTATGGTTTCTGATTGGACAGCACACTTCTTCTCAGAGTCTCACCCTCTTCCTGCCCTTGAGAGATGATCCAGACCCCTGATCCTTGGCCTACTTCTGGGTGATGGGCGGATTAGAGGTGGGGAGACAGGCAGAAGTAACCTGGAGCTTCCTCCAGGCTTCCATAAGCCAGGTCTTGTGCCTGTCTCCAGGGAGCTCCCCACAGCACTCCAGACCTCAGCTGCAGGCAGTAAATTCCCCTGCCTAATCAACCTTCCAGGCAGATTTGCCTCAGTGCATACAGCAGAGACCATAAAGGTGGAAATGTGGGCAGGACGTTCCTGAATGTTGTGTTAAGAGGTTAAGAGGTAAGTGAAGTGTACCCAGAGAGTCTGTGTCACTATTTCCAGAAACCAGCAATCCAGCTGTCTTTACTCAGCAGGTTGAACTATATCAAGAACTATTTGATTGGATGTGTACACAATGTGCGTGCTCCGCTTTATTCTTAACTGACATCTTTAAATTTTGTCCAGAACCACACCACGTCCAGATATCAAAATTTATACTTCTCTATCCCTTCTGTACATACAAGCAGCCAGTGAGATTTAGGAAATTGTTGAGACTTTAGGAAAGCTCCGGTAAGAGGCTCTATTGGGGTCAGGGCCTTTTACGCACCCTTTCTCTTTCTTCAGACCTGAAGTACAGTGTTGCAGATCAGAACTCCATCAGGCATCTTGAGATCACCAACTGTTTCCAAGGAAATAAGCACTAATAATGAAATGACAAGACAGAGGGGTATCCATCTCTGAAGACTCTGGGGAACCACCGTACCAGCCATGGACTACTGACCTCTGACTTAATCACATGTGAGTGGAGATAGCCTGCTCTCCTTTTTAAATTGCTGTGATTTTGAGTTCCTGTGATAGTAGCAGAACGTAATTTCTAACACACATGCACACATGCCAAACATAAGATAAGATGCAAGTAAAAACCAATAGTCAGATTGGAAATTATTCTGTGTATGGAAGTTTAGATAAAGAAAGGATTATGTTCACCACGAAAGGAGCACATGGAGGCCCAGATAGCAGGCCCACTGGAGAAGGGAAGGGCCTGTGAGTTGCTCTTACTTAAGGCAGAGGTCCCTGAAAGCATACTTGGGTGTCCACCCCTCCACAGGCCAGCCTTCACCTGCCCCAGGCAACCTTAGGTCCCCTGCTCGGTGTTCTATTTTATACTGTTTGAGTTTTTTTATTTGTTTTGTTTGCTGACATGTAAACACTAAGGACAAGGGAAAACTTCTTAACCAACTCCGGAAACCCTGAAGCTATGAAAGCAAAGAAAGTCATATTTGAGTATTTAAAAACTACAAGTATTTCCACAGCAAAAGTTATTATAAACAGAGTCAATTAATTATGATGTATTAAATATTTTAATAAAGACAGATCAAGGTTAATATCCCTGATATATCAAGAGCTCTTGAAAATTGAAAAGAAAATTTTAAATCCTATTACAAATTTTGTAGAAATGGCCAATGTACATATTTATGGAAGCTCAAAATTACTACTGGTCAGGGATTTGAAAATTAGTTAATAATGAGACTGGCAAAATAATAAAGAGCATTAAGTCAAATAAACTGACTCAGTGCAGAGGGTGATTTAAAATGCAGACAGTACAGAATCTCAAACTGGTTAATCAGCCAGGTTTTTGTCTTAGTGGCACTAAGGGTAAGTAAGAAGCTAAACATATTAATAAGAGGCTCCATCTCTGTCAAAATCCATCTTTGCTGAATCCATTATCTTCATGTCGACACCTGTCAGCCTGAACGTAAGAAGTACTAGCCCTTATTTCCCCTGCTGTGCCCCTGCTTCCCTCCCCTTCCTCTATTAATACTTAAGATGCCCCACCCATCCTGGCACTTCTCCCCCCTCACATTCTGAGGGTGGCTTGGCAAAGAAGATAAGTATTGAAGGAGGAAAGTTCTATTCTTTCGTACAGCATTTTGTATTCTTTGTATTCTTATATTCCTTATATTCTTTGTATTTTCTAAGTAACACTTCCATGTTTTTTCATTTAATATCTCCATCACTCATCACTCCCCTGCCCAGCACATGGGCCAAGTGGCAGGACAGCATCCTGGGACTCAGATCTAACACTGTGAGGAACTGAAGCCAGGTCTCCAAGGCAGCAAGTCAAAAGGCTGATCTTAACCAGACTCATGAAAAGGAGCTGAGTGACCATGGGCTGTACTTTACAGGAGGAAGGGTCTCAACATCCGTTTCAAGCATTTTATCCAACTATTGATTCTAACGGCAGGAAAGTTTGGCTTCATAGAGATGTGTTCTTCTCCTTAGAGAAGAACAAGTCTGCAGAGCTTCCCAACCTTCCCAACGTCTGGATTACACAGAAAATTAGAACATGTGTCTGGCTTAGTGGAGAGAAAGGCAAAGCTGCCATAGCCAGAGGTGACCCTCTTGGAGCTCCATTCACTCAGCATCTGGGGGAATCAGTTCCTCGGAGCAGCTTTTCACGTATCACCTACTCATGTCCTGTCCTTGCCTCATGGAGAAAATTTCTTTGAGGGCCTGACCTTTGAAGGACATTTGAAATCTCAGAAGAGAAGACAATGACCAAGACATTTAGTGAGTCAGAAATCAGAGCTTTATTATAACATGAGGTAAAGGAGGAAAAGAAGACTTGCAATTGGGGTGTTACATCAAGCACGAAGTTCTTCCAGGGAAGCCCCATGAGTCTTTGTGGTCTCTGCTGACCAATGATTGGAATGAAAGGAAGTGGAAAGAGTATCCATCAGGCTGTAGCAGGTTCTTGGCCATTCAGTACCAAGAGCTCTTCTGTAGCCCAGGTCAGCAGCAGCCCCCAGAGCTGTGGCAGCAGCCAGAGCCCCCGGAAGGTTCACTCTCACAGCAATCAGGGCTCTGGTGCCGGCGCCGGTGGAAGAGACGGGGCCTGTGGTGGCTCAGGCAACAGCCACCAGCCCCAGAGCTGCAGCAGCTCCCGGAGCTGGGACCACAGCAGCCCCCAGAGATGGGACCACAGCAAGAAGAGACTGCAGGGGAACATGGAGCTGGGCACTGGGGTGGACATTTGGGGGGACACTTAGGTGGACATTTTGGGGTACACTTGGGAGGACACTTGGGAGGGGGCTGGCACTGCTGCTGGTTTTGCTGGCAAGACATGCTGGCAGGAGTTTAGTCAACCTAAAAGATAATAATGAAACTCTTTAAATATTTCAAACCAAGGATCATATTATACCTCTTCTAAAATCAGTGCATGTGTAGAAGAAGAAGGATATTTAGATAATACAGTCACATCAGTAACCTGAAAGAAACAGCTTGAATCTTTCCTCCAGATAAAAGTACATAGATAAAAAATCAACAGAATGAGCTTCTTACTCTTCCTTTCAGGGGAAATGGGTTGCTCTATCCTCACAAGCCTGAATAGAGTATTCACAGCTTCCTGAAGTACCTATTCCTTTAATACAAGCCCTAAGGACCAGCTGGGTGTTGCAGGACACACCAAGTGGTCCTCTGGAAAATATTTTGCAATGAAACCTCCAGATAAAAGGGCCTGGCTTGAAGTATTTGCCAGTTTCCATATGTAAATATGTAAACTTTGCCAGTTTCCATAGTGTAAATATGTCCAACATGGCAGTTTTGAAGTTACCAACATGAAGTCACTGAACACAGAATTGGAAAAGATGTGCACAGTTAGCTTTCCCCACCTATATGAGTTCTGGTAGGCCTCAGAGCCTCAACAGATTCGAGGCAGACTGAGTCCCATTCCTGCTCAGTATGGCAGAACACAAGCACACAACTCTTTCTCCAGCCTACCTCCATCCTCCCCATCCCTCTGCCTTGCTCATACCCCTCTGGTATCCCAGGTTGCCACTCACCCTGGTCACACGCAGGAGCACAGATATGTCCCTGGGGAGTCAGAGCAGATGAAGTGCTGAAGCTGGATGTGTCTTTTATAGGGCCCAGGCTTGGCTCTGGAAAGAGCAGGAGGTGGCTCTTGCACAACCAGGCACGTGCTGGGTCATTCCTGACATTCTCCTGCCTCCTAGTCACTGCAATCCAAAGAGGCCTCAGGAGCTTCCAGGACTCCTCTCTGGGGCTGTGGTCTAGAGAGGCTTTAGCCAGTCAGAGCCTCCACCAGGCGGTAACCCTAAAGAGTTAACTTAGGGTACCCAAGGGACCCACACCTGGACAAGATTCTGTTCCCTGCATTTTTTTAATGCATGTCCTCTGAGGAAACATGAGTTCTGAGCCACAGCTTTCCCTGACCTTGTGGAAATGTTCCATTATGACTCCCTCCACCCTGAGCAGTTTCTCTTCCATGTCCTGCTGTGGATCCAGCCATCCCAGGGGGCTTCTACAGCCTTGGTTCTTTCTAGGCATCCCTCCCTTGCCTAGGCTCTCAGCCCTTCCTCCTGGCCTCTGTGTTTCTGCTTTTCCTCCAACTCACCATGGCAAGCAGATTCAGTGGATTAAATCTGAGTTGATTCTGTGGTCTAGAGCAAAGGATATGATTGAGAATAAACAATTCCCTCTAAAATCTAAACATTTCCTTCAGTCGGAGGACTTGTATTGAATGTGCTACTGGAATCAGAAAACTTGCATGTGATAACTGGGTAATCTCTGGAAGTTGCTGTAACAATTATCAATAATTGCTAGAGTATTACTATCATACTTAC
This sequence comes from Pongo abelii, assembly GCF_028885655.2. NCBI lineage: Eukaryota > Metazoa > Chordata > Mammalia > Primates > Hominidae > Pongo > Pongo abelii. The sequence continues at coordinate 97,945,000 of NC_071985.2, forward strand.
TATGAGTGTCAGTTCTCACATGTAATGCCCATTATAAACCTAGCAGTGAGATATACCTATGTATATCTATTGTATATGTATACCTATACCTATGTATATGTATACCTATGTATATATATGTATATATATGTATATATATGTGTATATATGTATATGTGTATATATATGTATATATATGTATACCTATGTATATGTATTGTAATGTAAAGTGAGAAGTAAGAAAGAGCTAAGTATGACATTTTGTGCCTGATAGACCCTTAATAAATATATGTTTAAAAGAAAAACTAATGCTATGTATTGGATACTTGCCCAGGTCTTATGTGTCATTAATTGCCCATATAGAGCCCTTACCCTCAGAGAGCTTAACTCAACCAGACACTTCAATTATTTGAAACCTCTCTTGGGAAGTAGACATCATTTATTGGGGCTCCTATGGAGAGGGAACTCCTTTCCTACCAGGAAGTACAGGGTCAGCCAGGGGTCTAGTTATTCAGAGTTCTGATTCTGGGTTGCACTAGACAGAGTTACCCATTCATTTATTCATTTAGTTTAAACAGATACATTGAGGGCGAACCTTGAAAACATTACACTAAGTGAAAGAAGCCAGTCACAAAAGACTGCATATTGTATGATGTTATTTATATGAAATGTGTAGAGTAGGCAAATCTCTGGAAATAGAAAGGGGATGAGGCTTTAGCCAGTTACAGCCTCTCCCAGGCTGGACCCCTGAAGAGCTGACTCAGGGCACCTGAGGAACAAGAGCCTGGACAAGATTCTGTTCCCTGTATCTCCTTTTACGTTTCTGCCTGTCCTCTGAGAAATATCAGTGGCTTCCAGGTGCTTTAGCAGGCTGGGAGAAATTGGGAAATTACTGCCAAGGGATACAGGTTTTCTTTGCGGAGTAATGAAAATGTTCTAAAATTGTGGTGGTGATTGTCCAATTCTATGAATATACTGAAAACCATTGAATTAACACTTTAAACAAATGAACTACATAATATGTGAATTACGTCTCAATAAAGATGTTAAAAATAGAATTGAAAAAAATAGATATTCACACCTCTGATTAAAACAGAAACAGACTGCGCCTTCGCATTGCTTAATGCCTACTTGGTAGTGGAGGGGAGGATGCAGAGAAAGCATAGTTTCCCATTGTCAGCTTCTAACTGAGGGATTCTGTTCTCTTAGTTATCCAATCCTATTATCAGATCTGATTCCTGCTCTCAGGGAGCTTTTACCTGAAGGATAAAGTAAGTCAACAGTGTGGTCAGAGCAGTGAATTCAAAAGGCATTCTTTGAAAGCCTACAACATTCTTGAATCATGTATATCCAAATATAGGGATATAGAGGTGAATAATAAGTAGCCCATGACCTCAAGGACTGTAGAATTTTTGTAGCCTTTTTGAAGATGACTGCAGACAAACATGGGTCCAAAGAAGATGACGTTTGGGGCCTGGACCTCCTGAGTCACTATTTCCCAGTGTGATTAGAACATGTTAGTTCATTCCACTGTCTTCATGGTGATATCACCCTCAGCTTCCTCATACTCTTTGACAAAGATATTTGTAACAATGTGGTAAGTGAGGAAGTGGGGGAAGCAAGCCAGTGTCTCTGTGTGTGTGTGTGTGCGTGTGTGTTCTGTATGTGTGTATGTTGTATTTATATAAAAATGCAGGTAAAATGAACATGCACATACATGAACATCTGTATCGAGTGGCTGAATAAGCGATGGAAGTTGAATAAGCGATGGAAGATGAATAAGTCCCATTAGGGACCCGATCCCCTGGGAACAAGAATTGGGAGATAAGCAGCTGTTTAACATGTCCCCTTTGTCCCTTTATATCTCAGAAGTGTTGAGAATTGGTTCACAAGTCAGTGAAGAAACACCTGCCTGCAAGTATTCTTGCTTCTGTCACCACAGCCCTCACACCATCATAGGTGATCCCTCTGAGCCAGGAGACCCAGTGTCACACTGTGCATGTTCCCTCAGGGACCAGCCAAACACTTAATTGTTTCATGAGTGGTGGCAGGATCAATGCATGATTGCAGGACCACATGAACAAGTACATAGGTGACATGAGAAGAATGGCCTGGGATTGATTCCAGACATTTCATCTGAAGTTCACCTCATCTGGAAAGTCAGTCTCCTGAAAGCTGATATTTCCAAGTAGCTCCTTGAATTGTCTCCCTGGGAACTTATACTCCATATATTCCAGAAAATTAACCCCCACCAAATACTGGAACTTTATTTTAGCCACAGTACAAGAAAAAGCCTTACCATGTCCCTTGATGTATCTCATCTTATTTAGTAGATTCACTAATCCAAATTTTCCCTTTACTATATCTTTGTAGTCCTTTTCATCTTCTTGTCAATACTGTCTGGCACTTTCTGATTTTGGCCGTCTCCACTCCTGAAAGTGTATGTGTGGAGATAAGGGTTTATTGAATTGTAATTTCCAAAAAGTTAAAAGCATGACTCATATAAATATATAGCAAGCATATTATAAAGATTTGTTTCACTTGTTAATAAGAGAATCAGCATGATGGTAATGCTGGTTCAAAGAATAGGAGAGACCAAAAAAATTCTCGAACAAGTTTGCAAATTTAGATACAAAACTGGTTAAAGTTTTCAAAGGCAATGAAACCATTAGGTTACATTTTCTAGAGCACACAAAATAATTTTCAACTTATAAATCTTCCATAAGTTAAATCTAGCTTTACAGTGTCTGGGCCTTAATCAATACCAAATATATTAAGTAAAATAATTCCACCATTTTTTTAAAAAAACCTAGAGGGTCATATAAACCTTAGGCAAAGTTGTTAGTTACTAGGAAGAAGTAAAAATTTAAAAGACTAATCATAAATCACTTTTTTGCTTAAAGTTTTGGATAAGTTTAACCCCCAATTTCCTAACAAGAGATGGTTTCTCAGAAACTGGGGCTTCAAAATTTCCTAACAAGAGATGGTTTCTCAAAAAACTGGGGCTTCAAAACCCAGGTCCAGAATGGCTTCTTGCTGAAGTCATATTGGCTGATGGACATCAGAGGGGCATGAATTCCAGGCAGAGAGCTGCTGGAGAATTCACGTGTCATGGTCCTGCTAGAGCTGGGATTCACTTCAGATCTTGGTATTAGCATAGCTTATAAGAGATGTCCTAACACTGACCCGCGTCTGTTTTGCCTCATCTGGGACCTGCCATTTTCCTTGCCTGGTTACCAGGGTGAGTTTGCCATGGGGAGCCATCAAACTGGCTCTCAGCAGAACCATATGGGAGTCTTCAGAGCAACACCAGGAGTATGGAATATGAAAGGAGAAGACGGCCCAGCGATAGGGAGGAGCACAGCAGAGGGGTGTCCTGGGCAAAGCAAGAATTGGCCTGTCTAGTTTGTACATACATGTTTATATGACCTAAAGAGGATGAATTTTATACTTAATTCATCAATTCCATGATACACTCCTTACATTGTTTAACAGCCCTTAAATCAGTGTATACCATATGAATGGTGGTGTGTAATAGTTGAATTTGCAAAATTTTTTATTTTCTTGAGGTGCATGAAATAAGGGTGCCCCTTACAACTGATAGCCTCTTTATGTTCATGAAATATAGTAGGTACGAAATGGGCATGTAGATATGAAATGAAATGATGAGAGACAGAAATTGACATTGATTTAGCATTAGTTCTGTTTTCAGGAATGTCACTTCTAACACTTTTAACTTGGGGTTATATGTTTCTTCATAGGTACTAGTAGATACTAATGTATATTATAAACTGTCTGCCAGCACACCGTGAATAGGTTTAAAAGGGCAAAATTATGCCCATCTTGGCTCTAATTTATCTGACTTATTACTCGATTAATTTTCAAGCTCAGATACCTTGCCAAAACACCACCAGTAATGCCAATGCCTTTAAAGGGCCCTCCACAGTGCCACTCCAGTGCACAGCCCATGTTCACCTCCAGTTTTCTTGTGTGACTGACCCCGCATGGGAAGCAGCTACAGCTTCATCAGCTCCCAGAGTTCCAGCTACTGTGCAGTGGTCAGCAGCCTTGTCTGTGCTGTACTGACTACACCTCTGTGGAACCAAAGTGCAAAGGCCAAGGGCCTCCCCAGCCGCATGCTGCGCTCCCTCCCTTCAGTCCTCCTAACATCACAGCCTTGTTGAGACTCATGGGGTTACCAGGTAGAAGGTTCTGTTTTCCCAATATTCTCCAAAGGTCTGTCCAGAAATTTGCCTTTATCCTAAGTGAAAATAAAACCATCATGGCATGTTCTTAGTGTGTCCTGGTCACTGTTGACCCTCTTCTGTCTGTTGGATCATATCTCTAATGACCTCCATGTATCCTCTCAGTCTCTGTGATGGTTAATTTTGCCCAGGCTATCCTATGATATCCAGTTGTTGATCAAACACCAGTCCAGATGTTGCTTTGTGTGTATTTAATCAGTAGACTGAGTAGGCTGATTATCTTTCCCAATGTCAGCCTCATCCTATCAGCTGAAGCCTTTAATAGCAGAGACTGAGGTTTCCAAAGAAGAAGCAATTGTCATCAACACTGCCATATAGAAACTCTGCCTGTTTCCAGACTACTGCCTTGCAGAATTTAGACTCAAGGCTGCAACATCAACTGTTACCTGAATTTCCAGCCTGCTGGCCTGCATATTCATTGCAATTATCATGCGATGATTATGGGGTCTGGCAAGATTTCAGACTTGCCAGCCCCCACAGTCATCACATTAGCCAATTTCCTAATATAAATTTCTCCCTCCGTCTCTTCTATTTCTCTGGAAATCCCTAACTAATACAGTTCTCCTTACCTCCATGTCTTCCCCTGAGGTATAGATTGAGTGGAACTGTACTTTTGGGTCAACTGCTTCCATATGTATATATACATATATACACACACGTGTCTGTACAAATGATAAAAATAACAAAATGTAACATAATGACTGATGCTTGTTGACCACCTATTTTGTTCTAGGTGTTATTTAATTGTTTTACACACATTATCTCATTTAATCCTCATGCCAATCCTGTGATGTAGGTAGTATTAATATCCCCACTATACTAATGAGAAAACCAAGACTCCTAGGACTAAACAAATAGCCCAACTTCACACAGCTGGGAATAAAGTTCAGAAAATTTAACCAAAAAAAATTTTGAGAACTTTAGTATAAGGTCAACAGATTTCTGAGAACAAATTTACACACAGCTTAGATACAGTACCATACACACACACACACACACACACACACACACACACACACAGTGTCAGACCAACTGTCTGGTCCAGATAGCCAACTATTTTGTTTGGTGGGATGAATTTTCCAGATTATTTATAACTATGCTTTCTAAATCTCTCTCTCATACCAAGTCCCTGACAAACTCATTGTCCATGTAACCTCTCTTTCATGCAATATCTATGCACTTACTTCCCAATCAAAACAAAGACAGAACCTATCGTTTTTCATGACCCAGACAGCACTATTTATAGGCTATCACGGGATAAAACTATGTTAATTACATATGATCCCTACACACACACACATCAGTGCCCACACTGCCTATGCCCATTTGTATCCAGTATTTCTATCATTTTAATCACTAGAATTAGAAAAATTTTAGTGTTATATGAATAGGTTACATTAATCAAATATTATAATTGCAATCACTGTCTATCCATGCCTTGGGACTCCCTGGAGCAAGGAACTATTTCCAAAGACTCGGTACTGAGCAAATTAGGTAAACATTAAGCAGCCTTGTGAGAGTAAACGAGAGAAGGATATGATCAGGTGAATTAAAAGAACAGAACATCACTAAAGAGGAAAAAAAAATTGAGGATTTTTTTGGACTGTCTTCTATTAGTAAGTTCAATGTTCAGAGTTCAAAAATCACTCTCACACACACTCATCAAGTATTGCTGACTATGTGGCAAACTCTGGAGTACAACATGATATAAAAGAAATATAATCTCTGCCCACTGTGACTATATTCTTCAGAAAGGACAGAGGCACATGGGTGAAGAGAAAGGTATGAGAAATAGAGATTTCTTTTGTGCAGTATGGGAACTAGCCCAGAAACATTAGTATATCAGGCAAGAAAATTAGGGGATAGCTGCTTTAAGTCTAGCTTGTTGAGAAGATCTTACCATGAGCTGTTTCAATTTCACACATGGTAAATAATGCAGGCCTTTCCAGTTTAACTCCAGAGAACTGGTTCAGATCACAGACTAAGTAGCTATATCACCTAGAGTTATATTCTGAGTACCAGGTACTTGCCTTAGAACCTTAGAAATGTTCTCAAAGTTGTCTGTGCCTCTGTTTTCTCATCTATGAAGTGTGGAAAATAACTGTAATTACCTAATAGCAACATTGTGTGAATTAATTGATCCTTTGGTTGAGTTACACATAAAACACTTATAAAAGTACATATTTTATAACAAGTACAAAAGTTTAGAATTACCTAATTCTACAATTACTGTACAGAGTTCTGAATTAGGTGTGCAGCTGCAGCAATGCAACCAGAATGAGGGTTGACTAGGATTGAAATCTGACCTAGCAAGGCCAAAGAGCAACCATGAAGTGGTAACATGGGGAATGTCTTTCTGAATATTAATGGCTTCGCCAATTAATTAGGAGCAGAGGGAGAATTGTTTAGAAAAAGCAAAGGTATCCTTATTCTAGGTTTACACAGGTGGTCTACTGCTGAATTCACTCTCAGCTTAACTCATGTTGAGATATCCTGAAAACTGAGCCAGCAGCAGGCTCCCTCCCAAGAGCCTGCCAATATACTCATCCCTCAGTCTCAAGTTTTTCTTAGCACTGGAGATACTGTTCATCCTGCTCTGGGAGCAGCTGCTCCTGGAGTTAGCATGGGCACCACAGAGCCACTGACTTTAACTGCAGAGCTGCTGCAGCAGCAGTGACAGAGCCTGGGAAGTCAGTGAGAGAGAAGCGCCGCAGCTCTCGGGCACTGCTGTGAATCTCAGAGGGTCCGAGTTGAGATAACCACACACTCAAGAATCCATCCTGGCCCAAAACTCCTTTTCTACTCTTCCCTCTTCCTGGGCTGACCCTTTGGGGACACAAGAGAGTGACCAGGTAGAATTTTCACTCGATGTGGAGGTGAAAGTGCTCTCTGGGGATTCTGGCCCAGGTGACAATACATCAACATTTTCCTTTTCATAATGTGTTCTGATTACTGTTGACTCTCCTCACTTGGGTCATATTTCAGATAACCCATCTCAGAGTTAATCATCTGTCACCCTCCAGCTCTCAATACCTTTGAAAGAGATGAAGCCATAACACCAAATATGTTTTCTTCTCACCCTCTTCCTGCCCTTGAGAGATGATCCAGACCCCTGGTTCTTGGCCCACAGCTGGGTGATGGATAGATTAGAGGTGGGGAGACAGGCAGAAGTAACTCTGAGCCTACCCCAGACGTCCATCAGCCAGGTCTTGTGCCTGTCTTCAGAGAGCTCCCCACAGCACTCCAGACCTCAGCCTCAGGCAGGGAATTCCCCTGCCTAATCAACCTTCCATGCAGGCTTGCCTCAGGGCATACAGCAGAGCCCTTGGAGGTGGAACTGTGGGCAGGACGTTCCTGAATGTTTGTGTTAAGAGGTAACTGAAGTGCACTCAGAGACTCTGTGTCACTATTTCCAGATAACCAGCAATCCAGCTGTCTTTACTCAGCAGGTCAAACTGTATAGAAAATTACTTAATTGGATAGTGCCCAATATACATGCCCCCTTCATTCTTAACTTATATCTTTAAATTTGGACCAGAACCAAATCATGTTCAGATATCAAAATTTACACTTCTCCCTCCCCCCTTGTATGTACAAGCAGCCAGTGAGATTTAGGAAATTGTTGGGACTTTAGGAAAGCTCAGGTAAGAAAGAGGCTTTACTGGGGTCAGGGCCTTTTACCCACCCTTTCTCCTTCTTCCTACCTGAAGCACAGTCTTGCAGATCAGAACTCTATCAGGCACCTCGAGATCACCAACTGCCTCCCAGGAAACAACTGCTAACAATGAATTGACAACACAGAGGGGTATCCATCTCTGAAGACTCCGGGGAACCACCGTACCAGCCATGGACTACTGACCTCTGACTTCATCATATGTGAGTGGAAATAGTCTGCTTTCCTTTTTAAATTGCTGTAATTTTGAGTTCCTCTGATAGCATCAGAGCATAATTTCTAACACACCTGCACACATGCCAAACACAAAGTAAGATGCAACTAAAAACAAATGTTAGACTGCATAAAGAAAATATGGCACTTATACACCATGGAATACTATTCAGCCATAAAAAAGGGTGAGTTCATGTCCTTTGGGGGGACATGGATGAATCTGGAAACCATTATTCTCAGCAAACTAACACAGGAACAGAAAACCAAACACTGCATGTTCTCACTCATAAGTGTGAGTTGAAAAATGAGAACACATGGACACATGGAGGGGAACATCACACACCAGGGCCTGTCAGTGGGTAGGGGGCTAGGGGAGGGATAGCATTAGCAGAGATACCTAATGTAGTCGATGGGTTGATGGGTGCAGCAAACCACCATGGCACATGTATACCTATGTAACAAACCTGCACGTTCTGCACATGTATCCCAGAACTTAAAGAATAATTTAAAAAAAAACAGTTAGACGGGAAATTATTCTGTGTATGGAGGGTTAGATAGAGAAAGGAAGTTGCTCACCGTGAAAGGAGCACATGGAGGCCCAGATAGCAGGCCCATTGGGGAAGGGAATGGCTGGTGGTTTGCTCTTACTTAAGGCAGAGGTCCCTGAAAGCACACTTGGGTGTCCACCTCTCTGTAGTCCAGCCTTCAACTGCCCCGGGCAACCTTAGGTCCCATGCTTGGCAGTCCATTTTGTACTGTTTGGTTTTTTCATTTGTTTTCTGCTCACATGTAAACACTAAGGACAAGGGAAAACTTCTTAACCAACTCAGGAAACCCTGAAGCTATAAAAGCAAAGAAAGTCATATTTGAGTGTATAAAAACTAAAAATGTTTCCATAGCAAAAGCTATTATAAACAGATTCAATTAAATCTGATGCATTAAATATTTTAATAAACACAGATCAAGGTTAATATCCATGATATATCAAGAGCTCTTGAAAATTGAAAAGAAAATTTAATATCATATTACAAATTTTGTAGAAATGGCCAATGTACATATTTTTAGAAGCTCAAAATTACTACTGGTCAGGGACTTGAAAATTCAGTTAATAATGAGACTGGCAAAAATAATGAAAAGCATCAAGTCAAATAAACTGACTCAGTGCAGTGGGTGATTTAAAATGCGGAGAGTACAGAATCTCAGACTGGTTAAACAGCTGGGTGTTTGTCTTAGCAGCAGTAAGGATGAGGAGGCAGATGAACATCTTAATAAGAGACTCCACCTCTGACAGAACCTCTCTGCACTGAATCCATCATCTTCATTTAGACACCTGTCAGCCTGAACCTAAGAAGCACTAGTCCTTATTTCCCCCTGCTGTGTCCCTTTTCCCTTAACACTGAGAGGAAGAGACGCCAGGTGTCTGAGGGAGCAAGTCAAAAGGCGGATCTTAACCAGACTCACCCTCCTGGGACGGGAGTTCACTGAACATGGGCTGTACTTTGCAGGAGGAGGGGTCTCAACATTCGTTTCAAGCATTTTATTCAACTGTTGATTCTAACAGCAGGGAAGTTTTGCTTCATAGAGACGTGTTCTTCTCCCTAGAGAAGAACAAGTCTACAGAGTTTCCCAACCTTCCCAACGTCTGGAATACACAGAAAATTAGAACATATGTCTGGCTTAGTGGGGAGAAAGTCAAAGCTGCCATTGCCAGAGGTGATCCTCTTGGAGCTCCATCTACCCTGCAGTTGGGGTAATCAGTTCCTCGGAGCAGCCTTTCATGTATCACCTATTCATGTCCTGTCCTTGCCTCATGAAGAGAATTTCTCTGGGGCCCTGACCTTTGGAAGACATTAGAAATCTCAGAAGAGAAGAGAATGACCAAGACATTTAGTGAGTCAGAAATCAGAACTTTATTACAATATGAGGTAAAGGAGGAACAAGAGCCTGGACAAGATTCTGTTCCCTGTATCTCCTTTTACGTTTCTGCCTGTCCTCTGAGAAATATCAGTGGCTTCCAGGTGCTTTAGCAGGCTGGGAGAAATTGGGAAATTACTGCCAAGGGATACAGGTTTTCTTTGCGGAGTAATGAAAATGTTCTAAAATTGTGGTGGTGATTGTCCAACTCTATGAATATACTGAAAACCATTGAATTTACACTTTAAACAAATGAACTATACAATATGGGAATTACGTCTCAATGAAGATGTTAAAATTAGAATTGAAAAAAATATTCACACCTCTGATTAAAACAGAAACAGACTGCGCCTTCACATTGCCTAATGCCTACTTAGTGGGGGAGGGGAGGATGCGGAGAAAGCATAGTTTCCCATTCAGCTTCTAACTGAGGGATTCTGTTCTCTTAGTTATCCAATCCTATTATCAGATCTGATTCCTGCTCTCAGGGAGCTTTTACCTGAAGGATAAAGTAAGTCCACAGTGTGACCAGGGCAGTGAATTCAAAAGGCATTCTTTGAAAGCCTACAACATTCTTGGATCATGTATGTCCAAACATACGGATATAGAGGTGAATAATATGTAGCCCATGACCTCAAGGACTGTAGAATTTTGGCCCTTTTGAAGATGACTGCAGACAAACATGGGTACCAAAGAAGATGATGTTTGGGGCCTGGACCTCCTGAGTTACTATTTCCCAATGTGATTAAAAGATGTTAGTTCATTCCACTGTCTTCTTGGTGATATCACCCTCAGCTTCCTCATACTCTTTGACAAAGATATTTGTAACAATGTTGTAAGTGAGGAAGTAGGGGAGGCAAGCCTGTGTGTGTGTGCGTGTGTGTACTGTATGCGTGTATGCTGCATTCATATCAAAGTGCAAGTGAAATGAACATGCACATACATGAACATCTGTATTGAGTGGTTGAATAAGCGATGGACGAGCTAATGGGATCTGATCCCCTGGGAAACCAGACTTGGGAGATAAGCAGCTCTTTAACATATCCACTTTGTCCCTTTATATATCAGACATGTTGAGAATTGGTTCACAAGTCACTGAAGAAACACCTGCCTGCAAGTATTCTTGCTTCTGCCTCCACAGTCCTCACACCATCATATGTGATCCCTCTGAGCCAGGAGACCCTGTGTCAAGTTGCCCATGTTCCCTCAGGGACCAGCCAAACCATTGCCACACGAATGTTGGCAGGATCAATGCATGATTGCAAGACCTCATGAAGGAGCACATAGGTGTCATGAGAAGAATGGCCTGGGGGTGATTTCAGACATTACATCTGAAGTTCACCTCATCTGGAAAGTCAGTATCCTGCAGGCTGGTCTCTCCATGTAGCTCCTTGATTTGTCTCCCTGGGAACTTAAACTCCATATATTCCAGAAAATTATTCCCCACAAAATGCTGGAAATTTATTTTAGCCACAGTACAAGAAAAGCCTTACCATGTATCTTGATGTATCTCACCTTATTTAATAGATTCACCAGTCCAAATTTTCCCTTTACTATATCTTTGTAGCCCTTTTGATCTTCTTGTCGATACTGTCTGGCACTGTCTGGTTTGGGCCTGTTTTCACTCCCAAAAGAGTAAGTGTGGAGATAAGGGTTTATTTAACTATAACTTCCAAAAAGTTAAAAGTATATTTATATATGTTAATATATAGCAGACATATATCAAAGATTTGTTTCACTCGTTAATATGGGAACCAGCATGATGGTAATGCTGGTTCAAAGAATTGGAGATAACAAAGTATATACAGTCAGAGGAAAAAATTCTAAAACAAGATTGCAAATTTAGATACATACTGGTTACAGTTTTAAAAGGCAATGAAACCATGAGGTTATAAATCTTCTGTAAGTTCAATCTAGCTTTACAGAGTCTGAGCCTTAATCAACACCATATATAGTAAGCAAAATCATCCCACCAATTTTTTTTAAAAAAACCTAGAGTCTTATAAATCTTAGGCAAGGTTGTTAGTTACTAGGAAGAAGTGAAAATTTAAAAGACTGATCAGAAATCACTTTTTGGCTTAATTTTAAGTTCTGGACAATTTTATCCCCTAATTTTTAACAAGAGATGATTTCACAGGAAAGTGGGGCTTCAGAACCCAGGTCCAGAATGGCTCCTTGCTGAAGTCATATTTGGCGATAGACATTAGAGGGGCATGAACTCCAGGCAGAGAACTGTTAGAGAATTCACATGTCGTGGTCCTGCTAGAACTGGGACTCATTTCAGATCTTAATATTAGCATAACTTTTAAGAGATTTCCTAACACTGCCCTGCATCTGTTCTGCCTCATCTGGGACCTGCCATTTTCCTTAGCTGGTTGCCAGAGTGAGTTTACCACTGGGGGCCATTGAACTGGCTCTCGACAGAACCATATGGGAGTCTAAAGAGCAACACCAGGAGTATGGAATACGAGAGGAGAAGAGGGCCCTGCAATAGGGAGCAGGACAACAGAGGGGTGTTCTGGGCAAAGCAAGAATGGCCCGTCTAGTATTTACATACATATTTATATGAGCTAAAGAAGATGGGTTTTATACTTAATTCATCAATTCCATGATACACTCTTCTTACATTTGTTAACAGCCCTTAAATCAGCATATAGCATATGATTGGTGGCATGTAATAGTTGAATTTGCAACATTTTTCTCTTTCCTTATGGTGCATGAAATAAGGGTGCCCCTTACAACTGATACCCTCTTAAAGCTCATGAAATACAGTAGGTAGGAATTGGGTCTGTAGATATGAAATGAAATGACGAGAGATAGAAATTAACATTGATTTAGCATTAGTTCTGTTTTCAGGAATTCACTTCTAACACTTTTAACTTGGGGTAATATGTTTCTTTACAGGTACTAATTAGATACTAATGTATTTTATAAACTGTCTGCCAGCACACCGTGAATAGGTTTAAAAGGGCAAAATTATTCCCGTCCTGGCTCTAATTTTTCTGACTTATTATTCAATTCACTTTCAAACTCAGATACCTTGACAAAACACCACCAGCAATGCCAATGCCTTTAAAGGGCCCTCCACAGTGCCACTCCAGTGCACACCCCATGTTCACCTCCAGTTCTTCCTGTGTGACTGAACCCTGCATGGGAAGCAGCTCCAGCTACTGTGCAGTGTCAGCAGCCTTGTTTGTGCTGTACTGACTATATCTCTGTGGAACCAAAGTGCAAAGTGCAAAGACCAAGGGCCTTCCCAGCTGAATGCTGTGCTCCCTCTCTCCAGTCCTCCTAGTTTTATGCAATATCTATGCACTTACTTCCCAATCAAAACTAAGACAGAACCCATCATTTTTCATGACCCAGACAGCACTATTTATAGACTATCATGGGATAAAACTATGTTAATTACATATGATCACTACACATGCACACCAGCACCCTCACTGCCTATGTCCATTTATATCCAGTATTCCTATCTTTTTAATCACTGGAATTAGAAGAATTTCAGTGTTAGATGAACAGGTCACATTAATTAAATATTATAATTGTAATCACTGCATATCCATGCCTTGGGATTTCCCAGAGCAAAGAACTATTTTCAAAGATTCTGTGCTGAGCAAATTAGGTAATCATTAAGCAGGTCTTACAAGAGTAAATGAGAGAAGGATATGATCAGCTGAATTAAAAAAAAAAAAAACAGAACATCTCTAAAGAGAAAACAATTTGAGGATTTCCTGGACTGTCCTCCATTAGTAAGTTCAAAAATCAGAGTTCATTAATTCACTCTCACATACACTCAGCAAGTATTGTTGACTATGTGGTCAACTCTGGAGATACAACATGATATGAAAGAAATATAGTCTCTCCCCACTGTGACTATGTTTCAGTGTAGAGACAGAAGCTTAACAAATAAAAAAATATATATAATTACTAATTATAAATGGTTCTCAACTTATGATGGTTCAACTTAGGATTTTTCAACTTTATTATTTTGGTAGAAATTATACTTGGGATTTTGAATTTTGATGTTTTCCAAAGCTAGCAATACATCCTATGAATGAAAGTCTGTGTTGATGCCTGGCACACTGCTGCAGCTCCCACTCAGCTATGGGGTTGCAAGCATAAACAGTCAATACCCTATGGTGTACGCTGTTGCCAGATGATCTTGCTCAACTGTTGGCTAATGTAAGTGTTCTACACCTGTTTAAGGAAGGCTAGGCTAAGCTATGATGTTTGGTAGGTTAGTTATATTAAGTGTGTTTTTGACTTAGGATATTTTCAACTCGCCATAGGTTTATCTGGACATAAACCCATCATAAATTGAGGAACATCTGTATAGGCATTCAGGCGGGTGGAAATATCCCATTGCAGGTTTTCAAATGTTGCTAGGAATTCCCGTTGAGACCCAACCTTATTTCTCAAGGCCTTTCCTGACTGACTATTCTGGAGGTCCAACAGAGGTGGGTACTAAGATTGCTTAATAGCTCTCCACCACATCAATCAGAAGGGTCTCTGTAGGCTGGAGAAACTGTAAGCTGGGTGTCTTTGAGACATCCCCACCCCGAGGCTGTAAGAGTGAAAAGGACAAGGAAGAACCACATAGGCATCCTCTCCGGATCACTGCACATTTGGAAATGGGCTTCTATTTTGATGTGTGGATGTCAAGAGGGCTTAATTCAATTATCTTTACCTGTGCATGAGAAGGAACAAAGAATCAGAGCAGGGGATAATATGCTTCCTTCATTTGCACTCAGGGAAACCATGGCAGTCCTCTGCAGAAATCCTCTTTTATGTAACAGCTAGGTCTGCCACAGAGACTGAGCACAAAATTGTACATTTATCTCATATTTTATTATAAGAGCATTTAGGAAACAATGTCTTTTTATATGCAAGGACATTTTCTTTCATAGTCACCTAAAAGACAATTATTTAAAGGAATATTTTGAACATATTACAGTAATATTTTCCCTGATACACCATTATATCCTTAATTTATTTATTTCAATGGTGTGTTCACATTTTAGGTTATTTCGTCTTATTTTATTTATTAAAACAAAGCATTTATGTATTTTTAAAAGTTAATTTCTTTATGTTGGAGGGTTGATTTTTCTTCTATTCATCCAAAGTTAGGAACCTTAGTAGTGTATTCAGGAAGAAGAAATGGGAATTGGTAAGTAGATGGAAACATAAAATATTTAAAAATAGAAGCAAGGAAACTTGAAAATATTTATTGTGGCAAAGCAGCTTGTTCAGAGCAATCACATCCAAACTTCAAGAGAGCAAATTTTGAGCCCAGCCCCAAGTCACTCTGCCAATGGCTGCTTCTGAGACACAGCTCAGGCATAGCAATGCTCTGAGGCAAGAGCTCTTGAAGGGATGAAAGGCACTGATGAACGAGATGCATGAGACTGGTGCAGGTTGTTGGTATTTCGGTCACTCAGGTGATGTTCAAAGTCCTGGTAGCAGCAGCCCCAAAGCAATAGCTGAGGCCCTGATGCCATCATCAGCTGAGACCACAGCAGCCCCAGAGCTAGGCCTAGAGCAGGAAGAGACTTGAACAGGGCACCTTAGGAGGGCCCTTAGGGGGACACTTTGGGGGGCACTTGGTAGTGGGCCCTTTAAGAGGAGGCTGGCACAGCTGCTGGGTTTGCTGGCAGTACATCTTTGTGGGAGTTCAGTCAACCTAAAAGCCAATACAGGTGTTTTATAGACTTGTTAAATCTTAGATCACTGTTTCCTCCTTTGGAATCTACCCTGGGGCTGCTGATATACTGAACAAATCATAACTCCCCCACCCTCCCCCACACACACAGTCAAGCCAAAGCCTCCATCTTGTTCATTTCTCTGTCTCTAAGATATGGCACAGTTCTTGTCACATATATGATGTCCAATAAATGTAGATTTCCCCCTGAAATGGAAGCACCATAACAGCAGGGACTATCCTCCCCTCTTTTGCATACTTCCATATTCCAATGTCTAGAATAACACCAGGTAATTAGTAGGAGCTCAATACATAGCTGGTGATATAGGAATAATATATGAATGAATAAATAAACGAGAAAAGAAAGGTAGCCAAGAAGGGAGGGAGGAAGAGATTGGGGAAGGGAAGGAGGGAGGGAATTATATCTGAGGTAGAGGAAAGGATAGCAGTTGGCATTTCACGGTAATATTGGGTATTGCCATTTTCTCTGTGTGCCTCTGCCATCTTCTCTAAGCATCTAGAAATGGATCTATGAGATGTGAATATCGTGGAATAATCCCTCCCCAGCCAGCTGACTCAGTTGCCAGAAGCCAGACATTGGCAAGAATTTGGACTGGCTAATCCCTCTAATTCTCAGGGACTCTTAATTCCCAGGCTGGATCTTCCTAGGCCAACATCTCAACTCCTATTACCCTCTTTTTTCCTGTCTTTCCTTTCCTCCTGTGATTTTCAACAGCTACTTACCCTTTCAGTTGTGCTCTGTCTAGGCTCCAAAAGATCCACTCACCCTGGTCAGACCCAGGTGTGGAACAGGCAGTCCCCAGGGTGTCAGGGCAGATGAGAAGTGGGGTCCTGACACACATTTTATAGGCAGGCACTCGCCTGACTGGGCCTTAGTGAGCCATGGTTCTGGGTGGAGCAGGAAGTGGTTCCTCCCATACTGAGGCATCTGCAGGGTAATTCCTGACATTTCCCTCCCTGTCTCTTCAAACCATCCTTCCCAGGGAGATACTGAGTTACTCTTCTGAAGCTAGAGAACGAAATCTCATCAAAGTATATTATTTCCTAGGCTGGGACTCCATAAAGCAGCATAGGATTCCTGACCCTTGAGACAAGAATCTGTTTTCTCAAGACTCTATGGTCCTGTTCCTTCTTGGAAATAAATAAATAAGTTTCCTTTCTTCCTAATTCAGTCTGTGATCCAGCTTCTCGCTCTCTTTCTCTTTCTCTTTTCAAAAACATATATTAACTATATCTTTTTAAAGACGACTATTTTTTTAAATTTTTTTTCAAAATAAGGGATCCTATTGCATTCATTGAATGTTGGTGTTCTCCGTGTCTATCAAAGGTCTTCTGTAAGAACTGGATACTTACACTCTTTCCCTTCATAAAGTCTTCCCAATTTTAAGAAACTATGTTTTGCTCTTACATTTTACTTAAACATTTGACATTTCAATGCCTTTCTGCTAGCAAGAAAGAGTATAAATATCTAAGATTTCTTAAAACATCAGGTACAATTGCTTTTGAACTATATAGACCTATTTTCACTTTATAAGTCACATTTTTCTGCCAGTAAAATTGTTACAAGTTCACAAAATGAAATAAGTACATTATTATTTCAGGATATTCTTTTTGTCCATCAGTTCCTCCATGTTAACCTATTAGAGATTTGTATCAGTCTGTGTCCATTCGGGAAAACAGAAACACTCCTTATTTTGACAGAAACAATAAGCATTGGATTAAACAGGTATTAGAGGATTGAAAAGGCAAATATGGAGAATTCTAGCATCACACGGAGTGGCTATTGCCACACTAAGGATAGGGAACAAGGGAAAGGAGTTGGACTTCTTGAAACCTGGGAATTTAGAGGACAGACCTGCAGAGCAATAACCCAAACTTCTGAGGTGGGACACTGGCTAGTGGGGTCGGTGCTTCTGAGGAAAGGAGAAGAGGATGGTTCTGGAAGTGTGGAGAAAACTGGGAACAGGAACCAACTGCTGCTGCCAGATTAAAAAAAAAAAATCTATGGGGTGACACAGGCCTTTCTTTCTCTCCTGACTTCCGCGTCTCTTGCGCCCCCTAGTGACAAAACCTAATAGAGGACTGCCCGCAAAGTAGAACCACAGTTGCAAAGCCCAGGCCAACATCACGAAGTAGAGCCCCGAAGGGTAGTTTGGAGCTGACAGACAAGAGTTTATCAGTCCACAGACAGCTGCTGGGGTAGATGGAGAAAATAGAGAAACATGTTTCAAGCAGGGATGCATGCATGATTCCACACTTTAAAAGTGCAACTAAAGTGAGTAAATGCATAGTAAGTAGATCTATGTGACTCCAATTGAGGGTTTGCATTGCTGAAAAATGGAAAGAGGAAGACTATATTAAAAAGCCAAGTTGTAGTCAGCAGATGAAGCTGAAAATTAGGAGAAAAATTTTTATTTAATTGACTTCCTTCTATCGGTAGTAAGGAGACAGTGCAAGCTTTTGTGCAAGCCTCAAAGTGTTTAGGGTCCAACAGTAGACTGGGAATTAAAAAAAGTCCTCTAGCTCTGGCTTTGCCTGCATTTTCATTTGTGACTTGGGATCAGTCACTTCACCTCTATGAGCATCAGTTTCTCCATCTAAGGTCCCTCTGACTTTAAAAATGTAATGGCGATATAATGAAAGCAGTTTTATGTTTTTTTAAAAGTGCCTATCTGCAGCTCCAACAAGGAGAAGAAGCACGATTATCCTAATATATTTTCTTTTTTAAGAGATATTGTTATGTCACCTAGGCTGGTCTCAAACTCCTGGTCTCAAGCAATCCTCCCTCAGCCTCCTGAGTAGCTGGGACTATAGGCACACACCACCACGCCTGGCTCTAATAGATTTTAAAATGTCTTTTGATAACAAAAAAGTTTAATAAAATTCTAGTGTCAGTCAAAATGAAGAAAAAGAAAAAATAACCTAAACTTGTGAGTTCCAGTTCAAGAAGGCTGACTGAACACATGCTGCAGACTTTTGCTAATTACTGTTTAGTGGAATAAGAATATTCTCTTTGATTACAGGTTTTCAGAGGTCTGTATTGAGAATGGTATTAAAGTTTGTTAAATGTTTTTTTCTGCATCTATTGAGATGATCTTTTTGTTTTTTCTTTAATCTGTAAATACACTGATTACATTGGTAGATTTTCTAATTACAAAACATACCTTCCCTTGAAAACTTTCCTCATTGGATAAGATGAAATAGTTATTGAGAGACCAGTTTTCCTAACTAACATAACTATAAAATTCAGATTAAACCAGAAATTGTGTTTTGGAAGGCAGCAGAGAAGTGCTGAGGCAGTGTGAACTGGAGGAGCTAAGACTCCAGGGAGAGGAGCTGACTTCTGCAACCACTTTTAATCCTGAGAGTATTTGTCAATTCTGGGCAGGTAAAACACTGAGAATCCAGATTTTAAGCATGGAAATAACATAGCTGGGAGACAAAGAAATCAACTGAGCCTGTAGCAGAGACATGGAGGCCCTCAAGTGCACACTTAGTTTTCCCCTAAGGTATTTGACAAGTTCGGGGATATGTAGGACAATAAGCTAAAACCTAAGTGGGAAGTCTCTAGAATGTTGCAAAGCTTTTCGTGGTTTATGAGACGAAGATTAGAGTTCAGGAATATATCCATTAACTATGGCCTCAATTATAGCGCACAATGACAAAGTAATAAACAAAATACATAGAACAATTATTTATTTAGTTTGTGAGAGTGCAGGTCTTCAGGGTGATGGAGACCTAGGCTGGTCTCAGCTGGTGGCTCAGCTCTGCTCCACAGGTCTTTCATTCCTCCTTTTGGGGCCTGTAGGCTATCTTGGACATGTTTTCCTTGTGGGCGTGGGATACCATCATTGCTGCCTTATTCTATTGACCAAAGAAAACCAGAAGGCCAAACTTGAGGTCAAGGGATTAGGAAATATATTTTGCTCCTCAGTGAGGGGAACTGCAAAGTCACAATGCATAAGGGCATGAATACTGGTAACAATGCAATCTATCTCTACCATGGAAAACCAAGGGAGGGGAGGCATCACCAAATACTTCAGACAAATTCTAGGTTTATCGAAGACTTGAAAGGAGAAGAAAAGCATATATCTTTATTCAGAAAAAATAAAAGCAAATGTATATTATGTTATCTGAGTGAAAAAATAATTTAAATATTTAAAATTGAGGAAAACATAAATGTGTATACCCAGAAAACAATGCAATAAAATGAGACGGCACACAATATGAAAAATTTTACCATAAATAAAGCAAAAATGTATATGAGTGACAACTAATTGTGAACAAATGAACTTTGATATGTATGCATAGTTAGTCTAAATGAAGAATGGAAATGAGCAATATAAGTCTTCTGTTAGGATTCTTAAAATATAAAGAACATACTTCAGGGGAAATTTTGGCAGTCAACATGCATGTACTACCTGGATTATCTCTTGTCCCGTTTTACTGCTCTTGTGCACACTGACCACCCCACCCCCCACCTTCTGGTGTTTTCTCACCTTCAACAGCCAGCACCTGCAGCTCTTCATCAGTATCTAGGCTGCCCTTGAGTTCTGGAGCCACTTTGCCCATACATGCAGAGAGCTGGAAGTACTAGGGATGTCCAGGTGTGGGCAGGTCCTAAATTCCCTTAGTTTTCTCCCATCTGAGAATGTCTCTATATCACCTTCATTGTTGAAAGACAGAAGATTATTTGCCGCACATAAATATCTAGTTGACAATTGTCATTTTTGTTGTTTTCCTTCAGTACTTTAAAAACGATAAGCTACTTTCTTTTGGCCTCTGTGATTTCCGATAAGAAATCTGCAATGATTTGAATGTTTGCTCCTGTTTTAGTGATGCATCATTTTTTCTGGCTGTTTTCAAGATTACTCCTTTGTCTTTAGTTTTCAGCTGATGTTACCAGGTTTTTTTGAGCTTAGCTTGGGATCACT
This sequence comes from Pongo abelii, assembly GCF_028885655.2. NCBI lineage: Eukaryota > Metazoa > Chordata > Mammalia > Primates > Hominidae > Pongo > Pongo abelii. The sequence goes on from NC_071985.2 coordinate 97,965,703, forward strand.
CTTGGTGATTTCATGAGTTTTGGGTTCACTCTGATTCTTGAATCTGTATGTTTATTTCTTTTACTAAACTTGAAAAGTTTCAACCATTATTTCTTCACACATTTTTTTCAGTTCTACACTCATTCTTCTGTCTTTCTGGGATTTCAATGGCATAAATGATAGATTTTGTTATTGTCTCACAGATCCCTGATGCTCTGCTAATTTCTTGTTTGTTTTTCTCTCTGTTGTTTAGATTAGATTATTTCTCTTGATCCATTTTCAAGTCTACTGACTCTTTGTCATCTCCATTCTGCTATGAAATTTATCCAGTGGCTTTTTGAAAATTTAATTATTGTGTTTTTTAGTGTTAACATTTGTATTTGGTTCTTCTTTATATTATTATCTTTGCTGAGACTTTTTATTTTAACATTATTTCAATAGTGTTTATAATTGCTCATTTGAGCATTCGTATAACAGCTGCTTTAAAGTCTTTGCCAGATAATTTCAATATTTGTGTTATCTGAGCATTGGTTTCTGTTTATTGTTTTTTCCCATGTGAGTGACATTTTCATGGTTCTTCTTTTGTAAGGTAATTGTTTGTATACTGGATATTTTTAACATTCTAACCAAGACTCTGGATCTTGTTTAAATTTGATGGAAAATGTTGATGTTTTCATTTTAACGGGCAACCTTCTATGTAAAACTATTCCAATTATCAATTAAGTTTTTGAAATTTTTGTAGTGCTGTTCATAACTGTCCAGAGTGAGTGCCAACCAGCATCAGCCTGAGATCTGGGAAGTAGAACCTCTATTAATAAGTTATCACGTTTTTGTCTGCTAATGAGGATCAGATCCTTGCACATGTGTCCTTGTAGCAAACTCTGGAATTCATAAACAATTTTGTGGGGTCTCTTTCCTGAGCTTCTGTCTCTCCCTCTGCAATCTCCTCAGTACTTTCAGGTTCAGCGAGGCTTACCTTCATGGTCTTCTTGCCAGAAATTGAGCCTCTAGTTGCCCTTCTCTGCCACACATTTATATGACTAGGCCCATGTCTAGGACCAAGAATTGGGAAGACAGCGAGAGAAAGAAAGCAATAGGAGTTGGCCCCACCCTTTTGGGATTACAGCTCCATGAAATGGAGAAGGAGTTCCTCTTCTCACATTATACTCCTGCTAGCTCCCTTATCAGCTGCTGTCACTGCCATCCACCATGGAGTTGCCTGAGATATGGGGTATGAAAGAACAAGGAGATTGAAATGGGAGACTTCCACATCTTCTATGGGCTTACCCTTTTGCTCCTCAAGCCAGAACTAGCTGACTTCTTCAAAAACTTTGTATCTGCCCCACAGCGCTCATTTCCAGGTTTCCACCTGCATTAAGTTCAGGCCAGGAGAAACCAAAGGAGGAAAAGGGAAGCTATGCACCTTTTCAGTTCTACCTTTTGAATTCTCATGTCCTTCCCCTGTCTGTCTGCTGTGATTTCTAGCTTCCAACTAGCTAGTTCCTGTCAGTCTTCCCAGGTTTTATGGTTGCATTGAGTGGAAGAAAGAGAATTTTACTCCATACATAGATAAAAGTCTCTGAATTATAATGTGAAGTATTTATTCTAATTCATTGTCTTCCTTTCCTTCTTCAGGTATACAAATTATATGTAAATTAGATCTCCATTGTCTGTCTTCTATATTCATTACCTTCTGTCTTACCCTTTAGGGGTTTTTCTTGTTGTTGTTATTCTTTTATATTTTCTAACTTGTGCGTCCCTTACTGTACATTTAGTTGTATTTATTATTCCTTGGACATCTCATAAGGAGTTTTGTATTTTGATTCAATTTCTTTTTTCTTGTCTTTTGATTCAATTTCTTTTCATATTCAGTATATTTATAATACTTTTTTTAAAAAGTATTAGTCAGGGGCAAAAAGCGCTGATGAATTAAGAATTTACTTCATAGAATATCAAAGAATCTTATGTATTCATTTTAAACAATGGTGAATTATTTCTAATACCTCTGATGTTAATGGAATCTTTTTCAATGCTTGTGACTTTATGTTCTTATCATTTAAGCCTGTGAATTCATACTCTGCTAGGGAGTATTAGAGATTCTGACTGGAAATAATTACAAGGGAAAGGCTCCAGTGTCTCTGTCAAGCCCCCAGTGAGGTCAAGGCCCCAGTTTATAGTCCAAGCATCAGGAAACCAGCTCATCAGGTGAGGACTTTACCTCAGTACTTCTCCTTCCCCCACCCTGGCAAAAAATATTACCTACCTTTTAGATTGTAGTCTACCACCTTCTAGGGGGTCAGAGAAAGAGGGATGAGGATGTGAAACTCAAACTAATTTAATTCCCAACCCTTTTCCTGAGTTCTTCACAAGAGCAGGGTTTCTCTATGTTTCCCTGGCTTTACTCAAGAGGGGACTTAATCCTCCGTGGTAGCTCCCTGACCACCATACCCTGGGGTCTGAAAATAGTTGAAAGGAAAACTTGCCAAGAACTCTCATCCTTAAGAATGAGAAATATTTTTAAATAGAGGAGTCCCAATTCCAGAATAGGCAAACAAACAAACAACAACAACAACAACAAATACCCAGAAAACCCATCCTGGCAAGACTAATCTAGGTTAAAAAAAGAGAAGTTATCATCAAATATTATAAATTAAAAAGTTATGTATCTTCATAACAGTAATAAAGCAGAGAACAAAATATAAAAATAAAAGACTGTCAATAACTATACACTGCCAACGTTGAAAGCTTAGACAAAATGGAAAACATACATTAAAAAGTATAGTCTAGTAAAATAAGCTCAAGAAGAGACAAAAAGTATGAATTCTCTTATAACTAGTTGAGAAACTAAAGTACTATTAAGAAACATAGAAAACAATGGCCAAAATTGTTTTCTAGGCAAACAGTACAAAACTATAAAGGAGTAGATTGTTTCAAATTTATTTAAGCATATTGGGCATAAAAATTCAATCATTTGGAAAAGCAGATTAGCACTCCATTATAAATTTAAATTCTTAGCTACTAAATACACCAAGATTCAGCAATTCTGCTCCTAGAAGACATGTACAAGAATGCTTAGAGTAAACATCTGAAAACCACAAAACTGCCAAATCCAGAGACGTCCTTTGGTTTTGCACAGACACACTTACCAGGAAGAGTCTCAGAATTAGCTCAGGCTGCAGAGGTGTCCAAAAGGATGAAGAAGAAGAACCAGGGACACCTTTCATAGGAGGAGTCCCCAGGCTGGGCTCAGAGATGAGCCTTGTCTCTGGAAAGAGCAGGAGAAAATCTCTCACAACCAAGGAACACTTAGGGCCATTCCTGACATTCTCCTTCCGAAAGAGCTGCAGTAGCACTCTGGCCTCTCACTGGGACCCAAGACCTGTGGGCCTTCAATAGGTCACACCCTTTCCCAAATATAAGCCTCAGATGGCCTGAGATCCCAAGAACCTGGTCACTGGGCTGAGGCTCTAAGGCCCGGGTTGCTGCGTGCCAGTCCCTTCTCATGAAATAGGTGGTCACGTCTTTCTTGCCAGGCTTTGTGAGGTGGGGCTTAGATGAGACAAATAGGAAAGAGAGGATAGAAAACTTTAAGAGAGTTTTTTCAAAATAATCTACAAGACTGGATGTCCCTTTGTGTATATATGATGGGGAAAAGGGATAGATCAAAGATTATACCAAGATATCAAATGTCTTGACCAGAGAAATGATCATGTGGTGGAAAGAGAACAAATATTGGGAGGGGTGTAGATTTGAGGTCCTAGCAAGACCTTCTGATGAATGAAGAGGTTCTGGAGACATTTAGAGATACCACCTTGGAGGTTATCGATTCCCAGTCTAAAGGGACTTGGAGATAAACTTCTGAAATCATCACCCTGGCATTCATCATTATTTACTCATCCATCTAACATAATTATTTATTTATTTGAACAACCACTTTACAGGGAACCAAGAGGATGAGTACAGGTTTTCTTTACTCAGGAGCTCTCACATTCTGATAGGATCAGAATTGTAGAGATAAACACACATATTTTATAATGTTTTAAAATACTAGTAAGAAATCTTATGGAGTAGGGACAACTTTGTGAAATAGTATGCTGTTTCATATGCATTTCGGTTCATGGAACAGTGAGAAGGCACACTAAAAAAACTTGGACACCGGTGGGTGTAATGAAGTGCTTCTCTATCCCCCAGCTACCAAAAACCAGGGGAATTGGCTTTTTTGTGCTTTAGTACTCACCGCCAATTAAGTATATAAGTGTGTGTGTGTTTGTGTGTGTACATGCATGGATACACACACACACACCACATGTAAGTGCCCATACACTTCAGTCCTGCCTCTCACTCCATCATGGTTGCTACAAACATCTCTTCACAGAGAATGAGGAAACTCAGGCTGACAACACCAAAGAAAAAGTTGGACTAAGCAAAGTATCTCACATATCTCATTGCAAAGTAATGATTCAGGAGATGAAATTCAGAGCCACCTGCTTTGGACCTTATGAGCTTTTCTCATGCAAAGAAGTGCTTCAGAGATTCTAGTGGACTGTGAGCCTCTCAAGGTTAGAGGTTGTGTCTGATTCACCTCCAAATCCCAAATTCCAGACTGATGTCCACAGACCTCATCTGGTGTGCTAAATGAATGTCCATTTAACCAAACACTTTGTTCATTTTTTTATCCATTTTACATTTGGCCTGAAAGCTTGTGGAGGGTAGGGACCTTGTCCGAAAATAGGTAATAAATAAATTGAGAATGGAGCACCTCTAAAAGAGACTTTTTGAGGTCATACGTTTCTCCTTATTTGGGAACCTCAGTGAGGGAGTGGCCACTGCCATTTAGTTCACAGCTTTATTCTGCTTCTCAAACAATGAATGGTACAATGACTGCCTTCAATAAATGAAAAAATCTGTCTAACTCAAACTCTTCCCTGATTTTTCAATGTCAGGCTGTACTCAATCCCTCAGTCAATGTCATCTCCCATTCCTCATTCCCAGGGATAACTGGGCTCCAGATTTAGAAGCTCCCTAGCATGGCAAGCCCTTCTCAGGCCACTTGTCAGAGTTTAGGGATAAGCTCCTTAAAAGCAGCAACCATAAGTGACCATCTTTTGACCGCCCCATAAGGCCTAGATGCTGTTCATTTGTTTTAGCATGCATTATTGAGCATCTTCTATGTACCAAACATATGCTACATATTTTCTTTCTTAATGTTCAAATTAATGAGTATTAGGGTACTCATTGATCATTTAAAAAAGAACACAGGGCTGGAGCCAAGATGGCTGAATAGGAACAGCTCCAGTCTACAGCTCCCAGAGTGAGCAACACAGAAGATGAGTGATTTCTGCATTTCCATCTGAGGTACTGGGTTCATCTCACTAGGGAGTGCCAGACGGTGGGTGCAGGACAGTGGGTGCAGCACACCATGCACGAGCCGAAGCAGGGCAAGGCATTGCCTCACTCGGGAAGAACAAGGGGTCAGAGAGTTCCCTTTCCTAGTCAAAGAAAGGGGTGACAGACGACACCTGGAAAATCCAGTCACTCCCACCCCAATTCTGCGCTTTTCTGACGGGCTTAAAAAATGGCACACCAGGAAATTATATCCTGCACCTGGCTTGGAGGGTCCTACGCCCACGGAGTCTCACTGATTGCTAGCACAGCAGTCTGAGATCAAACTGCAAGGCGGCAGACAGGCCGCGGGGGGGTGGGGCGCCCGCCATTGCCCAGGCTTGCTTAGGTAAACAAAGCAGCCAGGAAGCTCCAACTGGGTGGAGCCCACCACAGCTCAAGGAGGCCTGCCTGCCTCTGTAGGCTCCACTTCTGGGGGCAGGGCACAGACAAACAAAAAGACAGCAGTAACCTCTGCAGACTTAAATGTCCCTGTCTGACAGCTTTGAAGAGAGCAGTGGTTCTCCCAGCACGCAGCTGGAGATCTGAGAATGGGCAGACTGCCTCCTCAAGTGGGTCCCTGACCCCTGACCCCTGAGCAGCCTAACTGGGAGGCACCCCCCAGCAGGGGTGGACTGACACCTCACACGGCCAGGTACTCCTCTGAGACAAAACTTCCAGAGGAACGATCAGACAGCAGCATTCGCAGTTCACGAAAATCTGCTGTTCTGCAGCTACCACTGCTGGTACCCAGGCAAATAGGTTCTGGAGTGGACCTCTAGCAAACTCCAACAGACCTGCAGCTGAGGGTCCTGTCTGTTAGAAGGAAAACTAACAAACAGAAAGGACACCCACACCAAAAACCCATCTGTACATCACCGTCTTCAAAGACCAAAAGTAGATAAAACCACAAAGATGGGCAAAAAACAGAGCAGAAAAACTGGAAACTCTAAAAAGCAGAGCGCCTGTCTTCCTCCAAAGGAACGCAGCTCCTCACAAGCAACGGAACACAGCTGGACGGAGAATGACTTTGATGAGTTGAGAGAAGAAGGCTTCAGATGATCAAACTACTCTGAGCTAAAGGAGGAAATTCAAACCAAAGGCAAAGAAGTTGAAAACTTTGAAAAAAATTTAGACGAATGTATAACTAGAATAACCAATACAGAGAAGTGCTTAAAGGAGCTGATGGAGCCAAAAGCCAAGGCTCGAGAACTACGTGAAGAATGCAGAAGCCTCAGGAGCTGATGTGATCAACTGGAAGAAAGGGTATCAGTGATGGAAGATGAAATGAATGAAATGCAGTGAGAAGGGAAGTTTAGAGAAAAAAGAATAAAAAGAAATGAACAAAGCCTCCAAGAAATATGGGACTATGAGAAAAGACCAAATCTCTGTCTCATTGGTGTACCTGAAAGTGACGGGGAGAATGGAACCAAGTTGGAAAACACTCTGCAGGATATTATCCAGGAGAACTTCCCCAATCTAGCAAGGCAGGCCAACATTCAGATTCAGGAAATACAGAGAACGCCACAAAGATACTCCTCGAGAAGAGCAACTCCAAGACACATAACTGTCAGATTCACCAAAGTTGAAATGAAGGAAAAAATATTAAGGGCAGCCAGAGAGAAAGGTCGGGTTACCCACAAAGGGAAGCCCATCAGACTAACAGTGGATCTCTCGGCAGAAACTCTACAAGCCAGAAGAGAGTGGGGGCCAATATTCAACATTCTTAAAGAAAAGAATTTTCAACCCAGAATTTCATATCCAGCCAAACTAAGCTTCATAAGTGAAGGAGAAATAAAATACTTTACAGATAAGCAAATGCTGAGAGATTTTGTCACCACCAGGCCTGCCCTAAAAGAGCTCCTGAAGGAAGCACTAAACACGGAAAGGAACAACTGGTACCAGCCACTGCAAAATCACGACAAATTGTAAAGACCATTGAGGCTGGGAAGAAACTGCATCAACTAATGAGCAAAATAACCAGCTAACATCATAATGACAGGATCAAATTCACACATAACAATATTAACCTTAAATGTAAATGGGCTAAATTCTCCACTTAAAAGACACAGACTGGCAAATTGGATAAAGAGTCAAGACCCATCAGTGTGCTGTATTCAGGAAACCCATCTCATGTTCAGAGATACACATAGGCTCAAAATAAAGGGATGGAGGAAGATTTACCAAGCAAATGGAAAACAAAAAAAGGCAGGGGTTGCAATCCTAGTCTCTGATAAAACAGACTTTAAACCAACAAAGATCAGAAGAGACAAAGAAGGCCATTACATAATGGTAAAGGGATCAATTCAACAAGAAGAGCTAACTATCCTAAATATATATGCACCCAATACAGGAGCACCCAGATTCATAAAGTCCTGAGTGACCTACAAAGAGACTTAGACTCCCACACAATAATAATGGGAGACTTTAACACCCCACTGTCAACATTAGACAGATCAGTGAGACAGAAAGTTAACAAGGTACCCAGGAATTGAACTCAGCTCTGCACCAAGCGGACCTAATAGACATCTACAGAACTCTCCACCTCAAATCAACAGAATATACATTCTTTTCAGCACCACACCACACCTATTCCAAAATTGACCACACTGTTGGAAGTAAAGCTCTCCTCAGCAAATGAAAAATATCAGAAATTATAACAAACTGTCTCTCAGACCACAGTGCAATCAAACTAGAACTCAGGATTAAGAAACTTACTCAAAACCGCTCAACTACATGGAAACTGAACAACCTGCTCCTAAATGTCTACTGGGTAAATAACAAAATGAAGGCAGAAATAAAGATGTTCTTTGAAACCAACAAGAACAAAGACACAACATACCAGAATCTCTGGGACACATTCAAAGCAGTGTGTAGAGGGAAATTAATAGCACTAAATGCCCACAAGAGAAAGCAGGAAAGATCCAAAATTGACACCCTAAGATCACAATTAAAAGAACTAGAAAAGCAAGAGCAAACACATTCAGAAGCTAGCAGAAGGCAAGAAATAACTAAAATCAGAGCAGAAATGAAGGAAATAGAGACACAAAAAACCCTTCAAAAAATTAATGAATCCAGGAGCTGGTTTTTTGAAAGGATCAACAAAATTGATAGACCACTACCAAGACTAATAAAGAAGAAAAGAGAGAAGAATCAAATGGATGCAATAAAAAAGGATAAAGGGGATATCACCACCTATCCCACAGAAATACAAACTACCATCAGAGAATACTACAAACACCTCTATGCAAATAAGCTAGAAAATCTAGAAGAAATGGATAAATTCCTCGACACATACACTCTCCCAAGACTAAACCAGGAAGAAGTTCAATCTCTGAATAGACCAATAACAGGCTCTGAAATTGTGGCAATAATTAATAGCTTACCAACCAAAAAGAGCCCAGGACCAGATGGATTCACAGCCGAATTCTACCAGAGGCACAAGGAGGAACTGGTACCATTCCTTCTGAAACTATTCCAATCAATAGAAAAAGAGGGAATCCTCCCTAACTCATTTTATGAGGCCAGCATCATCCTGATACCAAAGCCTGGCAGAGACACAACAAAAAAAGAGAATTTTAGACCAATATCCTTGATGAACATTGATGCAAAAATCCTCAATAAAATACTGGCAAACTGAATCCAGCAGCACATCAAAAAGCTTATCCACCATGATCAAGTGGGCTTCATCCCTGGGATGCAAGGCTAGTTCAATATACACAAATCAATAAATGTAATCCATCATATAAACAGAACCAAAGACAAAAACCACATGATTATCTCAATAGATGCAGAAAAGGCCTTTGACAAAATTCAACAGCCCTTCATGCTAAAAACTCCCAATAAATTAGGTATTGATGGGACGTATCTCAAAATAATAAGAGCTGTCTATGACAAACCCACAGCCAATATCATACTGAATGGGCAAAAACTGGAAGCATTCCCTTTGAAAATTGGCACAAGACAGGGATGCCCTCTCTCACCACTCCTATTCAACATAGTGTTGGAAGTTCTGGCCAGGGCAATTAGGCAGGAGAAGGAAATAAAGGGAATTCAATTAGGAAAAGAGGAAGTCAAATTGTCCCTGTTTGCAGATGACATGATTGTATATCTAGAAAATCCCATTGTTTCAGCCCAAAATCTCCTTACGCTGATAAGCAACTTCAGCAAAGTCTCAGGATACAAAATCAATGTACAAAAATCACAAGCATTCTTATACACTAGTAACAGACAAACAGAGAGACAAATCCTGAGTGAACTCCCACTCACAATTGCTTCAAAGAGAATAAAATACCTAGGAATCCAACTTACAAGAGACGTGAAGGACCTCTTCAAGGAGAACTACAAACCACTGCTCAAAGAAATAAAAGAGGATACAAACACATGGAAGAACATTCCATGCTCACGGGTAGGAAGAATCAATATCGTGAAAATGGCCATACTGCCCAAGGTAATTTATAGATTCAATACCATCCCCATCAAGCTACCAATGACTTTCTTCACAGAATTGGAAAAAACTACTTTAAAGTTCATATGGAACCAAAAAAGAGCCCACATCACCAAGTCAATCCTAAGCCAAAAGAACAAAGCTGGAGGCATCACGCTACCTGACTTCAAACTCTACTACAAGGCTACAGTAACCAAAACAGCATGGTACTGGTACCAAAACAGAGATATAGACCAATGGAACAGAACAGAGCCCTCAGAAATAACACCACGTATCTACAACTATCTGATCTTTGACAAACTTGAGAAAAACAAGCAATGGGGAAAGTATTCCCTATTTAATAAATGGTGCTGGGAAAACTGGCTAGCCATATGTAGAAAGCTGAAACTGGATCCCTTCCTTACACCTTATACAAAAATTAATTCAAGATGGATTAAAGACTTAAACATTAGACCTAAAACCATAAAAACCCTAGAAGAAAACCTAGGCAGTACCATTCAGGACATAGGCATGCGCAAAACTTCATGTCTAAAACACCAAAAGCAATGGCAACAAAAGCCAAAATTGACAAATGGGATCTAATTAAACTAAAGAGCTTGTGCACAGCAAAAGAAACTACCATCAGAGTGAACAGGCAACCTACAAAATGGGAGAAAATTTTTGCAACCTACTCATCTGACAAAGGGCTAATATCCAGAATCTACAATGAACTCAAACAAATTTACAAGAAAAAAACAAACAACCCCATCAAAAAGTGGGCAAAGGATATGAACAGACACTTCTCAAAAGAAGACATTTATGCAGCCAAAAAACACATGAAAAAATGCTCACCATCACTGGCCATCAGAGAAATGCAAATCAAAACCACAATGAGATACCATCTCACACCAGTTAGAATGGCAATCATTAAAAAATCAGGAAACAACAAGTGCTGGAGAGGATGTGGAGAAATAGGAGCACTTTTACACTGTTGGTGGGACTGTAAACTAGTTCAACCCTTGTGGAAGTCAGTGTGGCGATTCCTCAGGGATCTAGAACTAGAAATACCATTCGGCCCAGCCATCCCATTACTGGGTATATACCCAAAGGACTATAAATCATGCTGCTATAAAGACACATACACACGTATGTTTATTGCGGCACTATTCACAATAGCAAAGACTTAGAACCAACCCAAATGTCCAACAGTGATAGACTGGATTAAGAAAATGTGGCATATATACACCATGGAATACTATGCAGCCATAAAAAATGATGAGTTCATGTCCTTTGTAGGGACATGGATGAAATTGGAAATCATCATTCTCAGTAAACTATCACAAGGACAAAAAACCAAACACCGCATATTCTCACTCATAGGTGGGAATTGAACAGTGAGAACACATGGATACAGGAAGGTGAACATCACACTCTGGGGACTGTTGTGGGGTGGGGGGAGGGGGGAGGGATAGCTTTAGGAGATATACCTAATGCTAAATGACAAGTTAATGGGTGCAGCACACCAGCATGGCACATGTATACATATGTAACTAACCTGCACATTGTGCACATGTACCCTAAAACTTAAAGTATAGTAATAATAAAATTAAAAAAAAAGAACACAGATGCCTAGGAAACATGAGTGACATTTCAAAGGTCATGAGTTACAGCTAGAATTGACACCAGGTTCCCTGACTGTAGTTACAGAGACCTGACCTCTATAGCCTGCCTTCTTCTTGCCAAATTAAGAAAGAGTTAATTGTTTTGACTAAATCAGCTCAGTCATCACTATCCTCACAACTAAAATAAATCCGAATAGCACAGCTGCTTCTCAGAGGACAGCTGAGGGAGAAGCAGAGACCCAAAGTCCACCCTGAAGGACAGATTCCAGGAAGGATGGCTGGGTGGGGAGGGTTCTTCCTAATTCAAAACTCCAGAACAACCAGCCTAGGAATGGCTGTTACCTAAAGCAGGACCTCAAAGACAAACTCCAAATGTGGGGAAAATCAGAATGGAATGCTTCCACAATGAAAAATAAAAATGAAAAATAAAAATAAAAAATAAAATGTGGCTTTGACCTGAGTTTTCCCAAAGAACAAACAGCATCTTTATCCAGACATTGGCTCCCTGTGCATCCCAAGTTAACTCTTCAGAGCTCCAGCCTAGAAGAGGGTGCAACTGGATAAAGGGTGTCTAGACCCTAGCCCCAGAGAGAGGTCCTGGGAGCTCCCAAGTCCTCCTTGATTTGCAGGGACAAGGAGAGAGGGAAACATCACAAATCACCCAGCACATGCCTGGTTGGGCAAGAGCCACTTCCTGCTCTTACTGGAGCCAAGCCTGGGTCTATAAAAGACACATACCCAGCTCCAGCACCTCATCTGCTCTGACTCCCTAGGGACATGCCTGTGCTCTTTTGTGTGACCAGGATGAATGAGAACCTGGGAGACCAGAGGGGTTGGAGAAGGACAGAGAGATTGGAGGAAGTAAAGAGTCTTAGGAAAAGAAATCAAATGCATTTGATTTCTGCCCTACTGAACAGGAATAAAATTCAGAGGGAGAGGAAACTATTGCCTTGTGGCTTAAGATGTCAGTGGCACTTTGCCACTCTGGAAACTGCCCTGGGCCAAAAGGCAAGTTTGCCAACCTCATCTATTTTAGGGGCTTGTTTTTATAATAATATGGTGGCACTTCAGAGAGTTTTGAATGCTGCATGCAGGACTATGAAGACTGAGAAATCCTTGTGTCCTTTTATAAAGGAGAATAAGATGTTGTTTACTACATCTGCATTTTAAATCTATGTACTTTTAATTAGAGGAAACATTTATATGTTTCCTCTGGATGCTTATTCATGTTTTCTAAATATCATTTACTATCGCCCTTCATAGTGATTCTAGAGGAGGTAAAAAACATGCCCCTTGATTTAACTAATCCATACCATGTCATTATTCTCTTCCAGGTTGATTGAACACCTGCCCAGATGTCCTGCCAGCAGAACCAGCAGCCGTGTCAGCCCTCTGCAAAGTGCCCTTCTAAGTGTATTCTGAAATGCCCCCCAAAGTGTCCATCCCAGTGCACAGCACTATGCCCAGTCTCTTCCTGCTGCAGCTCCAGCTCTGGGGGCTGCTGTGGCTCCAGCTCTGGGGGCTGCTGCAGCTCAGGAGGTGGTGGCTGCTGCCTGAGCACTACAGGTGCCACAGGTCCCACTGCCACAGACCCCAGAGCTCCAGCTACTGTGAATGTGAGCCTTCACAGGGCTCCAGCTGCTGCCACAGCTCTGGGAGCTGCTGCTGACTTGGGTCCTGAGGACCTCTGAAGTACACATGGGACAAAGCATCAAACAATTTGCTTCTCATTCTTCCATTCCCTCATTTCAACATCCTGGGGATGGTAGATCGCAAAGCTAACTCAGGCATTTCCACACGTAGAACATTCTGCTTATCTTCCATTTTCTTTGCAAAAATAAAGTTCCTGTTTCCTACTTAAAGTGTGCCCTGGTCACTCTCTCAGCCCTGCATAGTCCAGAATCATCAGTGAGCCCTTCTTCAGAGAGCCTGAGGCCAAGGCAGAGCTTGACTAAGGGGTGGGTAACTGGGCAGCTTCCCAGGGTTTGTGTGTGTGTGTGTGTGTGTGTGTGTGTTAAATATGAGATATAAGACTATCGCAAGAACAAAAAACCAAACACCGCATATTCTCACTCATAGGTGGGAATTGAACAATGAGAACACATGGACACAGGAAGGGGAACATCACACTTTGGGGACTGTTGTGGGGTGGGGGGAGGGGGGAGGGATAGCATTGGGAGATATACCTAATGCTAAATGACGAGTTAGTGGGTGCAGCGCACCAGCATGGCACATGTATACATACGTAACTAACCTGCACATTGCGCACATGTACCATAAAACCTAAAGTATAATAATAATAAATTAATTAAAAAAAGAAAAAAAAAAAAGAAAACATCACGAGAAGTGTAGTGACACTGAGGAATATGTACTCAGCCGAGCTTGTTTGGAGGAGTGAGCTTATGTAACAGAAGAAATGGAAAGCAGATAGAAGTGAAAATATGCTATCTCATCGCAGTTTAGGTTCATAAGCAGTCTTCTAATTATAGACATACCTGTCATTGCAAATAGCTTTAGTGTTTGTCACAGATACTGCTTTTTTTTTTTTACAATTGAGATTTGCAGAACCCTGCATCCAGCAAGTCTGTCAGTGTCATTTTTCTAGGAGCATGTGTTCTTTGTGCCTTTTTGTCACATTTTGGAAATTCTTAAAATATTTCAACTTTTTCATTATTATTATATGTGTCATGGTGATCTATGATCAGTGACCTTTGAATCAGTGTAATTACTTTGGGGGCACTATGAACTGCATTCATATAACACAGCAATCTTAATCAGTAAGTGTTGTGTGTGTTCTGACTGCCCCACCTATTGGCCATTCTCCTGTCTCTCTGTCTCCTGAGGTATTCCTATTCCTTGAGACACAACGGTATTGAAATTAGGCCAGTTTGTAACCCTACGATGGTCTCTAGGCATTCAAGTGAAGTGAAGAGTCACAAATCTCTCATTTTAAATAAAAGCTAGAAATAATTAAGCTGAATAAGAAAGGCATGTGGAAAGCCAAGCTATGCCTTTTGGTCCAGTTAGCCAAGTTGTGACTGCAAAGGAAAAGTTCTTGTAGGAAATTAAAAGTGCTACTCCAGTGAACACAAAAGTGTAAGAAAGCAAAACCGCCTTATTGCTGATATGTGCTGATATGGTAAAAAAAAAAAAAAAAAAAAAAAAATTAGTGGTCTGGATAATAGATCAAACCAGCCACAAGATTTCCTTAAGCCGAAACCTATTCCAAAGCAAAGCTCTAACTCTCTTCAATTCCATGAAGGCTGAGAAATGTGAGGAAGCTGCTGAAGAAAAGTTGGAAGCTAACAGAGGTTGGTTCATGATGTTTAAAGAAAGAAGCCATCTTCAAAACCTAAAGTGCAAGGTGAAGCAGCAAGGGCTGACGCAGAAACTGCAGCAAGTGATCCAGAAGATGTAGCTAAGATAATTGATAAAAGTGAATACACTAAGCAACAGATTTTTAATGTAGGTGAAACAGCCTTATATTGGAAGAAGATGCCATCTAGGACATTGATAGCTAGAGAGGAGAAATCAATGCCTGGCTTCAAAGTTTCAAAGAAAGGCTGACTCTTGTGGTAGGGACTAATGCAGCTGTTGACATTAAGTCTAAGTCAATGCTCATTTATAATTCCAAAAATCCTAGGGTCCTCAAGAATTATGCTAAATCTACTATGCCTGTGTTCTATAAAATGGAATAACAAAGCCTGGATGGCAGCACATGTGTTTACAGCATGGTTTACTGAATATTTTAAACCCACTTTTGAGGCCTATTGCTCAGAACAAAGGATACCTTTCAAAATATTACAGCTTATTCGCAATGCACCTATTCAGCAAAGAGCTCTGATAGACATGTACAAGATTAATCTTGTTTTCCTGCCTACTAAGACAACATCTGTTATGAAGTCCACGAATCAAGAAGTAATTTGTTTTTTTGTTTGTTTTTGTTTTTGTTTTTTTCTTGAGACAGAGACTCACACTGTTGCCCAGGCTGGAGTGCAGTGGTGCGATCTTGGCTCACTGCAAGCTCCGCCTCCTGGGTTCATGCCATTCTCCTGCCTCAGCCTCCTGAGTAGCTGGGACTACAGGCACCTGCCACCACACCCAGCTAATTTTTTGAACTTTTAGTAGAGACGGGGTTTCACCGTGTTAGCCAGGATGGCCTCAATCTCCTGACCTCCTGATCTGCCCGCCTCGGCCTCCCAAAGTGCTGGGATTACAGGTGTGAGCCACTGCGCCTGGCCGTAATTTCAGTTTTAAGCATCATTATTATATAAGAAATACATTTTGTAAGGCTATAGCTACCATAGACAGTGATTCCTCTGATGGGTCTGAGCTAAATCAATTGAAAACCTTCTAGAAAGGATGTCCCATTCTAGATACCATTAAGAAAATTCATGATTCATAGGACAATGTCAAAATATCAACATGAACAAGAGTTTGGAAGAAGTTGATTCCAACCCTCATGGATGACTTTGAGGGATTCAAGACTTCAGCGGAGAAAGTAACTGTATACGTGATGGAAATAGGAAGAGAAATACAAGTGGAGTCAGAAGATGGGACTGAATTGCTGCAATCTTATGACAAAATTTGAATGGATGTGGAGCTGCTTCTTATGGATGAACAAAGAAAGTGGTTTCTTGACATGGAATCTACTCCTGTGAAGATACTGTGATCATTATTGAATAACAACAAAGGATTTAAAATATTACATGAACTTTGTGATAAAGCAGCAGCAAGGTTTGAGAGGATTGACTCAAATTTTGAAAGCAGTTCCACTGTAAGTAAAATGTTATCAAACAGCATCACATGCTACAGAGAAATCTTTTGTGAATGGAAGTGTCAATCAGTGCAACAAATGTCATTGTTGTCTTATTTCAGAAAATTGTCACAACCACCCCACCTTCGGCAGCCACCACCCTGGTCAATCAGTGGCCATCAACATCAAGACAAGACCCTGCATCCGCAAAAATATTATAACTCACTGAAGGCTCACATTATGGTGTTTATTTTAGAAATGAAGTATTTTTAATTAAGATATCCACATTATTTCTTAAATGTAATGCTATTGCACACTTAATAGACTGTAGTATAATGTGAACATAACTTTCACATGCACCGAGAAGCCAAAAAATTCGTTTGACTTGGTTTATTGCAATATTTGCTTTACTGCAGTGGTCTGGAACTGAACCCACAGTATCTTCGAAATATGCCTATAGAGTAAATCCAGTTAATTGTAGAATTTTATTTTGCCACTGGTGAAACATCCTTTTGTTTAAACCTTCTCCTATTACAGAGCTCAATCTCTCTTCTCAATCTGTGTTGAATATATATTTGCACAATACCAGATTGAAATTACCTGTAAAATGAGTTTGTCCAGATGCCTATGTGTCTCTGTCTAGTCTGGCCTATTACCTGGTGGTTAAGAGCATAGACTCTGAACCAAACTTCTTGGGTTTGAATTCCAGTCCTGCCACTTAGTAGCTGTGTGAACCTCTCTGAGCCTGAGATTACTAATCTGTAAAATGGGAATGATAATAATAATGTCTTCCTTGAAGAGTTGTGAGTTAAACGGGTTAATATATGTAACATGCTAACAGCAGAGACTGTCCTAAAATGAAGCCTGTGTAATTATTTGTTGTTGTTGCTGCTGGTGTTTTGCTGTGAAAAGTGAGTCTGGGTTGCCAGAAAGTCTAGACTAGGAAGCTGAACCAATGTCTCGTTTCCATTTGGACTTACTCAACAATCATACCCACCACACGAGGCCAAAGCTGAAGGCCATCACCCTTGTTGCTTTTCTTGCTTGCCAGGGCCAAGAACAGGTGAGAACTGAGAATACATTTTTAGAACACCCACAGCCCTCAAGATCCAACCAGAATATCTGCTTTCTTTCCAAGCTTAATCCTCCGGACATCATAGGGCCTATGACTCAGGAAAATGTTGGGGAAATGGCTCAAGTACCAACAGGGAAATAAAGACAACTTTCCCTAGTGTCAAACTGAGAAGAGTCTTTGTAGAGAAAATTCTAGATCCAGATTGGGCTGAGATTCTGATAACAGAGAGGCTCTGCATGTTATACAGCTATCTGCTCCTCCCTATCCCACTGCACATGCCACAGACTGGCCTTTGCCTATCTCCTGTACTAGAAAAATAACTGGTTGGGTGGCCATTCTACATATAGCTTACCCCAACCAAAAAAAAAAAAAAAAAAAACCTTCCGTACTGCAACAGTAACCATTTAGGATTCTTTTTCAATCAACTTTAAAATTGTAAAAATAATTTGGAAACCATGGGGATATAGAAAGAATAGATTAATAATCATCCCCACATATCCTGCCACCCAGATAGTACTATTGACACCCCTGCTTATTGGTACCAGAGCACACCTTTCATCCTACTGCCTTCAGGCACAAACTCATGCTATCTTTGGGCCTTGAAAACCTTCCTCCCTTTTAATTTTAATTAAATAAAAATTTACTGCCTCCAATTAGTCAAAGCTCATTGAGGGCAGAAATCAAGACCTATTAAACTGTCTCTGTCACCCAGCTCTAGCACAGACCTGAGTACAGAGCCAAGGAGAAGATATGCTGATTGGTCAATTGGTTGCCATGAGTCCCTTCAAAAGCTTCTCTCCAGTAACATACAGTGGACCCATATATGGAAGACGCTCATACTAATTGTTAATGTTTTGCTGTTGGGGCAAAAAAAATAGAAAGATATAAAGGAATGTGGACATTTCTATGGTTAAGAATGCCAATTAAACACTCTAACCCCACAACCACATCATAAGATGGCACCTAGACATGGGGTTTTTGTCAATATCATCACTTTTGACATCTTAAATATCATCAACATAAGGGGGCAGCTCTTTAAATAGTAAATATATTTCTAAAATTTTTTTTGGTGGGAGGCGCAACAAAATCTCATCCATTTATTCATTGACCAGTTATTTATTGAGTGGCAAATTTATGCCAGAAACTATTAAGTGATTTCTTAGTCTATTTTCTGCTGCCATGACAGAGTACCAAACACTAGTTAATTTTTTTCATGTCTCACTTGTAAGTGGGAGCTAAACAATGAGAACACATGGATGCAAAGAGGACAACAACAGACACCAGAGCCTACTTGAGGATGGAGACTGGGAGAAGAGAGAGAATCAAAAAAAGTACCTCTCAGCTACTATACTTATCACCCGGGCAACTAAATAATCTGTACACCAAACCCCCATAACATGCAATTTGCCTATATAACAATCCTGCACATGTACTCCTAAACCTAAAATAAAAGTTAGGGGAAAAAAAAGACTGGATAATTTAAACACAATAGTTTATTTGGCTTACAGTTCTGGAGGCTGGGAAGTCCAAGAGCATGGTGCTAGTATCTGGTAAGGGTTATTCTGTGGCAGAAGGCAGAAGGCCAAGTGAATATATGAGACAGAGAGAAAATGGGGACTGAATTTATTCCTTTATCAGGGACCCACTCCTGCAACAACTAGCCCACTCCCATGACAACAGCACTAATCCACTCATGACAGTGGAGCCCTCATGGCCCAATCACCTCTGAAAGGCCCAAATTTTCAACACTGTTACAATGGCAACCAAATTGCAACATAAGTGTTGGAGGGGACATTTAAACTATAGCATATAAACAAAACAATTTTAGTCTCTATCCTCATGGAGGTAATAAACTCATGGCTAAAGCAGCCAATTATGCAAGAAATTACTACAAAATGTGGACTGTGGGAGTATATAGTAAGATAACCCAAGATAGTCTATGTAGGACTGAAGGGAGCTAGCTAATAAGAGTACCTTCTCAATGAGAACAGCCTACACCACCTCTCTGCTGCCCAAGACCCATCACAGACACAAGGCAGACTTTCACTGCCATTGAGACAAACACTAAGAATGGGTAACATGATGACACAAATGATGCCAAGGACTTCCAAGAATACAGAGCAATAACCCTCATACAGACGCTTTCAAAAATTACTTGGTAGTATCTACTAAAACTGAGCATATGCACAACTTGTGACCTATTCCCCAAACATAATCCTCCAAAATCCACATATATATGTACCAAAGTCATATATAAGAATGGTCATGGCGGAACTACTTGTAACAAACAAAAAACCGAAACCTGACCAAATGTCCTTTAATCAGAGAATTAAGTGTGGAATGCTTACCCAATTAAATACTATATCACTATGAAAATTGACAAACTATAACTTCACATAACACTATGGATGAGTCTCATAAACATAATGCTGAGCAAAGAAACCAGGTGCAAAAGAGCACCTTAGCATATGGTTTCATTTCTATAAAGTTTGAAAACAAGCAAAATTAATCCATACTGTTAAAAATCAGGATAACAGTTACCTTTGGTGTGGATGGGAATAACGGTAACTCGAAAGGGGAGTAAGGAGAGCTTCTAAGATGCTGGTAATCATTTCTCTCTTGATCTGGGTGTTGTTATTTAAGTGTGTTACCTTTTTGAAAAAGCATCAAGCTGTATACAATGATTGTGTGCTTTGCTTTATGCATGTAATACTTCAATTAAGTTATCTTTTAAAACTCAGGAATTTTTCTCCCAGCAATAGCCAACTAGGTTGTTTTAGCTTCCCAATAAGAACAGCTAAAATATGTGGACAATGTGTTTCTAAACTCCTTTGAAGGCCCAGAAGAGGCACTAAGGTAGATTGCTGGATTTAGCAAATAAAAATACAAGACACCCAATTAAATGTAAATTTCAGATAAACAACAACTTTTTAGTATAAATCTCCAATACTATATAGTATATACTTACACTAAAAACGTATTTGCTGCTTATCCATTGTTTAAATTTAACTGGGCATCTTATATTTTATCTTGCAAGCCTATTCCAAGGCAGTGAAAACAGACGATGTCAAGACCTGGAAACAGAGGGGATCCAAGCAGGGTGGGTCAGGTATTTGGGACATGTATTCCCTGCAGCCATTTGTGAATGCTGAAAGTGAAAGTGGTGACTAAGAAGCTGAGAGGCCAAATCAAGATTTCAGCATCTCACTAGGAAGAAGTTCAGAGCTTGACAAGAAGGAGTGCAGGAAACACCAGGCCTCAGGTGGATCCCCAAACACTAATAGTAGAAGAAGTTTGTGCATGGAATGCCTAATCATTCTTGAAACTTTGGTTTGATATCTTTTGTCAGTGTGTCAAAATTCAGAGCGATTATTTCTTCATGTACTGCTTATTTCTGTTCTCTCTCTTCTTCTGGGATTCCAAGTATTATTATCTAGATATTAGAACTTTTCACTATAGTCCATACATATTTTGTATTTTTTTTTTTGTATTTTCTGGTTGTTTGTCTTCCCTTGCTTCAATATTTTCTTCTGTCCAATCTAACAGTTGCTAATTATCTCTTCTGTTGTGCTCAGTCTGTTATTTAACCTCTCTACTGAGTTCTTAATTTCAGTTATTAATTTTTCAGGTCTAGACTTCCATGTTGTTACCTTTTAGAATTTCTAGATCCCTGTGCAAGTTTTCCACATTGCCTTTTAATTCATTCAGCATACTAATCATAGATATTTTCAAATCTGTATCTCATAACTATACTAGCTAGATATCCTCGGTCTGTTTGCATTGCTTGTTTTCTCTTACTTTTTCTAGTCAAATTTTTAAAAATCTATTGGGTTATTTTTTTCATTAATTGTAGAGCTCTATATGAAAAATTTATAGAAGTCATTTAGTCTCTAAATGTTGATTTTATTTTGTTTCTAGCAAGCATCTAGGCTGGAAGCACTAACACTCCCAGGTAATACTAATCTGATCAGGGACTAAGATCATTCAAAGCCTGGCTTCAGTCTCTTTGCAGAATTGCAGGTTGCTTTTTTTTTTTTTTTTTTTTGAGACAGAGTCTTGCTCTGTCTCCCAAGCTGGAGTGCAGTGGTGCGATCTTGGCTCACTGCAACCTCTGCTTCCCAGGCTCAAATGATTCTCCTGCCTCAGCCTCCCAAGTAGCTGGAAACACAGGCACACACCACCATACCCGGCTAATTTTTGTGGCTAATTCTTGTGTTTTTAGTAGAAACGGGGTTTCACCATGTTGCCAAGGCTGGACTCCAACTCCTGCGCTCA
This sequence comes from Pongo abelii, assembly GCF_028885655.2. NCBI lineage: Eukaryota > Metazoa > Chordata > Mammalia > Primates > Hominidae > Pongo > Pongo abelii. The sequence goes on from NC_071985.2 coordinate 97,987,218, forward strand.
AGTGACCCTCTCACCTCCGCCTCCCAAAGTGCTGGGATTACAGGCATAAGCTACTGTGCCCTGCCAGGATGCTGCTCTATTTCTGATTCTTCTCATTCGTAGTTTATAGCCCTTCTGGCTCCAACCAAATCCTGGAGTGTTTACCAGAACCCCTCCTTCTCGACAGCCCTGAGTTCTAATTTTTGTCCTCCCTCCTCCCTGACCCCCATGAATTTTCTGAAAGATATATTCATATTCTCAACTTTCAGCTACAGCTTTTCAGAATTGGCAAATGTATCAAAAGAAAAGTTGTGTTACATTCTAGGCTGTCTCTTGGCTTCTCTGCTTTTTAGAATTTGGTCCCAAAAATCTTCACTGAATTGATAGGTTGATGACATATTTAGACAGATATTTTATTTTGTCTTTTCTAGCTTTTACAGTTATTCTCTGTGGAAATTTTGTATAAAGCAACCTACTTTTCCATTTCCAAAAGCAGGTCTTTTCTTTTACATCTAATGGTATATAAAATGTCCATGAATTCAATTGCTTGAATATTTACATTCCACAAATGAGTGAAAACATAAGAAGCTTGTCTTTCTGTGCCTGGCTTATTTCACTTGACATAATGTCTTCCAGTTCCATCCATGTTGTTGCAAATGACAGGATCTCATTCTTTTTATGCTGAATAATACTCCCTTGTATATATGTACCATATTTTCTTTATTCATTCATCTGTTGATGGACACTTAGGTTGCTTCCAAATTTTGGCTATTGTGATTAGTACTGCAATAAACATAAAAGCACCGATATCTCTTCGGCATGCTGATTTCATTTCCTTTGGAGAAATACCAAGCAGTGGGATTGCTGGATCATATGGTAGTTATATCTTTAGTTTTTTGAGGAACCTCCATACTGTTCTCCATAGTGGCTGTACTAGTTTACGAATTCCCACCAATAATGTTCCCTTTTCTCCACATCCTCTCCAGCATTCATTATTGCCTGTCTTTTGGATAAAAGTCATTTTTACTGGGGTGAGATTATATCTCATTGCAGTTTTAATTTGCATTTCTCTAACAAGCGCTGATGAGTACCCTTTCATATGCCTGTTTGACATTTGTGTATCCACTTTTCATAAATGTCTATTCAGGTCTTTTGCCCAATTTTAAAAACAGGTTATTAGGCCAGGCATGGTGGCTCACTCCTGTAATCCTAGCACTTTGGGAGGCAAAGACAGGTGGATCACCTGAGGTCAGGAGTTTGAGACCAGCCTGGCCAATATGGCGAAACCCCATCTCTACTAAAAATACAAAAATTAGCTGGGTGTGTTGGCATGGGCCTGTAATCCCAGCTACTAGGGAGGCTGAGGCAGGAGAATCACTTGAACCGGGAGGCAGAGGTTGAAATGAGCCATGATCATGCCACTGCACTCCAGCCTGGGTGACAGAGCAAGACTCTATCCCAAAAATAGAAAATAAATAAATGAAATAAAATCAGATTATTAGACTTTTTTCCTATAGAGTTGTTTGAGTTCCTTATATATTGTTGTTACTAATCTCTTTTCAGATGGATAGTTTGCAAATATATTTTCCCATTCTGTGGGTTGTCTCTTCACTTCATTGATTATTCCTTTGCTGTGCAGAAGCTTTTTAATTTGATGTGATCCAGTTTGTCCATTTTGCTTTTGTTGCCTGTGCTTTGGGATATTACTTAAGAAATCTTTGCCCAGATCAACATCCTAGAGAGTTTCCCCAATGTTTCCTTATAGTAGTTTCATATTTTGAGGTCTAAGTCCATCAAGTCTTAGTCCATTTTGATTTGATTTTTTATATGGCCATAGATAGTGGTTGAGTTTCATTCTTCTGCATGTGGATATCCAGTTCTTCCAGCACCACTTATTGAAGAGACTGTCCTTTCCTCAATGTATATTCTTGGCACCTTAGTCAAAAATGAGTTTACTGGAGATATATGAATTTATTTCCGGATTTTCTATTTGATTCCATTGGTCTATATGTCTGTTTTTATGCCAATACCATATGGTTTTGATTACTATACCTCTGTAGTATAATTTGAAGTCAGGTAATGTGATTCCTCTAGTTTTTTACTTTTTATCTTTTATTTTGGGTTCAGGGGTATATGTGCAGGTTTGTTATATAGGTAAACTCATGCCATAGGGGTTTATTGTACAGATTATTTCATCACCATGGTACTAAGCCTAGCACCCAATAGTTACTTTTTCTGATCCTCTCCCTCCTCCTACCCTCCAGCCTCAAGTAAGCCCCAGTGTCTGTTGTTCCCCTCCTTGTGTTCTCATCACTTAGCTCACACTTATAAGTGAGAAAGTGTGATATTTGGTTTTCTGTTCCTGCATTAGTTTGCTAAGTATAATGGTCTCCAGCTTCGTTTATGTTCCTGCAAAAGACATAATCTCATTATTTCTTATAGCTGCATTGTATTCCAAGGTGTATATGTACCACATTTTCTTTATCCCATCTGTCATTGATGGGCATTTAGGTTGAATCCATGTCTTTGCTATTGTGAATAGTGCTGCAATGAACGTATGTGTGCATGTGTCTTTATGGTAGAACAATTTATATTCCTTTGGGTATATCCCAGTAATGGGATTGCTATGTTGAATGATAGTTCTGTTTTTAGCTCTTTTAGGAATTACTGCATTGTTATCCACAATGGTTAAACTAACTCACACTCCCATCAACAGAGTATAAGCATTTTTTTTTTCTCTGCAACTTTGCCACCACCTGTTATTTTTTGGCTTTTTAATAGTAGCCATTCTGACTGGTGTGAGATGACATCTCACTGTGGTTTTGATTTGTGTTTCTGTAATGGTCAATGATACTGAACTTTTTTTTAATATGGTTGCTGGCTGCATGTATGTAATTTTTTGAAAAGTGTCTGTTCATTTACTTTGCCCACTTTTTAATGGGGTTGCTTTTTTCTTGTAAATTTGTTTAAGTTTCTTATAGATGCTGGATATTAGATCTTTGTCAGATGCTTAATTTGCAAAAATTTTCTCCCGTTTTGTCGGGTTGTCTGTTTACTCTGTTATAGTTTCTTTTACTGTTCAGAAGCTCTTAAATTTAATTAGATCCCATTTGTCAATTTTTGCTTTTGTTGTAATTGTTTTTGGCATCTTCATCATGAAATCTTTGCCCATTCCTGTGTCCAGAATGGTATTGCCTAAGTTGTCTTCCAAGGTTTTTATAGTTTTAGATTTTACACTTAAGTCTTTTATCCATCTTGAGTTGAATTTTGTATATGGTGTAAGGAAGGGGTCCAGTTTCTGTCTTCTGTTTATGATTAGACAATTATCTCAGCACAATTTATTGAATAGATAGTTCTTTCCCCATTGCTTATTTCTGTCAATTTTATTGAAGATCAGATGGCTATAGGTGTGCAGCCTTATTCCTGGGCTCTCTACTCTGTTCCATTTGTCTATGTGTCTGGTTTTGTACCGATAATATGCTGTTTTGATTACTGTAGCTCTGTAGTACAGTTTGAAATTGCGTAATGTCATTCCTCCAGCTTTGTTCTTTTTGCTTAGCATTGCTTTGGGTATTTGGGCTTTTTTTGGTTCCATTTAAATTTTAAAATAGTTTTTTCTAGTTTGTGAAGAATGTCATTTGTAGTTTGACACTTGATTTGTAAGCATTTTGTTGAGAATTTTTGCACCAATGTTTATCAAGGATATTGGCCTGCATTTTTCTTTTTTATTGTGCCTCTGCCAGGTTTTTTGGTATCAGGATGATGCTGGCCTCACAGAATGAGTTGGGGAGTCATCCCTCCTCCTCAATATTTTGGAACAGTTTCAGTAGGGATAGTACCAGCTCTTCTTTGTACTTCTGGTAGGATTCAGCTGTGAATCCACCTGGTCCTGGGCTTTTTTTGGGGGTTGGTAGCGTGCTTATTACTTATTCAATTTTGGAATTCATTATTGGTCTGTTCAGGGAATCCATTCTTCCTGGTTCAGTCTTAGGAGACTGTATGTGTCCAAGAATTTATCCATCCCTTCCAGGTTTTCTAGTTTGTGTGCATAGAGGTGTTCATTGTAGCCTCTGATGGTTGTTTATATTTCTGTAGGGTCAGTGGTAACCTTCCCTGCTGTTTCTGATTGTGTTTATTTGGATCTTCTCTCTTTTCTTTATTAGTCTAGCTAGTGGTCTATTTATTTTATTAATTTTTTTCAAAAAACCAACTGCTGGATTTGTTGATCTTTTGAATGGTTTTTTGTGTGTGTGTCTTGATTGCCTTCGGTTTAGCTCTGATTTTGATTATTTCTTGTCTTCTGATAGCTTTGGGATTGGTTTCCTCTTGGTTCTCTCAGGTTTTTGTTTTGTTTTGCTTTTCTCCTCAGGATGGATTTGGCTAGTCTGGGTTTTGTGTGGTTTCACATAAATTTTAGGATTGTCTTTTCCATTTTTGTGAGGAATGTCAATGGTATTTTCATAAAGATTGCATTGAATCAGTAGATTGCTTGGGGTAGGTTTGGAAAGTTCTTTGTATTATCTCTTTGAATCAGCTTTCTATCCCAATCTCTATTCTCTTCTCTCCTCCTCTCTCTCTCTCTCTCTCTTCCTTTTCAAGGCCAATAAACCTTAGATTTTCCCTTTTGAGGCTGTTTTGTAGATCTTGTAGGCACACTTCTTTCATTTTTTTTTTCTTTTTTTTGGTCTCTCTGACTGTGTATTTTCAAACAGCCCATCTTCAAGCTCACTAATTCTTTCTTCTGCTTTACTGATTCTGCTGTTGAGAGACTCTGATGCATTCTTCAGTAAGCCAATTGAGTTTTTCGGCTCTGGAATTTCTGCTTGATTTTTAAAATTAGTTCAATCTCTTTGTTAAATTTATCTGATAGGATTCTGAATTCCTTCTCTGTGTTATCTTGAATTTTGTTGAGCTTCCTCAAAACAGGTATTTTGAATTCTCTGTGTGAAAGGTCACATATTGCTGTCACTCCAGGACTGGTCACTAGTGCCTTCTTTAGTTCATGTGGTGAGGTCATATTTTCCTGGATGGTTTTAATGCTTGTGGATGTTTATTCACGTCTGATCACCGAAGAGTTAGGTATTTATTGTAGACTTTGCAGTCTGGGCTTTTGAAGACAGACAGGACATCGCCCTGTCCTTGTGAAAGTTTCCAAATTTTCAAAGATAATTGTGTGTTGTGATCTAAATCTTTGGTCACTGCAGCAGTATCTGCATTAGGGGGTACCCCAAGCCCCACAATGCTGTGACTTTTGCAGAGTCGTAGAGGTACCGTTTTGGTGGTCTTGGGTAAGATCTATGAAAATTCCCTGGATTACCAGGCAGAGACTCTTGTTCTCTTTCTTTTACTTTCCCCCAGACAAACAGAATCTCTCTGTGCTGAACTTCCTGGAGCTATGGGAGGAGTGACATAAGCACCGCTGCGATCACCACCACTGGGACTGTGCTGGGTCAGACTCAAGTTCAGCACAGCACTGGGTCTTACCCAAGGCCTTCAGTGACCACTGCCTGGCTACTGTTGATGTTCACTCAAGGCCCAAGGGCTCTTCAGTAAGCATGTGGTGAATCCAACTGGGCTTGTGTCCTACACTTCAGGGCAGTGAGCTATACCCCAGCCCAGGGCAGGCCCCAGGATGCCATGCAGGAGCCAGAGACTAGAGTTGGGAATCTTAGGAATCTACTTGGTCCTCTATTTTACTGTGGATAGCTGGCACCAAAGCCACTAAAGTCCTTCCCACTCTTTTTATTCTTTTCCTTATGCAGAAAGAGCCTCTCCCTATGGCCACCACCACTCCAGGCCCTCAGTGAATACTGCCTGGCTACCACTGATGTTCACTCAAGGACCAAGGGCTTTTCAGTCAGCTTGTGGTAAATGCTGCCAGGCCTGGGTCTCTCCCTCCAGGGCAATGGGCTCCTCTCTGACCCAGGGTAGGTCCAGAAATGCTGTCCAGGAGCCAAGATCTGGAATCAGGGACCCTAGGAGCCTGCTTGGTGCTTATCCCACTGTGGTCGAGCCAGTGCCCAAGCTGCAGGACAAAGTTCCCTTTACTCTTTCCTCTCCTTTCCTAAAGCAGAAAGAGTCTTCTCCCATAGCCACCACAGCTGAAAAGGCACTGGGTCACCCCTGAAGCCAGCACAGCCCTGGGTCTTACCCAAAACCTGAGGTGAAAACTGTCTGGTTACCACGGATGATTATTCAAGGCCCAAGGGCTCTTTAGTCAGCAGGTAATGAATCCTGCCAGGACTGGGTCCTTCCCTTCAAGATGGTGGGTTCTTTTCTGGCCCAGACTGTGTCTAGAATTGTCAACTGGGAGCTAGGGCTGGGAATGGGAGCCTTAGGCCACTGCATGGTTCCCTATTATACTGTGGCTGAGCTGCTATCCAAGTTGCAAGGCTAAGTACTCTTTACTCTCTTCTGTCCTCTCCTCAAGTGTCAGGAAGGAGACTTTCCCAGGGCTGTAAGCTTTGCTGCCTAGGGTTGGGGAAGAAGTAAGACAAGCACTCCCTTGGCTGCCCTGGCTGGTGTCTCACTAGGTCATGTGCACCCCAAGTCCACTGGCTCCGAGCCCAGCACAGCACCAGGACTTGCTCAGGAATTTCAGTCCTTGTGGCCTAGACTGCCTTTCAAGTTTATTTAGAATCCCAGAGCACTTAGCCCATGGTAGTGGGGCTAGCCAGAACTCAGATTTCAACCCCTAGCATGGGTAATTCCTCTCTGGCTGGGGCTGGTCTAAAAGGTCTCTCCATGGGCATCAGCTGAATTCTACCCCATGTTTCTTTTTACTGTGACAAGGCAGAGCTGAGTTTCAATGCAAAGCCCCACAATCACTGCACTCTCTTTCCTCGAAGCACACAGTATCTCTCTCCATGCCATGCAGCTGCTGCCATGGGATGAGGAAGACATGGTGTCAGCAGTTCAAGATGGTCTTTCCTACCCTGTTCAGTGCCTTTTTCCTTGACATGATGTTAAAACCAGGTACTCTGATTGCTAACCTAATTTTTGGTTCATATGAAGGTGGTTTCTTGTGTGGATAGTTGTTCAATTTGGTGTTCTTGCAGAGGGGAAATTGCTGGAGGCTTCTATTTGACTATCTTGCTCCACCTCTCCCCACTGCCTTGCTTATTATATCATTAATTGATACTTATATTCTATACCATCAGGTTAATCCCTATTTTACTGATAAGGAAATTGAGGCATTGGGAAGTTAAGTAATTTACAGAGAGTAAATTTACAGAAGGTAATAGAGAACCCCCCACCCCCACATATTTGCCTCAGATCCTATCTAGCTCTTCCCCACACCTTTCACCCCTAACTCCTTCCCCCTCCCCATGCCTTTAATATGCAGTCAGTTCAACCATGACCCATAGCAGCTACAGAACACAGATGTTCTCAGGGAAGTCCAATCTCACTCCATAGATTTCCTCATATGGTTGAGAAAGCATTCAGAAATTGCTCAGTTACATCCAGGCAACTCTTTCTCTAACACTTATTTTCTCATCAAGTTGAATCCATAAGATCCCACTCCTAGGAAATGGAATAAAGAAGCAGGATATTCCTGTGTCCATGTGAGGGAACTCTGAAGAAACAGGATTTTGACATCTTCAGGCATCCACACCTTTCCTGAAGGGGTTCAGATTACATGATTTCTGTAAGGCTCCTCTCCCAGAGCCTCAAATTAGATTTCAGCCTCCTTAGACCTCTCTGTCTCTCACCTGCTAGGTTCCTGTGAATATCCCAATGAGGAGGTTCCTCAGCTCACTACAGATGCTCCCCCTTGGCCCCACTCCTGGGCCAGAACAGGATCTCTCCTGTCAGATCCCCTGATTCTATTCTGGGCTGGATTCTCCATAGCATTTCCCAAGCACAGAGCAAGGAGGAGGCTCTTTGATGAGGTGGAGGGGACATGCTCAGCCCTGAGATCCAAATCCCTGCTGAGCCTTGAGTCTCATCTGGGGAGCATGGAGATGCAGTAGTCATAAGCAGAACAGAGCATGTTAATGGGGCAAGGGTACTCAGCTGTCAGAAGCCAGACATGGGCCAAGAACAAGAGCACGTGCCGTGGGAATTCCTGACATTAGCCAAACCCTTGGCCTCCGTGACTCTTCTTTTTTCAGTCTCCAAGTTCTCATTGATTTTCTGTTCCTAGATATGGCCACTATCCTCTCAGAACTGTGGGTTTAATTCAGCAAAGATTAATTAAACACCTTCCATAAAGACAATTCTCAGTTCATCATTGCTTAGGAATTCAACGGTGATAACATAAGGATCTCCCCCAAATTTTTCAAAGTTCAGTGGAATATTTGAAAACCATCTTATAATAATTAGAAGAGAAAAAGAAAGAAAGAAGGAAAGGGGGAGGGAAGAAAAAATGAAGGAAGGAAGGAAAGAACAAAGGAAGGAAGGGACAGTTGCACAGGTTTGAAGTTTGAATTATTGTTTTCCAATGAGATAGTCAAGACACTGAATCATCTAAAAATGGCCTTTGTGATGTCATCTGTGGTTCCCTCATTCCGTTTGACAGGAATAGTCATAACAGAGCATCAGTATGTGTACGGATATGTGGTGAATGTGTGTAGATGGGTGTGCTCAGAGCAGAAGGATGAAAAGTCTCTAGTACATAGCCATATGTCCCATAATGCCCAGGAACAATCACCATTGTACCATAAACTGGGAACTATTAGGAACACTGTGCTGTTGACAAGGTGGTCACTGCCTCCATGAATCTTCACATCAGTGATTTAAAGTTTTAGACACTTTTGTAACCACCCACCACTCTTAGCTGATTGGTGCTGCAATGACAACAGAAACATCATGTATGTTATTCACTGGCTTTGTTTGGTCTCATAGACCAAATTCGTTCTTGGTTAGCGGTGCAAAGGAAGGGAGGGAAAAGGAAGGGAGGGAGGGAAGGAGGAAGAAAGAAGAAAAGAATAGAGGCAAAGAGGGAGGGATGGAAGTAAGGAGGAGAAGTACAAGAAAATAATCAGAGTGTGATTCAGAAGTTTCCCTCCAGGACTCTCTTGACCAGTAGATCACAAGTCTCCACCATTTCTTCAAACATCCTGAACCTATATCCACTTCGGGGTCCTGCTGTGATCTCAAGCTCAAAATTCTCTAAAGAGAGCTTTCTATGCTCCTAATCATTAGGAGAGTTAATAACTTAATCTTGGCTCATTCATATCCTCCATCTTGCACAGACAATGAGTCACTAAGTCTTGAATATGCTTTTCTACAAATCCATTCTGTTCTCTCAGTCCCCTGGCCAGCAACTGATCTCCTTTCCTCCTGCCCTCTTTCAAATAGGTTAAAGGAGAGGGTGTGACCAGATGTTTCCTAAGAAGGAATAGACACACGGATACCTGGAGTCCCATAATCTCTAATCCAATGACGGGCTCCTTGGGAATCCCCAGGCTGCTCAGTGGGGACTAAGCCTGAGGAAAGGGTGTTCCTTGGCGAAGCTTCATCTCCTCATTGGCAACAGAAAGCAACCCCTTGGGAGTTTCCATGGGGCCACCACAGGAGGAATGAGCAAGCACAGGATGCCAGGAAGGGCCTTTACCTGCTCTGCAAGTGTAAGAGGCTCGACCTGCTCCACCAATAGCCATGTCACACCTCAGAGCCCAGCCCTGGGATCTCCCAGGAAAGGGGGCTTCATCACGAGCCTTTCCTCCAGTCTGCCTCCACAGGTAGGAGTTCTTGTCTGAAACCAGGGAAGTTTCTCTGTGGCAGGATTCACAAGTCTTAGAAGAAAAGGTGAAAATGACTGAACAAGAAAAAAAAAAGGAAAGAGATTGGAGAATAAAGAGAAGTCCAGATAGAGAAGGAACTGGCCCTGGAATTGTATAGCCTTAAAGGCCAGGGCAAAGTGACTCTCAGCCCAGCCACTGTTCAACCTCCCTTGGCTGAGTTTCTGCAAGTAGCCGAGAGCCTGGCCCAGGCCATGTAGATCTATGAATACATGTACATGGCTACCTATCTATATTTATTTAGAGACAAAGAAGTCTTCTCACAGAAATTAACCTGGGTAAAAAATTTTCTTTCTGAAACTTGTTTATTTTACGTATATATTGTCTACATAATGTGATTTTAATTTCAAAAGGAAACTTTTTTTATTATTATTTGATGCATCTAAATATGTGCTAAATAGATCCTGCTGAGACAAGCTGCCAATAAAACCATCAGCCATCCCAAACACCTATCAAGTGCTTCACTCCTAAGTAATTCACCAAGTGCGTTCTAAAGTGACTACCTTTGACCAGCTCCAAGTCCTCTTCCAGGCTCATCTCACCATGGCTCCAGCTCTAGGAGCAGCTCAGATGCCTGAGCTGATCCCACCAATGTTACTACCTATGGTCATGGTATTGCAGTGGTCAGTAGTGGGAGCTTCCGTTGCTGCCACAGGTCAGTGACTGCTGCTGATGTGGGCCTGGCAGTCTCAGAAGAAGAGCATTAGGTGAACCAACAGTCCAAGAGATAAGTTTTCCCTGCTCTGAAGGTATCACAGCCCATTCTCCTCAACCTTTTGGGCTATGTCTGGAGAAGGCATTTGGTTCAGACAAGGATTAAGTCAGCAGGAGGCCCAGATTTCTCTAATAGCATGCTTCCCTCAAGGTGACCCCCTCCTTCTGTCCTTTTCTCACACCCATTTCACCAGTAAAGTCAGTGCAGCACTGCGAATAGATCTATGTTTCCTTTACGTTCTTCTCATTCACACCACCCACTGTAGCATTCCACAAGTGCCCATTCACATCCTTTGCAATTGTCTCTTTTTATTATTATATCCTCTAAGGGAAGAAAGTAGGAGTACTTAAGGATATAAGGGCAAAATTATTTCCAGCATACCACTGCGACTAAAACTTAACAAAGCCTTGAGGACCCCATTCAGCAAACAGGAGCATGTTCCTCAAAACATGCGCCTGGCACACCCGTCCTAGCCTTTCACCAGCTTTCCACCCAGAATTCCCACTCTTCCATTCATAATTCTACGGAACTTTTTTTTTTTTTTTTTTTTTTTAGACAGAGTCTTGCTCTGTCACTCAAGCTGGAGTACAGTTGTGTGATCTTGGCTTATTGCAACCTCTGCCTCCCCAGCTCAAGCGATTCTCCTGCCTCAGCCTTCCGAGTAGCTAGGATTACAGACACCCGGCACCACACCCAGATAATTTTTGTATTTTTAGTAGAGACGGGGTTTTGCCATGTTGGACAGGCTGGTTTTGAACTCCTGACCTCACAGGACTCTTAAAAGAATGCATGGTATTGCAATTGTTCAAAGTGGAGTGATAGGCAAAGGGAAGAAGGAACTAATATCCTCTAGCAGTGTATTTTGTGCCAAAGAACAAGCATCTTCAGGCTTTCATATACTCTGATCAAAATAACATTTTGCTTAAAATTATAATATAATTTAAATTCATGATTATTAAAAACTTAATATGGTTTCAATTGTGATTATTTTCCTTGGAAGAATATATAGTATAATAAAGATTATTTAAAAATTCATGACAGTGGTTTTTATTTAGAGACTATAGCATATTGTTTTATATTATTAGAGATGAATTCACTGATACATTTATCACTGATATAACTAAAACCAAATGGTAAATAATATTCAATTTATATGAATTCATCATATACAAACTTTAAGCATTATGACGGGTATTCATTAAGTGAAATGCATACAACCCATCAACCTCATCATTATCAACAAATTCAACAAAATTTTAATGAATTACTAACATAATATACAGGATTAAATTCAGCCTTACACATTTCACAGACAGCCAAAAACAGATGCCCCTTTTTTCCCATTAAGTGTGATTTCTATTGACCCCACAGATGGAGGTCACATTTGTATACCATCTGCTCCTCCCTCCACTCTACTTCTCTCCCCCCTCAGTGCCCTATGCCACCTGTAAGATGCCATGATATTTTCTGAAGGCACTACCTCTCAAGCCATGGCCCTAGCTCCATTCTTCCACCCCTTACTCAACCATATCTCATTCCCAAGGTCCAGTGAGCTCAGTGCAGCCAACACCCCAAGACAGGGGCTGATTCCATCATCCATCTAAAGGAATCCACAAAGCAATGGGGATTGACACCCAAAGGCAGTAACCCCAGGCCGGCCGTGTTTGTGCACACTTTTGCTGCATTGCTTAGCACATAGGATGTGATTTAATTGCTCAGTTGTCCATCTGGCCTTCTGAAAAGCTGTGAGCTAGTCAAGGAGAGAAATGTGTTCTGTTTGTCCCCATATTACCCGGGCCCACAAAGGATGTACCCTGACTTCAGAGCATGTGAGCTGAATGAACAAAAAAAGTGGAACAGCAGCCAGAGGGCCTGAACGGTGGATAATTGGACCGTCATCGAGATTTCCTTCTTCCCTTTTGTCATTCCTCAAGATATGTGCCTTAAGAATATGCTGAAAGCCTGGTCCTTGGGAGTGTGTGGTGCTTCCCCTCCCTTTGGGGAGCGAAAGAGGACACATAGTGTGCATCATAATACCCAGGATATGCTGTGCATCATAATACCCAGGATAAACGGGCTGAGGCCCTGGGTTCCTCAGTTCACAATCACCTCAAGAAGAACCTTCTCCTGCCTCCACCAAACCAGGTGAGCGTCCAGCTGGCGAGAGGACCTGGGCTGAAAGGGCTGCGCAAACCCGTCTATGCTTCAACAAGGAGAGGGGTGGAGGCAGACAGCGTGGAGGAGGCAGACAGCCTGCGGTGGGGGGCAGGGTGGGACTGGGATGGGAGATGGACGGGATTGTGAGAAAGACGAGTCTGCCAACCACTTCAGGGGCTCCGCGATGCTGCGACCTCAGGACACTCCCTTCCTCATGTGCCCAGAGATGCGTTGCCTCCTCACACCCTCCGTGATGTTCACACTCCTCACAGGCGTCCAGAGAGACGCTACCCTGCAGGATCATGGGCGTTGTGTGCACAGGACGCCTGCAGGGGGCGCTGTTTGCATCTGGTCCGGAGGTGTGACAGGCCCCACAGGGCGTGCGTAGAAGCCCCAGAGGCCCAACCAGGAGTGTCAGCTGCCTCCCAGGCAGAGGAGAGGGCCGGAGGAAGGCGCAGTATCAGGCCGGTTTAACTTCAGATCACTTTGCATTCCCCTTCCCCAGGTCTCGGCTAGAGGGCAGACTGAGTTTAGGGGAAGGGATCCACAATTAAACCAAAGCATGAGGAGGCCCTGGCCTGAAACCTGCATTGACACGTATTTTGCTTTGCTTTTGTTTTGCCCAGGCTCCCTGACCTCCTGCCCAGATGTCCTGCCAGCAGAACCAGCAGCAGTGCCAGCCTCCGCCCAAGTGCTCCTCACCCAAGTGCCCTGCAAAGAGCCCAGCACGGTGTCTGCCTCCAGATTCCCCCGGCTGTGCCCCAAGCTCTGGAGGCTGTGGCCCCACCTCCGAGGGTGGCTGCTGCCTGAGTCACCACAGATGCCGCAGATCCCACCGTTGCCGGCGCCAGAGCTCCAACTCCTGTGACAGGGAAAGTGGTCAGCAAGGCAGGGGCTCCAGCTGTGGCCACAGTTCTGCGGGCTGCTGCTGACCTGAGCCACCAGATTAAGTAAAAACATTTGAGAAAAGAAAGTGCCAAAATGACTGGAACTAGCCCTAGCCTGGTGCATCTTTGCTCCTGTCCCCTCTTTCTTACTGAGGTGTTCCTTGAAGAGTTTCAGATACTCCCCCCAGGGGATTTATCCTGCTGGTCTCAGTGTTTCCCATCCTTCTTTAATATCCTTGTGCTGTGAAGAACAAAGCTGTGCTTTCTCGTTGCACCCTCTGTCCAGTGTGTTCCTGTCTGCCCTACAGAGGCTGCCCCACATTGGGTACATAGGCCTATCTTAGGAACAGACACAAGCGGGTCATACACCCCTCAACTCATAAAACCCTTTAGGGGAGTTGTATATTAGGATGGGAATCAGGAGAGCAGTCTTTCACGAGGTCAAAGACAGAAGCATGAGTTGGGAATAAACACAGAGCTCTGGAAAGCAAAAGGAATGAGCTTACTGGGCCCGTTCAGATCCTTCAGAAAACACTTCGGCAGCTCAACCTTAGGCATTGCAGAGAAGAAGAGGAGAAGCTCCAGACAGGAGCAGGTCCTTGGTCTTCTGGTTCCTCCAACTCTGATACTCTGCAGTCTTCATTACCCAGGACCACCGTAGCCCCCAGAGCTGTGGCAGCAACTGGAGCCTCCAGAATGCTCTGGTGGCCATGTCAGTGGGATCTGTGGGCACATGGTGACTCCGGTAGCAGCTTCCCCCAGAGCTGGAACCACAACAGAAATAGACTGGCAGCAAAGAACCAAAAGGATACTTGAGGGTTAGGCACTTGGGAGGGGGCTGACAGTGCTGTTAGTTTTTCCTTTCAGGACATCTCAGCTCAGTGATCCCTGGAAGAAATGAAAAAGTAAATCATTGTTTTCTTTCTTTTCTTTTTCTTCCTTTCTTTCTTTCTTTTTCTTTCTTTCTTTCTCCCCTTGTCCCTCACCATCTTTCTCAGACCCTGACCCTATGACCCTAAGCTCACAGTTTTGATAACCTAAGGGCAGCAGGGAAACAGGGCCTTGGGCAGGGATGAATTGGCTCAGGGTGTTTGCTGATCAAGATATTCTCTCTTCCTACTTTGATTTAGAATCAGAAAAAAAGGAGATGGGACATGGAGAGTGATGATGGTGATGGGTTCTACTCCAAGTAACAGCTCTTCAAACTCTAGCCCCTCGGTAGGAAATTCAACAATTATTCAGTAGATGCCCAGATGTTTTCTGATAGAAGGGAACCAGGAAGTCCCTATAATACCCAAATATCTGGCCTTGATCATCAGGACTGTTGAAAACTAATTGTCAATTGTCTATAATATTTTATTTATTAATTAATTCAAACAACAGGAGTTGAGGACACAGTTCAGATATATGTTGACACAAAGGACTCAGAAATGTGTAAAATATGGTTCCCATCCTTGAGATGCTGACTGACAAGTCAGCAATCCACTTATGAGCTGGAATGATATGGACTATTACATCAGTGTGTGGGAAGTCCATAAATACTGGGAGAAACCTTGAGGTGTCTAGGGAAAAACAAAACTAAAAAATAAAGGCAAAATGAACCAGAAATGCTGGAATTAAAATCAGAGCCACCAATTAACAATCTAGATCTGTGACATGACAGACTTTCAAATCTAGCAGTCTAGATCCGTGACATGACAGACATTGCTTCAGCATTTACTTGACTGCACTGTTGATCAAAGAGATAGGAATGGTTCAGACACAGGGATGCTTATATCACACTGGCCAAAACACTTTAGGAAAAAGGAGGGATTGAATGATAATTGATGGGAGAAATAATAAAGTGATGGATAATAGTGTTAATTAAGTTTATTTCACCAGTGTTTCTGCTGAATATAAATAGCAGCTGTATAATATTTTCCCATTGCATTTAATTTTTTTTTTAGGTGGAGTCTCACTCTGTCTCCAGGGCTGGAGTGCAGTGGCGCAATCTCTGTTCACAGCAACCTCCCAGGTTCAAGTGACTCTCCTGCCTCAGCCTCCTGAGTGGCTGGAACTACAGGCACGAGCCACCGTGTCTGGCTAATTTTTGTATTTTTAGTAGAGATGGGGTTTCACCATGTTGTCCAGGAATTAGATAATTATTTGGCATATGTAAATAACTTTGATATCTTTTGGTAAGACATCATTATTGCAGCAATAGTTCTGGACATTCTAGTTCCATAAAGGTTATAGGAGCGGCCACCCTCTTCAAAGCTTGAATACATTACAACCATTACCAAAATCTGAGTCTTTTCAAAACACTGTGGGAATGTTAATTTATACTAGGGCTTCAGCAATATGTGGAGTGAACTGACAAGAGGGTGAGGATTTGGCTAATATCTATTTGTGATGGTTTTAAAGCATGGTTCAAAGTTTTTTGACATTCCTCTCATTTAGAAGTTAGGCCTATGTCCACTTACCTTGAATCTAAGCGAGCTTGTGACTCCTTTAACCAAATGAATATGGTTGAAATATGCTATGTGACTTCAAAGGCTGGGTCACAAAATGTCATGCAGATTCCACCTGGTCCTCTTAGGAGGCTGTCTCTGGGGAAGCCAGTTACCATGTAAAAAGTCTGGCTATTCTAAGACCATCATGCAAGACAGGCCAGATGTAGGTCCTCCAGGTGACAGCCCCAGAAGAGGTCCCAGCTGGCATCCAGCATCAACAGCCAACAATCTGAGTGAGCCTTCTCGGATGTCCAGCCCAGTCATCCTTCAAATGACAACAGCTCCAATCAGTATCTGATGACAAATGCATGAAATGAGAATTGCTCCGCTGAGTCCTTTCTGAATTTGTGACCCATAAAATTGTGAGAAAACCAAGATGGCTGTCATTCCACATCACTTAGTGTATTGTTTCACATCACTAAGTTTTGGGGTGATTTGTTATGTAACAATAGGATACCCGCTGATTTTCTGCCATCAGAAACTTACCTTCTTCCTTCTAAAGTTGTTAGCTCTGCTGAGGTGCCAATAGCCACTAGATAGCTTTCTTAGTCCCCCCAAAATTCAGCGCTTTCATGCCTTAATGTTTTTCCAAGGCTAGGTTTATACCACCTACACTGACACTCATGATACACAGGATATGAGAATCCAACTGAATGCAGAGCAAGGAAAATGTCAGCCTACAACATGCGCAGTCAATGTCTGCTCCAAGTAAAAAGAAACTTCATCTGTTCCCATTGTAGCTACAATGCCTAAAGCGGCACCTGGCATGGGAGATACACTCATTGTTGGGAGAAAAGCTGAGTGTTGGGAGACAAGCTGAGGCAGGGCTTGGAACATGTCTGGGGTCCAGGGTCTAAAACCCCTCGTGGCCTCTGGAATGTGTCTAGACTTGCTGGCTCCTTGCTTCTAGCATTCCCATTATTGCAAGTAGCCATATGTTTCAAAGAAAATGCTAAACCATCACAGCTGTAGCTCATTCGCTTAATACATCGCTTCCTTTCAACCCTCACATCCTCACCACCTGTTTCTTTGTTTGATCACAAATAAATAGCATGGGCTCCCAGAGCTCGGGGCCTTTGCAGCCTCCATACTAGCGTTGGCCCCCTGGTCCCACTTTCTCTCTTAACTTTTCTTTTCTCATTCCTTTGACTCTGCCGGACTTCGTAGCGCCCCCAGCCTGGTGTTGGGTCTGATCACCCCAACACTCCTCAGATGTTTGTGCAATCTCAGTCTCTATGCACCCTGAAATGCACACAATTCCTATGAATTTTAGGCCAACTAGCTTCATCAATGCTTGTGGCTTTGTATGTACAACTTAGCTGAATGTGGGACTTAGGTGTTCCTGTAAGGAGCTTGCCCATCCTTTTTCTTTTTTCTCCGTTATGTGTTTTAATTCTGACTTTTAAAAAGTACTTCCCAAGCATGTCTTAAGTGTACCAGAGCAAGAAGCCTATTACATTGATTCAAGTCTACTCAATTTAAGTTTCATATCTCTGTTCACTTTCTCAGAGAACCCTTCTCAGCCAGTTAAGTGATTTGACTAGCAGAACAGATTTGACTTCAACTTTCAGTTATGGTTCCTTTTGACACTTTTCGTTCTAGTTTCTTAAGAAATAATGTGTCCAAGTATATTGGAGCAAAACTGATTTCCAGTTTGCCACTTTTTAAAAATGAAATTTAAAAAAAGTATTATAATTAGTTGAATTCCCAAAGTATCATATAGGTTTTATTCTCTGTCTAAAATGTTCATGCTCAAACTCTGATTTCCCTCAAAAATTTCTGCTTTGACTGTAGCCACAGCTGTATGGTTTATTTTCATCTTTCTGAAGTTATCTGAAGAACCATCATGGCTTGGGTTGAACAGCCCCCTGTTTTGCAACATTATTTCCAAAATCCAGCTATCAAAATGAAGCAGCACTGATGATTCACATCAATCACTTTGGTTTGGAGTAGAGATAAAACATTGCCATATTCCAGTGCTGGGGCAGGAGCTCCCCAGTTAGTGTCCAATGGTAACTATAATATGGCTATGTCTCATTATTGTTGACTTCAAAAAGTAACGCATGACAGAAAATAATAATAATAATGAGTTCAATTCTATCTCAAATCTCTTAAAAGAAATTTACAGATATGAAATCTGTACCCCCGGAAACATTCATCGTGTCCTCTTTTTTCTGTTTTCTCAGAGCACAGAGCCCCTCATTAGCATTCCCGTCAGAGAAAACTTCAATTCCAATTGCTTCAGAATTTACTGACTTCAGCTCACCTCCCTCTGTAAAGTCCATTATGTGCAGCTTGACTTGATCTTCATCCTTCAGACCTTTCTTCCTGCCTCCACACCCTCCATCCTCTTTGGTCTCATTCTTTTCGATATTCTGATTCTCTACACCACCCTCAACAGAAAATGTGGGCTCCAGGGTCAAATCACTCCTCCCACAGTGTCATCCAAGAAAAGTCAGGCCTTTTTTAAGAGATTTTCACCAACCTGTCTCAACACCTCCCCTTTCTCCTACACTTCTATCCTCAAATCTCCCACAGGGACCCCCTCCATGAAGAAAAATCTGACCCTTTAATTTTCCAGCCACAAGCCAGTAGTATTCTGGATGCAGGGTGTGCTAGACCTTCAGGAGCTGAGGGAGGGGAGACCCACTGAGCAGCCTTCTGTGGAGCAGAGTGAAAGACAAGTGAGATACAGGTGCTGTTCAGAAGCTTTATTTCTCTGCATAATCAGACACAAGTGATAACATTGTCAGGAGGAAAGGAGGCTTCCACGATCTTGGAAAACACATGGGTGGAGACTTTTGGAAAAAGCACAATTCTTCCCCATGAGCGAATGATTAATTAGGATGTCTAAGAAAGGATCCATCAAGTTGGGACTTTTCCTTGGTCCTTGAGATACTTGTTTCCTCTAAAGTCGCTTGTCTCAGCATCAGGAATTAGGTCAGCAGCAGCCTCCAGAGCCACAGCCACAGCCGGAGGCGCCGTCTTGCTGACCACTGGCCCTGTCACAGGAGTTGGAGCTCTGGCGCCGGCATCGGTGGGACCTGTGGCGTCTGTGGTGGCTCAGGCAGCAGCCGCCCTCAGAGCTGGGGCCACCGCAGCCCCCAGGGCTTGGAGCACAACAGGAGGAGGCTGGAGGCAGACACTGTGCTGAGCTCTTTGGGGGGCACTTGGGTGAGGGGCACTTGGGGGGAGGCTGGCACTGCTGCTGGTTCTGCTGGCAGGACATCTTGGCAGGAGGTGAGAGCCTGGATAGATAAAAGGAAAAGGTCAACGCAAAAGCTCCAGGCTAATATCTCCTCTACGAATGGTTTTATGAAGCCCTTACTCCTAAGACCAGTTGCTTCCTGAGATATACACTTCAGAAATAAAAACAGAAACTGATCTCAAGTAAAACTGGCCTACTAAGACATTTCCTTCCACTTTTCCCTCTTCCAGAAAAGAATGCTGATGTCTTCCAACTGGGTCCCAAGTCCTCCCGTCTTCACAGAAACACTGATGCCAAAGCACCTAATTGAGTAATGATTCTCAAACAATATCACTGGGCATGTATGCATCTCCCAGGAAAAGGTGGAGAGAATGCTGAGAGCCAAGGCTCTGGTGTGTCACAGACTCCCATGCACCCCAAAGAGGTTTCTTGCTCACTGCCCCTTCCCCTACCTTCAGCCGCCCTCTGAAGTCCTCTTCCTGCTGTCTGTACATCTGACACCTCTGCTTCCCCCTTCCCTAGTAAAATCTGGGCTTATCTTCCCCAGACACCCCCAGCTGAGGGTCCCCTGCTAGATACTTGCCAGATACAGAAGATGCTGAAGAGGAGAAGGCTGTTCTCTAGGAGGCTGTGGATGAGGAGCCCAAGATAAGAGCCTTTTTATCTTGTGCAGGGTTAGTGATGCACAGCCCAGGCATTCTGCTTTCACAACAAAGGGAGGTGGCAGAGCCAAACACTCCCATCCCAGGCCTCCAGCATCTTGCTTCATGCTTGCCAAGATGCCTGGCAAGAGGGAACCAGGAAGTCTTGATGACAGATTTCCATGTGCGTTGGGGACCTGTCATTTCTTCTCTTTTCACTCATTCAGTTCAGATGCTTTAGTTTGAGCTCTGCCCCTTGCATTTTGAGGGAGAATGTAGAGATGCATATGACACATTTCCTGACCTTGAGCCTTTCAAAGTTAACTGGACTAACATCAGAGATGTAAACATATGTGTCTGATATGATACCATGTGATTCGTCCTGGGTATCCCAGGACATCTTTTTTTGGACATCACTTCCCTATTCCTCTGCATATTCCCCAGGGGCGTGCTTTGTTGAGATGTAATTGGCTCCTGACTCTTGGGGATGTTGGGTGGTCTGAGATTATTGGACCCTGGGAGTGAGATGTATTAGGTAATGAATGGAGGATGGGACACGGGCCCTGTCTGGGGCAATTGGGGCCCTTAAGAGAATTAAGGTAGGATTATATGAATAAGCAGACAAAATCATTAAGGAACATACAATAGTTGAGATCACAAGACTCTTACTTAATATGAAAAAAGTCAGTTTGCCCATATTTAGCTTCCCGTGGGATATATGATACTGATTATAAGCAAATAAAATGGTCCATGAGCATAAAATATGTAAGATAATTGGTGTGAGTCATGAACATGATTTGTTCAATGTATTGCTGATGATGAGGTTAGTGATGGTAGTAACATCATGTGCATCACATTTAATGGAACAAACCTTATAAATTCTAAGGTTTCTGTAGGATGACATATAAAGTCTGATGCATATTTTTCCCATTTGATTTTATAATAGTTTTAGACATGAATTTTTCACTGAATTCATCTCTATTATTATAATACCTGAACTTTGCTATTTGTTTCTAAAAAATTAAAGTCAGAAGTATAACAGAACATTAACTTAAATGGTAATTTTAAATAATACATGTTTAGGGTAAATGCCTGTTATTGCTCCCTGTACTTGATAGTTTATGGCTTTTAGACAACAAACTCCTTATCAGAGTATGCACTTTACAACTTACCCTCTTTAAAAAATGGTGGGAGGTGGGGGGCAGAATTCTATGATTTATTTTGAGATATTTAAGAGAAAGTGAATCGTCTCTAGGAATGTGGCTTGGGAATGGAGGAAGAGGAAAAGGATTAGACTTGTCGTTGACTCTCTGATATTCTTCTGTCTGCAGAGGCCTCTTGCTGAAGGGATATTTTTGGGCTTACGCTAGATTTCCATTTCTTTTACATTCTTTAGAACCCACCAATTGCTAGTGCATTGGAAGAAATTACTCATGATGGTTGAAATGGATACTTTCTCATTCCATACTGGTGAAGCTGAAGAGTAACACAATCTGTTGAAAAATTCAGTTAAAAAATTACTGGGGTTTAGACTTTGCTGCAAATCTGAACATTTATTTTTCTTTATCTTGTGTTTGTCATAAGCAAGCCTTGTCCTCCCAACAGAGCAAACATGATAGCCATTTTCCTGCATGGGTTGCAACCCTGAGTCATTGGCAGCTGGGGGAGGTAGGAGGTGGAAGCGTTAATTGAGAAAGAAACATAAATCACACATTTTCGGCAAGTCTCAAAGGAACAAAACATCCTTGCCAGTGACATTCAATATATCGTCTTACCTCTGTTTTATAAAACACAATGGATGACTGTTAGGCTTTCCTCCAGCCCCATTCTTGACTGTCTGTCTTGAAAGCCTCCTCACAAGACCTGGAGAGCTCATTAATCTCCCTTCTACCTTAGTGATTGTTCCTGTCACTCACTATCCTCCCCCTGAAATCAGGTGTCCACAGTCCTCACACGCACAGGATTTGTCCCGTGATGACAAACAGTAGCTATAAGATCATGATCTGGTCACTTCCCCTATAGCACAAGGGCACCTCCCTGAGAATCACTAGTCCCAGGAGTCCCATCCTGAGGAAACTTGGCTTCCTGTGGTCCAAAGACATCAAGGAAATACAGAGATTGCTCTGGCTGGATGAATCCAGGAAGAATTTCATGACTTAGTCATTCCAATTGGTACTATGGGAACAGGTACTGCAGGAGCTCAGATTTAGCTCCTTGGAGTGCATTTTGGACATTCCACATCAGCAATCAAGGATGAGTAAACAAACAGAATTCTTCTTCCTCTGCTTACAACTCACCATTCCTTCTCCATTCTGTTCCTGCCATGTCTGTGACAATCAAATTCCATGGCAAGCAGCTAAGTCATTCTTAAGGAAAATGGGAAGCAGTAGCCAGAAAGTGCCATATACTTCCAACATGCCTAAGTTTCTTATATGGATTTGAATTTTTCCCTCAGATTAAATGGTATTTTGAGATATTTACACCTCTCTATTCTCCTGAGAAAGCTCTGGTAGGACCCAGTGTGTAAGATGTTAGACTCAAATTTTCTTCTTGTATTAGGATGTTGGCTGAAGTCAAAAGATGAAAATAGTAGATGCCTCTTATCCCCACATACTAAAGTAACCTTAGGATAAGCTGCTGAAAATCTCTGCAAGACTTGCTAGGAAAAAAATAGAACTCTATTTCTCTGGTACCGCTATATATTTGGAAGGCTGAACTTTGGTGAGAATTTTTTAGATAGGGAAGTTATTATCCTAAAAGACAATGTTGTAGTCTCCCCCTAATCTTGTACAGGGGAGGGAAACTGGTTGTTCTCCTACAACAGAAGTCACTTGAAATGGCAGGATTCACAATGACAGCTTGTAGATGTTAGAGATTCCTTCAAGAAAGGAAGACAGCATTTTTATCCCTCAGCAGAAAGTCTGCTGTAGTAGTAGACTTGATGTTCTAACCTCTGAGCCTATTGTTGAACAAAGAAAAGGAACTGAAGGGATAGAACAGGACATTGAGACATAACAGCAGATGACATCTAAGAAGGAAGCCAGCTTCCACAGTCTTGCTAGTGTTGTGCTTAGGATGGTTTTCTGTTGGGCAGAGAGACCTCATTATCGAGAAGCTATGGCTGGTGCCAATGAAGTTAGGAGCTTAGGTAGTATCTGAAGGGTTAAATCTGACTGCTCATCCCATGTCTGGAAATCATGCTGTTAGGAAAATCCTTGACGATACTCCAGGACTCACAAAAGCACCCTATAAGACAGCCTTCCTGCAGAACCTGCCACACAGAGGGAGGAGAAACAGCCCTCCTGCAGAAACTGCCAACAGAGGAGGCTAGTGGTACAGTCACATGTGTAATGATTCCCCCTCCCCTTTTCCATCTCCCAATACAACGGAGGAGGAAGGGGTACTGAGGAAGAAGGTGGAGGGGTGGTAGTGAATGAGAGAAAGAGCCTATCATATTCCCCTTACAACTCCAGTCTTCTGGGAGATACCTGGGCAATGCTTGCGTGCGAGGGAGAATTTGAGTTTCAAGTTTTGTTCAGAATTAAATTTAGCTGGTCTGGACTTTAATATCCATAGAAGTGACTGACGAAATGTGGAATTTCCCTGAGGTATTTTCAAGAGAGATTCAACAGAGCATAGGAAAAGACAATGCTTCATGTGTTTATTGTACTGACTTTAGACTGTTCAATACATAACTTAGTAGGCTCTTAGGTTTTTACAAGATAGGGGCAGTTTTGGATTCTTCCACCCTTTCTAGCATCAATCAAATCAATAAATGCCAAGATTTCAGGCCCCGAGGACAAACCAGAAGCAAGTTCAGGAATGTTGGTGGAAGCTTCAAAATGACCACACACAGGTACTGTAAAGGCAACTGGAAGTAGAAACTGGGTAGTTACTGGAGACACGATGGGGTTTGGAAGGTCAGGGAGGAAGTCTTTCACGGATAGGAGTATCTTAGGAGATCAAGAGGGAGGACAGGTGGTTGGGGGTTGGTTGGTGAAAATATTCAAGTGCTACTTACCTGTAGTCCATGGGGAAAAAGGAAAACTCTCTGGGAGGCAATAGAAGACCCTGACCAATACGACCCTTGTCAAATTCCTTTTCTTCAACACCTGCCATCTCTCTTGCCAATTCTTTGCTACAATTATCTTTCACCATGTTTTCTTTCAACTTTCTGCCTATCCTGAATGTGGAGAGAGGAGTGGACATACTAGGGGCATGAAGGGAGTGTGCTAGGTCCCAGGCAGCTGCATCACTTTAGTGACAGATACTCTGTGCTCAATGAATATACTTTGGCACTGAGGGAGGTCTCATCTCCAGGGGGCTTGGAATGGACACAGTCTTGTTCATTGTGGGATGCAAAACTGCAGCAGAGTGGTTGGGGGAAAAGTGAATGGAAGCATTGAAAGAGCTCAATGATATTTGACAGAGAAAATCGGGAGTGGGCACCACAAGAGTGTTCTGACTGGAACTGCACCTGGGCATTCTGTTGAGTAAGGATCTTTCTGGTAATAAGACCTAAGAAGGGATTACTAAGACAAGGATACGCTGAGTTAGAAACCAAACATTTGTTGATGCAAATGGCTTTGAAACACAAAAGATTAGGATTTATAGTACATGCCCAATTCTCAGACTATTAAGAGTGAATTCTACAAGGACATTCCCACACTTATCATCTTTACTAATGTCCCATGGGACTTCTCCACCAAGGAGGAGCAGAGGTGAGGGAAAAGGAAAATCACCACACTGGGAAGAGGCTTCTCTCTTTGCTTCACTGGATCATCCAACCCTGCTCCACTGTGGTTTTCAGCGCCCTGGTCACTGCATGAGTGACAGCATCCAGAGGGCTGATTCTGTGCCTAGTGGGATGTGTAAAGCCTGTGATGGCTCAAACAGGAGCGTTCTCCAGAGCTGAGGCTATGGCAGCCCCTAGAACTGAGGCTAAGTGGGAAGAGACTGCAGTGGACACTGAGGAGCAGGTTTGAGTACCCACTTTTAGGGACATTTGGGAGAGGCTTGAAGCTCCTCCTAGTTTTACTTCTAGGACATCTTGGGAAAAGTATAGTGACTATAGATGAAGTAAAAAGAGAAATAATAATAGGTAATTGTATTAATTTTTAAAATTGGATCTTTTTATGTTTATTTCAAAGCATATGTGGCTTTGAATCCACAACTTAGGAAAAATTCCCGAGCAGAGGAGAGCAGGAAATAGAAAGTAACTTGGGTTGAGATATCCTGATTCCAGTGAGGACTGAGCAAACCTTAGAGCTCTTTTTCTATTTTGTTTTGCAGGCAAGAAATGGGTGGTGGGATTGGGAGGGGTGAGAATGTGAGTCTCGTTTAGGAGTCAGCTTCTTTGCCTCTGTAGCCCCAAGGCCTCTGCATCTCCATGGCAGGTGTCAAGAGTTTTGAGGGGAGTGGGGATTCAAGAAACCCAATGACTATTCACATATCTGTGCCTCAGTCTTTCTGTAGGTCTGCAATTCTTTATTTTTCATTCATTAACATCATTCCTTCTTTAAACAAGTTACATTGAGATGGTGACACTCACTGTGCTGGGCAAAGCAGATACAAGACTGAAGAAGATACCATCCCTACCCTTAGGCTGATGGGGTAGTGAGACTGACAGATAAGTAGGAAACTAAGCCTGAGCCAGGAGAGGGTGCTGGGATACAGTGTGTGGAAGTCCCCATGCCTGAAGTCAGGGTTTTGGGGCATTAGTCCCTTTTGGTTCTGTACTGACTCTGAATAAATGATGAATCCAGATGGTGTCACCTGCTGTCACTTTGGATTGTTCATTGGATGAGTAAGATGTGGAGCCTGTATCCATCCAAGGGCAGTAAACCCAGGCATGGCAACTAAGAGAAATTTGTGGACCCAAGAAACATCAAGGAGGTGCCAAGGAGAAAGAGACAATGCTGAGGTCGAGGTAGAACAGGGCTGAGGGGAGCACTGGGGACATGTACAATCTCGAAGGCAGAGAAATTTTCTCATTAAGAGCATCTGTTTTGGAGACAGGAACTTCCAGGTTTTAATCTTTCCCTGCTTCTTCTAATAGCTGCATTAAGGTAGAGATGTCTGAGGCAAAACAAATCTGTTTATATGGAGGCAAAATGACCCAGGAATATCACAGGTAAATTCAGAGACAAGTATAAGAAATCTACAATGGCGTTGGTAATATGCATCACGGATTAACATACATTTAAGGAACGTTGTGTCAGGATCTTAGTGACTGTACTATTGATTCTAAGAGACCCAGGGAAAAGAGTGATTCAAATTGGATGGGATGACTAAAAGAGATTTGTCCAAATAGAAATGGTAATTGATGGGTGTGATTATAATGAGGTTAATATGATCACCATGAGCACCTGATACAAAGTGGACCAAGGTTGTAGAGAGAGCACTAAACTCTATAGTACTTTTCCAATGCATTTATTATAACAATAGATATATATTTTACCCTGAATCATGATATATTAAAAGTATGTAAAAATGGAATACACATGTAAGTTTCAAACATATCCTAAAATGACAAGGTTTTGATAAAACATTGTTATTCCATTGAATGTGTCTGAGTATCCTGATACAGGGAAGGGTATAGGTATGACCATTTTTTTTTTATTTGCTCCATACATTATAGCTAAGTACCAAACAGAAGCACTTTTAAGATACTTGGGTGAATGGGGTTGTTCACTGAGAACTGGGAAGTGAGAAAGGCACTGGGAAGGGACACGGACTTTTCAACTTTTAAACAAACATTTCACCATTGGAATCACCCACCCACCCCTTGCCTCACTAATCTCCTACCTTTGATGTGGAAGCAACCTGACATTGGATGTCCTTTTTGTATTCACCCAAAAAATGATATCCAGTTCTCAAAAGTTTGCCCATGATGGGCGCCCTCACTGGGTTTAGCCACCCTTTACCAGCATCTGTCAAGTGCTCCAGAGTGGGAATCCAACTGAATATAGAACCATCTTTCTCTAAATCTGCTGACAGGCCAGGAAACCAGAAGATGTCTCCAATGGACCCACTGAAACATAAGCTCCCTGAGAGGGGACTTCATCTTGTTTCACACTGATCTAAACACCTAGACCAGTGCCACATAACTACGTGTTAAGCAGATAAATTATGAGTGAATGGGTGTTGGACTTGGTCTAGAAGTCATAACACAACATTCTTTATGTCTCCTGGGCTGATTTTATTTAAGAATTTCTCAATTTTTGAGTAGCAAGTGGTTGTTTTAGTGAATCAAAAGTCTATATAATAGGCTTTTATAAGTCCTACAGCTATGGTAACTTCTTAAAGAAATCTTTCTTAGCTAGTTGAATGAGTAAATGATGAATCCAGCCGGAGTAAATGATGAATCCAGATGGTGTCACCTGCTGTCACCTGGAATGGTTGATGGGATGAGTAATATGTGGAGCCTGTATCCATCCAAGGGCAATAAACCCAGGCATTGCAACTAAGAAGAATTGAGCTGGGCGTCGATCTAAACTCATCAGAGCAGTTCTGACATCAACTTCCTCATAGGATCCCTTTGGGTACCTTTTTCATCCCAATGAGTTAAGAAAATAAATATCTATGAACACAGAAGAGGGGAATAATTTTCATTTCCCTATTTCCCAAGAGCTTGGAAAAAAAGCTTCTAAAATTTAATATATTCACCTATTACTGGATACATTAATTTCTCTGTTGTATCTAGCCCTAAACTACTCTTAAGATCTGCTCTTTCACTTTGGCTTAGAGTTTATGAGGCCTCCTTGGATTGCTAGTATTTTCCTGATGAGCACCAAGGCTTGAATTTTTACTGAGTCTTTCTCCAGTTCATTAACATTCTCAAAATTGGTAGTGAAAGTGAATTGTTCTTTTAGCACACATCAAAAATAATGATTTTAATCCTGTGGTGCAGCTGAATACTACACTCTGGGTCCAAACTCTGGGAAGCGAACTCCTTAAAAGTGTGATTCATATGGTTTGGCGGTTTAGTGCTGTATAATTCAAACAACAAAATACTGTGGACTAAAATAATTTCAAAACAAATCCATTGTTTACTCACATCTCTTAAAACATTTCAGAAGAACTCAGAACACCACAGTCATCAGGAGCATAGGCTTCTCAGCAAAACTGCCAAGGTTTGCATGGCAGCTGTTGGGAGACCCTGGACACTCATTCCATGGTGATTCCCATCTGTAAAATGGGACAAGGGTTGTATGTAACTTGAAGGACTGCAGTGAGGATTAAATTATTAACTGTATGTCAAGCCACTGGCACATCATAAGTAGTATGCAAATCATTGACCCCACGAATATATCCAGTTTACAACTCCTGCAATGATCAGATTTTTATTTTTCTTACTTCCTCTAAGTTCCTCTCAGTGTATACCTACTCAGACATCTCCATTTCTCCCCTTGCACCCATCAACTATTCAGCTTTCAAGGATCCCTTCCTACCTCCTCAACACCCAGACCTTCCATATAGAAATAAGGTGAACATTCCTCCCTGCAGCCATGTGGCCTTCTGTAGCCTCTTTCTAGCAGCAATACATAAAGTCCTCATGGTCTCCGTATGAGTGGAGAGAAGTGTTGTCTTTCATTCTTCTCATCCTGTGAAGCATTCATCTGGGAGATAAGGAGTGCGAGAGCAATGAAGCAGCCTTGGGAGGGGCAATATAGAAATGTAGGTGGGAAAGGGAAACTTTATTTTGTACAGAGTGGGACATAAGTGCTGCTAAGCACTGACCAGAACATGGATGTGGAGACAACCATGAGGGACACCCAGGGAGACCACTGGAGATCATTGACAACCCTTGTCAGGATGAACTCAGGAGCTCAGACCATGGGCAGGAGGTTAGGAGCAGGTACATCAGACTGAGGTTAATCCTGGGCACTTAGGGTCTCTGATTCCTCTAAAACTGCTTATCTCAATGCACTGCCCAGGTCAGCAGCAGTGCCCAAAGCTCTGGCAACAGCTGCAGCTGCCAGTGGGTAAACTCACAACAGTCATGTCTCTAATGCCTTTGCCAGTGGAAGAGACAGCACCTGTGGTGGCCCAGGCAGCAGCCGCCCCCTAAGAGTTAAAGCAACCCCTGGAGCTGGAGCCATAGCAGGAGAAGACTGAAGGTAGACTAGACATGGGACTCAGACTGGGTGGGGAACTCCGGAAGCCTTTGGAGGCTATCCCTGCTGCTCGTTTTGCTGACACGAAATCTCAGAAAGCATCAATGACTCCAGAGAGCATACAATAATGCAAATGAATCTTTGTAATGTCTCTTCTCTGATGTGTGTACTTCTGCACTAAGAAATATAGGGAGGAGGGCCGAGCGCAGAGGCTCACGTCTGTAATCCCAGCACTTTGGGAGGCCGAGGTGGGCGGAACACGAGGTCAGGAGATCGAGTCCTTCCTGGCTAATACAGTGAAACCCCGTCTCTACTAAAAATATAAAAAATTAGCCGGGCGTGGTGGTGGGCGCCTGTAGTCCCAGCTACTCGGGAGGCTGAGGCAGGAGAATGGCGTGAACCTGGGAGGCGGAGCTGGCAGTGAGCCGAGATCGCGCCACTGCACTCCAGCCTGAGTGACAAAGCGAGACTCCATCTCAAAAAAAAAAAAAAGAAATATAGGGAGGAAATGAAAATCAATTTGGTGTTAGTTTATCCTGGAAAGATGTTCTTTTCTCTCTGGTCACCTGCTACAAAATGATACTGGGTCTTTTCTAATGGAGCACCTGAGGTGTCCTATCTCCATGTAATCACAGAGGAGAATAAACCTGTTTGGGTAAAGCTTCCTTGATGATGTCTGGTGAGATCAGTGCATCTCTCAGAACATATATAGGAAGAAGATGAGGGTGTGCTGAAGATTCATGACCTTCACAGTCACAGGACACCTGATAAATCCCAGGAGGGTGTCCATTAACCCCACACTCTTCCTGCTGCCTCCATCCCATACCCTCTGCTTCCTTCTCCCCTGATGGAATAAGCCTGGGCTTGTCTTCCTAGGTCTTCCAGCTCAGGTCCTGTCTCCAGCTAGACATTCATCTGATTTCATGGCAGCAAAAGAAAGCTTATTCAAAAGAAGTCCATGGTCTGGGAAGCCCAGGACAGATGTGCTAGATTGTGAGGGGCAGCATGAATGGGTTGCTCGGGGAGATGACAGCACCAAACACCCCAGCCCAGATCCAGGCCTTCACCATCTTCCCAGGAACAGGATGGCATGTTTGACACCGGAAGCCCTGGTTCTCACTTGTACACCTTCCACCCAGGCCTACATGTGTGCTTAAAATATGTCGTGCTCCATGCATTGTGGTGGAAGGTAGAGTTCAATATGACACATCACCTGACCTATAGAAATTAACTATAGGAGTAATTACATAAATCAAGTAAATCAAGAAAATAGGGAGCCTGCTTCCATGAGATAAGTACTGCAATGTAAATGACTACCCACAAAGTCCATGGTTCTTTGCCCATCTACTTTTTTCTGTAATGTTCCCTTAGGAAAATCAAGCACCAGATGTGATCAGCACTTGCTGTTGGGGTGGTGACTGAGCTAAGGATGCTGGACATTCAGAATGGGCTGTGTGTAAAACAGATGGAAGCATAAAGTCAGCAGAGATGAGGACTCTTGAAAGAGCCTCACTGGTACCCAGGAGGTAACATAGGCCCCTGGGCAGGAGAGGAGGAGAGCCAAATGAATACCCAATTGAGGGTCAAATATGGAGAAGGAAAGTACAACAAGTGGAGTGCCAAGAGTCACAGTAAGCACATTAAAAAGGCATGGCCTTCCGTCAAAATCCAGGGAATGTGTGCTCTTTATTTGAAGACGACCATGAAAACATCGAGGGAGAAGTCCTTCATCTGCTTGGACTCGAAATAAAGTCCTGCAAGCATGCATGATAATGGAAGGGCTTGATGAAGATGACTTTGGTATGTGTTGCTGCTTTTGAGGTTGATGGTAGTGATGGGTGCATCTCATGTAATGGAGCTGACCTGATCATGTCTATATTTTGGGTATGGAGAATTGATGCAAACTGAATGCTATTTTCCCTGTGAATTTCATTTTAATTTTAGATAAATTTCTCATTCAATTAATCTCTAATATTAAAATAAGTACCTTTTGCTAGATATTTTTCAAGATAAATCAGTCAGGCTGCAACCAAACTTTATACATATTTAAATTAAATTATAATTGTCAACAAAAATTAAATTGTATTCACTATCGGGGTTATAATTTTTGTCTTCTCATTCTGCCTGACAGTCTACCTGAGTGAACTGAAATAGTGATGCCCATGGGAGCATAAAGGCACTGGGCCGTAGGAAAGAGGGTGGCTCTGAATGTGGACTGGGGAGAGGGTACGTTTAAGTATTGATATTCTCAGCAGCATTTTCCTGCCTCTAGCACATGACTCTTCTCTCTCCTGGAAGCATTTTCAGGAATTATCCCTTGAACTACTCTTGAGTGGCCACTTTACTCATAATGTTAAGGGTCCCTTCAGTGGCCTCTGTCCTGCAAAGAGACATTTAAAAGAGATAGACCAAGCACTTTCTCATGGTAGCCAGATTATGGGGCTGAATATAGCTGAGTGGTCACTTTTGCTTCTTAGGAGTAAAGTCTGTAGGCATTGGGATACAACAACAGAGGAGTAAGTTCTGAAGTTTCAGAACACCCCAGAACTGTAGTGGGGGGGGCCTTTCTGTTCCTATGGAATGCAGCAGATGTCCACACATGAGTTTCTCCATAGCCCCAACCCTGATGCCTGGCTTGGGAGGCTCCATACTCATCCTGGTGATGGTGCCCATCAACCTTTCCTCCCCTCCATGAGGTGCTCCCAATTCCTGGCCTCTCTGTTTGTCATCAGAGCAAAAACTACACAGGTCTGAGGCTGAGCAGGTGTCCTGTGATGACAGAGGGTTGGCTGGGAGAACACAGCTCAGCTACTTGCCCAGAGCATGAGGTCAGCTCTCTGGGGTCACCTCTACCAGGGGTAACACACTTAAATCTCTGGTTTTCTAAGGTCCTGTGAGGTCAGGTGACAGGAAAACCTGGCCTGCATGGATGAATCCTGGATAGTTTCCTAACAAGTGAGACACCAGTGGTAATGAGAACAAGAAGCTTTATTTTTTGGCAGGGTTAGGCACAGGGAACTGCCAATCCTTGGCAGGGGCAGGGATGAGGGAACTGTGAGATCCTGGCCATCAGACAGGAAGCACCTTCTGCGGACAGCTTGGATACTCAACAGGAACACCCCCAGCTCAGCTTGTGAAAACCAGAACAAGGTATCTGGAAAAGCATGCATCAGGATGAGGCTTTTCCTGGGCCCTTGGGATTCTTGTTTCCTCCAAAGATCACTTGTTTCATCATCAGGATCCAGGTCAGCAGCAGCCCCCAGAGCCATGGCCACAGCAGGAGCCCCTGCCTTGCTGACCACTGCCCCTATCACAGGAGTTGGATCTCTGGCGCCGGCATTGATGGGACCTCTGGTGCCTGTGGTGGCTCAGGCAGCAGCCACTTTCAGAACTGGGGCCACAGCCCCCGGAGCTTAGAGCACAGTCAGAAGAGGGTGGAGGCAGACACTGTGCTGGGCTCTTTGGGGCACACTTGGGTAGGGGCTGGCACTGCTGCTGCTTCTGCTGGCAGGACATCTTTGCAGGAATTTAACCTTGAACAAAATAATAGAAACATTTGAGCCCAGAACCCTCAGACCATCTCCTTATTTTTGGGTTTGTCACACACTGACCCCCTTGATGAAGCCACTTTCTAAGCCAAGATCTGTGGGAGAGAAATGGGAATGTAGTAGAGGGAACCCTACACATGCATTTGGATAAAGCATCCTCAACAATGTAAAATGGATCTACGTGCATTCCTGACAACATGCTCCAAACAAGAATGTGAAGGAATCCTAAGGTCCTGCGGCTTTTGCAGCTCACGGGTCCCTGACATGTGCCTTAGAGTCTCCTTATTCTCCATCACCTCCCCCACTGCTGCCCACTGTGGGCCTCTTTCTGTTGGCTCCATTTCAGTTCTGGGCCTCTCTTTCCCAAACACTCCCAGCTGAGGATCTGTCCCCTGCTGGCCACTCACCAGATGCAGAGGAGGTAGGAGAAGAAGGCTGCTCCTAAGGATGCTGTGGATGAGAAGCCCAGGGTAGGAGCCCTTTTATCCTGTGCAGTGTACACGATGATGCACAACCTGAGTATGCTTCTGCTTTCACAACCAGGGAGGTGACAGCACCAGACACTTCCCAGTTGCCTGCTTCCTCAGCATGTACCTAAAGGTGTAATAAGATGACCCCTGTGTCTTCCTGGGCACATGCCTAAAGATTTAATAAGATGGAACCAGGATATCCTCATGACTGCAGAAGTACTTCCCACTCTGGTCCACCCTGAACCTCCTGCCCACCTCTGCTTGTTCATTCACAGGCTCTGTTCGTTTTACTTCTTTCAACAGTAGTAGTACGGAGATGTATCGGAGATATTTCTTCCATTGAGCACCTTACAGCCTAAATGGACTATCACTCAGAAAAGTAAATATATTTGATCTGACAAAATAAGCACTATCACAGAAGTGTTTAAAAAGACTTCAAGCCTAAGACCACAGCCTTTGTAAGTCAGTCCTCTATTGCACTGATGGTCCCAAAGGGTGATGGTTTTCAGGTGTTCTCCAGGAATGACAGCTGGACACACTTACCATTTTTTGTAATAAGAACACTCAAAGTTTACTCTTTTAGAAATTTTCAAAAATAAAATACATTGTTATAATCATCATGCTGTACAATAAATCTCCTGAACTTATTACTCCTGTCTTATTGAAATTTTGTATCCTTTGACCAACATCTCCCCAGTTCTTCCCCACTCCCCAACCCAACCCCTAATAATGATGATTTCTACTTCCACGCACTTGAGTTTTTAGGACTCCACATATAAGTGAGATCACGAATATTTGTCTTTCTATATCTGGCTTATTTTACTTAGCATAATATCTTTCAGGTTTATCCATGTTGTCACAAATTAGAAACTTCCCTTTTTATATAAGGCTGAATTGTATTCCATTACACTTATATAACATTTTTTTCATCCATTTACCCACTAAAGGACACTTAGGTTGATTCTATATCTTGACTATAGTAAACAATTTTGCAATAAATATGGGAGTGCAGATATCTCTTCAAAATACTGATTTCATTTCCTTTAGATATATACCCAGTAGTGGGATTGTTGAATCACATAGTAGTGTCATTTTTAATTTTTTAAGGAAACTTCATACTGTTTTCCACAATGGCCATACTACTTTACATTCCCACTAATCCTGTAAAAAGTTTCCCTTTTCTCCAAATCTTTGCCAATACTTGTTATTTCTTGTCTTTTGATAATAGCTATTCTAGCAGGTGTGAGTTGATATTGTGTTTTTAACTTGCATTTCTCTGATTATTAGCGATGTTGAGCACTTTTTTATATATACTGTAAGCCATTTGTATGTCTTCTTTTGGAAAACCCCCTGTGCCTACTTTTTTAATTGGTTTATGTGTTTTCTTGCTATTGAGTTGTTTGAGTTTCTAAAATATTTTGAATATTAACTCCTTATCAGATGTGTAGTTAACAGATGTTTTATCACATACTGTAGGTTGTCTCTTCACTCCATTAATTGTTTCCTTTATTTTTCAGAAGCTTTTTACTTTGATGCAATCACATTTGTCTATTTTTTATTTTGTTGCCTGTGCTTTTAGGGTCAAAATTCAAAAATAATATTTGCCCAGGTCTAATGTCAAGAAGTTTTCCCCCTGTGTTTTACTCTGGTAGTTTTAAAATTTCAGGTCTTGTGTTTAAGACTTTAATACAAAATCAACATACAGAAATCAGTAGCACTTACTTACACATACCATAACAAACTATCCAAAAAAGAAGGTAAAAATCCCATTTATAATATCATCCAAAAATACTTAGGAATAAATTTAACCAAAGAAGTGAAAGATCTGTGTACTAAAAACTATAAAACATTGAGGAAAGAAAACGAAGACACAAATAGAAAGATATTCTATGTTCACAGACTGGAAAAGTGAATGTTGCTAAAATGTTCATACTAGGGGAGACGTTAGAAATATAATAGAATAGGAATTCTCTGACTCCAGTAGTCCCACCACATAAATCCAACTAGCAACCAACAGCAGACAAGAATACCCTTGTAAATATCTCAGAACTTGAAGTGAGACATCCCCTTGGACCACAATACTGAGAAAAACCACACACATAGAGCAAGAGGAGATTTTACTTTGACCACACTGTCCCTCCCTCAAGCCAGCACATCACACGTAAGAGGATTCCTAGAACCCATGGCTTTTACAGAGGGAAGAGAGAGTTGAGAATGAACATTCAGCTTTCCCACCATTCTGGAATCCTTCGCAGAAGAAACTCTCTTGTCTTATCCCACAGGAAACATTAGCAATGTTTATTTAGAAACTCAGAACAGGGTGAGACTCACAGTGACCAGTTCAGGGGTCTTGATAGTTGCTCTGCATTCTGGTCAGCAGAGGTACACCACAAGAGAGGCTTGCAGTGCTCAACAAGAAGCATAGTTGATTAGTCTCCCAGGCTTGAATCTCTGCTTAGCTTCCACACTCAGCCCCAGTGCTCCCCTTGAAACTTCCCCAGTCCAGGAGATAAGGGTAGGATGGCAATTACCTGCAAAGAGAATATCTGGCCCCAACCATTCCCAGCTGCCAAGCTTTCACCCAGTCAAGCCCCGCCCATTGTGCGCCTTAACGCTTCCTAAGGCCAGAAAACAGGGGCATGGTGGCAATTAACTGTAGAAGGAGCATCTGTTCCACCCAGGCCCAGCATCCAAGTGGCTAATATATCAAGCCATGGTGCTCTGCTTTAGGTCATCCCAGGATTAGAGGTGAACCCATGCCCATGTGTATCTGTGGAGCACAGCCTCTGGTCCTGTCACCCTGCATGGTTAGGTAGCAATCTCAGAGTCTTTGTTCAGCCTTGACACCTAAAACATGGCCTTGCCCAACTACATATTCAAAACTGTAGTACTGGCCTCTAAGGAAGACAACCAACAATACTGCTCAATCAGAGACAATTTCAGCCAGCAGCTCTGTCTTATTATAGAGTCCAGCCAGTGCTCTCACCAGACCATGGAACATAGCCAGAAATTCTATTCAACCAGTACAGCTAATAGTTCAGCCCAGCTAGAGAGCATGACAGCAAGGTCTTCCCATTCAAGGTCACCAACAACTTGCTTAATCAGAATTCCAGGTTTGATCAAATAGTGAAGGTATACCATGGCCAAATAACACAAACAAAGGCGGAATAGCTGGCCATTTCCTCAAATGTTTGGGCACCAATGCAAGGACACAAGGATTATGAAAAATCTGAAAAAATACATCATCATCATAAGGAAATTAATAAATCTCCAATAAGGGATCCTGAAGAAGTGAAGATTTATAAAATGACTGATGAAGAATTCAGAATAATTCTCTTGAACAAAGTGAAACCCCATCTCTACTAAAATACAAAAAATTAGTCGGGTGTGGCAGCATGCACCTGTAGTCCCAGCTACTTGGGAGGTTGAGGCAGGAGAATTGCTTGAGCCTGGGAGGCAGAGGTTGCAGTGAGCCGAGTTCGTGCCACTGCACTCCAGCCTGGGCGACAGAGCAAGACTCTGTCTCAAAAAAAAAAAAAAAATTTTCACCTAGTTTTGTAAAATGTATCCGTTAATAATTTATTGTACCTACAGTTATTTTTAATAGTTGTGTCTTTTTAATCTTCACAAGAGAGATAAAGTTTTTTTATACTTCACTGTTACAGCTTTAGAATATTCTGAATATGATACATAGTTGTATTACTTATAGGTGACTACAAGTAAATACAGATAAAAAACTAAATTAAACATGGAAAACAATTTATAAAACAAAATAAGGAGATTGCCAAATAAATAGAAACAATAAAAATAGAAATCCTAGAGATAAAGTATGTAATAACGGAACTATAAAATTCAATAGAAAGCTTCAACAGCAGACTTGATCAAGTGGAAGAAAGAATAACTTGAAGATAGGATATTTGAAATTATCCAGTTAGAGGAGTAAAAAGAAAAAAGAATAGAAAAGACCTACAGAAATTATGGGACACTATTAAGAGAATTAACCTCCACATAATAGGAGTTTCTGAAAAACAAGAGAGAGACAAAGGCCCAGAAAGCACATTTATGGTAATAATGACTAAAAATTTTCCAAATCTGAAGAAAGATGACAGCATTCAGGTACAGGAAGCTCATAAGTCTCCAAATAAATTCAACCCAAAGATTAATTCTAGAATAAAATTATCAAAAATGAAAGACAAAAAAAACACGAAGAGATAAGAAACATCACATTCAAAGCAGTCCCAATACAGCCGTTAATAGCTTTCCTGGCAGAAATTCTGCAGGCCATGAGAAAGTAGAACTACATATTCAAAATTCTGAAGAAAAAAGTGCTAACCAAGGATACATTACCTGGAAAGTCTGTTCTTCAGAAATTAGGCAGAAATAAAAACTTTCTCAGACAAACAAAAGCTAAGGGAGTTCATCATCACTAAGCCTGCTCCACAGGAATTGCTAAAGGGAGTTCTTCAAGCTAAAATGAAAGGCTGCTAATTAATAACATAAAACACAAGAGTAAATCACTCAATGGTATAAGTAATACGACTATGTAATCATATTCAGAATATTCTAAAACTGTAAGGGTGAAGCATAAAACAATTTTATCTGTCCTATGAGAATTAAAAAAACAAAACTATTAAAAATAACTGTAGCTACAATAAATAATTAAGAGATACAAATTACAAAACTAGGTAAATATCAAAAGTATACAAGGGGAAGGAGGGAATTAATGTGCAGTTCTGTTTGTAATTAAAGTTATTATTAGCTTAAAATAACCTGTTTCAAATTTAGGATGTTTTATATAAGCCCCATGGTAGCCATAAAGCAAAATCCTGTAGAACAAAATATAAAAAGAAAAATCAAAGAAGACCACCACAGAAAACTACAAGCCATAAAGGAAGAGAACAAGAAATTAAGAAAGAAACAAAAGATCGACAAAACAACCAGAAAACAATTAAGAAAATAACGGTAGTAAGTTTATAACTATCAAAAATTATCTTGAATGTAACAGAATTAAGTTATCTAATCAAAAGACAGAGGAGCTCAATAGTTTTTTTAAAGATCAAACCATATGCTGCCTACAAGAGACTCACTTTCCTTCTAAGGACATACATAGACTGAATATGAAGGGATGGGAAAAGATACTTCATAAAAATGGAAACAAAGAGAGCATGGTAGCTATACTTATAGCATATAAAATATACTTTAAGTCAAAAACTATAAAAAAGACAGAGTAGGTCATTTTACAACAATAGAAAGTGCCAAGCCATCAAAAGAATATAATTGTAAATACATATGCACCCAACATAAGAGCACATATATACCAAAGCAATTATTAAATTATCTGAAGGGAATGATAGACTGCAATACCATAACAACAGGAAATCTCAATACTCTACTTTCAACAACAGACAGCTCATCTAAGCAGAAAGTTAATAAGGGAACACTAGGCTTGAATTACACCTCAGACCAAAGAGAACTAACAGACACATACAAAACATTCCACCAAACAGCAACAGAATATACTTTCTTCTCAGGAGCACATAGAATATTCTCTAAAATAGACTGTATGTTAGGCCACAAAACAATTCTTAACAAATCTCAGAAGATTAAAACTATACCAACCAACCAATGACATCAAACTAGAAATCTGTAACAGGAGAAATCTTATAAAATTTTAAAATATGTGAAAATCAAGCAAGATGCTCTTAAAAACCAATGGGTCACAGAAGAAAGAAAAAAAGAAAATCAAAAAATGCCTTGAGATAAACAAAAATGAAAACACAACAAAACAAATTTGTGGGATGCAGCAAAAGCAGTGCTAAGAGGGAAAATAATAACAATAAATGTCTATATCAAAAAGACGAAAGATTTCAAATAAACAATGTAATGTTACATCTCAAGGAACTAGAAAAAGAAGAACAAACTAAGCCCAAAGTTAAGAGAAGGAAAGGAATGACAAAGATCTGAGCAGAAATAAATAAAATGGAGCCTAGGGAAACAGTAGAAAAAAATTAATGAAACAAATAGTTGTGTTTTTTTAAAGATAAACAACATCGACAAACCTTAGCTAGACTAACTAGGAAAAAAAGAAAGAAGGCTCAAAGAAATAAAAATCAGAAATCAAAGTGGACACATTATAACTGACGCCACAGAAATACAAATGATTATAACAATTGTATGCCAGATAATTGGATATCTAGAAGAAATTTATAAATTCCTAAACACATACAACCTAACAAAACTGACTCATGAATAGAAAACCTTAACAGACCAATAGTGAGTAAAGGGATTAAATCAGCAATAAATAAGGGATTAAATCAGTAACAGTCTCCTATCAAAGAAACGCCCAGGACTGGGTGGCTTTAAAAATAAATTCTACCAAACTCTTAAAGAAGAGTGTATACCAATCCTTCTGAAACTCTTCCAACATATTGAAGAAGAAGGAATACTTTCAAACTCATTTTACAAGACCAACATTACTCTGCTACCAAATCCAGACAAGGACACTCCAAGAAAAGAAAATTGCAGGCCAATGCCTTTGATAAACCTAAACGCAAAAATCCTCACCAAACTACTAGCAAACCAAATGCAACTACATATCAAACGAATCATCTGCCCTGATCAAATGCCATATCTGACAAACCTATAGCAAACATCGTACTTAATCATGAAAAGTTGAAAGCTTTTTCTCTAAGATTAGGAATAAAAGGAGGCCCACTCTCACAACTTCTTTACAACGTAGTTCTGGAAGTCCTAACCAGAGCAACTAGGCAAGAGAAAGAAATAAAAGGAATCCTAAGACAAAAGGAATTAATGAAAGTGTTTCTATTTGCTGACAATATAATCTCATATAAAGAAAATTCTAAAGAGTCCACCAAAAACTTGTTAGAACTGATAAATTCAGTAAAGTTGCAGGACACAAAATCAACATATGAAAATAAGTAGTGTTCTATACACTAATAATGAGTTATCCAAGCAGAAAACTAAGGAAACAATCCCACTTACATCAGCAACAAAAGAAAATAAAATACTTAGGTGTAAATTTAACTAAGGAGGAGAAAAACGTGTATACTAAAAACTATTAAAACACTGATCAAATAAATTGAAGAAAACACATATAAAAATATCTATGTTCATGGTTTGAAAAAATTAACATTGTTAAAATGTTCATATTACTCGAAGTGATCTGTAGATGCAATACAACTTCCATCAAAATTCCACTGTCATTTTCACAGAAATAGAAAATTTTTTTTTTTTTTTTTTTTTTGAGACGGAGTCTCGTTCTGTCGCCCAGGCTCGAATGCAGTGGCGCGATCTCAGCTCACTGCAAGCTCCGCCTCCAGGGTTCACGCCATTCTCCTGCCTCAGCGTCCCGAGTAGCTGGGACTACAGGCACCCACCACTACGCCCAGCTAATTTTTTTGTATGTTTAGTAGAGACGGGGTTTCACCGTGTTAGCCACGATGGTCTCCATTGCCTGACCTCGTGATCCGCCCGTCTCGGCCTCCCAAAGTGCTGGGGTTACAGGTGTGAGCCACCACGCCCGGCCAAAAATAATCTTTAAATTCACGTGA
This sequence comes from Pongo abelii, assembly GCF_028885655.2. Classification (NCBI taxonomy): domain Eukaryota; kingdom Metazoa; phylum Chordata; class Mammalia; order Primates; family Hominidae; genus Pongo; species Pongo abelii. Next base: position 98,027,751 of record NC_071985.2, read on the forward strand.
AAGCACAAAAGAACACAAACAGTTCAAGGCAATCTTGAGCAAAAATAACAAAGCTGGGGATATCACCTGACCTATTTTTGAAATCTACTACAAAGCTACAGTAGTAAAAACAGCACAGTGCTTGCATAAAAACAGACACATAGACAAATGGAACAATTGAGTAGAAAGCCAGGGAATAAACCTAAGCGTTCACAGTTGATTGACTTTTGACAAAGGTACCAAGAACACACAATGGGTAAAGGACAGTCTCTCCAATAAGTGGTGCTGGGAAAACTGGTTATCATGCATAAAAGTGAAATTAGACCCTTATTTTGCAGCATACACAAAAATAAACTCAAAATGGATTAAAGACATAAACATAATACCTGAAACTTTAAAACTATTAGAAGAAAACATAGGGGGAAAGCTCCATGACATTGCTCGGGGCAATAATTTTTTGAATATGACCCTGAAAGCTCAGGCAACCAAAGCAAAAATAGAAAAATTGGATTGCTTTTGTTAGTTAAACTAAAAATCTTCTTCACAGCCAAAGAACCAATTAACAAAGTGAACAGACAACCCACAGAGTGGAGAAAAAAATTTGCAAACCATATATCTGATAAAGGGTTAATATCCAAAATACATAATGAACTCAACTCAGTAGCAAGAAAAAAATTTGAACATGGGGAAAGAACTTTAACAGACACTTCTCAAACAAAGACATAGGGATGACCAATGGGTTTAGGGGAAAAAAAAAAACTCAGCATCACTAATTATCAGGAAAATGCAAATTAAAACCACAGTGAGATAACAGCTCACACCTGTTAGAATGGCTTATATATTAAAAAAAAAAAAAAAAGAAAAGTGTTGGTGAGAATGCAGAGAAAACTTATACACTGTTGGTAGGAATGTAAATTATAATAAACATTATACAAAATGATATGGATGTTCCTGAAAAAACTAAAAATAGAACTAAAATATGATTCAGCAATCTTACTTCTGAAAATATATCCAAGGCATTGAAATCGTTGTATCAAAGGGATATCTACATTCCCATATTTATTACAGCATTAATTACAGTATCTAGGATACGGAATAAACCTGTGTGTATCAATGGAGAAAGAAAATGTAGTATACGTACACGATAGACTACTACTCAGCCTTATAAAATAAGGAAATCCCGTCATTTGTGATGACATGGATGAACCTAAAGGACATTACACTAAGTGAAATAAGCCAGATATGGAAAGACAATGCATGATCTCACTTATTTATGGAATCTAAAAATAGTTGAATTCATAGAAGCAGACAGTATAATGGTGGTTAACAGAGGCTAGAGGGAGAGGGCAGCAAAGGACTTGGGGAGTTAATCAAAAACTTAAAATTTTTAGCTAGACAGCAGGGATATGTTTTAAGATTTATCGCACAGGAGAGTGAATATAGTCAATAATTATGTGTGGCTTAGTTCAAAATAGAGAGAGCAAATTTCAAATATATCACTACACAAAATGTCAAAACATCACATTGTACTCAATAAATGTAATACAATTCTAGTTTGTCAATTAAAAATAATATACATTAAAATAAATAAATGAATAAATTGTCCATATTCCCCAAAGCAATCTACAGATTTACTGCAATGTCTATCAAAATTCCAATGACATTTTGACAGAAATTTTGATGTTGTTTTTACAGTTTCAACTTTTATTTTAGATTCAGGTGTACAGGAGCAGATTGTTTACATTAGTATGTTACACAATGTTAAAGTTTGGGTACAAATGATCCCTTTACTCAGGTAGTGAACATAGTACCCAACAGTAGTTTTCCACTCCTTGCATCCTTTCCTCTCTCCCCTTCTAGTTGTCTAGTGTCTATTGTTGCCATCATTATGTTTATGTGTATCCAGTATTTAGCTCCCACTTATAAGTGAGAACATGAGGTATTTGGTTTTCTGTTCCTGCATTAATTTTCTTAGGATAATGGCATCCAGTTGGATCTACACTGCTGCAAAAGACGTGATTTCATTCTTTTCTATAGCTGTGTAATATTCCATGGAAAATCACTTTATAATTTTCCAGTCCACTGTTGATGGTCATCTAAGCTGATTTCATGTCTTTGCTATTGTGAATTGTGCTGTGATGAATTTAAGAGTGTATGGGTTATTATTATTACTATAATTATTGGTAGAACAGTTTATTTTCCTTTGGATATACACCCAGTAATGAGATTGCCAGGTCAAATAGCATTTCTGTTTTAAGTTCTTTGAGAAATCTCCAAACTGCTTTCCACAGTGGCTGAACTAATTTACATTCCCGCCAGCAGTGTACAAGCATTTCCTTTTCTGCACAACCTTGCCAGTCTCTGTTATTTTTTGACTTTTTAATAATAGCCATTCTAACTGGTGTGAGATGGTATCTCATGTGGTTTTGATTTGCATTTCTCTGATGATTAGTGATATTGAGTGTTTTTCAAATGTTTGTTGGCCGCTTATATGCCTTCTTTTGAGAAGTGTCTGTTCATATCCCCATTAAAAAGTGTTTGCCCACTTTTTAATGGGGTTATTTGTGGGTGGGTTTTGCCTGTCAAATTGTTTAAATTCCTTAAAGATTCTGGATATTAGAACTGTGTTGTATGCATAATTTGTGAATATTTTCTCCTATTCTGTAGGTTATGTGTTTACTCTGTGATGGTTTCTTTTGCTGTGCAGAAGCTCTTTAGTTTAATTAGGTCCTACTTGACTTTTCTTGTTGTTGCAATTGCCTTTGGGGACTTAATCATAAGTTCTTTGCCAAGGCTGATGTTCAGAATTGTATTTCTTTGGTTTTCTTCCAGAATTTTTATAGTTCGAGATATAACATTTACATTTTTAATTCATCTTGAGTTAATTTTTGTATATGATGAATGGTAGGGGTCCAGATTCATTCTTCCGCATATGGATAGCCAGTTATCCCAACATAATTTATTGAATAGGGAATCCTTTCCCTATTGCTTATTTTTGTTGACTTTGTCAAAAATCAGCTGGCTATAGAAGTATTGCTTTATTTCTAGGTAATCTGTCTGTTCTTTTGGTCTATATGTCTGTTTTTGTACCAGTACCATGCTGTTTTGGTTAGTGGCCTTACAGTATAGTTTAAGTTGGGTAATATGATGCTTCCAAATTTGTTCTTTTTGCTTAGAATTGCCTTGGCTATTTTGGCTCATTTTTGGTTCCATATTGAATTTAGAGTAGTTTTTATTAAAATTCTGTGAAAAATTATATTGGTAGTTTGATAGGAATAGCATTGAATCTGTAGATTGTTTCAGGCGATATGGTCATTATAACAACATTGATTCTTCCAATCCAAGAGCATGGAATGTTTTCCCATTTCTTTGTGTCATCTACGATTTCTTTCAGTAGTGATTTTTAGTCTTCCTTATAGAGATCTTTCACCATCTTGGTTAGATGTATGCCTAGGTATTTTTGGAGGTCTATTGTAAATGGATTGCATTCTTTATTTGGCTCTTAGTTTGAACATAATTGGTGAGTAGAAGTCCTACTTATTTTTGTGTGTTGATTTTGTATCCTGAAACTTTACTGAAGTTGCTTATCAGTTCTAGCAGACTTAGGGCAGAGTCTTTAGGGTTTTCTAGGTACAGAATCAGAGAAAAGAGATAATTTGACTTACTCTTTTCCTATTTGGATGTCTTTTATTTCTTTCTTTTGCCTGATTGCTCTGACTAGAATTTCCAGTACTAGATTTAATAGGAGTGGTGAGAAGGAGCCTACTTGTCTTGTTCATGTTCTTAAGGGGAATGCTTCCAGATTCTACACATTCTGTATGATGTTGATTTTGAGTTCATCATAAATGGCTCTTATTATTTTGAGGTATGTTCTTTCAATGCCTAGTTTGTGGAGGGTTTTTATGACAGGATGTTAGATTTTATCAAAAGATTTTTCTGCACTATTGAGACAATCATAAGGTTTTTGTTTTTAATTCTGTTTATGAGGTGAATCACTTATATTGATTTGCATATGTTGAACCGAACCTACATGCCAAGAATAAGGCCTACTTGATTGTGGTTAATTAACTTTCTGGTGTACTGCTGGATTCAGCTTGCTAGTATTTTGTTGAGGATTTTTGTGTCTGTTCATCTGAGATACTGACCTATATTTTTCTTTTTCATTGTATCTTTCCCAGATTTTTAGTATCAGAATGATGCTGGACTCATAGAATGAGTTAGGGAGGAGTCCTTCCTCCTCAATTTTTTGGAATAGTTTTAGTAGAATGGGTACCAGCTATTCTTTGTACCGCTGGTAGAATTCAGCTATGAATCCATCTGGTCTAGAGCTTTTTTTGGTTGGTAGGGTTTTTTTTATTACTGATTCCATTTTGGAACTCAGTGTTGGTCTGGTCAAGGTTTCAGTTTCTTCCTGATTTAGTCTTGGGAAGTTGTGTAGTTTTGGAAGTTAATTTCATTCAGTTTTGCTCTGATTTTAGTTATTTCTTTTCTTCTAACTTTGGGTTAATTTGTTCTTGTTTCCCTAGTTCCTCTAGGTGTGATGTTAGGTTGTTAACTTTTTGGATGTTTCATCTCTGTTTTCATTTATTTCAAACAATTTTTTATGTCTGCCTTAATTTTGTTGTTTCCCCCAAATTCATTCAGAAACAAGTTGTTTAATTTCCATGTAATTGTTTGGTTTTGAGATATCTCCTTAGTATTGACTTTTGTTTTTATTCCACTGTGGTCCAAAAGTATAAATTGTATGATTTCAATTTTTTTAAATTTATTGAGACTCACCTTATGGCTGAGCATGTGGTTAATCTTAGAGTATGTTCCGTGTGCAGGTGAGAAGAATTTATTTTGTGATTAATGGGTGAAGTACTCTGTAGAAGTTTGTTAGCCCAATTCATCAAGTGTCCAATTTAAGTCCAGAATTTGTTAGTTTTCTGCCTCGATGATGTGTCTAACACTGCCAATGGAGTGTTGAAGTCCTCACTATCATTGTGTGGCTAAGTTCTTTTCATATACCTAGAAGTATTTGTTTTATGAACTGGAGTGCCCCAATGTTGAATGCATATATATTTAGGATAGTCAAATCTTATTGTTTAATTGAATGCATTATTTTTATGTAATTGCCTTCTTTGGTTTTTTTTTTTTTTTCAGTTTTTGTTGATTTAAAGTCTATTTTATCTAAGAATATTGACTCCCACTTTGTTTTGTTTTCCATTTGCATGATAGATCCTTTTCCACACCTTACTTTGAGCCTATAATTGTCGCTACATTTGAGATGGGTCTCTTGAAGACATCAGATGGATAAGTCTTGCTTTTTCATCCTACCTGCCATTCTGTGCCATTTAAATTGGGCATGCAGACCATTTACACTCAAGCCCACATACTGATATGTGAAGTTTTGATTGTGAAGTTGTGAGCTTGCTGCTTTGTAGTTTCTATTGTGTAGCTGCTTCATGGGGTCTGCAAGCTATGTACTTAAGTGTGTTTTTGTGGACAAGGTATTGTTCTTTTGCTTCCATGTTTAGAACTCCCTTAAAGATTTCTTGTAAGGTTAGTCTAGTGGTAACAAATTCCCTTAGTAATCATTGGTCTGGAAAAGATTTTATTTCTTCTTTGCTTTTGAAGCTTAGTTTGATAGGGGATTAAATTCTTGGTTGGAATTTCTTTTGTTTAAGGATGCTGAAAATGAGCCCCCAATGTCTTCTGATTTGTATGTTTTCTGCTAAGAAGTCTGCAGTTAGCCTGATGGGCTTCCGTTTGTATGTGGTCTGACCTTTTTCTCTAGCTGCCTTTAAGATTTTTTTCTTTAGCATTAATCTTGGACAGTCTGGTGACTATCTGCCTTGGTGATGTTTGTTTTGTATAGTATCTTGCACACATTCTTTGTACTTCTTGTGTCTTAATGTCTACCTCTTTAGCAAGATGAGGGGAATTTCCTTGAGTTATTCCCTCAAATATACTTTCCAGGTTGTTTACTCTTTCTCCTTCTCTCTTGGAAATGCCAGTAATTTGTAGGTTTGGTTGCTTTACAGAATATCCTTCCTCAAAGACTTTGTTCATTTTTTAAATTCTTTTTTCTTTATTCTTGTCTGACTGGATTAGTTCAAAAGATTGGTATTCATACCAGTGAAATTCTTTCTTCTGCTTTGTCCAGTCTAGTGGTAAAGCTTTCAATCATATTTTGAATTTCTTTAAGTGAGTTTTTAAATTCAGAATCTCTGATTGATTTCTTTAAGATTTTTTATCTCTTCCTTTATTTTCTGCACTGCTTTAGAAGTTTCTTTATGTTGATTTTCAACCTTGTCTTCGATCTCATTGTGCTTTGTTGCAATCCATGTTTTGAATTTGTTATATGTAATTTCTGAGATTTAATTTTGGTTAGGGACCATTGCTGAAGATCTTCTGGAGGTGTCACAACATTCAGACTTTTCATGGTACCAGAGTCCTTGTGCTAGTTCTTTCTCATCTGGTGATGCTAGCTAGCACTTCTATGTAAATATTTTCATGTGGATAAGATTTGTTCTTTATTTATTTCCCTATAATTTTATTGATTTGTTCTTTTTGTTTTTCCTTCCTCCTTCCTCCCTAGAAGGTGTGACTGTAGAAAATGTTGGCTAGGGTCTTTTGACTACTTCTGTAGCCCTATGCCCTATGCATTTCTATTGGCAGGTTTTATTTTGGGCTGATCAGTTTGACCTACAGGCCAGTAGATGGTGCTTATGAGTAAAAGCCAGCAGTGGCCAATGCAAATAGGCATATATTTGATACTTGTTTATGGACAGAAGCTCTGAATTGCTTCAGGCAATGGGCTGATCTGTGGGGTGATCAGTGGTTTGAGCTCCCTGCTCAGTCCTTGAGGGCATACCAAGATGGGTGGAGCCACATTGGGCAGCCCACCTAACAGATCCTCCAATGGCAGGCACAAGAACCAGCACCAAGGGAGAAAGGCTCCCAGTGGGGTGCTTAGGCCTGGAGCTGGGAAACCTCCTTGGCCCCAAGTTCTCTGCATGGAAGTGTTGGGGGGCAGCCTGAACTCCTAATCCAGGAGAGTGGGTGCTCCAGATGCCTGAATATCTGCCTGGACATAGAGCATAGAGGGCCCTGCTTTACCACAATCTGCACTGGAAGAATGGGGCAGCTCAGGCTGCTGATCCAGACAAGTGGAGTCCTGAATGTCTGAAGATCTGTAGGAACATGGAGCAGAAATTGCCCTGCTGCAGCACAGTCTCAGGGAAGCAGGCTGGAATACGCATGAATGTCACATACAGACTAATTCTGGGTCTCCACGCCAGGTGGCCCTGGCTGCAAGTCTTACCACCCAGAAGAAACAGCAGCTGCAGTAGTTCTACTGCAGTGATAGGGGAGAACACAGTTCCAGCACCTACTTGTGGGGCACTTTCCACACTTGCCATTAGATTCTGGCTGTAGAGACCCCTACCCTACTCCAGGGTAAGTGCTCCAATCTCTGGCCCAAGACTAAAATGCCTGCACAGCCATACTGCCAAGTCATCAGAGAATGGCTGACTTTGTATGTGCCTGGATTAAAAACAGCATCCTGCTTTCAGTACTGGGTTTGGGAAAATCTCCGCAGCTTTTCCCAGTGTCTTTCCCTCTCAGTGTCTCCCAACCTCTTCTCAAGCTAGCTCCAGGGCGTGGGAGAAACATGGTGTTTTCCTTTGGCCTGGGTTGCATGGATCCCCATTAGAAAGCTAAGTCATAGTGTGTGCCCCTCTCACATATTGGGGCTTCACTCACTTTTCAGCTGGACTCTATAACAACGGTTGTTTGCCCACTTTCTCCTCCTTAGGAACTGTGGTGTCTTTTGCTATTCCAGTGAATTCCCATTTTCATTCTTGAATTAAAGCCATAATTTTGATCTTTATGCATTATTTTGCTATTTCCAAGTGGAAGAGCCATGCTAAAGCCTCCAATATACCATCTTGAAAAATAAAATAGAATTTTTTTTAAATCCTAAAATTCATGTGGAACTACAAAATACCCTGAATAGCCAAAGCAATCTTAAGGACAAAAGAACAAAACTGGACGTAACACACCACTTGATTTCAAATGTACTACAAAGCTCCAGTAATCAAAACAGCATGGAAAAAAAAAAACAGACACATAGATCAATGGAACAGAATAGAGAGCTAGAGAGCCCATAAATTAACCCACACACGCACTTCCTGTTAACTGATCTTTGACAAAGGTGCCAAGAACACACAATGGAGAAAGGATAGTTTCTTAAATAAATGGTTTGGGGAAAACTAGATATTCACATGCAGAAGAATGAAACTGGACCCTTATCTCACCCCATATACCAAAGTCCTCTTGGTCTTCAACATAAGATCCCCATTCCCTTCTGGGTTTCTAAGTGTATTTGCATTTTCAGCTTAACTGCTGCACTGAGAGCAGCCATTAGCTCATCTAGTGACTGTCCCATAACAGGAGCAATGTGCTTTTTTATGTCAAACTAGATGGTGAGGCTGAAAAGGAACAAAGAGAGTGGAAAAAAAATATCGGAAAAAATGCCGGTGGTGTCAGACCTAAAGCCTAGAGAACAGGGATGCAGCAGCCTGAGTGAGAGGAGTGAGAGGGTGCTCCCAGAGAATCCCAGACACCCTGTTGGGTCTACCTTGACCCCTGATCTGCAAACCTCACTGGAGACATCACTCTATAACTTTTCTCCTCAAGCCCAAAGTTTGACCTAAGCCTCTCTCCTTCCGACATCCCATCACCAATCTTACATGCTGGAATTGACTCTCACCATCCTTTATTTGAGAAACACAAGCTGAATATCTGCTAAGGCCAGTAAGTGGCTTGCTCAGCTTGGGTTTCAGCAGTGAATAAAGGGCACATTTACTTTCTTCAGGGACCTTACAACCTAGCAGAGAACATAGACACTACACAAATATGGTATTTATATCTGTAATGACTGAGCCCAAAGGCAAAATGTAGACATTATAGTGTGGGTGAGAGAACTATCTTTGTCTTGGAGTTCAAACCTAGCTTCAGAAGTGAATAATTACTTTTCCATGTACAGTCATTGTCCAGAAATAAGTACAGAGTCCATATTTAATCCTAATGATGTACAACTTTGAATTGCTGTAAGACTTCATTTTGAGTATAACACATGTCCGCCTGTCAGTGTGACTGAAAGCATTTCAGAACTTGTCAGCAGAGGGGTCCCCTTTTCCTCATGAATTTAAGCTGACTTACAGCTGGCTTTTTCTTAGCTCCACCACTGGGTCCCTTTCTGAGTTTCTGTCTCCATATCCTGATTTGGAGACATTCTTTTTCTTCTTGGGATGGAACTCCTTAATCTCACATATCTCTTATGAAATCTCCAACCACTTGTTCTTCTCAGAATACAGTCCACAGCCCAGTTACTTCTCTCAGAGCATGGAGCAGCTCCAAATGTTCTGCACTGTGAGAACTTCTTAGTATCCCTGACATCCTGAGGACCGGGGATAATGAAGAAGAAATTTACTTGACTGGCTCAAAATGAGGATGTTATGACCCAATAACAAGCATGTTGACTCTGGGCCAGGAGGTGCTTTATCTGAGGTCTAGTTCCAGGGTGAATCTTCTGAGAAGTCATATTAGTAATAAATGAGTGGACAACCAACCAACCAAGGATCAACCCTTCTCCTTTGCAATATATGACTGATGCTATGAAAAGCAGCTGAGTCATTCTTGGGGAAGATGAGATGAGCAAGCCAAAAACGGCAACTTGGGAAGTTGTCCAAGATGTCGTGGAGTTTATGTCATTTAGTTTTCCTACTACTGGATTTCAGAAGCACAAAATTAGATTAACAAATATCTTCTGTTCATATTATATGCTCACAATTCATCCATGCTTGGCCTTCTTAATTAATGTACCTACCTGCTTGTCTATCATTTAAATAACAAACACACAAAAATTCACCATCCAAGCGAAAATGATAACTTTGATAGTAAATTACATGCACCTATGTAATTCAGCCTTCACCCATGTCCCTGCCTGTCCCATCTAATATAACCATGATCCTAAATCTTGTATTCATCATTCTTTGCTTCACTTTTGGTATATTTCATTACTTTTTATTTCTAAAAATTGTTATTTTAATTGCTTTTTCTATTTTAAGTTTCATTTCTTGAGATTTTGTGTACCAAAATATCATCCATTTAATTATCCAATTCTATGAGCTTTAACTAACATATATAGTCAGGTAAACCCCACAACAACTAAGACATACAACAGTTCTATCACCTCAAAATATTCCCTCATGTGCGTATTAAATCAACCTCTCCCTCATACCAACCCTTGGCAACCACTGACCTATTTTCAGTTCTTATAATTTTGCCTTTTCCAGAACGTCCTATAATTAAAATTATTTATTTTATATTATTATTATTAATTAAATAATATGTAGTATGTAAAGTCTGACTTCTTTTGCATTTGAGATTCATCCCTGTTGTTTTATATATCAGTAGTTGATTCCTTTTTTATTGCTAAGTAGCCTTCCATTGCATAAATATACCATTTTAAAAACTCTATTCATCAGTTGAAGAGCATGTGGGGTTCTTCCAGTTCAGGGCAGTTATGAATAAAGCCACTATAAATGTTGGGCTACAGGTTTTTCTGTGAATATACAACTTTATTTCTCTTGGCTAAATATCTAAGAATAGGATTTCTGGGGCAAATTGTAAGTTGTATGTTTAATTTTTTTGATAGACTGCCAACTAATGTAATTTTGCATTTCTACCAGCAATGACTTGGGCTTCTTGTTGTTCTGCATCCCTCATATTACTTGGTATTGTCATTTATTTTAGCCATTCCAATGTGTATAGAGTGGTATCTCACTTTGCTTTTAAATTGCGTTTCTCTAATGACTGATTAGGTTGAGTATCTTTTCATGTGCTTAACTGCCACCCACATATCTTCTTTGTTAAAATGACTCTTCAAATACTTTGCCCATATTTTCTGTTTTATTACTTATTTTTGAGAATTTAAAAAATATTAGCCGGGCGCGGTGGCTCACGCCTGTAATCCCAGCACTTTGGGAGGCCGAGGCGGGTGGATCACAGGTCAGGAGGTAGAGACCATCCTGGCTAACACGGTGAAACCCCATCTCTACTAAAAATACAAAAAAATTAGCTGGGTGTGGTGGCAGACGCCTGTAGACCCAGCTACTTGGGAGGCTGAGGCAGGAGAATGGCGAGAACCCAGGAGGCAGAGCTTGCAGTGAGCGAGATCGCGCCACTGCACTCCAGCCTGGGCGACAGAGCGAGACACCGTCTCAAAAAATAAAAATAAAATAAAAAATTCATGACCCAAGTCCTTGATAAGATATGTGTTTTACAATATTGTCTCCAAATCTGTGAATTTTCTTTGCATTTGCCTAGCAGTGCCTTTTGAAAAGCAGAAGTTTTTAATTTTGATGAAGTCCTATATTTCTTTTGAATTGTACCTTTTTGGCATATCTGAAAAATTTTGCATAACCGAAAGTCACAAAGATTTTTTATGTTTTATTGTAGAAGTTTCATAGTTTAATTTTTTAAATTATGATCTGTTAATTTTTATATCTAGCATTAGGTATGATTTCTTTTATATATGGATGTCCAATTATTTCAGCTCTATTTGTTGAAATGACTATTATTTCTCCAGTCATGACTCAAAAAAGAATTATGTCATACTAATTCCCAGGAAATTGTAAGGGACAGACTCTGCTCCACAGCATGTGAGTTGAAACAAGGAAGAAGGGAGGAAGAAAGGAAGCAGTGGTAGCCTCCCAGGTGAGAGGTATGTGGACAGTGATCCTGCTTCCAGGTTCAATGTCATTGGTTGGATATTATGAAAGTACCCAAGCTACAAACCTAGTCTTGGGCGTGTGCCTGGTTGTCACCTCCCCTGGTTGTGAAAGCAGCAGCATGCCCAGGCTGTGCATCACACACCGTGCACAAGATAAAAGCACTCCTGCCCTGGGCTCCTCATCCACAGTCTCCTCAGAAACAGCCTTCTCCTGCCTCCTCTGCACCTGGTGAGTGGCAGGGGATGGGACTCAACTTGGGATGTTGGAACAGAAAACTAAGATCACAGCAGAAGAGAGGGAAATGGAGAGATCTGAAACAAAAGCCCAGAGAGAGGATGGCAGAGAGGGTACCAATGCGGGAAGTGGGGCCAGGAGGGAGACCCTGAAGGAACTGACAGCAATTCCATGACCTGCAAAGGCCACAGAAGCTTATGATTCCTTCCCATCCTCTTTCTACTCAGGCTGGCACATGTTTCCTATGATCTCCATTCTCCAGAATGCCTTTTGTCAAAAGGGTACATTCTTAGAAGCTCTTTGGAAAAACAGAAACATGGATGCCCACTTAGACTGACAGCAATCTGTCCCTGGTGGAGAACAAAGTGAGAGGCATCTGGCATGTCCCACCAACTCCACATCAGCTTCCCTCACCCTCCTGCAGCTCTTGCCTCAGGAGGCAGCTGGTCTTAGAGACATTGGACTGTAGATTTTGAACTAACAAATGGCTTTGTTTTGTCCAGGACAACTCAACTCCTGCCAAGATGTCCTGCCAGCAGAACCAGCAGCAGTGCCAACCCCCACCCAAGTGCCCCTCACCCAAGTGTCCCCCAAAGAGCCCAGCACAGTGTCTGCCCCCAGCTTCCTCTGGCTGTGCCCCAAGCTCTGGGGGCTGTGGCCCCAGCTCCGAGGGCGGCTGCTTCCTGAGTCACCACAGGCACCACCACCGATGCCGGCGCCAGAGGTCAAACTCCTGTGACAGGGGCAGTGGTCAGCAAGGCAGGGGCTCTGGCTGCGGCCATGGCTCTGGAGGCTGCTGCTGACCTGGATCCTGATGTTGAGACAAGTGATTTTGGAGAAAACAAGAATCCCAAGGGCCCAGGAAAACCCCATCTTGATGCATGAGTTCCCAGATACCCTCTTCTGGCTTTCACAGGCTGAGCTGGGGGTTTTCCTGTGGAAGGTCTGAGCTCTCCCCAGAAGGAACTTCCTGTCTGATGTCCAGGATGTCACATGTTCCCTTACCCCTGTACCTGTGAAGGATTGGCAGTGCTTGTGCCTGACCTCATCAAAAAATAAAGCTCCTTGTCCTCATTACCACCGGTGTCTCCCTTGGCATTTCACTCTGTCTCTCCCTAGGTGGGGCTGGAAGTGTGCCCTCCTGTCTGCCCCTGACATCCAGCACCACCACAGGGAAGATGCAGAATTCTAGCTCTAGGTCTGCAAAATTCAGGAATCTGTTGAGTCTTTTTCTGCTGGAATTGTGAGGCAGTGGGGGACAGGATGTGATGAGAGGGATTGTAGTGAGGCCTCTAACTGTCAGAAAAGAATGACTGAAATGTGAGTGTTCCTCTCATAATGGACTCCCCAGTCATAGGAGGAGCTACTAGATGTTTCTGACGTCCCTATTACAAAACAGTGAAGATGTAGCAGGCAATTATCAAAAAAATAGGCAGAATTAGCATTTCTTCTAAAGGGGTAAATTTGACTCTCCAAGGGACATTTTTTGTTGTCAAAACTTAGAGGTAGAAAGAGAATTTCTGGCATCTAGCGGGTAGAGGCCAGGGATGCAGCTAAGCCTCCTACTAAGCATAGGACAGCCCCACGGTGGAGAACTATCTGCCCCAAAAAGTCCAATAATTGCAAGGCTGAAAACCTTTAGACTAAAATTAAAAGACGGGTAAAGAAAAAAATGGCCTCGGCTGTCTGTAATCCCAGTACTTTGGGAGGCCGAGGCAGGTGGATTACCTGAGGTCAGGAGTTTGAGACTGCCTGACCAACATGATGAAACCACATGTTATATGATTAGTCTCTACTAAAAATACAAAAAAAAAAAAATAGCTCGGCATAGTGGCAGATGCCTGTAATCCCAGCTACTCAGGAGGCTGAGGCAGGAGAATTGCTTGAACCTGGGAGGCAGAGGTTGCAGTAAGCCTGTTGTGCCACTGCACTCCAGCCTGGGCAACAAGAGTGAAACTCCATCTCAAAAAAAAAAAAAAAAGAAAGAAAGAACGAAAAGAAAAGAAAAAAGAAAAAGCTGGTCTCAGGAAAAACAGATAACTCCATATACACAATTAAATTCTCAGAGAGAGAAGGTGGAGGGAGTAGAATTAATTAAAGCTTAAGAAGTCCTGGGTCAGGGGAGAAATGGAGCTGAGAGCTTAGGGAATGTAGTAATGTGGAGGGTGTGGACCGAGACCATTAAGATAAAGGAAGAGAGAAAATGAGAAGTATTGCTAGGCTTATAAATTAGAATAATTGTAAGATCAAAAACTTATTTGCTTATTAGGTGCTAGAAAACCCTAAGTGACTACTATGAACTCAATTTTCTAACTCGATAAGCCAGGTGCTCTTAATAACCATATTTTACAAACAGGGAAATTGTGGGTCCAACAGTTCTGCACAGGACCCAGGCCACACAGCCAGTAAGTCCATGATCCTGGCTGATGCCACTTGTCCCTCCCTGGAGACTTTTCAAGAGATCTTTAGAAACAATTAGTATTTTCTACTTTACATTTATTTTGTCCTGTTTAACTCCGTGTTTTGTTTTTATTTTTGTTTGATTTTTTTAAATCTGCAGAACTAAGAGCCCAACTATGTGACTCATAACTTCAATAAAACTTTTTAAAAATTTTTCTCTGTCATGTTTTGGATGTGTGATACTTAACCGCCCTGTAGGTTGAATTACCTCCTTAGAGATGAGTCTCACTCTGTCTGCCAGATTGTTGAAATACTAGCGTAGAGAAACAGTTCATCAAAGCCATTCATATAGTTCTTAGAATAAGCCAAAGGAACCCCATAGGACATGAATTAAATTACAAATTGAAAATGTGGGAGAACTCTGTGTGGAGCTGGGTACAACAAGCAAAAATAAATAAATATAGATTGCACATTAGGAGTTTATTGAATCAAAAATATTCTTCTGAAAATGTCAAACTGCCTATCTATTTTTACTGCAAAGTCTAAGAACTCAGGAATTCTAAAATCTCTGGAATTTAGTAAAGAAAAGGGCTCTCAAGGAGTCTGATGTGAAAAATGCTTTAACCAGTTCTGATTACTCTCCAGCTCAGCACAGTTGCTGAAGGTAGGAACCACAGCTGTCCTGTTTGATTCATCACCACAAGCTGCTTGTTACTCAAAACTGGAGACATCCTTGGGTAGCACTCCACCATGGGACAGAAACAGTGTCAAGTTATAATTCAAATATGTCTCAAAAATATTGAGAATGCATAAGGTTGGCTGGGAGGTTGGAGTTGCTACCCTGTGTGTGAGGCCTTGCCACATGGACTGCACACCAAGGAACCCACAGATCTAGCCAGAACCACTCCACTAGTCCAGAAACTGAGGATCACTGTTTAGAGCAGGACTAGAATTCATGAGACAAATTCCTAACTGCATATCACCTGCAAGAGAAAAGATCCAGCCTTTGAAGAAATAAAGCCTGCCATCTGTCAAAGTCTATGGAAAGAGGACTGGAGGCTCCAAGCACCTATCAAGGTCAAGCTCTTGATGTCAAATTGTCTGCCAATTCTTACACACACTGTGAGTCCACTCAGGAGGGAGAAGAAATAGGAGTTGGACCAACTTACGAAGTTTGAACCTGCAATACCAAGACAGTCAAAGACAGATGTTATGCAGTTCATGTCGCTGCTCCTAAAAGTGGACACCAACAGGTCACTAATAAAGACCACCTCAACCCAGCCTAGGATTCAATAATTAATAATTAATCATTCATTATTTAAAAACTATTTATTAAACATCTACTATATACAGACACCACTATAGATACTGGAGATACATTAGAGAAAATGAAAAAATAAGATGTTCTCAGGGAACTTCCAATCTAGTGGGTCCATTCAAGACAGTCCTCTGATTTGCTTGTAAAACAGCAAAGTAAGGTATCAACACCCCTCTATCCAGTTGGTTTCCCATATCTTTGGGTTGAGGAGGCAGCAGTGTAGCTTTGATAAACACAATGAAAGACACTAGCCTGAGAACAACATTGATGATTAAATATACTGGCTTTGCTACTGCAAAAAACTCATGTAGTAACACCTTACTTTTATATCACAGGCAGTAATCAAGTAAGAATAAGGGATGAGTTGCTAGTGGTGATGGGATGAATATTAGTGCACAAGAAAGCCTTGTTCTCAGACCCTTGCCAGTGGAAAAAATAATGTTTGCACCAGT
Organism: Pongo abelii; assembly: GCF_028885655.2. NCBI lineage: Eukaryota > Metazoa > Chordata > Mammalia > Primates > Hominidae > Pongo > Pongo abelii. The sequence continues at coordinate 98,043,920 of NC_071985.2, forward strand.
AGTATGAAGGTACTCTCATTTTCCTCCTGTTAGACCTTATCTCAAAGTGGGTAGCCACGACTATAGGCTTTCCTGTAGTAGGATAAACAGACACATTTACTGTACTAATAATGTTTTCTCAAAAGCTGTGCATTTTTATTTAACTTTTATTTGAAGTTCAGGGTTACATGTGCAGGTTTATTATACAGATAAATTTGTGTCATGGGGATTTGTTGTACAGATTATTTTATCACCCAGGTATTAAGCCCATTAAGACCAGGGAAAATGACCCATTAGTCATTTTCCCTTGTGCTCTCACTCCTTCTATTCCCCGCCCTCTGGTACGTCCCTGTGTCTGTTGTCCTCTCTATGTGTCCATGTGTTCTCATTATTTACCTCCCACTTACAAATGACAACATGCAGTATTTGGTTTTCTTTTCTCATCTTACTTTGCTAAAGATAATGGCCTCCAGCTCCATCTATGTTCCTGCAAAGGACATGATCTCACTCTTTTTTATGGCTGCATAGTATTCTATGGTGTATATGTATCACATTTTCTTTATCCAGTCTCTCTTTGATGAGCATTTAGGTTGATTCCATGTTTTTGCTATTGTGAATAGTGCTGCAATAAACATATGTGTGCATGTGTCTTTATGATAGAACAATTTATATTATTTTGGGTATATACCCAGTAATGGATTGCTGTGTTGAATGGTATTTCGGTCCTTAGGTCTTTTAGGAATAGCCACACTGTCTCCAACAGTGGTTGAACTAATTTACACTCACATCAACAATGTATAAGCATTCCTTTTCCTCTGCAACCTCACAACACTTGCTATTTTTTGACTTTTTAATGACAGCCATTCTGACTGGTTTGAGATGATACCTCATTGCGGTTTTGATGTGAATTTCTCTAATGACCAGTGGGATGTTGGGCTTTTTAAAAATATGCTTAATGACTGCATGCACCTCTTCTTTTGAAAAGTGTCTGTTCATGTCCTTTGCTTGCTTTTTAATTGGGTTTTTTTTTTTCTTGTAGATTTGCTTAAGTTGCTTATAGATGCTGGATATTAGACTTTTGTCAGATGCATAGTTTGCAGATATTTTCTCCCATCCTGTAGGTTGTCTGTTTACTGTATTGATAGTTTATTTTGCTGTACAGAAGCTCTTTAGTTTAATTATATCCCATTTGTCAATTTTTGCAATTGATTTTGGTATCTTTGTCATAAAATCTTTGTCCATTCCTATGTCTGGAATGGTATTGCCTCGGTTGTCTTCCAGGGTTTTTATAATTTTGGGTTTTACATTTAAGTCTTTGATCCATTTTAAGTTGATTTTTGTATATGGTGTAAGGAAGGAGTCTAGTTTCAATCTTCTGCATACGGCTAGCCAGTTATCCCAGCACCACGTATGGACTAGGAGTCTTTTCTCCATTGCTTGTTTTTGTCAGCTTTGTTGAATACCAGATGGTTGTAGGTGTGTGGCCTTATTTTTTGGCTTTCTATTCTGAACCACCAGTGTATTTGTCTGAAAAAAATACATATTTTTAATTACATGTGTGATATAAAAGATTTGTCTTATTCTTGAGTATGCTTATATTTCAGAAGAAAATGCATCTTTATTGTTATAATAAAATGCAATAGGAAAATTCTACAGAGCTGATTCAAATGCAATTTTTACAGGCATTAGTCACACATCAATTGCATTACATCAGGTATACATAATAACACTACCAAATGTATCTATAATTATTCACCTTCAATTAATTATAATTTACCTTTCAGATAAATTCTCCCTGGCTATCCCAGCCTGGGTGAATCATCTTCTTCTCTGACCCATGTCTGCAACTCAGAAACTTACAAAGTGAGTGGCTTACTGGCACATCGTTCATCAGATGTAGGTTAGTTTCTTATCTCCATCTCTGGTTGCAGCTCTAACATCCGTGGTCCACTGTGCTTTCATTCCATTGTAGTTTTTTCTCTCTTCAAACACCTTTACCTTATGACAATTATCACCTGAAGAAATAAGAAAACAAAGCCCAAAATATCTGACTCCCCAACCTATGTTCTTATTGAACCTATTATTCTGGCTGCTTGTATCCACCATATTCTGTCCTCAGGAATTTTGTCCATCCCCCTTCTCTCTGCAGGGACACCTCTGCCTCCTAGGTTTCATGAGTTTCTCTGTGTCTCTCTGACCAGAAGCTGCATAGGAGGTCAGACTCCTTATCCCTTTGTTCCTGCTCCATGCCCATCTTCAGCTCCTATAGGCTGCTGACCTCACCTCAACCACTCTCAAGTGATACCGAATGACAACCTCTGGGCACACTGAGGAGACAGGAGACTGATAACCAAAAGCTCTTGCCTAAGCCTCAGGACCCAACACATGTTTTATGTAGCTTTCATCATCTTGGGTCATAGTCATTTGATCACCTGTCTGTCTGCCCTGCTACACAGTAAGCTACTCAACCAGAACCACATCTCATTTATTTATGATTAGGTGTGTCCACCATCCAATGGATTGCATATCTATCACCATGCCCACTGTGTAATATCTGTTTGTTTTTTAGAGAATAGAAGAAAGTAAAGAAGGAATGTCAAGAGAGGGGGAGAGCAAAAGAGGATGGGAGAAAGAGAAGAAAACACACCAACAACAAACTTAAGAAATAGGTACCCAGATAGTCTTGGGGCATCCCAGATCCCTCTCTTAGAAAAACTTACTCTTTCCTCCCCCACACCTCCCGCCCCCCGCCTACTACCAGGACCCTGCAGCCTATAAGTAAGCAACATAGACCCTGGTAACAAGATCCTGTCCAGACAGTCTATGAACTAGAACTTCCTGAGACATCTGCCTCTTTCCTCAAGGTGTTCAGACAGATATTCTCTGAGCACCAAGCATCAGTCACTAAGGTGCCCCCCAGCTCAGGCCCAGGCAGAAGCCTCAGACCCCTTGGTGTGACAAAGACAGTTAAAGAAGTAGAAGAGGATAGTAGAAGTTGAGACTAGAGAAATCAGCCAGTTCCTGACCAGCCAGAGACTAGTACTGTAGCCAAAGAATTTTTTGTTTGTTTTGTGGACAATATGTACATATGCATGTAAGCCCACAGGTGATCTCATTCTCCAACCTCCAATTCTTTCTCTTCCACCTCATGTGATCTGATCCTCTCAAACCTGACTGTGCATCAGAATCACCTGGGAGATACTAAAACCCTGATGCCTAGGCGAAGCCAACCAGTGTCTTGAAGGATGAAACACAGAGTTTCGTATTTTTAAAAAACCCTCCGAGATGATGCCAATGTGCAGCCAAAGCTGAGAACTTCTGAGGTAGAGGGTTCTCTTTTCTCTCCAGAAATTTCACCCTCTCTGATCTCCTGGCACCCATCTTCTCCCTACCTCCCCCACCCCCATCTCCTCTTTCTATATGTGACTTTGTGAAATAACAAAACTTTCTTCAACTTTATCTGCCTTCGCTACACCACTTTTAGCAACTCAAAGCCCCCTGGATGATTGGAGGTCTGACCCATTCCTCAGCACTCCAGGCCCACCATGACCTGTACTGAAAATTGGAGCCCAGCTCAAGAGTAAAGAAAGATCATGTCACAGACCACCCAGGATGGCTCACAGAAACTGAATGGTTTGAGGGTGACATGGGGTTTGGAGACAAAACTTTTCATTGTTGACATCTGAAGTCTTTCACATTTTTCACCACAAAGCCCTGATTTTACGGTGATGATTAGCTCCAAGAAGGAATGTTTTCCTAAATGCAGTTTAAAAAATATTATGCAATTCATGAAATTGAGTATTGATTTATTTTATTGACTGATATTGGAAAGAGAGGAAGAACCAAGAGAGATCCTTGGCAGGAAAATCTTCCAAGGGCCTCTGCAAGTTTATTAAGCAGTCTGAACTCAGTGTCAGATATAAATAGGGATTTATTTTTCCTCCAGTCTCTGTCTTCTACTATGTTATACTGACTCTACTTTGATAATATCTCAAGTGTGTTTCAGGCCTTTCTAATCATTTTTCAGGTATTCAGGGAGCATCCTATCCTGTCCAGTTGGATATAACTCAGAATAAGAATATTAACTCCTCCCTCTCCAACCCAGCACAGCCCAACTGTCTCCTAAAGGACTGTGTGGAAAACAGGCATCTAGTGTGTGGAAAAGACACATGGTCAGCGCCATCATTTATTGTCCACCTCCTCCTCTCCCCTGTGGGTTCCCTTTATTCTACACTGTTTTGAGGCTGGAATGAGAAAAGGGGGGACGAAGCAAATATCTCATATTTGGCTGGTACTGCTAGTGTCACTCGGTGGCTGCATCCTCTTTGTGCTGACCTATGAGGGCTCTGTTACCAGATAAATGACTGATTTCTTTAAGGAATCTTTAGCACAGTGACCTGATGTGAAAAATTTGGCCTGTTTTGACACTCCCCTACACTCTTAGCCCCATTGGTACAGGCCTGTTGCCTTGCTAGCCACATTCCTAGCAGGACTGTGGCAGTACAGCTATGCCTAGCTGCCCTCCAAACTGTCCACTGGCTCAGGGAAACTCATGAACTCTGGCCATGTCAAGCAGTAAGGGACTGGCTGCTTCTCTTTTCCCCATTCTCCTTTCCCTTTTCTCTTTCCAATTATTTTTCACTCTCCAGAATAGCCAGAGAACTGTTCAGCAAGTCCAATGATGACGCTGAGACCTGAAAATTTAGTCTTCCTGGGTTTTGCGTGTGTGTGTGTGTGTGTGTGTGTGTGTGTGTTTTATTGTTTCGTTTTGTTTTGTTTTGAGATGGAATCTCACTCTGCCACCCAGGCTGGAGTGCAGTGGCGCAATCTCAGCTCACTGCAACCTCCGTCTCCCTGGTTCAAGCGATTCTCCTGCCTCAGCCTCCTGGGTAGTTGGGATTACAGGCACCAGCCAACACACCCAGCTATTTTTGTATTTTTAGTATAGATGGGGTTTCACCACATTGGCAAGGCTGGTCTTGAACTCCTGACCTCAAGTGATCCACCCACCTTCACCTCCCAAAGTGCTGAGATTACAGGCATGAGCCACCGCTCCTGGCCAAGTCTTTCTGTTTTTTAGGCATTGATAAGTTCTACAATTTGTCCCCTTGAAATTCCTATGACTTTTCCTCTAGTGGAGGGTGAGAGTAATAACCTGTTGCTTCCGCATGTGAAATGTAAGGGGAAAATCCACAGCACTCTATCCAGTTTTGGAAACTTCTCATCACTATAACAAGGGAAGAGTGATAGCATTTCAGGGCTCCGTCCAACCTCTTTATAAGGTGGAGAGTTATTTGTGCCTATTGTTTAAAAGTTGGCAGTTATTTTTGTCAAATCTCAATAAAACAAGAAAAGCTTAATCTTACTTTCTCATATATGACCTGGATATTATATGGAAGCAACTCTGTGGTGATGAGAAGAGCTGTATATCTCAAAATAATAATGCTTATTGGATGTGAAGTTTGTGACCCAGATGACAAACTAGGGACACATGTTTCACTTAAGAAGACAAGATTGGGAAAGATTGAGCAAGGATCTCCAAAAATCTGCTCGTCCATTAAAAACACCTTGAAAATGAAAAATTGTGAAAATCAACTTTTGCAAAACTCTGGAGATTTACCAAAGGCTTGCAAAAATATTAGAGTGTTCACTTAAGAAAAGCAGTTGAATATGGGTAAGAGCAGTGAGCTTTGTGACATTTTAACTTGCCCTATTATCATCTCCCTGTTCCCAGTGCCATCATAGTCTTGAAATCTGAAATGCTAGTAGCACATGGAGGTAACAGAACATATCTGAAACTATCTAAAAACCCCATCCCTAAAGAAATGTCATTATCTGACTGTATGGCACATAATGAAGATCCCATTCCCATTTCCCCTAGGAATCCCAACTGGCCAAGCTTGTTTTCATTCCAATTGACTCAGAGCTCTCTCACTGAAAACAGCTTTTACCCCAGGGTGTTTGCCAAAAACAATCAGTAAAAAATGTTTAGCATCACAGCTGCCTGTGATGGTGATAGTTGAGCAAACCGGAAGTTGACCAAAAACTTAGATGGAAAATCTGAGGAATGAGATTCTTATAGAGAGTTTTAAAAATCTATGACATATTTCTGGAAATCTAGGAGACTATGTGGACTTACAGGGTGTGTGAATGCGCAGAAAAGACCTGGGAAGACCCTAATATCTCAACTTTGACTGATCTTGAAGTTCCATACAAGCAGGAAATGAAACCTAAGACAGACTTGTAAACTGTCTTCTGAAGTCTTGAAAACATGCCCCAACATACACACAGAGGTCCTCAGCAAAGGTTGAAAGACATTAACTCAAGCCATTTAAGGAAATATCTGTCTACTAAGCTAACTGAGTAGACAGTTAAATGACCACACACAATAAAGAATACAGATTTTACAAAATTGGTCAGGAAAGTCATGAAGCAAATGGACAGTGAAAACAAACAGCAACAAACCCCAGAGAGGGTTGGGAAATTTGATTTCCAGGATTTTATATCATTTTAAATGTCCACTTATTAACCAAAAAAAAGAGAGAGCTACAAATAAACAAGAAAGTATGGCATACACAAGGGGCAAGGTCCAGGGAGGCAGTCAAGAGAGACTGTCCCTGAAGAAGTTTAAACATTGGGCTTACTAGACAAAGATAAAAATCAACTATTTTAAATGTGCTTAAAGTACTAAAATAAACTATGTCTTAAGAATTAAGAGAAAACATAAGAATGTTGTCTTGCCAAATAGAGAATAACAATAAAGAATTAAAAAGAATTTCTTAAAACAAACAAATAGAAATTCGAGGCTTGAAAAATATAATAACTGAAATTTAAAATTCACTAGAAAGGCTCAACAGCAGGTTTGAACTAGAAGAACAAATCAGTGAACTTGAAGATAGGTCAATTGTGAAAAGTACTAAAATAGACTATGTCTTAAGAATTAAGAGAAAACATAAGAATGTTGTCTTGCCAAATAGAGAATAACAATGAAGAATTAAAAAGAATTTCTTAAAACAAACAAATAGAAATTCGAGGCTTGAAAAATATAATAACTGAAATTTAAAATTCACTAGAAAGGCTCAACAGCAGGTTTGAACTAGAAGAACAAATCAGTGAACTTGAAGATAGGTCAATTGTGATTATCCAACCTAAGGAACAGAAAGAAATGAGATTAAATAAAAATTAACAGAGCCTCAGAGGCCTGTGGGTAACCATCAAGCACACCAACATATTTATAATAATAATCCCAGAAGGAGATGAGAGAAATAAAAAGACAGAAAGAACATTCAAAGGAATAACAGTTAATTACTTACCAAATTTGATGAAAAATATTAATCTACACATCTAAGAAGATCAGCAAACTCCTAGCAGGGTATAGTCAAAGATCTCCACATCTAAACACACCATAGTTCAAATGTCAAAAGACAAAGAATTTTTAAACAGCAAAAGAGAAAAGACCCATCAAATACAAAAAAAAATTGATAATAACATTAAGAGCTGGTTTCTCATCAGAAACCATGGAGGACAGAAGCCAGTTGGATAACATATTCAAAGTGCTAAAGAAAAAAAAAAGTAAACCAAGAGTTCTATATCCAGCGAAACTATTCTCCAAAAATTAAGACATTCCAAGATAAACAAAAATGGAGAAAATTTGTTTCCAGAAACCCTGCTCTACAAAAAATACTAAAAGGATTAATTCAGTCTGAAATGAAATAACACTAGACAGTATTTGAAATTTTTATGAAGAAATGAACAGCATTGGTAAAGTTAACTACATGGTAAATATAAAAGACAGTGTAAATGCATTTTGTGCTTTTAAGTCTTTTTTCTCCAATTTGATTTGAAAGACAACTGCATAAAGAAATGCTTATAGAGCTGCATTGATGGCCTTCTAATGTAAAGATATGATTTATATGACAATAACAGTATACAGAAGGGGGTGGGAAGAAACCTACACAGGAGCAAAGCTTTGCATGCTATCAAAATTAAGTTGGTATTGATCTGAGTTATAATCACTGTAAGTTAAGATGTTAATAAGAACTCCCAAGGAAACCACTAAGAAAATAACTCAAAAAATATACTAAAATATATAACATTGAAATTGAAAGGGTACACTAGAAAATGGCTGTTCAACAAAAAACAAAGCCATAGTGAAGAAAAAGAGGGGCAAAGAAACATATGAAATATATAGGAAATAAATAGTAAATGGTAGATATAAATTCTACCTTAATAGTAATTACATTAATTGTGAATAGATTAAATACCCCAATCAAAAGACTAAGACTGGCAAAATAGATAAAATAGCATGAACTGACTATATGCTGTCTATAAGACACACATTTTAGGCTCAAAGACAAAATAGATTCAAAGTAAAAGGTAGAAAAACATACACCATGCAATGGTAATCAAGAGATCTGGAGTGGCTATACAATACTGGACAAAATAGACTTTAAGATGAAATTAATAGCAGAGACAAACAGGACATTTTATAATGGCAAAAGGATCCATATCTACTAAAGAAATAATTATTATACATTTATATGCACCTAACAATGGAGTCCCATATTACATGTAGCAAAAACTAACAAAATTGAAGGGAGAAACAGACAACTCATAAACAATTTAACAATAATAGTTGAAGCTTTCATACTCCACTTTCATTAATGGAAGAACAACTAGGAAGAAAATCAACAAAGAAACTGAAGACTTTAACAACACTATAAACTAATTAGATCTAACAGACATCTTGTTGAACACTCCAACCACAATAGCCGAAAACACATTTTTCTCAATTGCACATGGAACATTCTGCAGGGTAGACCATTTGTTGGGTCATAAAAGGAGTGTTATTAAATTTTAAAACACTGAAACCATACAAAGTATCACCCGTAACCACAGTAGAATGAAACTAGAAATCAATAACAGAAGGAAAACTGGAAAATTCAGAAATGTCTTAAGCAACCAATGAGTTCAGAAAGAAATCATAAGGAGAAATCATAGAAAGAATCATAGAAAATACTTTGAGATAAAAGAAAATAAAAATACAACATACCAAAAATTATGGGATACAGCAAAGGAAATGCTTACAGGGAAATATATGACTGCAAATGCCTACATTAAGGAAGAAGAAAAATCTCAAATCAATTACCTAACCTTCTGCCTTAAAACACTGAAAAAAAGAAGAAACTAAACATAAAGCAGGAGGAAGGAAATAATAAAGATTAAGTTCATAGCTAGCTGCATTATTCACAATAACAAAAATTGGAGCTAACTCAAATGTCCATCACTTGATGAATGGTTAAATAAAATGTGCTAAATTCATAAAGTGAAATATTACTCAACCATAAAGAATGGAGTTCTGATACATACTACAACATGGATAAATCTTAAACAATATATTAAGTGAAAGAAGCTAATGCAAAATGCCATACATTATATGATTCTATTTATATGAAGTGTCCAGAATAGGCAAGTCCATACAGGCAAAAAATTGATTACTGGCTGCCAGAGGGGCAATGTGGAATGACGAGTGACTACTAATGGGTGGTGATAAAAACAATTGCTTCAAGGAAGGTAGGATTGCAAACCCCAGCAGGCCTGAATGAGATGAAGGTAAACAGGCTTCAGACCTTCCTGGTTCCCTCTTGTCAGGCATCTTGGTGAGTGCACAGGAAGGTGATGAATGGATAGTCCCAAGGGTGTACCTGGCTGTCACCTCCCCTGGTTGTGAAAGCAGCAGCATGCCCAGCCTGTGCATCACACACCCTGCACAGGATAAAAGCACTCCTGCCCTGGGTTCCTCATCCGCAGTCTCCTCAGGAACAGCCTTCTCCTGCCTCCTCTGCACCTGGTAAGTATTCAGCAGGGGACAGGGCTTGATATGGGATGTTAGAACAGAAAGCTAAGGCCATAGCAGAAGAGATGGAAACAGAGAGGTTTGAAACAAAGACCCAGATACAGGACTGTGAGAGGGCAGCAATGGGGGAAGGTGGCAGGAGGGAGACCCTGCAGCAACTGACAGCAATTCCATGACCTGCAAAGGCCACAGAGCTCACAATTCCCTCCCATCCTCTTTCTACTCAGGCAGGCACATTTCCTGTAACATCCATTCTACAGAATTCTTTTTCCCAAAAGGGTGCATCCCCTAGGGGTTCTTTGGAGAAACAGAAACACACGTGCCCACTTAGACTCGCAGCAATCTGTCCCTGGTGGAGAGAAATGTGAGAAGTATCTGGCATGTCCCACCAACTCCACATCAGCTTCCCTCACCCTCCTGCAGCTCTTGCCTCAGGAGGCAGCTGGTCTTAGAGACATTGGACTGTAGATTTTGAACTAACAAATGGCTTTGTTTTGTCCAGGACAACTCAACTCCTGCCAAGATGTCCTGCCAGCAGAACCAGCAGCAGTGCCAACCCCCACCCAAGTGCCCCTCACCCAAGTGTCCCCCAAAGAGCCCAGCACAGTGTCTGCCCCCAGCTTCCTCTGGCTGTGCCCCAAGCTCTGGGGGCTGTGGCCCCAGCTCCGAGGGCGGCTGCTTCCTGAGTCACCACAGGCACCACCACCGATGCCGGCGCCAGAGGTCAAACTCCTGTGACAGGGGCAGTGGTCAGCAAGGCAGGGGCTCTGGCTGCGGCCATGGCTCTGGAGGCTGCTGCTGACCTGGATCCTGATGTTGAGACAAGTGATTTTGGAGAAAACAAGAATCCCAAGGGCCCAGGAAAACCCCATCTTGATGCATGAGTTCCCAGATACCCTCTTCTGACTTTCACCGGCTGAACTGGGGGTTTTCCTGTGGGGGATCTGAGCTCTCCCCAGAAGGCACTTCTTGTTTTATGTCCAGGATGTCATATGTCCCCCTACCCGTGTACCTGCCAAGGATTGGCAGTGCTTGTGCCCAACCTCATCAAAAAAATAAAGTTCTTTGTCCTCATTACCACCGGCATCTCACTGGGCATTTCACAGTCTCTCTCCACAGCTCTTTGGTCAGTACAACCCAGCTCAGGAGACAAAGCTTATCTCTGCACCAGGAAAGCATAGTGGATCCGACCCCGCTCCACTGATGGGAGGGAAGGGGAGAGTTTTATGTTGTAGTGGGAGGGAGAGAACGATACAGGCTGTGTTGGTTTGAGGCCCTGAAACTCAACCTCAAACTCAAAGAGGGTATCAGTGCAAAAATTGACTTTTCCTGTAAAATCTGAGAGGACATTAATACAATTGGGGAATTTCCAGTGTATGACAGAAGACCACTAGTTTGTTTTGATGGGCTGTTTCTGGGGTGCTAACTAAGAAACAGGAAATCAAGAGGCAAAGAAACAGAAAATAGGGAGAGGAGAAGCAGAATCAAAAGATGGAGGGAAGAGATGTAAGCCTGGGGAAGAAGTATAACTCAGTGACTGAAAATCCAGGGAAAGGGATGAAAGCTGAGAGAGGTGCTTAAATTAATGAGATAATGGAGCAGAGATGTGGCTGGGAGTTTAGTCAATGAGATGATTGGAATGTGCAAAATGAGAATTTTAGGAAAAAGAAAAAGGCAGAAAATGAGAAGTGTCCCTGGAATTATAAATAGATATACCAAAGAAGCAAAAAATTATTAATTTTGTAACTACACGACCTTGACATCAACACATGGAAGTTACAACTTCAATGGAGTCACATGTTTTGGCCTAAATTGTGAAACTGAGATGCTCCTGGGGTTGAAGGAATGTTTTTTTATGTGAACTAAGAGTAACATCTCACTTTGACTACCAGAAAGCCAGAGAAGTGTCACATAGCACTACAGTCAAATTACAAATATTAAGAGAAGTTGATGTGAGGGCTAAGTAGAGCAGGTGGAGGGGGGGTGTTAAAAATAAAGATGGATAACCTTATAAGTCCATTGAACTAAAAAAGGATTTTGTCAAATCCTATAAATTAATTCTTAAAATTTAGGGATCAAAAAGACCCTGAGGCCCAGCATGGTGACTCACACCTGTAATCCCAGCATTTTGGGAGGCCGAGGCAGGTGGGTCACTTGAGGTCAGGCATTCAAGACCAGCCTGGACAATGTGGTGAAACCCCATCTCTACTAAAAATACAAAAAATTAGCTGGGCATGGTGGCGGACACCTGTAATCACAGCTACTCAGGAGGCTGAGGCAGAAGAATTGCTTGAACCAGGAGTCAGAGGTTGCAGTGAGCTGATTGTGCCACTACACTCCAGCCTGGGTGAGAGAGTGAGACTCCATCTCCAAAAATAAGAAATAAAAAAGACCCTGAGAGAAGTTTAATATCAGATATTCGGATATACACCAACGGTATTTAAAAAAAAAGAAATTTGTTGAAATTGAAGCAGGAGGCACAGCTTTGGGCCTTTGGTTTAAGTTTGGTTTGAAATCACTGGAGAGCTCTCACCCAGGGACAGTGAAGGGGGTGAAAGGCCCGGCCTCCAGGGAAGAGTGTGCCATGGCTGATACAGCCTGCAAAGCTCCACACTTGGAATGTGAGCGATACCCACATGCAGACCCAGCATCTCTGTGCAGACCTGGAAGCAGCATGACACAAGCTGGACAAAACTGGAGAATTAGAGCCTGCCTCCTGTCAGGGGCTGCAGAACAAGGTTGGAGGCCCAGAGCACCTCATTCCACTACACTGAAGAATGACGGGGTTCTGGCTATGGTTGGATTGAATCTGAGTGGAGAGAAAACGGAGCAGAGTCAATATTGCTGGCAAACCAATGAGATCCTGGGAATCTATAAAGAAGTATAAAAAGACCTCTCAAAAATGGAGTCCAATAAGGGAGTTTCCAGCAGTGGAGAAAAACAGAGCCCCAGACTGCATCTGGGCAATACCAAGTCCTGAGCCCTGGACCCATTTATTCACTTGACACATTTTTATTGAGCATTGATTATGTGCTTGATTGTAGGCACTAGGGACACAATAAGGAATCAGAGAGACAAATTTCCGTTTTTTGGGAACTCACATTGAAAATTGGTCCAAAGGAGACAGTTCCCGATTTTGCATGCATCGCAGAGTGAATCACCGTGGCCTTCTCCTCAGTTGGCCTCTCAGCCTCTGGAGGTAAGTGGACACTGGTGTTTATTTAATAAACCCAGAGAAGACACTCAGCCTAGGCAAAATATTGAGGCTCTGAGACGGTGGCTTTGGTGGTGACAAAAGGAAAGGGCATCAAGTGTTTTCTAGCTTCCACATCAAAAGACAACAGCCAAGAAAGAAGAAAGGATAAATCATGACTACCAAGGGGACAAAGTTATTGCACAAGCAGGCCTCTCTCCTCATGCCCTTCCCCATCTCCCTACCTCTCTCCACAGCCCTGTGAATAAACCTCTTCTCACAGGTTCTCTTTTCCTCCCATGAATATTAACTATTTCATCATCTAATGGAGATTTCATCACTTATACGCCTCCCTGTAACAGGATAACCAGACACAAAGTTTTCATCAATGTTTATAAAAGACAGTAACATTTTGTGATCATTTTAATTTGTGTTTTTGATTTAAAAGATTTGTCCCATTTTTAAATGTGGTGTTTCAGAGGCAATGCATCTCTAATGTTATAGTAAAATGCAATGGAACAAATACTACATAGCTTATGTAATTGCAATTTGCAAAATCCTGTTCAATCACTGCCCATTCAGTGTTCACAAGCTTCCCCATTGTTGGCCTCATCATCACCACATCCATGAAGTATTATTCACAGCTCAGCTAATTTCCCTTAGCCACCCCAGCTAAGGTGGATCACTCCCTCCCTGAAACTACTCTGGAGCTCTTAGAGTAAATACCACAGTCACAAAGATACTGATACAATGGCCCTCAGATATACTTTAATTTGTAAACCATGTCCTCATAGCCTCTATAGACTTTCTGTCTCTTTCTCTGATTTTGCCCCTCACATCTTTGGTCCATTGTGCCTCTATCACTTTGTAGCTCCCCACCACCATACCAGCTGCTACCTGGGGAAGCAGGATTCAAACTCAGGAATGTCTGAGTCCAAAATGAATGCTCTGAACAAGCCCATTATCCTGCCCCCTCCACTGTGTCTTAGATCCCCCAGGGTCCCCCTCAGCTCCCTTCTCCTTAGCACCAGCATTATCTCTTCCTCCTGGTGAGGTTCCATTAGCTGGGTTCCGTTAGCTCCTCTTGGTATCACCATCTTGGCTGGCTGCCCACAGACAGATCAAGGATTTATACCTCTGCTCCTGCTACTTGCACAAATACTATTGTCAAACGCCAGTGATCTCGTCCTCAAATGATAGCATGTGGCAACATCTAGACACATTTTCCCCCACAGAGTCACTCCAAGTAAAAGGGGTTTGACACCCAAAGGGTCTGAACTTGAGCCCAAGGACATTCCACACACCTGTATTACTGTACTTGCCACACTGGATCATGCTTATTTTGTTATTTGTCTGTCTGCCCCACTGCACTGTGAGCTACTCAAGAACAGAGAACAAATCCTATTCATTTATAACTCTCCTGTGTATAGCAAAATGCCTGGTGTGCCATATCAGTGCAACACATCTCATTTGAATAATTGAATAAATGGATGACTGAATGAAAGAAAAAATTAAAATGACAGGCCTACAGGAACGCTGGGCCCCAGGAATTTCAAGAGTCCTGTGACTTCCCTCACAAGAAAACTCTTAGCATCTGCCCAAGAAGATATAGAGGGCATAGTAATAGAGATTACAGCTGTTCAGCTCAACATATTCCAAAGTAAAGAGGGAAAGAATGACAGAAGGAGGGAAAGGTAGGGAAAGGGAAAGGGAATGGGAAGGAATAGAGAGGGAGGGGGCAGGAAGGGAAAGAGAAGAACAGAAGGGCAGGAAGGAAGAAGAGAAGGGATGAGGGGAGGAAGGACAAAAAGAAAAATAAGAGATGGTAGGCCTACAGAAGATTTAAAGAACAGATATTTGGACAGTTTGGGGGATTCCTGGATCCTTTCCATTAGTAAGGCTCTCTTCCCATTCCCCTTGTACTCCCAACCACCACAACATGGAGGGCTTCACATCTCTCTGTGGTACCTGTGTCTCCACTAGGGACACAAGGATAACATTGAGAACCCAGATTGTCTCAGCTGCTTGCCATGGTCATGCTAATGGTTTGGGGATGGGAAGGTCCTAAACTGAAAGGAAGCTGTGTTCTGCAGGGAATGAAGAAGATCTTTTTGTTATTTAGATTGTCATTTACATGTATTTTATATGGCCTGATTAAAATGCACTCCAAAGAGCCAAACCTGAGCCATTATACCACCTGTGCCCATCATTCCCATTGGCACTACTAACTCATGAAATTATCCAGATATATCCAGGCAGGCCAGGTTCTCTTGTCACCTGAGCTCACAGAAACTTAGAAAGCCAGAGATCTAAGGGTGGTACTCCTGGTAGAGATTACCCTCAGAGAGCTGATGTCATGCTCTGGGTAAGTGGCAGGGCAGTGGTCCTCCAGCCAAGCCTCAGTCATCCCAGGACACCTGCTCAGCCTTGAACCTACAGAGCTCCTGCTCTGATAACAAACAGAGGGGCCAAAAAGTGGGAGTTCCTCGTGGAGGAGAAGAAAGGTTGATGGGCATCCTCACCAGGACAAGTATGGAGCCTCCCAAGCCAGGCATCAGGGGTGGGGCTGTGGAGAGGCCCATATGCAGACATCTACTGCATTCCATGACACAGAAGGAGGGCCACCACTACAGTTCTGGGGTGTTTTGAAACTTTAGAACTTACTCCTCTGTTGTTGTATCCCAAAGACTAGAGATTCTACTCCTAAGAAGCAAAAGTGGCCACCCAGCTTTGTTCAGCTTCACAATCTACGTACCATGAGAAAGTACTTGGTCCATCTTTCTTACATGCCTTTTTGCAGGCCAGGGTCTACTGAAGAAACCCTAAACAACATGAGAAAAACGGCCACTCAGGAGTAGTTCTGGAGATGATTCTGAAAATACCTTCCAGCCAGAGGCAGGGACCATGGGCTGGAGGCAGGAAAAGGATGCTGAGGATATCAAAATCTGCACCCACCCTCTACCTATCCACACTCAGAACCACTGTCCTCCCTACAGCCCAGTGCATTTATGCTCCTACAGGCATCACTATGTACTTAAAGGGGCAAACTCTTAGGTGGAACAAGAGAAAAATTACACCCACTGATAATGAACATAATTTAATTTTCTTTGAAAATTATAATTTTAATATGGCTAAAGTTTGGTTATAGTCCTGACTGTGATTTATCTTGAAAAATATCTATCAAAAGGTCTTTTAATATTAGAGATTAATTGAATGATAAATTCATTTAAAATTAAAATGAAATTAACAGGGAAATAGCATTCAGTTTGCATCAATTCTGCATACTCAAAACATAGACACTATCAGGTCAGCTTCATTACAAGAGATGCACCCAGCACTACCATCAACCTCATAAGCAGCAACACGTACAGCAAAGCCATCTTCATCAAGCCCATCCATTATCATGCACATTTGCACAACTTCCTTTCCGAGTCCAAGCAGATGAACGACTCCTCCCTCAGTGTTTTCATCGTCTTCAAATAAAGAGCACGCATTCCTTGGATTTTGATGGAAGGTCATGCTTTTTTATAATGTGTCAGTTGTGACTCTTATTACTGCAACTATTGTACTTTCCTTCTCTACATTTGCCTTTCAATCAGGTATTCATTTGGCTCCCCTCCTCTCCGTCCTGGGGGCTCTTTCAGGGACCCTCACCTCCCCTGACTTTAGGCTTCCATCTGTTTTACACACAGACCATACTGAATGTCCAGCATCCTTAGCTCAGTCACTGCCCCAACAGCAAGTCACCACCCCAACACCACATCTGGGTGTTTGGTTTTCCTAAGGGAACATGCTAGAAAAAAGTAGATGGACAAAGACCTGCAGACTTTGTGCATAGTGACTTACATTATAGCAATTTTCTCATGGAAGCAGGCTCCCTGTTTACTTGTTTGCCTGTGCAGTTAGAAAATTAATTTCTATAAGTCAGGTGACATGTCATATTGAACTCTACCTTTCACCACAAAGCACAGGGCACAGCCTCTTTTAAGGACACGTGTAGGCCTGGGTGGAAGATGCACAAGTGAGGACCAGGCTCTCTGTGATCAAACATGCCATCCTGTTCCAGGGAAGGTGGATAAGTCCTGAAGCTGGGCTGGGGTGCTTAGTGCTGTCAACTCCCCCAGCAGCCCACTCATGCTGCCCCTCACATGCTAGGAGCTCCTGTCCTGGGCTCTCCAGTCCATGGACTTCTCAAAATCAGCATTCTCTGGCTTCTGTGAAATCAGATGGATGTCTAGCTGGAGACAGGACCTGAGCTGGAAGACATAGGAAGACAAGCCCAGGCTTCCATCAGGGGAGAAGGAAGCAGAGGGTCTCGGATGGAGGCACCAGGAAGAGTGTGGGGTTAATGGGCACCCTCCCAGGATGTTTCAGGTGTCCTAGGACTGTGAAGGTAATGGGTTTTCAGCACACCCTCATCTTCTTCCTACATATGTTCTGAGAGATACACTGATCTCACCAGACATCATCAAGGAAGGTTTACCCAAACAGGCTTATTCTTCTCTGTGATTACATGGAGATAAGATACCTGAGTGGCCCAATTAGAAAAGACTCAGCATCCTTTTCTGGTAGGAGACCAGAGAAAAATGCATTTTTCCAGGGTAAACTAAATCCAAGTAACTTTTCATTTCTTCCGTGCATTTCTTAGTTCACTAGTAGAGCATGGGGTCTATGACACCCATCACAGAAGAGATATTGACAGAGGTTTGTGCATTACAAGCACATCTGATTCTATTGATGTCTTCTGAGATGCCCTCCAGCAAAACCAGCAGCAGTGATAACCCCCAAAGCCTTCAAAGTGCACACCCCAGTACTAAGCCTCATACCTACCTCCAGCCTTTCCCTGCAGCCCTAGTTCTGGGGTCACTTTAACTTTTGTGGGGCACTGCTGCTTGACCTACCAAAGGCCCCACCTCTTCTACTGGCACAGGCACCACAGCCTCTAGTGCTGTCAGTGAGCCTGCCAAGGGCTCCAGCCATTGCTAGAGAATTACTGCTGACCTTGGCAGTACATTGAGATGAGCAATTTTAGAGGAACCAGAGACCCAAAGTGCCCAGGGTTAACCTCAGTCTGATGTACCCGCTCCTAACCTCCTGCCCATGATCTGAGCTCCTGAGTTCATCCTGACGAGGGTTGTCAGTGATCTCCAGCGGTCTCCCTGGGTGTCCCTCATGGTTGTCTCCACACCCATGTTCTTGTCAGTGCTTAGCAGCACTTATGTCTCACTCTGTGAAAAATAAAGCTTCTCTTCTCCACCTACATTTCTATTTTGCCCCTCCCAAGGCTGCTCTATTGCTCTTCCCCTTCTTATTTCCCAGGCTGAGTGCCTCACAGGACAAGAAGAATGAGAAATGTCACTTATCTCCATTCATAGGGAGACCGTGAGGAATTTATGTGTTAGGCCTGGAAAGAGGTTGCAGAAGGACACACGGCTGCAGAGAAAATGTTCCTATTATTTCTATAGGGAAGATCTGGGTGTTGATGGGGTAGGAAGGGATCCTTGAAAGCTAACGAGGTGATGGGTGCAAAGAGAGAAATGGAGGTGGTTGCAAGGGCATATACTGAGAGGAACTTAGGGAAAGGGGAAAAAATGAGATCATTTCAGGAGTTGCAAATTGGATATGTATTCATAGGATCGATAATTTATATAGGACTCATAATGTACCAGTGGCTTGACATACCGTAAATAACTTAATCCTCACTGCAGTCCTTTGAGTTAGATACTAGCCTTCTCCCATTTTACAGAGGGGAATCCGTGTAGAATGGGTGTCCAAGGTCTCCAAGAAGCTGCCGTGCAAACCCAGACAGTTTCACTGACCACATGCTCCTGACCACCATGGTACCCTGAATTCCTCTAAAATGTTTTAAGAAATATGAAAAAAAAAAAAAGGATCCCTAGACCTGGGCACAGAGACTTAGCTGTGCCTGTGGAGTCAGATCTGTGCTCCAAAGTACCACTAGAACTCCTGCTGTCAGTGAATTACCCCAAGGTGTAGAAAGGTGGCACCAGAATCAACTAAGAAAGTTTGGATTTGAGACATTATTACAGTTCATGGGAGCCAGAAGTTATGGCAGTGGTGACCCGCCACTGGAAGCTGATTCCTACAAGTGAGGTCTCAGTAAGTGTGAAGACAGACTTTTCATTAATCATCAGGGGACTTCTAGGCCAAGCCTCATTCGTTCAAAAATTTATTCATTCAGTACATAGTTATGTGGCACTGGTCCAGGTGCTTGGATCAGTTTGAAACAAGACAAAGTCCCCTCTCAGGGAGCTTATTTTCCAGTGGGCCCATTGGAGGCATCTTCTGGCTTCCTTGCCTGGCAGCAGATTTAGACAAATGTGGCTGTATATTTAATTGGATTCCCACTCTGGGGCACTTGACAGATGCTGGCAAAGGGTGGCTAAACCTAGTGAAGGCACCCATCATGGGCAAACTTTTGACATTGGATATCATTGTCTTAGTGGATACAAAAAGGACATCTAATATCTGCTTGCTTCCACACCCAAGGTAAGAGCTTAGTGAGGCAAGGAATAGGTAGTTATTCCAACCATGAAATGTTTGTTTGAAAGTTGAAAAGTCCTCGTCCTTTCCCAGTCTCATTCTCAGGGAACAACCCCATTCACCCAAGTGTCTTGAAAGTGTTTTTGTTGGTAAGGAGGAGCAAAGATGGCTGAATAGGAACAGCTCCGGTCTACAGCTCCCAGCGTGAGTGACACAGAAGACGGGTGATTTCTGCATTTTCATCTGAGGTACCAGGTTCATCTCACTAGGGAGTGCCAGACAGTGGGCACAGGTCAGTGGGTGCATGCACCGTGTGTGAGCTGAGGAAGGCCAAGGCATTGCCTAACTCGGGAAGTGCAAGGGGTCAGGGAGTTCCCTTTCCTGGTCAAAGAAAGGGGTGACAGACGACATCTGGAAAATCGGGTCACTCCCACCCGAATACTGCGCTTTTCCAACGGGCTTAAAAAACGGCACACTCAGAGATTATATCCCACACCTGGCTCAGAGGGTCCTATGCCCACAGAGTCTCGCTGATTGCTAGCACAGCAGTCTGAGATCAAACTGCAAGGTGGCAGAGAGGCTGCGAGAGGGGCGCCCGCCATTGCCCAGGCTTGCTTAGGTAAACAAAGCAGCCAGCCAGGAAGCTCCAACTGGGTGGAGCCCACCACAGCTCAAGGAGGCCTGCCTACCTCTGTAGGCTCCACCTCTGGGGGCAGGGCACAGACAAACAAAAAGCAGTAACCTCTGCAGACTTAAATGTCCCTGTCTGACAGCTTTGAAGAGAGCAGTGGTTCTCCCAGCACGCAGCTGGAGATCTGAGAACAGGCAGACTGCCTCCTCAAGTGGGTCCCTGACTCCTGACCCCTGAGCAGCATAACTGGGAGGCACCCCCCAGCAGGGGCAGACTGACACCTCACACGGCTGGGTACTCCAACAGACCCGCAGGTAAGGGTCCTGTCTGTTAGAAGGAAAACTAACAAACAGAAAGGACATCCACACCAAAAACCCATCTGTACATCACCATCATCAAAGACCAAAAGTAGATTAAACCACAAAGATGGGGAAAAAACAGAGCAGAAAAACTGGAAACTCTAAAAAGCAGAGTACCTCTCCTCCTCCAAAGGAACGCAGTTCCTCACCAGCAACGGAACAAAGCTGGACAGAGAATGACTTTGACGAGCTGAGAGAAGAAGGCTTCAGACTATCAAATTACTCTGAGCTACAGGAGGATATCCAAACCAAAGGCAAAGAAGTTGAAAACTTTGAAAAAAATTTAGAAGAATGTAGAACTAGAATAACCAATACACAGAAGTGCTTGAAGGAGCTGATGGAGCTGAAAACCAAGGCTTGAGAACTATGTGAAGAATGCAGAAGCCTCAGAAGCTGATGCAATCAAATGGAAGAAAGGGTATCAGCGATGGAAGGTGAAATGAATGAAATGAAGCAAGAAGGGAAGTTTAGAGAAAAAAGAATAAAAAGAAATGAGCAAAGCCTCCAAGAAATATGGGACTATGTGAAAAGACCACATCTACATCTGATTGGTGTACCTGAAAGTGACGGGGAGAATGGAAACAAGTTGGAAATCACTCTGCAGGATATTATCCAGGAGAACTTCCCCAATCTAGCAAGGCAGGCCAACATTCAGATTCAGGAAATACAGAGAATGCCACAAAGATACTCCTCGAGAAGAGCAACTCCAAGACACATAATTGTCAGATTCACCGAAGTTGAAATGAAGGAAAAAATGTTAAGGGCAGCCAGAGAGAAAAGTTGGGTTACCCTCAAAGGGAAGCCCATCAGACTAACAGCAGATCTCTCAGTGGAAACTCTACAAGCCAGAAGAGAGTGGGGGCCAATATTCAACATTCTTAAAGAAAAGAATTTTCAACCCAGAATTTCATATCCAGCCAAACTAAGCTTCATAAGTCAAGGAGAAATAAAATACTTTACAGACAAGCAAATGCTGAGAGATTTTGTCACCACCAGGCCTGCCCTAAAAGAGCTCCTGAAGGAAGCACTAAACATGGAAAGGCACAACCGGTACCAACCGCTGCAAAATCATGCCAAAATGTAAAGACCATTGAGACTAGGAAGAGACTGCATCAATTAACAAGCAAAATAAGCAGCTAACATCATAATGACAGGATCAAATTCACACATAACAATACTAACTTTAAATGTAAATGGACTAAATGCTCCAATTAAAAGACATAGACTGGCAAATTGGACAAAGAGTCCAGACCCATCAGTGTGCTGTATTCAGGAAACCCATCTCACATGCAGAGACACACATAGCCTCAAAATAAAGGGATGGAGGAAGATCTATGAAGCAAATGGAAAACAAAAAAAGGCAGGGGTTGCAATCCTAGTCTCTGATAAAATAGACTTTAAACCAACAAAGATTAAAAGAGACAAAGAAGGCCATTACATAATGGTAAAGGGATTAATTCAACAAGAAGAGCTAACTATCCTAAATATATATGAACCCAATACAGGAGCACCCAGATTCATAAAGCAAGTCCTGAGTGACCTACAAAGAGACTTAGACTCCCACACATTAATAATGGGAGACTTTAACACCCCACTGTCAACATTAGACAGATCAATGAGACAGAAAGTCAACAAGGATACTCAGGAATTGAACTCAGCTCTGCACCAAGCGGACCTAATAGACATCTACAGAACTCTCCACCCCAAATCAACAGAATACACATTTTTTTCAGCACCACACCACACCTATTCGAAAACTGACCACATAGTTGGAAGTAAAGCTCTCCTCAGCAAATGTAAAAGAATAGAAATTGTAACAAACTATCTCTCAGATCACAGTGCAATCAAACTAGAACTCAGGATTAAGAACCTCACTCAAAACCACTCAACTACATGGAAACTGAACAATCTGCTCATGAATGACTACTGGGTACCTAACGAAATGAAGGCAGAAATAAAGATGTTCTTTGAAATCAATGAGAACCAAGACACAACATACCAGAATCTCTGGGATGCATTCAAAGCAGTGTGTAGAGGGAAATTTATAGCACTAAATGCCCACAAGAGAAAGGAGGAAAGATCCAAAATTGACACCCTAACATCATAATTAAAAGAACTAGAAAAGCAAGAGCAAACACATTCAAAAGCTAGCAGAAGGCAAGAAATAAGTAAAATCAGAGCAGAACTGAAAGAAATAGAGACACAAAAAACCCTTCAAAAAATTAATGAATCCACGAGCTGGTTTTTTGAAAGGATCAACAAAATTGATAGACCGCTAGCAAGAATAATAAAGAAAAAAATAGAGAAGAATCAAATAGATGCAATAAAAAATGATAAAGGGGATATCACCACCGATCCCACAGAAATACAAACTACCATCAGAGAATATTACAAACACCTCTATGCAAATAAGTTATAAAATCTAGAAGAAAAGGATAAATTCCTCAACACATACACTCTCCCAAGACTAAACCAGGAAGAAGTTGAATCTCTGAATAGACCAATAACATGCTCTGAAATTGAGGCAATAATTAATAGCTTACCAACCAAAAAGAGTCCAGGACCAGATGGATTCACAGCCGAATTCTACCAGAGGTACAAGGAGGAACTGGTACCATTCCTTCTGAAACTATTCCAAGCAATAGAAAAAGAGGGAATCCTCCCTAACTCATTTTATGAGGCCAGCATCATCCTGATACCAAAGCCTGGGGAGACACAACAAAAAAAGAGAATTTTAGACCAATATCCTTGATGAACATTGATGCAAAAATCCTCAATAAAATACTGGCAAACTGAATCCAGCAGCACATCAAAAAGCTTATCCACCATGATCAAGTGGGCTTCATCCCTGGGATGCAAGGCTGGTTCAATATATGCAAATCAATAAATGTAATCCAGCATATAAACAGAACCAAAGACAAAAACCACATGATTATCTCAATAGATGCAGAAAAGGCCTTTGACAAAATTCAACAACCCTTCATGCTAAAAACTCTCAATAAATTAGGTATTGATAGCACATATCTCAAAATAATAAGAGCTATCTATGACAAACCCACAGCCAATATCACACTGAATGGACAAAAACTGGAAGCATTCCCTTTGAAAACTGGCACAAGACAGGGATGCCCTCTCTCACCACTCCTATTCAACACAGTGTTGGAAGTTCTGGCCAGGGCAATCACGCAAGAGAAAGAAATAAAGGGTATTCAATTAGGAAAAGAGGAAGTCAAGTTGTCCCTGTTTGCAGATGACATGATTGTATATCTAGAAAACCCCATTGTCTCAGCCCAAAATCTCCTTAAGCTGATAAGCAACTTCAGCAAAGTCTCAGGATACAAAATCAAAGTACAAAAATCACAAGCATTCTTAAAGATCAATAACAGACAAACAGAGAGCCAAATCATGAGTGAACTCCCTTTCACAATTGCTTCAAAGAGAATAAAATACCTAGGAATCCAACTTACAAGGGATGTGAATGACCTCTTCAAGGAGAACTACAAACCACTGCTCAAGGAAATAAAAGAGGATACAAACAAATGGAAGAACATTCCATGCTCATGGGTAGGAAGAATCAATATCATGAAAATGGCCATACTGCCCAAGGTCATCTATAGATTCAATGCCATCCCCATCAAGCTACCAATGACTTTCTTCACAGAATTGGAAAAAACTACTTTAAAGTTCATATGGAACCAAAACAGAGCCCACATCGCCAAGTCAATCCTAAGCCAAAAGAACAAAACTGGAGGCATCACACTACCTGACTTCAAACTATACTACAAGGCTACAGTAACCAAAACAGCATGGTACTGTTACGAAAACAGAGATATAGATCAGTGGAACAGAATAGAGCCCTCAGAAATAACACTGCATATCTACAACTATCTGATCTTTGACAAACCTGAGAAAAACAAGCAATGGGGAAAGGATTCCCTATTTAATAAATGGTGCTGGGAAAACTGGCTAGCCATATGTAGAAAGCTGAAACTGGATCCCTTCCTTACACCCTATACAAAAATTAATTCAAGATGGATTAAAGACTTAAACGTTAGACCTAAATCCATAAAAACCCTAGAAGAAAACCTAGGCATTATGGGCAAGGACTTCATGTCTAAAACACCAAAAGCAATGGCAACAAAAGCCAAAATTGACAAATGGGATCTAATTAAACTAAAGAGCTTCTGCACAGCAAAGCAAACTACCATCAGAGTGAACAGGCAACCTACAAAATGGGAGAAAATTTTCACAACCTACTTATCTGACAAAGGGCTAATATCCACAATCTACAATGAACACAAACAAATTTACAAGAAAAAAACTAACAACTCCAACAACAAGCGGGGAAAGGATATGAACAGACACTTCTCAAAAAAAGACATTTACACAGCCAAAAGACACATGAAAAAATGCTCATCATCACTGGCCATCAGAGAAATGCAAATCAAAACCACAATGAGATACCATCTCATACCAGTTAGAATGGTGATCATTAAAAACTCAGGAAACAACAGGTGCTGGAGAGGATGTGGAGAAATAGGAACACTTTTACACTGTTGGTGGGACTGTGAACTAGTTCAACAATTGTGGAAGTCAGTGTGGCGATTCCTCAGGGATCTAGAACTAGAAACACCATTTGACCCAGACATCCCATTACTGGGTATATACCCAAAGGATTATAAATCATGCTGCTATAAAGACACATGCACACGTATGTTTATTGCAGCACAATTCGCAATAACAAAGACTTGGAACCAACCCAAATGTCCAACAGTGTTAGACTGGATTAAGAAAATGTGGCACATATACACCATGGAATACTATGCAGCCATAAAAAATGATGAGTTCGTGTCCTTTTTTTTTTTTTCTTCTCTTTTTTTATTTATTTATTTATTTATTTTTTATTATTATTATTACTATACTTTAGGTTTTATGGTACATGTCCACAATGTGCAGGTAAGTTACATATGTATACATGTGCCATGCTGGTGCGCTGCACCCACTAACTCGTCATCTAGCATTAGGTATATCTCCCAGTGCTATCCCTCCCCCCTACCCCACCCCACAACAGTCCCCGAAGTGTGATGTTCCCCTTCCTGTGTCCATGTGTTCTCATTGTTCAATTCCCACCTATGAGTGAGAATATGCGGTGCTTGGTTTTTTGTTCTTGCGATAGTTTACTGAGAATGATGATTTCAAATTTCATCCATGTCCCTACAAAGGACATGAACTCATCATTTTTTATGGCTGCATACTATTCCATGGTGTATATGTGCCACATTTTCTTAATCCAGTCTATCATTGTTGGACATTTGGGTTGGTTCCAAGTCTTTGCTATTGTGAATAATGCCGCAATAAACATACGTGTGCATGTGTCTTTAGGGAAGCATGATTTATAGTCCTTTGGGTATATACCCAGTAATGGGATGGCTGGGTCAAATGGAATTTCTAGTTCTAGATCCCTGAGGAATCGCCACACTGACTTCCACAAGGGTTGAACTAGTTTACAGTCCCACCAACAGTGTAAAAGTGTTCCTATTTCTCCACATCCTCTCCAGCACCTGTTGTTTCCTGACTTTTTAATGATTGCCATTCTAACTGGTGTGAGATGGTATCTCATTGTGGTTTTGATTTGCATTTCTCTGATGGCCAGTGATGGTGAGCATTTTTTCATGTGTTTTTTGGCTGCATAAATGTCTTCTTTTGAGAAGTGTCTGTTCATGTCCTTCGCCCACTTTTTGATGGGGTTGTTGGTTTTTTTCTTTTAATTTGTTTGAGTTCATTGTAGATTCTGGATATTAGCCCTTTGTCAGATGAGTAGGTTGCAAAAATTTTCTCCCATTTTGTAGGTTGCCTGTTCACTCTGATGGTAGTTTGCTTTGCTGTGCAGAAGCTCTTTAGTTTACTTAGATCCCATTTGTCAATTTTGGCTTTTGTTGCCATTGCTTTTTGTGTTTTAGACATGAAGTCCTTGCCCATGCCTATGTCCTGAATGGTAATGCCTAGGTTTTCTTCTAGGGTTTTTATGGTTTTAGGTCTAACATTTAAGTCTTTAATCCATCTTGAATTGATTTTTGTATAAGGTGTAAGGAAGGGATCCAGTTTCAGCTTTCTACATATGGCTAGCCAGTTTTCCCAGCACCATTTATTAAATAGGGAATCCTTTCCCCATTGCTTGTTTTTCTCAGGTTTGTCAAAGATCAGATAGTTGTAGATATGTGGCATTATTTCTGAGGGCTCTGTTCTGTTCCATTGATCTATATC
This sequence comes from Pongo abelii, assembly GCF_028885655.2. NCBI lineage: Eukaryota > Metazoa > Chordata > Mammalia > Primates > Hominidae > Pongo > Pongo abelii. Next base: position 98,070,706 of record NC_071985.2, read on the forward strand.
TCTGTTTTCGTACCAGTACCATGCTGTTTTGGTTACTGTAGCCTTGTAGTATAGTTTGAAGTCAGATAGTGTAATACCTCCAGCTTTGTTCTTTTGGCTTAGGATTGACTTGGCGATGCGGGCTCTTTTTTCATTCCATATGAACTTTAAAGTAGTTTTTTCCAATTCTGTGAAGAAAGTCATTGGTAGCTTGATGGGGATGGCATTGAATCTGTAAATTACCTTGGGAAGGATGGCCATTTTCATGATATTGATTCTTCTTACCCATGAGCATGGAATGTTCTTCCATTTGTTTGTATCCTCTTTTATTTCCTTGAGCAGTGGTTTGTAGTTCTCCTTGAAGAGGTCATTCACATCCCTTGTAAGTTGGATTCCTAGGTATTTTATTCTCTTTGAAGCAATTGTGAAAGGGAGTTCACTCATGATTTGGCTCTCTGTTTGTCTGTTATTGATCTTTAAGAATGCTTGTGATTTTTGTACTTTGATTTTGTATCCTGAGACTTTGCTGAAGTTGCTTATCAGCTTAAGGAGATTTTGGGCTGAGACAATGGGATTTTCTAGATATACAATCATGTCATCTGCAAACAGGGACAATTTGACTTCCTCTTTTCCTAACTGAATACACTTGATTTCCTTCTCCTGCCTCATTGCCCTGGCCAGAACTTCCAACACTATGTTGAATAGAAGTGGTGAGAGAGGGCATCCCTGTCTTGTGCCAGTTTTCAAAGGGAATGCTTCCAGTTTTTGCCCATTCAGTATGATATTGGCTGTGGGTTTGTCATAGATAGCTCTTATTATTTTGAGATACGTCCCATCAATACCTAATTTATTGAGAGTTTTTAGCATGAAGGGTTGTTGAATTTTGTCAAAGGCCTTTTCTGCATCTATTGAGATAATCATGTGGTTTTTGTCTTTGGTTCTGTTTATATGCTGGATTACATTTATTGATTTGCGTATATTGAACCAGCCTTGCATCCCAGGGATGAAGCCCACTTGATCATGGTGGATAAGCTTTTTGATATGCTGCTGGATTCAGTTTGCCAGTATTTTATTGAGGATTTTTGCATCAATGTTCATCAAGGATATTGGTCTAAAATTCTCTTTTTTTGTTGTGTCTCTGCCAGGCTTTGGTATCAGGATGATGCTGGCCTCATAAAATGAGTTAGGGAGGATTCCCTCTTTTTCTATTGCTTGGAATAGTTTCAGAAGGAATGGTACCAGTTCCTCCTTGTACCTCTGGTAGAATTCGGCTGTGAACCCATCTGGTCCTGGACTTTTTTTGGTTGGTAAGCTATTGATTATTGCCACAATTTCAGCTCCTGTTATTGGTCTATTCAGAGATTCAACTTCTTCCTGGTTTAGTCTTGGGAGGGTGTATGTGTTGAGGAATTCATCCATTTCTTCTAGATTTTCTAGTTTATTTGCGTAGAAGTGTTTGTAATATTCTCTGATGGTAGTTTGTATTTCTGTGGGATCAGTGGTGATATCCCCTTTATCATTTTTTATTGCATCTATTTGATTCTTCTCTCTTTTTTTCTTTATTAATCTTGCTAGCGGTCTATCAATTTTGTTGATCCTTTCAAAAAACCAGCTCGTGGATTCATTAATTTTTTGAAGGGTTTTTTGTGTCTCTATTTCCTTCAGTTCTGCTCTGATTTTACTTATTTCTTGCCTTCTGCTAGCTTTTGAATGTGTTTGCTCTTGCTTTTCTAGTTCTTTTAATTGTGATCTTAGGGTGTCAATTTTGGATCTTTCCTGCTTTCTCTTGTGGGCATTTAGTGCTATAAATTTCCCTCTACACACTGCTTTGAATGCATCCCAGAGATTCTGGTATGTTGTGTCTTGGTTCTCATTGATTTCAAAGAACATCTTTATTTCTGCCTTCATTTCATTAGGTACCCAGTAGTCATTCAGGAGCAGGTTGTTCAGTTTCCATGTAGTTCAGCGGTTTTCAGTGAGTTTCTTAATCCTGAGTTCTAGTTTGATTGTACTGTGATCTGAGAGGTAGTTTGTTATAATTTCTGTTCTTTTACATTTATTGAGGAGAGCTTTACTTCCAAGTATATGGTCAATTTTGGAATAGGTGTGGTGTGGTGCTGAAAAAAATGTATATTCTGTTGATTTGGGGTGGAGAGTTCTGTAGATGTCTATTAGGTCTGCTTGGTGCAGAGCTGAGTTCAATTCCTGGGTATCCTTGTTGACTTTCTGTCTCCTTGATCTGTCTAATGTTGACTGTGGGGTGTTAAAGTCTCCCATTATTAATGTGTGGGAGTCTAAGTCTCTTTGTAGGTCACTCAGGACTTGCTTTATGAATCTGGGTGCTCCTGTATTGGGTGCATATATATTTAGGATAGTTAGCTCTTCTTGTTGAATTAATCCCTTTACCATTATGCAATGGCCTTCTTTGTCTTTTTTGATCTTTGCTGGTTTAACGTCTGTTTTATCAGAGACTAGGATTGCAACCCCTGCCATTTTTTTGTTTTCCATTTGCTTGGTAGATCTTCCTCCATCCTTTTATTTTGAGCCTATGTGTGTCTCTGCATGTGAGATGGGTTTCCTGAATACAGCACACTGATGGGTCTCTTGAGTCTTTATCCAATTTGCCAGTCTGTGTCTTTTAATTGGAGCATTTAGTCCATTTACATTTAAAGTTAGTATTGTTATGTGTGAATTTGATCCTGTCATTATGATGTTAGCTGGTTATTTTGCTCATTAGTTGATGCAGTCTCTTCCTAGTCTCGATGGTCTTTACATTTCGGTATGATTTTGCAGTGGCTGGTACCGGTTGTGCCTTTCCATGTTTAGTGCTTCCTTCAGGAGCTCTTTTAGGGCAGGCCTGGTGGTGACAAAATCTCTCAGCATTTGCTTGTCTGTAAAGTATTTTATTTCTCCTTGACTTATGAAGCTTAGTTTGGCTGGATATGAAATTCTGGGTTGAAAATTCTTTTCTTTAAGAATGTTGAATATTGGTCCCCACTCTCTTCTGGCTTGTAGAGTTTCCGCTGAGAGATCTGCTGTTAGTCTGATGGGCTTCCCTTTGAGGGTAACCCAACTTTTCTCTCTGGCTGCCCTTAACATTTTTTCCTTCATTTCAACTTTGGTGAATCTGACAATTATGTGTCTTGGAGTTGCTCTTCTCGAGGAGTATCTTTGTGGCGTTCTCTGTATTTCCTGAATCTGAATGTTGGCCTGCCTTGCTAGATTGGGGAAGTTCTCCTGGATAATATCCTGCAGAGTGTTTTCCAACTTGTTTCCATTCTCCCCGTCACTTTCAGGTACACCAATCAGATGTAGATGTGGTCTTTTCACATAGTCCCATATTTCTTGGAGGCTTTGCTCATTTCTTTTTATTCTTTTTTCTCTAAACTTCCCTTCTTGCTTCATTTCATTCATTTCACCTTCCATCGCTGATACCCTTTCTTCCATTTGATCGCATTGGCTTCTGAGGCCTCTGCATTCTTCACATAGTTCTCGAGCCTTGGTTTTCAGCTCCATCAGCTCCTTCAAGCACTTCTCTGTATTGGTTATTCTAGTTATACTTTCTTCTAAATTTTTTTCAAAGTTTTCAACTTCTTTGCCTTTGATTTGAATATCCTCCCGTAGCTCGGAGTAATTTGATCATCTGAAGCCTTCTTCTCTCAGCTCGTCAAAGTCATTCTCCGTCCAGCTTTGTTCCATTGCTGGTGAGGAACTGCGTTCCTTTGGAGGAGGAGAGGTACTCTGCTTTTTAGAGTTTCCAGTTTTTCTGCTCTGTTTTTTCCCCATCTTTGTGGTTTAATCTACTTTTGGTCTTTGATGATGGTGATGTACAGATGGGTTTTTGGTGTAGATGTCCTTTCTGTTAGTTTTCCTTCTAACAGACAGGACCCTCACCTGCAGGTCTGTTGGAGTACCTGGCCGGCCATGTGAGGTGTCATTCTGCCCCTGCTGGGGGGTGCCTCCCAGTTAGGCTGCTCGGGGGTCAGGAGTCAGGGACCCACTTGAGGAGGCAGTCTGCCTGTTCTCAGATCTCCAGCTGCGTGCTGGGAGAACCACTGCTCTCCTCAAAGCCGTCAGACAGGGACATTTAAGTCTGCAGAGGTTACTGCTGTCTTTTTGTTTGTCTGTGCCCTGCCCCCAGAGGTGGAGCCTACAGAGGCAGGCAGGCCTCCTTGAGCTGTGGTGGGCTCCACCCAGTTCAAGCTTCCAGGCTGCTTTGTTTACCTAAGCGAGCCTGGGCAATGGCGGGCGCCCCTCCCCCAGCCTCACTGCCGACTTGCTGTTTGATCTCAGACTGCTGTGCTAGCAATCAGCGAGACTCCATGGGCGTAGGACCCTCTGAGCCAGGTGCGGGCTATACTGTCCTGGAGCACCATTTCCTAAGCCCGTCGGAAAAGCACAGTATTTAGGTGGGAGTGGCCCGATTTTCCAGGTGCCGTCTGTCACCCCTGGAAAGGGAACTCCCTGACCCCTTGCGCTTCCCGAGTGAGGCAGTGCCTCACCCCTGCTTCAGCTGGCGCACGGTGCACTCACCCACTGACCTGCACCCACTGTCTGGCACTCCCTAGTGAGATGAACACGGTACCTCAGATGGAAATGCAGAAATCACCCGTCTTCTGTGTCGCTCACACTGGGAGCTGTAGACCGGAGCTGTTCCTATTCGGCCATCTTGGCTCCTCCCCCCAAGTTCATGTCCTTTGTAGGGACATGGATGAAGCTGGAAACCATCATTCTCAGCAAACTATTCCATGGACAAAAAACCAAACACCACCTGTTCTCACTCATAGGTGGGAATTGAACAATGAGAACACATGGACACAGGAAGGGGAACATCACACACCGGGGCCTGTTGTGGGGTGGGGGGAGGGGGAAGGGATAGCATTTGGAGATATACCTAATGTTACATGACGAGTTAATGGGTGCAGCACAACAACATGGCATATGTATATGTATGTAACAAACCTGCATGTTGTGCACATGTACCCTAAAACTTAAAGTATAATTAAAAAAACAAAAAAGAAAGACCAGTCTTCAAGCTATTAAATTATTTATTCTGTTTGGTTGAGTCTGTTGGTAAAGCTTTCAGCTGCATTTGGAAATTCCTAAGTGAGTTTTTCCATTTCATTACCTCCAATTGATTTATTTTTAAGATGTTCATCTCTTCCTTTGTTTCCTGCATTGCTTTAGAATTTTCTTTGTGTTGTTTTTCAACATCATCTTAGATATTGTTGAACTTCCTTGAAATCCATGTTTTGAATTCTTTATCTGTCATTTCTGTTTTTCCATTTGGTTAGGGACCATTGCTGTAGAACTAGTGTGATACTTTGGTGGTGTGTCAACATTCAGATTTTTCATGGTGCCAGATCCTATACCAGTTTGTTCTCATCTAGAAAGGCTGGCACTTCTAATTATTATAATTATTTTCATGCAAATAGACTTTTTTTCTCTTTTCCTATATATTCTTTCTTTCCCTTTAGGGTATGACTGTAAAGTATATTGGGAAAAGACTTTTGGCTTTGCTTCTATAGCCCTATGCGCTTACGTTAGTAGGTTTTATATTGGGCTGTGCAGTTCAACCTACAGGCCAGTAGATAGGGCTTACAGGTAAGAAGATCCAGCTGCAGCACAAGCAGGTGGGTATAATTTTTGTTTACTGTGAAGTGCTCTTTGTTGTTTCAGGTGACAGGATGGACAGTGGAGCACCCAGTGCCCTGAGCTTCCAGCTCCATGGGGAGAGGGGGACACTGCTGGGCAGAACTGGAGTCCCTGGCTTGCCCATGAATACTGCAATGGCAAGCACAGGCACAAGCCCTGAAAAGGGTGGCTGACAGGAGCTTCTTGTGAAGCACACTGAAGTCTCTGTGGGGAGACAAGGAAGCTGCACTGGTTCCTCATCTTAGGTAGGCAGGAAGTTGATCTGTTTCCCTATCATACCCTTGACCCAGAACTCATGACTCCTAGTTCAGAAGCACACTGTAGTCTATCTCTTGGCCACAATGTGGTTGACAGCCTTGGGAAATGCATGTTTTGTGATACTCCATGGGAGTGTTTTCAGAGAATAATGTTGTCACTCAGCCTAAAACAGATAGCTTTATTGCTCACCTGTTCTCTAATGAGGCAATACAGCCACTTCTTGTAAGTAGAGGGGCTACATCACTGTGGCTGTGTGAGTGGATACTGGTTGTGGTGGTGTTGCTTGGTTAGGTCAGCCCAACTTCAGGCCATGAGAGAAGTAGTCAGGTGTCAGCAGAGTTGTAATGGGGTGGGGAGTTCCCCAGTTCCTACATGGCCCCCTGGACAGTGAGTATGAGTCCTAAAGGGGTTGGACCAGGGTCAGGCTAGCCCAGAGTTCGGGTGTTGGTTGTGATGGGAAAGGCTGGGCTGGTCCCTGGGTCATGGGCCAAACTCTTATGCAGTGGCAGACAGAATGCTTAGGTGGTAAGAGCCTTAGGAAGTATTAGAGGCCTGCGAGGGTTCAGTTTTTAGAAGGGCTCTGGGCTGTAGCTGAAATGTTCAGGCAGGGGCAGGTGGCTGTGCTGTGGGCCTTTCACTGGGGAGGGCAGGGCCTCTCCGTAGTGGCAATGGAGACTGGTGGCTATGGGGGCACATGGCATGCTCACACTTCTCTCCCACCAAGTGATGCATATACAAATGAACATCACCCAGGCATATAGTCAGACTCAAAGGCTCCTAGAGAAAAAGGTCAAATCACATTCAAAGGGAAGCCCATCAGGCTAACAGTGGACTACTCATCAGAAACCTTGCAAGCTGGAAGAGACTGGGGACCCATTTTCAGCATGCTATGTGCCCCCATACCCACCAGTCTCCATTGCTGCCACTGGATTTTGTGGTTGGGGGTATGCAAAAGTGCCAAGCCTTGTCTGTTACTCTGGGAGTTTTGCAACAGAGGAGTATAGGACCATGACTAACTGCACTGTTCAGGTGGGGGTGAGGCCACTGCTCGGGGAGCCCAGGCATGCAGGCCTTATCTGCTAAGTAGCAGCAGGGGATGGAGTCTGAATCCTGACCACTCCTCAGCCATGCAGCAGCAACCGCTATCCCAGGGGTGTGCAAAAGAGCCCAGGCCCCTTTTTGGCTGGCCTACAGCAGCTGGCACTGGCTGCTAGGGATACAAGGCCTATGGGGCTCCAAGTGGACTTAACTGATGCCTCTGCACAGGCTCTCTGTGTTGGTCTGGAGGCTCAAGGAGTCAGAGGGGCTCTCCCATGCCTAGTATTGCAAAGGTTCCTGGCAGAAGTGTGAGTTCCCGGGAACTCTCACTCACTCTTTCTCTGCTTTAGGGAGCTTCCCCCAGCTCTGTGCCAGTCTCAGATGTGTAGCTGCCCAGCTTTGCTCCTCTCTGCTCTCTGTGGGTCCTGTCACTTCCTTGGTAAATCCCAATGTGATCTCTTTGACAATTCACTTGAAGAGCTAGTATTTACTCACCACTTTGTATCCTCTTCATAAGAGCAGTGCACACTAGCTGCTTCTAGTCAACCATCTTAAACTAAAATAAATAAAAAATATTTTATCAAAATCTTCTGATTTTAGCATATATTTATATATTTGAAGTTTAAATGTTTTTCTTATTTTTCCTTTTTCCTTTTATTTATTTTTTATTTTTTATTTATTTATTTTTATTTTTTATTTTTTATTTTTTTTTTTTTGGTAGAGATGAGGTCTTCCTACGTTGCCCAGGCTGGCCTCAAACTCCCAGACTCAAGCGATCGTCCTACCTCAGCCTCCCAAAGCACTGGGATCACAGATGTGAGCCACTGATCCTAGCCTCATTTTTACTTATTTTTAATATATCATGATTCAGGATGAAATGTGTGTGTGTGTGTGTGTGTGTGTGTGTATACATATATATATGTGTGTGTGTATATATATATATATATAATAAATAGTATGGAAAATAGTGTAGAGTTTAGATCTGTCTCCACAAACTTAGTCTACTTTATGTCAGGTGTTCACGTTTATACCATCAGCCTCATTATAACACACCCATTAATTACCATTAATCGTTGGACTAATCTCTCTTAGCCATCCCAGCCACTTGAATCACTCTCTTTCCTGGCTCTCTTAGAATCAGTAATATAGTCACTAAGATCCTGACACAATGTCTTAAATGTATGTTAATCTGTGACACATTACCATCACAGCCATTTTAGATTTCTTATCCCCGTCTCTGGTTTTACCTGGGACATCTCTGGATCATCTTGTCTCCATATAGATTTTTCTGCCTCAGGCATCTCTACCTTGACACAGCTATTAGGAGAAGTGGCAAAAGATTAAACTAGGAAGTTCCTGTCTCCAAAACAGATGCTCTGAATAAGCATATCATCTTGTCCTCAAGATTGTAGATGCCCCAATGCTTCTGTCAGCCCCATCCTTCCTCACTCCAGCATTATCTCTTCCTCCTCATCACCCGCTTCATGCTTCTTGGGTCCACAAACTCCTCTTAGTTGCCATGCCTGAGTTTACTGTCCTTGGACAGACACAGGATCCACATCTTACTCATCCCATCAACCATCCCAAGTGACAGCAGGTGACACCATCTGTATTCATCATTCACTACAAGTCACTGCAGAGCAACAAGGGACTAACATCCAACAACTCTGACCTCAGGCCTGAGGACTCCCACACACGTGTATCTCAGCACCCTCACTTGGCTCAGACTTAGTTTCCTACTTATTTCTCAGCCCCACTACCTCATCAGCCTAAGGGTAGGGATAGTATCTTTATTCTTGAATATGCCTTGCCCAGCACAGAGTGTGCCATTGAAATGGGAGGAGTTCCCTTATCCCATTTGCAGGGCATGCAACAGGGGTGTGACTTGCTTCTTTGGTGCCCTGCTGCTCAAACCCCTAGAGGGAGCATGCAAATGGGCAGGTTGTGGGAGCGTTTTTGGGCTGTGACCCCATGGCAGCATCTAGGGTTGAGTGTTTACAGCTCCCAAAGCCCCAGTAGGTATGTGTTACAGTGTGCTCTTTCAGCTTTGCCGTCTGCAGGAGGCTTGTGTTAATCAGTTCAATTAGACCCTCTGACTTATCACAAGGACAGAGGGCTTTCTGTATCCCATATTCTGTTGTAGGCTCTAGTGTACTGGAAAAATCGAATCACACGTGGGCTTGGAGAATGACTGCAAGGTTTTATTGAGTGGTGGAAGTAGCTCTCAGTGAGATGGATGGGGAGGCCAGCAAGGGGATGGAGTGGGAAGATGGACTTCACCTGGAGTCAGGCCACCCAGTGGCCAGCTTGCCTCCAACTGCCCCCACTGAATTCCATGAGGTCCTGCTGTTGATGGCCTGCCGGCATCTACTGGTATCAGTCAGTGTGCTCTTCTGCTCCTCTCCATGTCCAGCCACTTGTGCCCATGCCCACTAGAGTCTTGGAGATTTTATGGGCCCAGGATGTGGGGCATGGTGCGTCAGAGCAGGCTTAGAAAATGCAACATTTGGGTGCAAAACCAGGAGTGCCTGTCCTCACTTAGGTCCATGGGCATAGGCCTGAGAGTGGAGCCCTCACCAGGGACCCCACTCTTCTCTACCCAGCACTTCCCTGCCCCCCTCTCGTATCACTGTCATCTCAATATAAATTGTTTAAATAAGGGATGATGATAACCAATGAAAAATAAAGAGCTAAAAACCTACAGAAAGATTGAGGCACAGATATATGAATATCTTGGATACTGGAGTTTCTTGGATCCCTGCTCTCCTCATAACTCCTGACACCTGCCATGGAGATGCAGAGGGCTTGGGGCTACAGAAGGAAGAAGCTGACCCCTAAACAAGACTCACCACTCCCACCCCTCCCAATCCCACCACTCATTTCTTGCCTGCAAAACAAAATAGGAAAACAGCTCCAAGGTATAGTCAGTCCTCACTGGATGAAGATCCCTTTACCCAAGTTAACATTCCATTTCCCACTCTCCTCTGCTCAGGAATTTTCCCTAAGTTGTGGATTCAAAGCCGCATTCTCTGAAGTAAATAAGAAAATAGCCAATTTTTAAAACTGATACAATTACATGCCATTTTTCCCCTTTACTTTTTCTAGAGTCACTAAACTTCTCCTAAGGTGTCCTGGAAGTAAAACGAGGAAGAGTTTCAAGCCTCTCCCAAATGGCTTTGGGGGAAAAGTGACTACCCAAACATGCTCTTCAGTGCCCACTGCAGTCTCTTCCCATGGAGCCTCAACTCTGGGGGCTGCCATAGCCTCAGCTCTGGAGAACGCTCCTGCCTGAGCCATCACAAGCTTCACACATCCCACTAAGCACAGCATCAGAGTTCTGGGTGCTGTCACTCATGCAGCAACCAGGGCTCTGAAAACCACAGAGAAGCAGGGCTGGATGATCCAGTGAAGCAAGAGAAGCCTCTCCCCAGTGTGATGCTTTTCCTCCTCCATCACCTCTGTATCTCCTGGGTGCAGAAGTTCCATGGAACATTAGGGAAGATGGTAGAGGTGGGGATTCCCTTACAGAATTTACCATTTAAGTAGGAAATCACGTATAAACCATAAATCCTAAGCTTTAAATAAAAACTTGCAATGATAAATATCTGGATTCCAGCACTCAGTGTGTGCTGGTATTAATAACCCCATCTTTGGCCTAATTTCCAGAAAGACTCTGACTCAGCAGATTGCCCAGGTGTAGTCCCAGCCAACACAATCTTGTGGTGCCCACTCCAGATTCTGTCAAATGTTCTTGGGTTCTTTCAATGCTCCCATTTATTTTCTCTTCCAACCACCCTGCAGCTATCCATTCCACAATAAATAAACCTATTCCATGCCCCCTGGAGAGGAGAACTCTGTCAGAGCCAAAGTTTATTTCTTCAGTACCAAGTATCAGTCACTAACATTATACACCTGCCTGGGATCTAGCACAGATCTTTTATGTCTCAGCACATCCACTCCTCTCCTTACATTCAGGATAGACAGAATGTTGGGAGAAAATGTGGTACAGGAAAAGAATTGTAGCCAAGAATTGGGGAAGAAGATGGCAGATGTTGAATAAAAAGAACTTGGCAAAGGTCAGATTGATCAGAGTCTTCTACTGACTCCCCAAAATTTTCCTTTATTCTTTTTCCCCATGGACTACAGGTGAGTAGCACACAGTATTCTCACCATCCAGCACCCAACTTCGTCTCCTCCACCTCTTGATCTAAGATATTCCTCTCCCTAGAAGACTTCCTACCTGGCCCCCAAAATCCCAACATGTCTCCCACCCTCAAGAACGTCCCAGTTTCTACTTCCTATTGACTTTGCATTACCCACGTGTGGTCTTTTTGAAGCCCTCAACCAACATCCCTGAACCTGCTTCTTTTTTGTCCTTTGTGACATGGAATCTTGGCATTTATTGATTTCAATGATGTTAGGAAAGGTGGGGAATCCCAAAGATGAAACCCTTGTTATAAAGACAATGTTAGAGCCTTAAAAATAGTATATTAAACCGTATAAACCTGGTCTGATAAAAACAAGAAGCATTGTCTTATCCCATCATTATCTTCTTCTATGCTGTGTTGAATCTCTCCTGAAAATATCTCAGGGAAATTCCACATTTCTGGAGTGTATTTTATGGATATTAAAGTCCAGACCAGCTGAATTTAATTCAGCATGCATCTTCAAACTCAAATTCTCCCTTCCCAGTGAGCACTGTCCATGGCTCTCCCAAGAGACTGGAGTTGGGAGGGAACATGTATGGCTCTTTCTCTCATTCACTACCAACCCTCCACCTTCTTCATGAATAACCCTTCCTCCTCCATTGTATTGGGAGATGGAAAAGCGGAAGGGAAATCATTACACATGTGACTATACCACTAGCCTCCTCTGCTGGTTGCTTGCTCCCTGTGTGTGGCAGGCTCTGCAGGAGGGCTGTCTTATAGGGTGTTTTTATGAGTCCTTCTGGAGCATCTGCAAGGGTTCTCCCCACAGCACTACTCCCAGACATGGGATGAGCAGTCAGATTTAACCCTTCAGATACTCTTTAAGTTCCCACCTTCATTGACACCAGCCACAGCTTCTTAATGATGAGGTCTCACTGCTCAACAGAAAACCATTCTAAACACAACACTAGAAAGAATGTGCAAGCTGGTCTTCCTTCCCAGATGTTGTCTACTATTATGTCTCAACATCCTGCTCTATCTCTTTAATTCCTTTTCTTTATTAAACAATAGGCTCAGAAGTTAAACCATCAAATCTACTACTGCGTTCTGCTGCTGGATGAAAATCCTGTCTTCCTTTTTTGAAGGGACCTCTAACATCTACAATTTCGAATCATGAGTCTTCCCCTTTCCATTGATCTCTGTTATAGGAGAGCAACCAGTTCCCTTCCTATACAAGATAAGGGCGAAACCATAGTGCTGTCTTCTAGGACAATAACTCCCCTACCTAAAAAATTTTTATCAAAACTCAACCTTCCAAATATATAACTGGACCAGAGAAATAGAGTTATGTTTTTCTTAGCAAGTCCTGCAGAGATTTTCAGCAGCTTATCCTGAGGTTACTTTAGTATAAGGGGATAAGGGGCACATATTATTATCTTTCAACTCCAGCCAACATCCCAATACAAGAAGAAAATTCAAGTCCAACATCCTTTTACACACTGGGTCCAACCAGAACTTTCTCAGGAGACTAGAGAGGTATAAATATCTCAAAATACTATTTAACCTGAGGGGAAAATTAGAATCCATATAAGAAACTTAGGCACATTGAAGGTATATGGCACTTTCTGGCTACCGAGTCCCATTTTCCTTAAGAATGACTCAGCTGCTTGCCATGGAATGTGACTGTCACAGTCATGGCAGGAACAGAATGGAGAAGGAACGGTGAGTTGTAAGCAAAGGGAGAAGAATTCTGTTTGTTTACTCATCCTTGATTGCTGATGTGGAATGTCCAAAATGCACTCCAAAGAGCTAAACCTGAGGTCCTACAGTGCCTGTTCCCATAGTACCAATTGGAATGACTAAGTCATGAAATTTTTCCTGGATTCATCCAGCCAGAGCAGTCTGTATTTCCTTGATGTCTGGGGACCACAGGAAGACAAGCCTCCTCAGGATGGGACTCCTGGGACTAGTGATTCTCAGGGAGGTGCCCTTGTGCTATAAGGGAAGTGACCATCATGGTCTTATAGCTACTGTGTGTCATCACAGGACAAATCCTGTGCATATGAGGACTGTGGACCCCTGATCTCAGGAGGAGGAGAGTGAGTGACAGGAGCAATCACTAAGGTAGAAAGGAGATTAACGAGCTCTCCAGGTCTTGTGGGGAGGCTTTCAAGACAGGTAGTCAAGAATGGGGCTGGAAGAAGGCCTAATAGTCATCCACTGTGTTTCATAAAACAGAGGTAACACGATGTATTGAAAGTCATTGGAAAAGATATTTTGATTCTTTGAAACTTACCCAAAATGTGTGATTTATTTTCCTTTTTAATTCTGGCTCCTACCTCTTGCCTCCCCTGCTGCCAATGGCTCAGGGTTGCAATCTATGGAGGAAAACGGCTGCCATGTTTGCCCTGTCTGGAGGATAAGGCTTGCTTATAATAACCACAAGATATGAAACAATAAATATTCAGTTTGCAACAAAGTATAGACTTCAATACCTTTTCTCTACATGCCCATGGCACATGGAACTCCTTCTGGGGTCCATTATCCCTAACAATTTACTCTTTTATGTTTGTTAGATCTGCTAGATCTGCTAGACTTTAAGCTCACTGAAGACAGATGCCATGATTTTCTCTTACCTACCCTATCACTACTACTGACCATGATGCCTGGCCCATAATTGTCACTGAGAAAAGAAGGAGTAGCCCAGATTCCTGGCAGCAAGCTGGCCTGGCTCTAGTAGCAAGGCTCTGATGTTCTCCTGTTGAATATAAATACTTTCACAGAACTCTAACCTTAGATAAGCTAACTCTGTGACCTCGAGGGAGCAAGACAAAAACAAGACTACTCTGAGCATCAATGAAACAAAAGCATTGCCCAAACCACAAAAATGACCAAACATTCACTTGTCTCAGCTCATATGAATGACTTCTACCTTTTTACTAGTTATAGCTTTAACCTTGCCTCATTGCTCCAACTTCCTAGTTAAAAATTATTAAGATACTTGCTTATTGAAGTGTCCTTGCTTTCTGACAGCATCAAATCCAGAACAAAACTTTAATTCCTTCAACACTCCCCCAAACTACCTAACACACAAACCCAAATCCTGTAGTGAGCACCTCTTAATGCTTCCATATCATGTCCTATCTCCATCATTGCAACAAGTCAACAAACATAAAGTCATTTTACTATAGGCACTTTTCTGGTGCTCTTTGGCTGGGAAACATTGCTGAGTCTCAATAGAAATTTATTAGTGAAGGAATATGGGAATGAAGGACTTGAAGTAGGAGGAATTTCATGGAGTAAGGAGGGCTGGTGCTGGCCGTTAGGAAGGGGAGGAGGCTCAAGCCAAATGATAAAGAAACACAGAAGGTGGTGTCTCCAACTACAGCCATGGACTAGGGACTGAGGTGGACCATTTAGAAGGCCCAGAGCCCCACAATGACACAGCTTCATTAGACTGACTTTCTGCCCAGCTGACATTCTCTTGGCCTCCATCACCAGCAAAACTGGGGAAAATAGCACTGTGTTTTCCAACACTTTGTGTCCCCTCTTTGACGGGACATCACAGACAAATCCTGTGTGTGTGAGGACTGTGGACACCTGATCTCAGGAGGAGGAGAGTAAGTGACAGGAGCACTTTGAGGGGACACAAAGTGTCTGTACTGCCTGAGCCACCACAGGCGCCGCAGGTCCCACCAATGCCAGTGCCACAGCTCCAACTTCTGTGGCAGGGGCAGTGGTCAGCAAGGCGGCGGCTCAGGCTGCCACTGACCTGGATCTTGATGCTGAAATAAGCAACTTTAGAGGAAAGAAAGTCAAAGGAGCATCCTGGTCTGCCTTGCTCTCTCATACTCAAATCTCCTTTCCTTTGGTCAGCACTGAGAAGCTCTCCCCCAGAGAGCTCTGAGGTATCCCTAGTGGCTCTTCCTGTCCATTCTCCAGGATCCCACAGGATATCCACCCTGGTATCTGCCAGTGTGTGCAATATCTGCACAGCCAGTTGTCATCACCTGTGTCTGACCCTATGAAAAAATAAAGCCTTTGTTTTATCAGCACCACATGGTACTCTCTGCCTTTGCTACAGCCCAGGCTGCTCCGTGAGTGTCTCCTCCCCTCTGCTACTTCAGCCAGCACTGCCTGGCACAAGAAACAGAGCTCAACTCCAGACCAGAAAAGTAGAAGTTCTAACATCTCTGAAGGGGCCTGTAGGACGATTACGTTGGGGCAGGAAGAGGAGGGGTACCAGTTTATAGCTATAGCAATAAGGCCTGATTTTCCCCTGTAATGTAGTGCCCAGGCTCTGGTTGAAGGCAACTACTACCATCAGGTTATGAAAGATATTCCAGGATCCCCACCTATAAGACAGAGAATGGGGAGGCAAAGAATCCAAAAACTAGAAGAAAAGTTGCTGAGAGACCAGGATGGGAAAGGAAGAACCCAGGAAGAACTATTAACTCATTTTTTCAGTAAATATCTGGAGTACATTAGGGAGAGTTAAACATGAAGAGGTTGTGGATGCAGGGAGAAAAATGAGACTGGGGTTCTATGAATGAGTATCTTACGTAAGAAGACTGGAAAGAAGAAAAAAGTGGAAGTGAGAAATGCTGCTGGTATTATAAATGGATATAATCATAAAATCTAACATTTACTTAGCACTTATGATGAGCCGGGCATTGTTCTACGTGTCTTACCTGCAGTTCCTCAATTAATCTTCCCAACAACCCTTTGGGGTAGGTACTCTTAGTCTTTCATGTTACAGTTATGGAAACATAATCATCACATGTTGCCTTCACTTGCCAAGGTCATACAGCAGTCTGGATGCAGAGACCATGAACACAACCACCATGCTATACTGATTTACTTTGAACCAGGAAGTAAAATTCTTTCTAAATTACTTTTTTCGGCCTAGCTCAATGTGTTTAACATTGCTTTTTGAAATGTATACAACTAAGATCCCAAACCATGTAAGTCATAGCTTCAATATGATCCTGTTTGGGTAAGAAAGGTGCTGTCCCAGATGAAAGTGCAGTGGTCAACTAACTATGCCTCTTTACCCCTTATTAAAACCATCACTTTGCACATAAAGCAACAGTGATATTTCCCGCTGGTGGTAGAGTGTTGAAATGAGAGTAAAGCAGAAATCATAGCCAAACCTAAGTCAGGATATTCCTAAAATAAAACTAAAAAATCAAAGCGACATCGTAGTATTCCATTTCTATGTATGCACCCCCTCAGGCCCCAGCTGCTACCAGGACCACTTGTTCATCTAATCCATGTGGCACCTTTGAGTGAATTAGAAGAATGGACACAGACTTATGCTTACACACAGGTAGGCCAGCAACACTTAAGCTGGATTTCAGTCCCCACTTTCCCCATAGGCCAGATATCCTTATGTAGTGACCACCCTACCCCACAATACTGGTTTGGAGGCTGCTGCTGATGGTGGCCATAAGGTTTGCAGAGGAGCAATACTGGAAGAAACAAAGGATGGGTAACCCATCCCAGTCTGATGTTCCCACCAACTTCCTCTCCTCCACTGTGGAAGCTGAGACCCAGGGTATTCTGTGAAGGAGCATTCTTTACAGGAGCAATGAAGTAGAACTGCCTTAATGTTCAACACGAAGGGAATGGTTAACTAAAGAATTGTGCATCCCTAAAACGGGTAAAATATTGTTCAGTCATTACAACCACTTTTAAAAGTGGACAAACTGTCATCATGTGATGTGAAAAAGCAGCATTTACAGAATGTAAAGTGTGTCTCCATTGTGTGTACACACACACTTTTTTCATGTTTCCATAGTTTTCAAAAATTTAGGGAATGTACATTACCATAATTATCAGAAAATAATTTTATTTTTAAAAGAAAGTAATTCGGCAGGGTGAGATTCCAAAGAATTATGGATCCTGAGGTTATCTGGCACAGAGGAAGAAGCGGCTTCAGGCTTCAGCCCTGGGCATGTCTCTGATTTTAAAACTCTGATTTTTTTTTTTTTTTTTCAGAAGAAACGGATAGCCCTGCTCTTCCCTGGTCACCTCAAGTCAGTGACTGCCTCTCCTGACCACTGTTGTGCGGGAAAAGGGCAGCCCCTTACCCAGAAAATAAGAAGACAAGGGCCGTTGCTCAGGTGCGCAACCTGCCTGGGTCCTGCCCCAGACCTGGGAGGAGGGCCTGTGGGCTCCCCAAACCGGTGGCAGCTCCTCCTGGAGGAGCCTGCTCCACTGGGAACAAATTAAGGCTACCCTGCCTTGCCCTCATCTCAAAGGTGATTTTTCTGGTCCTACCCACTTGCAGCACCGCTTTCACCACTTCCTACTGGCATTTTAGCACTTTTAGTGGTGTTATTGGTTTTTCTGTTTGTTTGTTTGTGAAGAGGCCTCATAGTCTAGGGTAAATACCAGAGGTTCATTGTCTCATGCTAGGGAAATTGAGGATGCGGACACACAGGAAGTGAGTTTAAGAGTGGAGGTTTAATAAGCGAAAGAAAGAAAAGAGAATAGCTCTGTCTCCTGCAGAGAGAGAAGGGTGCCCAAGTGGGTCTTTGGGTTTCCTGGTGAAATGCACAGGGTTTTATAGACAAGCTTGAGGAGGCAGTGTCTGATTAACATAGGGCCTGAAAGATTGCTCGAACCAGGTGTGCTGTTTGCATAGAGTGTGAAGAAGCTGGCCATCCCCCGCTAATATTTTATTATGCAGATGGGGTCTCTACCAGTCCGGACCATGTTGCCTGCCTTTTTACTGCCCAAGTGGCGACAAAGAAAAGAGAAGAGGGATCCTCCATGTTGAACATGCATGGCCCCCAGGTAGCCTTTTTTCTATCAGCACAACTAACCACATCTAACTATGCAAGCTTCCAGCTTGCTTATTTAGGTCTGCAACTCAGTTTTACAAGCTGTTCTTTGCTGGAAAAGAAATTATTTGGGGGCTGATTTTGTTAAAAGGGAAGCCTTACGAAGGACTCTCTTACACTCACTAACTGCCTAAATAATTTCTTTATAGCTCCTGTATCATTTGTTTGTTTTTCAAATAACTTAATTCTAATGTATCCATGTGAACTATCTATGACATTAAAATGCTCTGCTTTTGAACCCTTATCTCAGACAAAAATCCAAAAGTTACCTTGACGCGCTCTTGGATCTTTGCTAAGCAGAAACTGGATGCTGGGAAAGCCAGCCACGACCTGAATTTAGGGATCCATTCTCATCCTGCTTCATGCCCCTTTCTCAAAAAACAAAACAAACAAACAAAAACAAAACAACAACAACAAAAAACCTTATTTTGCTTCTAGGTGCCTCAGGGAGCAGAACGAAGAGGGAAGAGACTAGGGACGCTAGAACGCTAGAACATGTCTGTGTACAGAATGGCGCCACCTTTGCTCCTGCCGCCCTGGCCAGGAGGTCCGACGGGAGTGGAGAAGACTTGGAAGAAACCCCTTGGGAGTAAACAATACCCAATACCCTAGGATTTTAACTCTGTCTTACTTGTGCACTCGCCCAGTTAGGAATGTTCTTTCTTTTTTTTCTTTTTTTTTTTTTTTTGAGACAGAGTCTCGCTCTTGTCGTGCAGGCTGGAGTGCAGTGGCCCAATCTCAGCTCACTGCAACCTCCGCCTCCCAGGTTCAAGCAATTCTCCTGCCTCAACTTCCTGAGTAGCTGGGATTACAGGTGCCAGACACCAGGCCCGCTACTTTGTGTACTTTAATAGAGACGGGGTTTCGCCATGTTGGCCAGGCTGGTCTCGAACTCCTGACTTCAGGTGATCCGCCTGCCTCAGCCTCCCAAAGTGCTGGGATTACAGGCATGAGCCACTGCACCCGGCCAGGAATTTTCTTTAGGAAAGTTGTAGTTTCTATTTTCTGCCTAGTTGTCAAGACAATTTAAAATTACATTGAATTAGATAGAAAAAATATTTAACCCTATGGTCATTTTAAACTTGCAGAACATTTCATGGGTTTTAATTGTACCTCAGTTCCACATCATTGTACCTGGTGTTAAGAGAAAATAACAGCATTTAGGGATAATTTGTTTTCCCAACACACACGAGTGCTTGCTTATTCACACATTTTCACCTGGACACCAAGCACTGCCTGGAGCCCCAAAACATATTTTTTTACAAAATTCTAGAGTATTTTTACAAAATTCTAGAGTAGAAGGTAGTATCACTGAAGCACATCGAGTCTGCTTAATTTGGACATCTAACCTCAGGAAGAACTGACAGCTGCCTCTCCTTGAAATTCCCCGAGGTGTCTGTAGAGGGCAGCAAGGGACAGAGGAAGGAGCACAGGATTTGGATTCCTGGGGCGGGGGTTTACATAGGACAGTGCTACTTCCTTTATGATGTAGGTAAGCATCATCTCTCTTGCCCACATAAAAGTGTTAAAAAATACGGTTAAGAGACAATGCCTTAAAGAAAATGTGGGCTAAACATAAAAACTAATACAAATGATTACTTATGGAACAGAAGGGAGGAAGAAGAGGGACAAAGATGTAAGCTAGACTTTGTTGAATACATCTTGTTTGATAGTTTTGACTTTGGATTAATGTAAATGTTATATACATAATTAAAAACAAAATTATTAAATAAAAATCTACAAACAGTAAAAACAAACCAAAATAAGTCCAAATGCATATCAGGGTTGGTGGCATAACTATATACAGAAAAGAATTACTGCAAGTAATTCTAAAGCACACTTTTACTCCACATTTCTATTCCGAGGACAAATGAGTCTCAAAGAAAATGTAAATAGCATTGAATGATCTTACTGATAATAATAATGTTCGCATTATCACTTGGAAAATAACATAGCCATATTGTAGGATAAAACAAAGAGAAAACAAAATTTTCAGCACAAGAAAAAAAAATGCAAGTATAGAACCAAAGAGGTTAAGTGCTTATTCTGAAATGTTAAATTTGAATTGGTTATTAATTCATTCTTTTAAAATGTGTTTTCTAACTGCTCACAAAAAAGATCCAGCAACAATAAAAACGCAGTCACATTTTGTCTCCATAGTGTCTAGAGTAAGGTCTCTACATACAATTTACCACTAAAAAAAAAAAAAAAAAAAAAAGGCAAGAAACCATTGGAGAAATACCTGGGTCTAGATCTGAGGCAGATAATATACAGAATTAGCCCAGGATATCTTATTGTACCAGAAAGCAAGCAAACTGTGGTAGACTCTGGGGGTTGTGTCAAAAAAAAAACACAGGAGGCAATTTTAAAGAACTCCCAGTGTCTAAAAAATGAGAGAAATAATCATTGCAATTGATCAAGATGCATTAAAGAAAAAG
The DNA here is from genome assembly GCF_028885655.2 of Pongo abelii. Lineage (NCBI taxonomy): Eukaryota > Metazoa > Chordata > Mammalia > Primates > Hominidae > Pongo > Pongo abelii. The sequence goes on from NC_071985.2 coordinate 98,091,070, forward strand.
AGAAACCCATGAGTCTATAATGATACTATTTTAAAAAAATAAAAAGAGTTATCTTTGGAAATTGTTGGGCCACCAACTTATTATTCTGAAAACTGGCAAGAGGAGGAGTTTTGCATTTACTCTATATTTCCTATAAAATTGTAATTTGGATTACCAGATAGTTGATGAGGAAAGTTATTTTTTATTAAAAAATCCAGTTAATAAATGAAGATGAGGGAGAGAAAGTTACTGTTTATTAACCCATAATGAAAAAAAAAAGTGGGTCTAGAAACAATAACCAAGAGGTGCTTATATCATTGGGTGAAAGGATTGTGGAGAACCTTAAAATGGATAAATGGATGGTGCTGACACCTAAATCTGCAGTTGAATCTTAACATCACTAAACTTAGAAGTCCCAGACAGTATGTGCCTCCTCTATGGTATAATAAGAAGTGCACATCACATCCAATTTATGCTTATCACACAAAAAAAATTGAACTTGAATTTAATTTAAGCTTCTAAATCTAATTACCAATTTATAAGAAATACTGGGGAATATAGAAACATAACAAGAAAGTCAAGTGACACAAGAAAGAAGCAATCAGCCAGACTCAAAATGTGAGAAATTTTTCAGGATGCATAACCTATTTATTTAAAAAGTAAATGATGTGAAAGAGTACAGGGGTTGCTACAGATTAGAAGAAACTTAAGAGACAAATCAACTAAATGTATGGATTTTGTTTGCATCCTAACTCAAAGAAACCAACTTGAAAGCTGTTGGGAGAAAAGCTGAGTGTTGGGAGAGAAGCTGAGGCAGGGCTAGCATGTCTGCCAGACTTGCTGGCTCCTTGTTTCTAGCACTCCCCTTATCTCAAGCAGCCATATGTTTCTTATTCACTTGATACACTGTTTCCTTTCAACTCCCACATCCTCACCACCTGTTTTTTTGTTTGAACACCAATAAATTGTGTGGGGTCCCAGAGCTCAGGGCCTTCACAGCCTCTACACTTGCGATGGCCCCCTGGTCCCACTTTCCCTCTCAAACTGTCTTTTTCTCATTCCTTTGACTCTGCCGGACTTCATCGCCCCCACGACCTGGTGTTGGGTCTGATCGCCCCAACAAAAGCTGCATTTTTGAGATAATTGTGGAAATGTAAACAAGAACTATGTGTTACGTGATATTAAAGAAGTACTGTTAGGTCGGTTAGAAATGGTAATGCACATTTAAATACACAGATGAGTAACACTATAAGGCAACCACACAACAAGCCAGCATAATAACCAGCTAACAACACAATGACAGGATCAAATCTACACATATCAATACTAACCTTGAATATAAATTTGCTAAATGTTCCACATAAAAGGCACAGAATAGCAAGCTGAATAAAAAAGCAAGACTCAATGGAATGCTGTCTTTGAGAGACTCGTCTCACATGTAATGACATCCCTAGGCTCAAAATAAAGGGATGGAGGAAATTTACAAAGCAAATGGAAATCATAACAAGCAGAAGTTGCAATCCTAATTTCAGACAAAAGAGACTGTAAACCAACAAAGATGAAAAAAGACAAAGAAGGGCATTGCATAACGGTAAAGGGTTCAATTCAACAAGAAGACCTAACTATCCTAAATATATATGCACCCAACACAGGAGCACCCAGATTCATAAAGCAAGCTCTTAGAGACCTACAAAGAGACTTAGACTCCCACACAATAATAGTGGGAGACTTCAACACTCCACTGACATTATTAGATGGATAACCGAGGAAGAAAATTAATGAAGATATTCAGGATCTGAACTTAAAATTGCACCAAATAGATACAATAGACCTCTACAGATCTCTCCACCACAAAACAACAGAATATACATTTTTTTCATTGCCACATGGTACATACTCTAAAGCTGATCACATAATTGAAATTATGCCAAACACACTCTCAGACCACAGCACATTAAAAATAGAAGACTAAAAAAAACTCTCAAAACCATGCAATTACATGGAAATTAAACAACATGATCCTGAATGACTTTTGAGTAAATAATGAAATTAAGGCAGAAATCAAGAAGATCTTTGAAATTAATGAAAACAAAGTTACAACATGCCAGAACCCCTGGAACATAATGAAGGCAGTGTTAACAGGGAAATTCAGAGCACTAAATGCCCACATCAAAAAGTTAAAAAGATCTCAAATGAACAACCTAACATCACAACTGAAAGAATTAGAGAAGCAGGAGCAAACCAACCCAAAGCTAGCAGAAGACAAGACATTACCAAAATCAGAGCTGAACTGAAGGAAATCAAGACATGAAAAGCCATTCAAAAGATCAACAAATCCAGGAGTTGGTTTTTTGAAAAAGTTAATAAGATAAATAGGCCACTAACTAGATTAATAAAGAAGAAAAGAGAGAGGAGCCAAGTAAACACAATTAGAAATGACAAAGGGGATGTTACCACTGACCCCAAAGAAATAAAAATAACCACTGGAGACTACTATGAACACCTCTGTGCACACGAACTAGAAAGCCTAGATGAGATGGGTAAACTCCTGGACACACACACTCTCAAGACTGAACTGAAGAAAGAAATTGATGCCCTAAGCAGACCAATACTGAGCTCAAAAATTGAACCAGTAACAAATAGCATACCAATCAAAAAAGCCTAGGATGAGATAGATTCACAGCTGAATTCTACCATATGTAAAAAGAAGAACTAGTGCTACTTTTACTAAAACTATTCCCAAAAAAAATCAAGGAGGAGGGATTCCTCCCAACTCATTCTATGAGGCTAGCATCACCCTGATGCCAAAACCTGCCAGAGACACAACAAAAAAAGAAAACTGCAGGCCAAAATCCTTGATGAACATTGATGAAAAAATCAACAAAACACTTGCAAACTGAATCCAGCAGCACATCAAAAAGCTAATCCACCACGATCAAGCAGGCTTTATCCCTGGGATGCAAGGTTGGTTCAACATACACAAATCAATAAATGTGGTTTATCACATAAACAGAACTAAAGGCAAAAAACACATGATTATCTCAATAAATGTAGAAAAGGCTTTTGATAAATTGCAACATTCCTTCATGTTAAAAACTCTCAATAAACTACATATGGAAGGAATATATGTCAAAATAACAAGAGCCATCTATGACAAACTCATAGTCAACATCATACTGAATTGGGAAAAGATGGAAGCACTCCCCTTAAAAGTGGCACAAGTCAAGGATGCCCTCTCTCACCATCCCTATTCAACATAGTATGTGAACTCCTGGCCAGAGCAATCAGGGAAGATAAAGAAATAAGGGGCATCAAAATAGGAAGAGAGGAAGTCAGACTATCCCTGTTTACAGATTATGTGATTCCATATCTGGAAAATCCCATAGTCTTGGCTCAAAAGCTCCTTCAGCTGATAAACAATGTCAGCAAAGTTTCAGGATACAAAATCAATGTACAAAAATCACTAGCACTACTATACACCAACAACAGTCAAGCCAAGAGCCAAATCAGGAACACAATCCGATTCACAACTACCACACAAAGAGTAAAACATCTAGGAATACAGCTAACCAGGGAGGTGAAAGATCTCTACAAGAAGAATTACAAAACAATCCTCAGAGAAATCAGAGGTTACACAAACAAATTAAAAAAAAATCCATGCTCATGGATAGAAAGAATCAATGTCATTAGAATGTCCATACTGCCCAAAGAAATTTATAGATTCAATGCTATTCCTATCAAACTATGAGTGACATTTTTCACAGAACCAGAAAGAACTATTTTAAAATTCATATGGAGCCCAAATAGCCAAAGCAAGCCTAAGCAAAAAGAACAAAGCTGGAGGCATCATGTTACCTGACTTCAAACTATACTACAGGGCTACAGTAACCAAAACAGCACAGTACTGGTACAAAAACAGACACATAGACCAATGAAACAGAATAGGGAGCCAAGAAATAAGGCCACAAACCTATGATCATCTGATCTTTGACAAAGCTGACAAAAACAAGCAATGGGGAAAGGACTCCCTATTCAATAAACGGTTACCCATATGCAGAAGATTAAAACTGGACCCCTTCCTCTCACCATATACAAAACTCAATTCAAGATGGATTAAAGATTTAAATGTAAAGCCCTAAACTATAAAAACTCCAGAAGACAACCTAGGCAATACCATTCAGGACATAGAAACAGGCAAAGATTTCATGATGCCAAAAGCAATTTCAACAAAAGCAAAAATTGATAAATGGGATCTAATTAAACTAAAGAACTTCTGCACAGCAAAAGAAACTATCAACAGAGTAAACAGATAACCTACAGAATGGGAGAAAATATTTGCAAACTGTCCACCTGACAAAAGTCTAAAATCCAGCATCTATAAGGAACTTAAATAAATTTACAAGAAAAAAGCAAACACCCCATTAAAAAGTGGGTAAAGGACATGAACAGACACTTTTCAAAAGAAGACATACATGTGGCCAACGACCATGTGAAAGAAAGTTCAGTATCACTGATCACTGGAGAAATGCAAAACCGCAATGAGATACCATCTTACACCAGACAGAATGGCTATTATTAAAAAGTCAAAACCATAACAGATGCTGGTCAGGCTGCAGAGAAAAGGGAATACTTATATACCCTTGGTGGGCGTGTAAATTAGTTCAACCATTGTGGAAAATAATGTGATGATTACTCAAAGACCTAAAATCGGAACTGCCATTTGCCATTATTGGGTATGTACCCAGAAGAATATATGTAATTCTATGATAAAGACACATGCACACATATTCATTGCAGCACTATTCACAATAGCAAGGACATGGAATCAACCTAAATGCCCATCAATGATAGACTGGATAAAGAAAATGTGGTAAATGTACACCATGGAATACTATGCAGCCATAAAAAAGAATGAGATTATGTCTTTTACAGGAACATGGATGGAGCTGGTGGCCATTATCCTCAGCAAACTAATGCGGGAACAGAAAACCAAATTCCACATGTTCTCACTTGTAAGTGGGAGCTAAACAATGAGAACTCATGGACACAAAGAAGGGACCAACCGACACTGGGGCCTACTTGAGGGTGGAGGGTGGGAGGAAGGCGAGGAGCAGAAAAAGTAACTATTGGGTACTAGGCTTAGTACCTGGGTGAAAAAATAATCTGCACAACAAACCCCCATGACATGAGTTTACTTATATAACAAACCGGCACATGTACCCCTGAACCTAAAAGTTTAACAAACAAAGAAATGGTAATGGCATTGAAGATATGCAAGAAAGAAAAATGTCTATGTCAATTACAGACATGTACTCCAGTATTAGTGTGTGGGGGAAAATGTTATATGTGGGCTTTGCTTTAAAATAGTCCAGAAAAAAAGAATAGGGGGGTCAGAGAACAAATGAAACAATATGGGAACAATGCTGATTTCTTTTTCATCTGGGTGCTGAGGAATTGAGGGATCATTATCTTATCCTCTCTTTTGGTGCAGATTTGAACATTTACGTAATAAAATATAGAAACAAAATAATTAATGCATTAAGTTAGCATGTGAAACTTCTTTGTAAAGTATAAAGTCCTATACATGTGAGGGACAATATTTTTATGAGGAAAATAGAGAAGAAATGGTGCTGAGGTGGTGCAGAGGGCAGGACTAGGGCCCAGAGGAGGAGCAAGGTGGAAGACAGTGTTGGTGAGCATTCCAAGAAGCAGGCCTTCCCCACCACAGTGGGAGGATAGCTTAGTACAAAATGCAGCAATTCCAATTCTACAGGTTCATCTAAGGTTTATCCTATGGATATGTGACACAACGTTATTTCCCCTCCTAAATTACAGACTGAGCCTTGTCACTATCTCATTAACCCATCTTATTTTTTTCATGGCAATTATCACTCTTCGTGATTATCTGATATTTGTAGTCTGATTATTTGTTTATTTTCAATCTCCCTCTCCCCCTTCAGAAGTTAACACTGAAGACAGGAACTTCGTTTCCCATGCTGAATGGTGCAGGCAGAGTTAAGGTGCCTGACAAATATTTGCTGAATGAATAAATGCATTACAGCATATTTAATTATAGTAAAGAATTGGAGGCAAGACAATGCCCAACAATAAGGAGTTGCTTAAATAAATAGTGGACTGTCCATAAAATAGAAAATGATTAAGGCATAAAAAGTTTGCTATGGATGAATGTGTATTGTCATGAAAAGATGCTATGATACATAATTGGGTGACAAGTTCAGATGAAAAAATAGCATTCAAAACCTGAAGATAATTTTATTAAAAGAAAAAAAAAGTTTGCATAAAGATCTGGAGGAATGCACAATTAGGTGTAAAAATGATTATCTGTAGACAATAGAATTATAAGTTGTTTTATTTTTTGTTTATGTATATTTGTATTTCTCTACAATTCAGTTTTATATGCCCTGGGTTTAAACAGGGCAGTGCTCCTTACTCAATAATGGAGGTCATCATAACCTCTTTCCTGAATATATAAAAGTGTTATGCCCTGAACATTCTAGAATTATTCAATAATAAGGGAAAAGTATATTTTAAAATCAAAAACCTAATACAAAGATTTTTTAATTAAAGTTTTCTAGAAGTACAATAAATTTATTTAAAAAATTAAATTTTTCAAAATGAAATAAACGATTACGTGAGGCAGTGAGCTAACATCCTGTATCTAGCTGTGTTTAGCACTAATCAGGTTACTACAGAAGGACATTTTTCTGCATTTAATGAGTGATCTGACTACATAGTCTCTAATAACCTTTTCAAATTATAAATATGTCGTGAACTTTAGACTGTTTACCCTGAAAAGTTTTTTAGAATCTATTTTGAACTAAGCAGTAATACATCAATCATCTCTACTTTATTATTGACTATAATATTAATTATGGAATGGAAATAATGTCAAAAATGAGCCCTGGCATTTTTTTGTATGTTTCTACACTGGGTGGAGTGCACAGTTAATATGGTACTTTATACTGAAATGCACCACACCTTGATGTAATTTTCTGATGAGTACAAAGTTCAAAGCAAGGATTTGTACTGTCAACAATCAATCATCAGTTGTGTTGAGCAACTTCCATATACAAACTGCAGTGCCAAGTAGACAGAGAAATAGTAAGATGTATGGGACATGACACTGTCCTCAAGGAGCATAGAGTCCAGCAGTTGTATGACAAAATTTGCCATATTTAGCAATGGGCTGAGAATCAGTCTGGATTTTGGCTTTTTTTTAAGGTTCTCTCACATCAAATATCACTGTTTCAGCAGTCTCCAGGGCATACTTGCCCCTAAGAATAGCAGAAATTTTTTCCCTTCGTTTTCCTTAGCACAGCTACGATCATCTGGAACTTTCTAAGAACTAACACCAATTCTGGCAGTATTGCTTATTAGAAAACTTTTAAATATTTATGCTGTTACCATCTCATGTGTTAGATACAATGTAATAAATATATTTTAATGTGTATCTAAACTTGCATGAAAGTTAAAAAAATTCCCAAGTTCCATAATTGAATGGAGAATTGAGAACCAAAACCAAAATAGAAGGCCCATAGGTTGATGTGGCAGCTGTCTGAAAGTAGAAAATGTTATTTTCTAAGGGTTTGGAATCTCAGGTCTTGAAGAGAAGGAGACAAGATTGGGAGCAATAAAGGAAACATCCTCACTGGAAAAGGTGGACTACAGAAGCAACACCACAAGACACAAAGAAGCTTGTCTGCCTTAGCTTGGGTTTATAAGGAAGGGAGAAAATAAGCCCTTAAAATTTATAACCAAGGGTCTGTGCCTCATATATATTTGCCACTCTTTCCAAAGGACACTACACATGGAATCTGAGAATACCCAAACTAGATAATTACATAAAAATTGGTTCCAGCCAGATGACAGATACCTGAGATACCTGGCAGAAATAAATTCAAAATCAGTCTAGAGGGATTTGTCTTCAACATAATCCCCATAGGATGCCCACACATAAAGTCTCACTGAAGATGAACTCGTGTGGCTTGTTTTCTTGGATGTTTTCTAATTTTGAATTATGATTTCATCTTCAGGGAGAATCAATGAATACTATAAGCAGTAGAATTAGATCACCAAGAAATTTCAGATAAAATAATTGTCAGATAAATATTATAAATTTGGGTGATGATGATGTATCAGTGTAGGCTCAGCAATTGTAACAAATATACCACTCTGGTGGGGGATATTGGTAATCAAGGAGTCTATGCATATCTTGGGGCAGAAGGTGTATGGGAGATTTCCATGCCTTCCTCTCAATTTTGCTGTAAACCTAAAACTGCTCTAAAAAATTAAATCTTTAAAAATATGTTTAAAATATATTTTCTTTAAGACATAAGAAAATATATTGACTCTATAAAAAAAGAACCAAATAGAACCATAAGAAATTAAAAGTATATTCATTGTCATTTGAAAATCAATAAATAAATGGTATAGGTTAAAATTAGATGTGCCTGAGAATAAAAGCCAAAAAAAGATAGATTAAGAAGTTAGAAGTTTCTCACATAAAATTAATTTGTTTCTCACATAAAAATCCCAGATCTTGACTGTTCAGCATTGGCATTAAGGTGCCATAGCCATCTGGAACTGATTATTCTTCTACATTTCTATTTCAACTCCTGGTGGGTGACACTTGTTCTTTTGGCTCAATACGCAGTTCTAGCCATCAGTACACATTCTAAGCAGAGGAAGGAATGAAGAAGGAAAGGAAAAAAAGGATGTAGGTTTATCTTTTGAAAACGTGTCTTGAAGATACTCCTATTGACATCCTATTGCCCAGAATGAGTCATATGGCGATGCTTAGCTGCAAGGGATCCTGGAATGTTTATTCTTGGAAGTCATAGACCCAATTAAAACTTACAGGTTTTATTAATGTGAAAGGAAGGTTACATAGATATTGAGGTAAACTAACAGTTAAGTGGCAAACAATAATATATTTAAAAGAGTTGAAAAGAGAAATTATGAACTGACAGGTATGTTGAAATGACTTAGAATGCAGTGATTTCCATATTACAGAATGCAAAAGTCCTACATGCATCTAATGAGATTTCCAGAAGGAATATAAGAAATAATGAATGAGTAGCAATATTTGAAGAGGTATTGGCTCTAAATTTTTAGAACTGAATGAAAGACATGAATTCTCACAAACACAAATCTCAAGGGAAAATTGTAAAAAGTATCAGAATATGAAACAGATTACCTCCCCAGGAAAAAAAAGGCTATAGCAACTTTCTCAACCATTAGTGTGAGAAAACAGTGGAATAATATCTTCAAAGTGATTTGAGACAATATTTGCCAACCTGGAATTCTATATCTACCTAAAATATTATTTAAGGGTAAGGGCGCAATTATTTTCAGATGTAGATGAATCTTACTACTAATAGTGGCTAAAAGAACTACCAAGGATTTACTCCGGGAAGAAGAAAATTGAATCCATAAGGAAAGAATAATCTAAAGCAGGCAATGGTAAGGGGGCAGAGAAAAATATGAAAATGTGGATAAAAATAAACAAGCACTGACAATATAAAATAGTAGAAGTAGTTTCAGGGTGTTAAGATGAAACTACAATATTAGACAAAAATAAAATGAAAGGCAAGGAGTATATGTTTATAGTTAAAGTGCTCTAACATGTTATACTGCTCCAGAGCATGGGAAATATAAGCAGCTGTCCATCATATGTGGTCTGACCTCATCAGAGATAGCTTGTTGCCACCATATGTAGGCATAGATTAAGATTTCCAACTTGAGCCTCGTCTGGTACCACATGGCAAATGCCTTGCCTGGATCCTTTATTTCCAAGTTCTGTGCCCATTTTCTTTTAGAGGATTAAAGATGATGGTAGTAGATATAGGGGGAAAGGGAGCAAAGAAAAAGAAATACACCTTGGCAAATGATTAGATGCAAAATCAAAAGAAAGGGAAGAGTCGAAGATTTCACTGCAGTTTCTAGTGTAATTGGTGACAGTATCCCCATCCTCTGAAGTAGAGAAATCTCAAGAAAAATATAAAAACACTAGTTTGAAAGGTAGTGATGTTTCATGTGAGATGCGTCCGAATTATTCAAATAAAACCATTTTATGAGAATCAGAGGTTTTTAACCTTAATTTTCAGGAAGTATCATTATTAAAGATAGAAATTTTAGAGACAGACACATAAAGCAATATCCCAGATACATATTTCTATCTGAACTCCTAACGAAGAGCCTAGCATATTAGGTTCTCAATAAGTGTGAGGAATTAGTAAATGAATGAATGAATGAGATTTTTCTGTAGAAAGAAAAAGTCAGACAGCTAAGGGCTAAACCTTAGTTATTATGCACAGATTTAGAATTGCAACTAGCAGAAATACTAGCAGAGAAGAGAGCGGGGAGAATCCCAGTGAATTATAAAACACTGACATCAGTGCAGTGTCTAGAATAGAGGGGCAGGAGCTGACCAACAGTGGGCAATGCTTTCCAGAGGGCTGGGACCCTGGGAAGTAAAGAAAGACTGTTGAGCACAGAACTTAAGAGATGACATGGTGACTGGGGTGAAATGATCAAGCAGAATGGCTAGTGGGACAAGCATTATTCAATGAGGTTAAGGAAGATTTAAGTAAAATATAAAACTATGAAGAGCACTTTTTGAAATTTGGGGAAGACACTAAGAAAAGAAGATAGGTGAGCATGGTGGCTAGAAATGATGCTGATACCCTCGTTTTTTTAAGCTAAAGTAACTTCAGTATAATTAAAAACACAAGAGAGAGACCTATCAAGCCGCAAAAATGCCATGGTCCACATCACCTCCAAGATAAGGTTCCAGGAGTTTTCAGGAGTCATACAAGACCCTGCTTTATTTATTCCCTGACTAGCTATATAATCTCACCTACTCTGGCTTCCATGATCTTCAGCCGTGCAATATTGCTTTCTATAAAACACATGTTCACCTTTCCAACCTTTGCACTTGCTGTTGTCTACTTTAAGTTAAATATCTTTTCTACATTCTCAGCCAGAGCAATTCCTACACATCATTCTGGACTAACTTCAAACAATACCTTTTGCCAGTCCCTCAGCCGAATGAGCCATCACCTCTATGTATTGCTGACTTAAAGCATTTATCAAATTACACAGTATTATGATATTTGACTCTTTCCCACTAAACTATTGGAGAAGAGTTGTTTGTGTCACAAAGTGCCTAGAATATAGTAAGTACACAATAAACGTTTATGAATGAAAGATTGCAGTAATTAATGAACAGAAAATTATTTTGGGTAGAGAGAAATGGTTAATTTCTGACTTTCAAGTACATATAATCCTATTTCATACCATGGAGAAATGGCCTTTGAACTTAATTGCAAATTAAGTTTCCAAACATGCAGAGCTGATATAGCTACATTATTGGCAATGGAACTAATAAATCCTTAAGAATGAGATATATCAAATAAGATGGCTTAATACCCCTCACTCTTGCCCTGATGCAATGTTTATAAGAGAAGAAGAGATACTTGCTTTTCTAGGGTTGACTATTACTCAACCTGAGCCAAGGTAATATGTTTCAGATTTATCATGGCCAAATCATTCTGACCTGCTGCAGTGTCATCCATGGAAGAGAGGATTTTTTTTTACTCAATGTGAATGCCAGTTTTCCTGTTCAACTCGTTCTACCCAGTTAGGATGAAACTGGTATCCCTTCAGATGGAATTTCCTACTATAACCGTTCAATGGTTTAAAGATACCAAAGATGGATCACGCAGTGGGAAGGAAGACCCTGACTGGATGACATTCTTTAGCTTCTGCATTCTTGCATTGTGCTGGTTCCCTTCTGCCCAGATTCCTAGAACACAAGACTTTAAAGTAACCTTATATGAATTGTTGAGGCCAAATCTCTGAGTAATTTCTCTGACTTCATCATCTTTGCCCCCTTCGCTTGGAATTCAACTTCCTCCTTTCTGCTTAGTTTCTCCCTCAACTCAAGTCTTGGGCACTCTGTCTTGCTGTTTTATTCATTCAGTTACTCAACACATATTTATTGAGTGCCTTTACTTGCCCAGGTCTCTGTTCTTTGCACTGAGGTTGCTGCAATGAACAAGACAGACCAAGTCTATTTTCTCATAACCTTCACTGCAGAAATAGGACTGCATTCATTCCCAAAGATTTGACTCCAAGCTGCATAAGGCTTATTACTATTTATCGTAATTGTGTTTATGTCAATGTTCAAGGATTCTGAGTCTGAAGTTCCAGCCCCACATCACTGTCACATGGTCATGTCCTGCCAACATGTCAACCCAACACATCTTGGACCAAACTTACCTCTCCTCCTCACACTAGTTCTTTCTCCTGACTTCTCTATTTTGTCAATGCTGTCATCATTTCCCAGGCACAAGGCACAAAACCTCAGAGATACCCCAGTTGCTTCCTTTTTCTCAGCCCAAATACATCGCCTGATTCTATCCCTCTTCCTTCTGGACAAATGCTTTTCACAACAGTCATTTCCTTTTTGTAATGACTGCCATGTGCCAGGTTCAGATCTTCATTTCATGCCTGGGCCATTGCACCTGCTCACAGAGGTAATCTCTCCATTAACTTCCTCTTCTGGAACACCTTAATCATTGCTGCCTAATTAATCTTAGGGTCATGTCAGAGTACTCCAGATGTTATATAAACCAACTTTTATCTCTCTAATGTACTTCTTTCAAAGCCATTTTCCTACCACCGCACTCCACAAATACGGTACAGTTGAAACTCCTTGATTTGGCACTCCAAACTATCCATGATCTGGCCTCCTATCTCTTTCTCTGAGGATGTGTCCTCAGGGTCTTTCAATATCAACACCACTCCCTTGAGACCCCTTTCTCCTCCCCTAGTCCAAGCTTGAGACTACTCCCCTCTTTCCCAGAAATACAGACTGTAGCACAATGTTCAGAACATTGACTTCAGAGGTAAATGCCTCCAGTACAAAACCTTGTTCTTCCTATTACAAGCTGGGAAATCCTAGGATGGCTACCTAACAGCTCTGTCTTTCAGTTTTCTTAACAAAATATGGGGAAAACTTGTCTTGTAGGAGAGTTGTGAGGATCCAATGAAATAATGCCAACCTCATGGCACATGATCAATCTCACTAGCAAATCTGTCTGCCAAGAAACTGGAATTCCAAGTTACTTTCCTAGTAGTGAAACTCTCTAGTGGAGCCAATGTAACTGAAAATACACCTCAAACACCTGCAGCCCTAGGCTACCATGGATGCAGGGACCCTGTAACCATGGGCTTCCCTGCTCTGTGTCATAACTCCTATTTCTCCTGCTCAAATAACATGTCTTCAAAGAGGCCTTGCCTAGCTCCATCTAAAATCCCCATACACCTCTAGTTAATGTTTATACCTTTATTTTCTTTGTTTTCATCACAACACTTTTCACAGTGTGAAATAATCTGACTTCCTTGCTCACTTTCTTGTCTGTCTTCACTCCAGAAATTGAGGTCCATGCCAGCAGGGCCTTGGTCTTATTTCTGGTTCTGTCCCAGAACCATAAACAGTGTCTGATGGAGTTGAACAAATACATAAATGAATGAATCTCTGCCTGTCTGATGTATTTCCATCCTTCACACCCAGCTCAGATCCTTCTTCCCATGAAGGCTTATAAATAATCCAGTTCACAGTAACTTGCCCTCATTCAAAGTCCTATCACAATGCCTCATCTAAACTCAGTTGAATCCCTAGAGCAGTTGCCTATGCCATGTTCTGCTTGTGACATTTTTTGCATTTAAGATCTGAGTTATCATTTATATCTTGTATGATTATTTACCATAGTTTCTGAATCAGACTATAAACTCCTTGAGGTCCAGAAATGCTTTTGTATATCTCTACGGAATTCTTTAGCACAATGCCTTACACATTATGCACTAATAAACAATCATTTATTTATAGACCTTTAATATGTACCTGGCATGATACTAGGGATGCAATAGTGAATACAGCACTGTCTCTAAATAATCAATTGGGTGTCATTATTCAATTATTTCAGTGAATATTCAGAATATTCAGAAGTGGATATTGGCCTTCTTAGAGGGTATTAGAAGGCCTGGTCCAGACAGAGACCACACGTATCAGCTGGATAACCTCAGGTGGGTTGTTTAAACTGTAGGAGTCCCTCCCTGATCTGTTAAACAGAGATGGTAATACTTATGTTACAGAATTATGAAAGAGATAGTGTATGTGGAAATGCCTCATAAACACTAAATGCTACATAAATATCAGTTGTTATTATTACCAGTATAATAAAATTTAAGCTGAAATTGGAGCCATCATGAATAAACTATATTTAACAATAATGTCCATTTATTCCAGAGATAATACGAAACCTGATTCTGCCTGTCACTGTACCAGGTGACAACCTTTGAGTAGGACTTCACTTTGCCAAATTTCCCACAGGCTCAGCATCCACCACCATCACCTCACAGAGAGTGCCTGGGCCACACATACAGCTTTACCTACTGCTGGAAATCAGAAAAGCCTGAAGTACCATGAGCAGAGAGCTCTAGACATTCCAAAGTCGCTTTCTAGGTTTCTACAATAAAACTATTCTTAAAATACTCAAATGTCTCTCATCAAAGTCCATGTGTGCCAGCCTGCTAGGTCTCAGCAGCATGTGGGCCTGGAGGTACCACCACCGTCAGGGCCAGTCATTTGACATGAGACCCAAATGCCTGGTGTACAGGGCATGTGCTCCTATTTGGAATCTAATATCTCTCCATGAGTTACCACCTCTCTTTCCCAGAGCTCAGGCCTCAACTTCCTGCTCCAGGTTGAGCCCTCACCCTCAGATTAGCTTTGTAGTGTGTCTGTTCTGAGTCAGGCAGTTCTTCCTTCCCACCCGCTGCCCACCAAGTCCCAGGGCTTGCTGTTTCAGCACACATTACTGGTGTGGGGAGGCAGGTCCATGGGTGATATCATCTGTTTGTAAACAGCTTCCACAAATCACCTCCTACTGGAAATCACAGAATCTCAGACATGGAAGGAAGGGCCACTCCCAGGCAGAGCAGGACTGCCCTCCAGAGCCTCCCTGGCAAGAGGTCATTTGGCCGCAAGGTCAAACATCCTGGATGAATCAGTAGAGCATTTCCAACCTCACCTTTGAGCAGACACCCTCAGCCACCAACTGCTGGGTGGATGCCATGACAGAGCTCCCCACTCATTGGGTCACCAAGGGAGCAGCAGCCCAGAAGCCGAGCTGCAATTTTCCGAGAGCCTGGGTGTGTCCAGAGACCCGAGTGTCCCTTCCCTGTGTGGTGGTGATTTCTAAGAGAGTAGAGCATGACTCTTTGAGTGTGAGGGCATGACTTTAGAGTCACACAGGTTCCGGTTTCAATCTCATCTCCCTCACTCACCATCTGGGGACATTCACTAGCTCTGTGATTTCAGCCATATCACTGGAACTGTCTAAACCCATGTGCTCACATATAAAAAGTGGAGAAGTGAATGTCTATATTTTTAGATTACTGTGAGGATTAAGTGAGATAATATATGTAAACTGCCTTGACTTGTGCCTGAAATATAGTGCCAAATAAATGGTAACTAGTGTTACTATTATTATTACCATGATTATCTCTTCCTTCTGAACCCAGCAGACACCATGCAGAGGATATTGTTCTCCTGTTTCCTCGTGTCTGAAATGAGTGGATAAAATCTGTGCCCACAAGGATAGGTTTCTGACCTATGCAAGATGACCCATCCATTGTCACTGCCACAGCCACCATCTCTAAAGAATGAGATCCCCATGTTTCCGAGCACACATGCTGCACCACAGAGACTCCCAGAAACTCATGGCTCTTGGTCCTGCTTCAGCTGCACAAATGAGACCTGGAGAGGGCAGGTCCCAGTTTCCTAGAAGGCTCATCTTAGGAAAAATTTCCTCCCCAGCAAGCAAAGCAGTAGGTCAATGAACTTCCATGCCAAAGATAAAAAATAAAATAAGACATAAAACTAAAAAATAAAAAAAATTAAAAAAGAGCTGGCTTGATTCCAAAGCCCCGAAGAGTTGCCAAAACAAACTTTTACCACACAGCTGCCTGGACCTGGTGGTCAGGAGGAGCACCTCAGTGGTAAGGCTTGGGAAGCCCAGGTGAGAACCCAGCAGAGCAATGAAGCCCTTGAGTCAGATGTCCTGTCTTCTTTATCATGCGCCAGCTGGGTGACTTTGAACAAATTACTTAACCTCAGTTTCTCTTCTGTAAAATGCGTATAACAGCACTCTCCTACTCAAGTCATTATGAGAATCAGATTGTGCCACATAAAGTCCTGAGAATATTCAAGGACTTTGTCGCATAAAGTCCTTAAAATACTCGAAACACGATATGTGATCGCTGCTATCATAATTAACTATCAGAAAGCCACCTTCTTGTTCAGGCGTGAATTACAGTATTCTGCCTTTCACAACATTTCAAGCCTTTTTACCTGGGTGGAGAAACGAATGAAGAACAAATAAGAAAAGGTGTTCTCAGGAGGTAGAAGCTTTATTATGACATCTTCAAAAGACAATCAAATCAATAGACATTTACTGAGCACCTGCTGTGTGCAAACCCGTGTAGACAATAGGGTCCAGTGTCCCACGCATGGCTCTCGAATCCCCGGGGAGAAAAATCACATCGGGGTCAGGGAGTTTTGCGTGGCTGAGAACAAAGTGGGTTTCTGAACATCAAAGTGCAATTCGCTTTACGGGGCAAACTCCGAGGCCCAGCCCCGCGTGGGAGCCACAGCGGGGCGGGCCCGCTCTGGGCTGGGCGGGTTTCTCTAGCGCAGCGCTGGGGGTTGCGGGCCTCTCAGCAGCCAGAGCAGCAGCCTGAGCTCTGGTTGTTGGAGCGCTGAGACCTCTGGCTGCCGCCCCCGCAGCAGCAGCAACCACTACTCCGCTGCCGGCGGCGTCTCCTTGGGAAGCAGCAGCAACTGGTGGAGCTGGAGCCGCAGCAGCCCGAGTCGCCGCAGCAGCCCCCGCCGGAGCCGCAGCAGCCGCCGCCGCAGCAGGAGGAGGAGGAGGCGGGCGCCGGGGTGGGCGCCGGGGCGGGACACGGAGCGGGGCCCTGGGACGACCCCTTGGAAAAGCCTTTGGCGGAAACGGCGCTCTGTTGAGAGGACATCGCGGAGCTCCTCACGACGAACCTGGAAGAAAGGCAGCCTTTCAAAGGCGAGCCGGCTTTTTCTTTCCACCAGTGGAACTCTGGGCTTTTGAGATTCGGCTTAGTGTACAAGTCAGCCTGACCTGGGACAAGGTGGGAAAAGCACCCAGAAAGAGCGGACGCAAAGAAGCAAATCCAAGCAGTTGTTTCCAGTGAGTTAAACATGCTCAGAGCAGGACACAATCTATGCAATTAATCAATGCATTTCCATTGTCTCTGACTAGAAGAAGACTGCTCAAGTTCTCCACAGTGGAAAATAAACGGCACACTGCGGCAACTTATCTGTATGATCCAGTCCAAAATCCCCACTTAGCTTTTTTCCTGTCCCTCATTTTATTTTCCTACCGACCTTCGATTGTATCTTCCTAGTTACTACACCCCATCAGTTAGAAAACACCGAAGTCCAACACGCGGTCCCACCTGCTGGGTCTAAATAATCCACATGCCAGAAGCATGTCCTGATCATTCTTTCTTGCCTATGCCTCTCACGCCCCACAACCATGTGGGAAAGGAGAGTTGTGCCAATATAAATAACCCCATCCGGGGAGCTGAAAGACCTGGGTTCTAATCAGAGCTCTTCTGCGGACTTGCTGTGTACCCTTGCAAAAGCCACCTCGTATGTTGCCTTTATATCCTCATTAGTACCTTAAGAGGTTGGCTCACTGGCAGCTTAGGTGCCTTGCCGGACACCCCTTCCACATCTATCTGCTGCCTATGTTCTGTTTTATCCTCCCCTGTGCCGTCAACCCATTCCACCCTCTCCCCCAGACCCTGCTAGGAGACTTACCAGACCCTGGCTCCACTGAAAGACTCACTACGTTCTCCAACTGGAATGGGCCACCTGCTAGGCAGTGGGTTGAGCAGCGTCCAGCCAGAGAACCTTTTTATAAGAAGTATTCAGGTTCGGGCTCTTGGGAGGGGCCCATTTCCCAACAGACATGCTCAGCTGACACTCACATCCCAGAGACATTCATCACTCAGGTAGCACTGTAGGTGGTGCACGTGGGCATCTAAGTCACTTCACAGAGGTGCCAGGATTGCTATGGCATGTTTACTTTTCAAACAGGGCACTGTTCGTACCTGGGAGGCTGTGTGTATGCTAAGAGAAGGCATGGGGCTCAAATGCAGGGAGGTCTGGAACCCCTTGTGCCCTTGTCTTCAATGTACACACACACACACACGCCTCCACTTGCCCACACATCCATTCCTGTGTAGTCAGCTACTTGATAGGTGGTAGCTCACCTATTTTTATCTTGATTCTCATCTCTCTGGCTCTTGGTCCTTGGCTCCCCAGGGCAGACCACAAACTATGTGATAAGCCTGCTGGGTTTCATCCATATGCTTCAAGATGCAGAGAGTGAAGATGATGACGGTGATGCACCTGTGGGAATCCCAGGGGTGATTTCTCTCTCTCACTGGAGACAGGAAGAAAAACCTAGGCAAAGTTAAGGAACCATAAGACCAGAAAAGTTGTGAATGTAGTCAGGTTACCATATCCCCATAATACAGTGCGGTATGACAAAGAGAAAAGTGTGTGCAGGACAGTGGCCCAATTGCAAAAAGGCAAGTCAGCCTGAGGGACTCCTGCTTCTTATCCCACCCCCAACCACCAATCTGCCTTTGAATATAAGTTCTCCCTAGGGCCACTGCCCAGTGCAAAGGAAAATGGGAAAGGAAAAAGGGAGGGAGGGAAAGAAGAAAAAAAAAGAGAAAGAAAGAAAGAAAGTTCTTTCCAAAGGTCCAAAGTGTGCATGAAAAATAGTGTTTTTAGAATAACTAATTTTTAAGAATTGGAGGATACTTTGGCAGTCAACTTCAGAACTGCTTCTTTTTTTTATTATTACACTTTAAGTTTTAGGGTACATGTGCTGCTTCTTAATCAATGAAATTGCCCACAACTATGAATGTGAACTATAACAGAAGTCCAAGACTAAGAATTCAAGAATTAAGGATGAGAGACAGGTTTGGGGGTGAGTGAGCTGGGAGTGGCACGAGGGAATAGGCAAGGAAAGATAAGTCACAAAAGATACCAGTTTCATTTAACATGGATTTAGAGCTTGATTAACAGGTTGCCAGTTCCTAGAGCACCTGTTGGTGAGTATAGGTGAGACATTCCAAAAAGTAAAGTCAATATTAGAACAGAGAAGGAAGTAATGAAATAACAAGACAGAGGCAGGATCTCCTCTGGGAAAATGGGCAAAGTTCTTTTTTTTAAAAAAAAAAAAAAAAAAAGAATGAAGAAGAATGTTTGGTAGGAATCAGTATAAGGAGATCATCTGGGCAAGTGCCTACTCATTCTGTGGGCATCTTATGATCTCATAAAACAGCTTACTTTATTTATCGCTATTAACTCTTATCAAAGGAGGCATCAATTGTTTATCTTTTATATAAAAGGCTGATTTGGAATTAACTTTTCTAGTTATCTTTTCTAAGTACCTTATGAGTGTCTCCTGAAGGAACCAGCCCATTCCTAAAGAAATGTTACTTGGAAAACCCAACACAGGGACCAAAACCCCTGTACTCTTATACCTCTCACTACACACACACACACACACACACACACACACACAGACACGTATGTCCCAACCACATAGAGACAGTCTTTGCAAAGAAGCATGTCTTTCTCAGTTCTTTACCCAGATTCAAATCCAGAATTTCAGCATGCAGGGAAAATTTGCTCAGACATTTCATATATGCCTCCAAAACTCACTCACTGCCCACCCAGCTCTCCCTCTAGCCAACTGATGGAAACACCTGGGCTTATAATATTCAGAAAAGTAGAGTGTCCATTTATTAGAGCCCAGGATGAGCACTTCAGGCAATCTTATTCCTCATGAATGGGGACATGCAGTTTTTCAAACTGTGACCCATGCTTGAAGGAAACCCTCTCATAACCTGACCCTTTTGAGTACAACCATCCTCTTCTCTTCAAACCCATTCCTGGCTCTCCTCATACAATCTTGTGTCTGGCGTAATGGTCTCAGACATGATACTTTCCTTCCAGCTTAAAGTTCCAGAATCCAGTGCATAGAAGGGAATATTGTTTTCCAGAGGCCTAAGTAGCTTCGCTGCCAAAATGTGCTTCCTAAATAAGTTTGTAAAGTGTTCGCTTGCATTTAAGAGAAGGGAAGGGAAGATGGCTTGATGCAGCAGGTAGGGAGTGGGAGAGGTAAACAATGAAATCAGGAGGCAGTGGTATAGGAATAAAAAGCTTTATTGTTGCAGAGAAAATAGCTTCATAACTGAATTACAACACCTACTTCTCCAAAGAGCTATGTCTGAGAGGGAAAGCCAGGCCAGAAAATATCACAGGCTAGACCTCAACCCTACAATGGAGTGAACACGGGCAGGATAAAGAGGGGAACTTAAGGCATTTCCGAAGTACTTCCATGGGAAATGAGAGAAAAGAAGCCTCAGGCTGACACAGATCTTCAGCACCTGGGCTCTGCCAGTGCTTCTCCTCTGTGCTCCTCATAGCCCAGGTCAGCAGCAGCCCCCAGAGCTGTGGCAGCAGCCGGAGCCCCCGGAGCTGTGGCAGCAGCTGGAGCCCCCAGACTGCTGGCCACTGCCACTGCCACAGCAGCTGGAGCTCTGAGGTCGGCGTCGGAGGGACCGGCGGGGCCTGTGGTGGCTCAGGCAGCAGCCACCACCCCCAGAGCTACAGCAGCCCCCAGAGCTGGAACCACAGCAGGAAGAGACTGGAGGTGGGCATGGGGCTGAACACTGGGGAGGGCATTTTTGGGGACACTTGGGAGGACACTTAGGAGTACACTTGGGAGGGCATTTAGGGGTACATTTGGGAGGAGGCTGGCACTGCTGCTGGCTCTGCTGGCAGGACATCTCTGTAGAAGCTGAATAAAGCTGAAAGACAATACAAGCCCAAGGTCACTTCCTTGCCCTTAAAATTGAACTATAATTTCACAAGATTTTATCTCTAAGATGACCAGAATTTATTATTATGATTATTATTATTATTATTATTTGAGATGGAGTCTCGCTCTGTCACTCAGGCTGGAGTGCAGTGGTGCTATCTCGGCTCACTGCAACCTCCACCTCCCGGATTCAAGCGATTCTCCTGCCTCAGACTCCCGAGTATCTGGGATTCCAGGTGCGCACCACCACACCCGGCTAATTTTTGTGTTTTTAGTAGAGACAGGGTTTCAGCATGTTGGTCAGTCTCGAACTCCTGACCTCTTGACCCGCCCACCTCGGCCTCCCAAAGTGCTGGGATTACAGGCATGAGCCACTACTCCTGGCCTAAGATGAACTAGATTTTAAAAACCCAGTCTCCCAAGACCAGTAACAAGAACGATACAAATGATTTCCACCTAGTAACTCTGTATTTTCAAATGAATAACTTGGAACTTCAGAAAGGCATCAGTCCTTCATTCCTTTCACCTACCTTCCACCCTCCCCTTCCAGAAGAACCTTCCCCTCCAAAATCCTCCTTTATCCTTGTCTTTCTTCAAGAATGGCCTCAACCTCCACCCAGGGGCTCTTTCTGCCCAAAACACCAGCACCAAGAGTTCATCCTGGTCCTGAGAAGCACTCTACCTGATTCAGGCACTGCAGCAGATCACTCAGGAGACAGGTGGACTGAGGTGCTGTCAGAAGCTTCTGCGTTTTATACAATTCAGTCCTGACCTAGCATCAGGAGGTGCAGACCATGTGCGGGATGCTAGAAGAATCTTTCATAAAGGCATGGGTGACTCCCTCCCCTCGCATCCCAGGGACCCAGTTCCTCCCTCCATAAGCATCTCAAGTATTAACCCACAGGAAGATCCCCTGAGAACTGCAGGCCTCTAGGATGGTGAAGGAGCTCTGTGAATTGCACATGGCACCTATCTATCTCACAGGCAGCTCTGCTATGCTTTCTATTTTCTGAGCTGGGCCAGTATGGCTCTATGTCTCTGGGATGAACAGAAGGTCTGTTTTCTCTTTGGTATAGGAACTGAAGGAGAAAATTCCCAAGATGGAAATTAAATGGCCCTTTTTAGAATAATAATAGAGATCCAAAATAAAATTGTAGGCCCAAGCAAATAATCTAACATGATATTTTTTCATTTCTAGATGATGCCACAACCAGAACTAAGAATGTTTGATATCTCAGTGATGTTATTTTAGGCAGATCTAACGCTGACAGTGTGGGTGGTTGGGCTTCTCTCCTTGCCTGAATTTGATGCTCCAAAAGAGCTCACAAACAGTGCTGATTCAGCACTAACAATGCCTTTAAAAGGGCAGAAGTCTAGGAATGGCTTATTTACTCATGTTAAAGAAGGTGCCCTTGGCCAGCTCAAGGTGAGGCAGCAAAGACCAGGTGTATACTGAGGGTGGAGCAAAAGCTCTCGACTCATCTGGAGGTTTCCAGAAGTGAGGCACCAGTTCCGGTCATTCATAAGAGAAGAGCATCCAACCTGGGAAGGACCTCAGGAGAAGATTAATCTTTGGATGGAGAGGTGAAGAGGAGGAGTATATAGGTTTTAAAAGCCCATGGTGGGATCCAAAACTTATTTTCTCAGCAAACAATATTCTGAGGGAAAGTTGGGTCCCCAGGATAGTTACCAAAATTGACTTAGCTGGAAAGGGTGGCCAAAATATGGCATATTCACAATGAAAGCTGCAGTGAGAGAAAATAAGACTGGAAGAAAAAGGCAGTAACTTAGCTCCATGCTCGTTGAAATGGGCTGCAGTGAGAAGCATCAGCCCACTTATAACACAGACCCTGGAGAGGGACGTCCAGCATCAGTTCCCACCCTTGCTCTCTCCACCTGTGCAACCTCTGGCAAGTTATTTAACCATCACTGGAAAAGGGGGCTGATGACATTCCTAATCCACTGAATAAAGAAATACAGACGAAGTTCTTAGCACAGTTCTTAGAACTGCAAGTTTAAAAAAGAAAAAACTAATCACTATGGCTATCCTTATTTCCATGAGAAAATATATTCTAAATTTCA
This sequence comes from Pongo abelii, assembly GCF_028885655.2. Classification (NCBI taxonomy): domain Eukaryota; kingdom Metazoa; phylum Chordata; class Mammalia; order Primates; family Hominidae; genus Pongo; species Pongo abelii. The sequence continues at coordinate 98,114,163 of NC_071985.2, forward strand.
AATTACTGACCTGCCAATTTTGAAACCAAAACTAATTTTTATGATATCAGAGCTTAGACTTGATGTTTTCTTACAGCAAAATATTAAGAGTATTTGCTTGTCACTAGGGAATGAGATTATAAAGAAAGCATACTCATTATTTAAAAACACCAAAAAATAGGAAGAATTTAAAAATCACCTATAATCCCATCCCTAAAATACTGTTACTATTTTGCTATTTTCCTTCCAGTCATTTTTTTCTATATATAGTGGTTTTGTTGTCGTTGTTGTTATTTGAGTTTTGTTTGTATTTTACATAGTCTTTCTCATAGTACTTACATGAGTTTATTTTACTAACTTTTCACTTAACATTTTAACATCAACATTTCCCATGTTATTCATTGTTTGGAAGCATTATTTTTGGTAGCCATAAGAACATTTCATGAAGGGCACAGAATCTATTTATAAGTCGTTGGGAGCGTGAGTTCTTTTTTTTTTTTTTTTTTGAGACGGAGTCTTGCTCTGTCACCCGGGCTGGAGTGCCGTGGTGCGATCTCTGCTCACTGCAAGCTCCGCCTCCTGGATTCACGCCATTCTCCTGCCTCAGCCTCCCAAGTAGCTGGGACTACAGGCACTTGCCACCACTAACGCCCAGCTAACTTTTTGTATTTTTAGTAGAGACGGGGTTTCACTGTGTTAGCCGGGATGGTCTTGATCTCCTGACCTTGTGATCCACCCACCTCGGCCTCCCAAAGTGCTGGGATTACAGGTGTGAGCCACCGCGCCCGGCTGGGAGCATGAGTTCTAAAGCCAGTCTCTGGGTTTGAATCCCAACTCCCCACTTACCAGTGGTGTGACTTTGAACAAGTGATATGAGCTTTCCACCTCACTGTCCTCACCTGTGAAATGGTGAAAAAAGTAGTGTTTATCTCATGGGGTCATTAAATTGAGTTAACATACCTAAAACTCTTGTAAAAGTGCCTGGCATATAGTAAGCATTCAATAAATGTTTAAAATGAAACCTGATGCTGTGTCATTTCTAAATTCCAGCACTCAGGGCAGGCCTAGATAAAGACCACAGGGTTGGGAGGCAGGTTGGCTCCTGTGGCTACTGAATCTCTATGCATCAGATCTGTCTCTGCCCTCCTTGTAGAGAAGTATAAGCAAGAAGGTAGAACACAGGCTCTGAATTTCTGGAAAGGGAATCCCAGTAAAGTTAAAGGAATTACGCATTTAAAACATGGGTTTGGTGAATTCTAAAAGGAACAATGTCCATCCCCTTTTACTTATAATTGTTTGGGCACATGACCACCTATCTGATCATATGGTAAGGTCTTTAGTGCAGGAATCCCTAAGGGGTCTAATTTAGTGCCTTGTAGGCAGCAGGTGCTCAGTTTTCATTTCCTTGTTCAGTTGAATTTACTATTCAGCAAGCAAGATGAATGCCTCCAACAAATCCAAACCCAGATTTTCATTAACAAATTCTAGACATTTCATGGGATGATAGAATAGATGTGGAAAGGACCTTGGCCATCATTCAGAGCCGGTGGTTCTCAACCCCAGTGAGATCTAAGCTTTGACATTCTCCAGACATCCATCAAGTGGCTCTGCTGCACCACTGGGATTGATAATTGCTGATTTAGATCATGCCCCTTGTTTGACAGAAAAGGAACCTAAGACTCAGAGATGGAAAGAGGCTTTCTCTGGATCACATGGAGAGTTGGGAGCAGAGATGGAATTCAAACCCTGCTATCTGCCCTCTCTCCATCATAGCACTCTGCCTCTTGAATAGTATTTTATTTCTTACTGTGATTTTTTTCTAGCAAGATTTATTTTATATAATTTGCTTGTTAAACATGGCTATTGAACTTGGAGTGAAAATAGTAGTAAATATGGTGAATCACAGCCTGAATTGCACATCTGAAAAAATTGGAAGTGATCATTACCTCTACTAAATAACCAAGGATTGAGTACCTGTGTTGGAAAGGCAGTGTCTCGCATTCCCAGGGATAGGCCAGCTGGCAGACCCCCAAGAACCCTCCCCAGGATGGCCCTATCTGGATGACTGTTCCCTAGCCCAGAAGTCCAACTCTTAGCCTTAGCATGGCTAAGTTCCTTAGCCCGTGTCCCTGAGCTGATTAATCCTGTGGACACTGATTCACTGCACCTAACTCACAAGAGACTGTGATGACATCAACTTACAAAGAGAAACTTGAGTGTCAATGTTGGCAGGTACATTGTCTTCCTGTAGGAAAACTCCTGGAAGAAGTCGTCATAATCTGCCAGCACTCAGTGAGCATGAGGTTACATAACAACCTCAGGTTTTGATGGTGAGCAAAACTAAACATGCCCATCAGGTCATCTGAACACCGCCAGCCCTGGACAGATTTGGGAGCCCTGAAAACATTTGTGCCTGACCGCCCTTTGCTTCTCTGTGCTGGACTGTGGCCTGGGAACTGCCTCCATGAGGGCCTTTGCACAGTGCTGCTCTCACCCACTGCAGGCTGATTCTGGAGTTTAACACTGGAAAGGGAATTTTTCTATTTGTCTTATTTCCACTGCTCACTGTTGCCCTGATGTAAAGTCTGAATAGTGTACAGAATAATGCCCACCCCTCCTGTACATAGATGTCCACATTCCAATCCCCAGAACTTGTGAATATATCACTGTACACAGCAAAAGGAACTTTGAAGATGTGATTAAGTCAAGGATCTTGAAATAGGGAGATTTTCCTGGATTATGCAGGTGGACTCACTGTAACCACAGAGGTCCTTACAAGAGGGAGGCAAAAGGGTCAACGTCAGAGAGGGGAGATTTATCAGCAGAAGCAGAGGTTGGAGTGAAGCATTTTGAAAATGTAAGAAGGTGACAGAAGCCAAGGAATATAAGCAGCTTCTAGCAGCTGGGAAAGGTAAGGAAATAGATTTTTCCCTAGAGCCTCCAGAAGGAATACAGCCCTGTCAACAGCCTGATATTAGCTTAGTGACACCTATGCCAGTCTGACCTGCAGAACTATAAGGTAATACCTGTGCGTTGTTTTAAGCAACTAAATTTGCAGTAATTTGTTACAGCAGCAATAGAAACCAATCAAGAGGATCCTCAATGCCTCTGAGGCTAATAGAATGTCGTCAGGCCAAGGGAAGCTCAGTGAAGAGGTGACAGAGAAAACTCTTACAGACAGATAAAGTGCTGTCTGGGTTGTCCCAGCTCTACCCCTTGCTAGCTATGTGACCCCTTGGACCTGTTTCCTCAGCCATAAAATGAGGATAATAACAGTGCCCAGGGCCATGCCTGTTGTATGAGGACTCCATGAGATAATGCCTGCAAAGCCCTTCGTCCTAGACTTGGCACATAAGAAGCGCTCAGTAATTTTTAGCCCTTCTTATTCTGGTCATTATTAGTCTTGTCCTCACCATCATCAGTGAAAACAGAGATGTCATGATGGTTGCCAGTGCATTCCTGGGGCCGTCCGCTGGACTTAAAGCTCCCAGCTACTTATTTCCTGGACTGGAGCTTGAAAAATTCCATAGAGTAGGATGGACAACTTGCCGCCATTTTGGGCTTATTTGAATTTTCAAGATACTACTTGCACGTCTTCTCAGGAAGACAAGGGCTTCTTATTCTTTAACCTCTGGAGAGCATTTTACCATTTATGAGGTGTTTGTGCATTCCTTCCTTTACTGGAATCTTTTCAACAACCCAATTTTGTAGAAGAGAGGGTTGCTACCCCTATTATTCAAAGGTAAAATCAATGCTCAAAGAGGCCAAGAAATTTGTCTAAGGTCACATAGATGTTAAGAGAAGTTACCAGCGTTCAAATCCAGCTCTTTGGACTCTATATCTCATGCTTGCTTCTTGAATCACAATGACCTCTAGCCCAGGGTCTGTTCATCCTGTCAGAGAAGGAATGCACAGACCAAAATCCCCAGGGGGCTAGAACATAATGCACAAAAGCAGTCTGTAGATGCTCTTCTTCAGAGAAGATACTGCAATATGGCCTTAAAATGGAGCTTTCTTCCTGTCCTAAGTGAACAAAGTGCTGAGTGGAAGGGCCTCTAGCAGTCTGGTTGCAAGCTGCAGACCTTTCTTCTTGCCTTCCTGCACACCACCACCTTCAAGTAATGAGTGCCAGAGACATGGGTGCAAGCAAGGACATCAGAGACTGACTGACTCATCAGCTACCTGGGGCCCACAGCCTGCTCAGCCTGGCTGTGGATCCCTGGCATGTGGGATGCTCAGGTTTCCTGGGGCCCTTGCCAGCTACAGTGTTATCTTCTCTATGGAGAGCATCTCCATAGCTGGAGCCTGGAGGCAAGGATGCCGTGGGAGCCTCCAGAGTGAGTAAACAGAGAAAGGAGGATTCCTCCTCTTGGAGAGCAGGTAAATATCCGGGGCGTGGGACTCAGAGGGAGTAAAAATAGCCAAGGAGGCTCCTGGAAGCACACACACCAAGGTGCTTTGTTTTCCCAGATGGAGAGGATGGAGACCAAGCCCACAGGTGACGTGAAGCAGGCAGCAGGGAGAGGCTGGCTGCAAAGGCGCCAGGCATACCCAAACACCAGGGCAAGGGGACCTCCATCCAGTGGCAGGGATACCATGTGTCTCCCTCCGGGGAACTGGGCTGTCCCTCACAGTGGCTTATATCTACCCATTTGCCTTCATCAGTGGAGTGCCTTCAGCAGGGCTTGTTTTCAGTTCTCCCAGCTTACATTGATGACCTACGGGGATCTAGTCCTGGGCTAGGCAGTGGGGAGGCAAAGATAGTTAAGCCATCAGCACTGCCTGCTAAGAGCTGTCAGTCCAGTGGCGGAGACAGGGGTTCCCCAGGAACTGCAATACAAGCAGACTCTGATGGGTACGGACCAAAGGTTAAGCTAAGTGGATTAGAAAGGAAAAGCTGTACATCAACTTACAGTAGTATAAGCAACATGAGAAATTCATTTATGTAAGTCTCTCTAAACATTTATATATATAAATGTATATATACACAATGTATATATACATTATATATACATAATATATTATGTATATATAATGTATATGTATTATGTATATATACATGTAATATACATGTATATACAATGTATATATACATTATATATATATAAAAATGTACCTATTATATATATGTATAGTATATATATAGAGAGAGAGTAGGTAAATAATCAGGGAAAAAAAGCTTGGATTGACCGTATTAAGATGTTAACTGCAATTTCTTCTGGTTAGGGGATCGTGCACATTTCTTTTTCTTTTGCTTACCTACATTTTCTGATTTTCTGCAATGAATATGCATTACTTGGATGATACACTGTTTAGATTAACACAGAGGTACTAAATAGACTGAAAGGATCAGAAGTGACATTTGATGCTTTCATTTAATTTTGCAGATGTTGTGGTTTCCACTAAGCACCAGGCACCATACTTGGCTCTGTAGGCATAAGGAGGAAGTGAGTTATACACAGTCCCATTACTTCTGAGGCTCAGAATGGCCTTCCCTCTCTTCTCCATCCATTTACAGTTCACATGCCACCACCGCCTACCTGGTCTCCAGTAGCCTCACTGGACAATTTGCTTCTCAGATGTTTAATCACAGCCTGCACAGTACTGCCTGCTCCATATGTGGACATCATTTACCTGCAAGATCTTGAACTCCTTGGAAGCAGGAACTATGTGTTATCCTTCTATTAAATTCCCAAAGCATGGAACTAGGAAAATACTGGATGCCTTGGGAACATGAGCTGAATGTAGCCAAGCAGAGGGAAGGAGACATTGAGGCCCACACAGGAGTCAGCCTTGGTGCCCTGGTTTCCTCAGGGTTCCCAGGTCTTGACTCCAGAAGGGACTGAGGATGTGAGTCCCGCTCTTCTCTGAGCCACTCACCTCCAGTGGGTTTTCTCAAATCATGCCTCATGTATGGAAAAAACCCAGTGTTTACTGAGCTGAAATTAGCACTCCAGAGGCAGGCCTTGCACCCACAATTGGGAAAAAAAGTTTCCCTCCACCCAAAGATACTATCTTCCCCATCAAGATTTCAAAGCTCAATTGACTACGTCCATGCAAAGACTAAAGAAATTTAATTTAACTTTGTAAACCTGGGTCTTGGTTAGCTCTATGGTAAGCACAGTAAATAGGGAAGAGAGAAAGGGAGTGAGGAAGAAAAGAGGGAAGGAAGGATAGAAGGAAGGGAAAAGGGGAAGGAGAAGAAGGGAAGGAAGAAATGAACAGAGATGGGAAATGAACAACAAATACAATTCTCTCTTCCCACCTATAAGACATTCTACTTCAGGTAGTGGTGATTTTGTTGATAACTCAAAAACATAGGGCAGAAAGTGAATCTCACTTGTAACAAAGAGGAAAGACACCCACATATCCTAGCAACTAGTATTTATGGTTATAAGTTGGGGCTTCTCTTTCCACCCCTCTCCCAATCCCACCCACCTATGCCCGCCCAGCTCTGGGCTCTCCCTGCCCTGAGGCACCAGGACTTCTCTGAGCCTGCTCAGTCATGCTCCCGTGTCTGACAGGCGGAGTATGACTGAGTCACATTACAGGAGTCGGAGCAGTTTCACACATGCCTGAAGTCTCTAGGTTAATGATGAAATGCTCAAGAATTTCCTGCTGCCTGTGTGCCAGGCTTTTCAGCAATATCCAAAAAAGCAATCTGGGAATATGGCTATGTCTGTCTGAGGGTTGCAGATTACTCGCTCCAGGGAATTCAGTCTCTTCCCCTCTACATATTCCCCTCTATTCATCCTCTGCCCCACCACCTCTGCCATAGCCTCCATCATAAGGACCTCTCCTCCCTCCTCCCAACTACTTCTCCTTTACGCCTCTCCTCTGAGGGCATAAGCCACATTCCACAGTTTACAGTCATTGATGCAAATAGGACCCATCATCATTACCTCCTCTGAAGCCTCCTTAATCCCCTCAGTAAATGTCCCCAAGACCCAAGGCTGAGAGTCATCCCACCTTCTCCCTCTTCCTCACCTCCATGTCTAATCATGCACCCAGGCTCCTCCTCCCCATCCTACAGTCTCCTCTCCTCAAACCCTTACCATTTCTGCTTCTAAAAGGTAAGTCTGAGCCTATTTAAAACGTTCAAGGGCTCCCTATTCCCCACAGAGGACAAACAAAAGTCAATTCCTCCACATGGTGCCTAGATTCTTCATAATTTGGCAGCTTCTACCTGCCCAGCCTTATGTTCCTGCACCATATGGACACTACAGCCACATCAAATTATTACCATCCCTGAATGCCCCTGCATGCACCCTCTGCTTGGAACACCCTTTTTCCTCCACTCCTGCATGTTCTCAGGCTCCTATTCTCTAGGAAACCTTCTGAGACAGCCCCAACACTGGCTTCTGTAATGGAATGCCTCCCTGTCAAGGCGCCTGGCACTCTCTGTGCTCCCCAACAGGATCGCCTCTTTATTAGGTTCTGAGCCTCTCCACAGTGGGGTCTGGGCACTCCCTCATGATGCTGGGGGATATCACAGAGGCTTTGTATCATAAATACTCAAAGGTGCTTGGAGACAGATGCTGGGGTTATTCATCACTGTGTATCCTCAAGGCTCAGCACAGAGTTCATGTCATTCAGCAAATATTTGTTGAGTAAAGAATGAAAGACTGAGAGCTTGTCGTCATTGTCGTGGAAGGAGGAGGCCCACAAGGCCAGCCTGGTTACTGTGCGGCAGGTTCTGACCTTGACTCAGTCTGACACAGGTGGAAACTGTGATGAAGTCACTTCTCATCAGTGTGTTGCCTTGGTCTCCCTGGGATGCCAGGCAAACAGGAGCTTTTAAGCACTGGAAATTCTGGATCCCTTATTAGATAAATTGAGTGACACCAGGTCCTGCTTGAGTTATTCTTAGACTCCACAGGTCACCAGGAGTCTGTCAGAGATTTGGCCCATCCCTTCTCATCCAGGGGATGAAACTGGCTCCAGAAGCCGGAACCAGCACTCAGAACTCCAGCCACTGAGCCCCATGTCCTTCCCATGTTTTTCCCATCTCCATTGTCTGAACTGCCTCCTCAGTGGCCACATCTGAGCCGAGTGGAGCCTGGTGAAGAGTAACATAAGGACAGAGTCTTGCAGTGCCACAGAGTGTCCTCTCAACTGCTAATTGCCTAGTTGGGTGACAGGAAGCCCAGCAGGCTTTAGGAAGATCTCAGGGGAAAAAAGACCCCTGACTTCTGCTGCTGTCCCCCTCTGCCCCAGGCAGCTGCATGAGGGTTCAGTTACTGCCCTCCCAAGGGGGTTACTCTGTGGAGGCCCTTTGGATGAGGCCAGCCCTCGGAACTTCTGTCAGTTCCCACTTGTAACATTCCAAGTGCTCAGGGTTTCTCTGGTATAGAGCTTGGTCCCTGGACCAAACTCTTTATGTACCAGAGAGAGTTTCTCTCTTTAGGTTTCTGGTTTATTATTAAATCCTTAGAACCCAGAAGATGTTTGGAACATAGTAGATGCTCATTAAATATTTTTGGGAAGACAGAGGAAGGAGGAAGGGAGGGAAGGAGGGGGTGAAAGAAGGGAAGGAGAGAGGGAGGTAGCTGATCCACATGCCACTGTTTTAACTAGCTGCCACTGAGCTGGCTGAGAGAGCGGGGTGAGCCTCTGTGAGCATCTGGACAACTCACGCTTGAGGCTAAAGCCAGCTTCCCAGAACAGAGGCGACCTCCCCTCAATCCCAAGACTCTTGGACACAAATGCTCATTTATCTGAGTAGAAAGCCTCTTGAGTTAGAAAACTTCACAGCCCATGGGCATCCTTTGTGGTGCATAGCAGGTGCCCTGGAACCCTTTGCTATTTCCTCATTTCAGCCCTGTCTTTTCCTGGGGCTTTCCATGTGTATCTCTCCCACAAGCCATCTCAGCACCGTAGAAGGATCCTGTCTTGGAAACACTAGGCTCAAGAGGGTCACCTAGGTTCCACGTTTCTCACTGGGATCCAGGAGATAAGGGTGGTGGGAATGCATTCTATTAGAAGTGTAAGACTCAAGGACCAGTGGTGAGCCATTTGTATCTTTAAAGTGGAAGAGGAATCCATTGAGCAGAGTGAGCTGAATAAGAGACAGGGAAATCTGCCCGTGAGTCTCAGTTCTGCCGCGTTAACTCTGCAACCTTGGACACACCACATTGCTTCTCTGAGCCCCAGTGTTCTCATCTATAAAATGGAGGCCCACAATATGATACCCAAATAAATGAGATCAGATATAGCAAAGTATGTGGTGATCCATAAAGTGCAATAATAACTATCATAATAATATAAACATAATCAAATAATGACGATGATGACAATTGAGGCCAACCTGTGAGTGGTGGTGTCTCTCACATAACCCCGCAGCTTTACGTGATGTCAGTAGTTCTAAGGGGCACAGAAGGGTAAGGCCCACAGCAGGAAAGACCCCCAGGTGAGAGCTGAGTGTCAGTGACACTTCCAGGCATTCCTGGTGCCTACCTGGAAGACAGCACTGAGGGCAAACACTGTCCTGCCCCAAAGAGCATGAGAAAGCAAGAATGAACCTGACGGTTAATCTTTGTGACTCTGCCTTGACCCCTGTAGGACTCCTCTTATGACTAGAGAATGAACACCCTATTCTCACCAGCTGGTTCTGCAGGCCCTCAGAAACCAGAATGTCGAGTGGGGTGGTGCCTGGGTTTGGGCAGTCACTGTGCCCCTCTGCAGCAGTGTGTCCTCCAGTGGAAGATGGGGAGGCTGCACACAATGGCCTCTGTGAGCCCATCCTGCTCGGGTGGATCTGGCGGAAGTGTCTCGCAGGCTTCCCAAGGCCCTGTGCTCCGGGGCTCACAGTCCCGAGAACTTGGCCAATACCCAGCACTATCGACAACACCTCATAGTGCCTCCACTCAGGGCCAAGCCTGGCTTCAAGCAGCTTCACCCTGGCCTTGCACTTACAGCGTCACATACAAAAGACATTTGGAGCTGCTATCAGAAGGTTCATCCATCAATCCATCATTCAGTCCTCAAAATCATATTAAGTAGTGATAACATACCAGGCATCGTGCTCAACCCTGATGAAACAGATGGAAATTAAACACAGCCCTGTCCTTAGGACGTCCCCACTCTGGGTCAGGGCCGGGATGAGGCAGGCAGACACATAGGCATTCACTTGTAAGGCAGTGTGATGAGTGCTGATAGACGACATAACACTCTTCTCTCTTCGGAGTTGCCTCCCACTCCAAAGGCCTGGCAGGAGACAGATGACTTCCCACAGACACCTTTACCCACCCTTTCGACCTTCTCAGCTAGGAGCCAGAAAGGATCCCAATTTTGCCATCAATTAGCTATAAGACCTTGGGAAAGTCACTTTGCTTCTTGAGGCCTCAGTTGCCTCATCTATAAAGTGGGAACAATGATGGTTTTTCGTCTATTCAGGAATCAAAAATTTTTTTTAGCAGCAGCTATATGCTAGGCTTTGGGAACACGGCAGTGAGAAAGACATGGCCCCGATCTCATGAAATATAGAGTTAATTAGAAGACAGACATTGTCTACGGCCATACCACCCTGAATGTGCCCGATCTCATCTGATCTCGGAAGCTAAGCAGGGTCGGGCCTGGTTAGTACTTGGATGGGAGAAGACAGACATTAAGACTTAACATTAGTGCCAGAGCTATAAAAGGAGAAACAGGTTCCTATGGAACTACAGGAAGAGAATCTCACCCAGCCATGACCGTTCTCCCAGAGATACCATGGGCATTCAATTAAACAGTGAATATAAAAGTGCTCCTTAGGCTGTAAAGTGCTGTGTGAATATGTGCTATCCTCTCCTGGGTGTTTTTGCCTGTCTCACTCAAAGCTTGGGAAGTCAGAATATGAGAAAGATAAAAAGGAAAGCAAATGTCAATTGAAATAATTGCTTAAATAAATAATAGATGTTATTCCACTTGTTAGCAGACCAGGACTGGGATGCCCCCCAATAATAGTGAAATGTCTATTATTTCACTAGCATGTCCAGGGTGGCACAGCTAAGGGTCAGACATGAAGGTTAACCATGTCCCTCTCCACTGCTCCGTAGTAAACAGGAAAACAATTCTCCTCCTTGGTGTTTCCACCTCCAGCCCTGCTCCTCAACTTCTGGTTAGAAGCCAAGGCACAGACCAACTCCCAGCCAAGATGCTCAGAGAGGGCAGAGGTCCACCCAGGAGAATGGACAGCAAGGCAGGTAATGGTTGCCAGGCAGAGCTCAATCTGCCTCCTCTGATGGGACTGCATCCATACTAATGGCCATACTAACTCTGGTGGGAAGACAACCCTAGTCAAGCTGTGAGCTGAATCCAGTTGAATCCAGCTATGGTAGACAATGTCTGGACAGATATGGAAACTGAGGTTCAGAGAGGATAATTAGATGGTTGTAGCAAAAAAACTATGAGCGCCAGTGCCCTGTTTCTGAGTCTTCTGGTATCAGCAACACTGTGAAGTGGTTTGAGGAGGCAGACCTTCCTTCCCCTGGTGGTGTTCTCAGATCTGGGCATCTCACCTTTGGCCAATGCCCTCAGGCTCTCTTCCTTTTCTCCTGTCCATTCAAAATCCAGTCTCTGTAAACCATCTGAAACTTACTCACAATTAAGCATGGCCCTTTCCTGGGGAATATATCTGTGTTTCAATAGATACCAACTCTCAAGATAAAGGAATGAATTTATAATCATTGGGTTTTAGGCCTAAGCCCTAGAAGGAGTGCTGGGCAGTGGTATATGCAGTGGCCAGGGTCGATTTCTCCCCAGATGAGAGAACGGAGACCCAGAGCCAGAACAGAGATGCAGCTGGCCTTCGGTCACACGGCTAGAAAGTAGCAGGCCCAGAACCCATGTTTGCTGAATTTCAGCCCCTTCAAGAAAACCACAGATGCTGTAAATCTCAGTGGAGCTAGAGAAGACCCTTCGCCAGCTGGAAAGGTCCCACAAGGGACAGCAATCCTGTCCCATACGACAAGGGGGAAACTAGGGATGAGGGGTGTAAACCTGCTCTCCCAGGACTCTTGGAGTTGAGCGGTATTTTGGTCTTCATTCAGGGCTGTCCAGTGAAGTCACCCCAGGTCACTTTCTGAACAGCCTAAGTACAAACACAAATCCTAAATCTCCCAGAGCCCAGACTCAGGCTCTCTGAGTTGTCACTCTTGTTGAGACACCCCCCTGGTGGTATGGTAGGACAATCCTTTTGACTCTCTGGCCTGTGGTCTCAGGGAAGTTATTTAATCTCTCTCAGCCTCAGTTTCTATATCTGTAATGATGGAAAAAATACTGCCTAATATTTGGGGATTGGTCTGTGAATAAATTAGACTGCTTACTAGCATGGAGCCTGACACAGGGAAGTCATTCAATGTGTGTTTCTTTCTCCCTCCTTAACCTCTTCCTTTTATAATAGTGATGCAGCATACTTCATAGAGTTAGCTTAAATAATGTCAGAGATGTGAAGTAGACAAGACCTATTGAAGATGGAATCTGTTTTTTGAGATGGAGTCTCGCTCTGTTGTCAGGCTGGAGTGCAGTGGCATGATCTTGGCTCACTGCAACCTCTGACTCCCTGGTTCAAGCAATTCTCCTTCCTCAGCCTCCCGAAGAGCTGGGATTACAGGCATGTACCACCAAGCCCATTTTCATGTATTTTTCGTAGAGACGGAGTTTCATCATGTTGGCAAGGAGGGTCTCAATCTCCTGACCTCGTGATCTGCCCGCCTTGGCCTCCCAAAGTGCTGGGATTACAGGCATGAGCCACCGTGCCCGGCCGAAGTCGGAATCTTAAAAGAAAACTCAGGGAATCTCTATTAAAATAGGTCCCTGCTTCCTTGGGACTGAAACATCACAGAACCTCACCCTGTCAGTCCTTGCAATAACTATAGGAGTCAAGATGTTTGGGGGCCTTGGATTTGAACGTTAAGTTTTTGACTGTGAAATGAGAAGAGAGGTCAATAACTCAGCAAATATTTATTAAGCTTCAAATGTCTCCCAAACACCAAGAACAAGGCTGAGTGAGGAAAGAGAGACTAAAGGAATGGACTTGAAAATGGGCAAGACATACTCCCTGCCACATAGGAACATACAAGCTGGACGTGGAAGTCAGGACACACACAAGGGAGCTACACAGCCAGAGGTGAAGAGCACAGACTCGGGAGCCAGTGTGTGGGTTTGAGCCCTAACTCAATTTTTTACTTTCTTTTTTTTTTTTTTCTTTGAGACGGAGTCTCACTCTGTAGCCCACGCTGGAGTGCAGTGGCGCCATCTCGGCTCACTGCAAGCTCCACCTCCCGGGTTCACGTCATTCTCCTGCCTCAGCCTCCCAAGTAGCTGGGACTACAGGTACCTGCCACCACGCCTGGCTAATTTTTTGTATTTTTAGTGGAGATGGGGCTTCACCGTGTTAGCCAGGATGGTCTCCTTCTCCTGACCTTGTGATCCGCCCGCCTCGGCCTCCCAAAGTGCTGGGATTACAGCCGTGAGCCACCGTGCCCTGCCTATTTTTTACTTTTTTTTGAGACAATGTCTCACTCTGTCACCCAGGCTGGAGTGCAGTGGTGCAGTCATGACTCACTGCAGCCTCGACTTCCTGGGCTCAGGTGATCCTCCAGCCTCAGCCTCCCTAGTAGTTGGGACTATAGGTGCACACAAACACACCTGGACAATTTTTTTGTATTTTTTGTAAAGGTGAGGTTTCACCATGTTGCCCAGGCTGGTCTCCAACTCCTGGGCTCAAGCGATCTGCCCGCCTTGGCCTCCCAAAATGCTGGGATTACAGATGTGAGCCACTGCGCCTTGCCCCCAACTCAACTTTGGCCAAGATACTTACCTTATCTGGAACGAACTTGGTTTCTACAAAATAAGGACAATAAGAAGGTCAATTAACTGGGTTGTTGGGTGTGTGTGTGTGTGTGTGTGTGTGTGTGTGTGTGAGATAAAATATAATAAATATTTTATAGGGACAAGCCTGGCTTAGGCTGTGTGTGTGTTAATTTATGTAAGATATAATAAAAATAAAAGTATGAAATTAAAATATTATTTACAATATAGAAGTTTATTAAAGCACTTTAAATAGTACCTGGCACATAATAATCACATATAAGTTTTGCTATGTTAACCAGATACACCACATAAAAAGCAGACCAGAGTTGCATGCTTTGTAGAGGAAAACACAGTTGACTCTGATTACTTGGGATTGACAGCATCCTATCAGGTCTTGAAAGAAAAGGGGATTTGCTGTGACCTCTGCAGCAGCTTCCTGCTCTTCGCCTATCCTCATCACTGGAGCCCAGCAAAATCTCCAGGATGTACTGCCAGTTCTAAACTCCTGCCTCTGATTCTGTCGCCCCCTACTGTCCCATGTGTGTAAGGCAAATTGGATGCTCCACCTCTCCCTCAGTGCAGAGAAGTGCTAAAACCCTAATCCAAGGGTTTACAGCCTTACTCAAGAGACTTGGACAAGTGTGTGACACAGCTGTGAAATAAGAAATAATAGGAGCAGAGTTGGAGAAAATGTTGGACATAGAAACCCTTGGAAGACAGATGTGTTAGTTTGCTAAGGCTGCCAAAACCAAGTGCCACAAAGTGGCTTAAACAACAGAAATTGATTTTCTCTCAATTCTGGAGCCCAGAAGTCTTACATCGAGAGTTGATGGGCTTTGTTTCTTCTCTCCTTAACTTACAGACATCCATCTTCTGCTTGTGTCCTCTCTTGGTCTTCCCTCTGTGCACGTCTGTGTTCTGATTTTCTCTTCATATACGGACACCAGCCATATTGGGTTAGGGCCCACACCTGATGACTTCATTTTAACTTAACTCCCTCTTTAAATACCCTATCTCCAAATATAGTCACTTTCTGAGGTCCTGGGCTTGGGACTTTAACATATGAATTTTGGGAGGACACAATTCATCCTATAATAACAGATAAGAGGAGTAGCCTCCCTCAGCAACCAAACGTAAGCCCTGTACCATCACAGATACCCATGAAGAGGGGGACAAAGATGGAGATGGGTGGAAATAAACTAAGACCCCCGCTACCCATGCCCACCTCATTAAGGATTCAGCTGACTTTGGAGGGTGGATAGAGATTACACCAAGGCCTCAGGGGGGAAGTGAGGCCTAGGCAGCTTTCAGAGGATGGGCTTTGAAGTTTCTGCATCCTGAGGTCCAGGAAGTTAACCCTGTCACACTCCCTCTCCACAGTACCCCAACATTCTACAACAAGGAGTTCCCTGGTATGCCTCCAGCATACTATAAAAGAGCAGAACTGGCCGGGTGGGGTGGCTAAGGCCTGTAATTCCAGCACTTTGAGAGGCCGAAGTGGGTGGATCATTTGAGGTCAGGATTTCGAGACCGGCCTGGCCAACATAGTGAAACCCTGCCTCTACTAAAAACACAAAAATTAGCTGGGCGTGGTGCTGCATGCCTGTAATCCAAGCTACTAGGGAGGCTGAGGCAGGAGAATCGCTTGAGCCTGGGAGGTGGAGGTTGCAGTGAGCCAAGATCTCACCACTGAACTCTAGCCTGGGCAACAGAGCAAGACTCTGTCTCAAAAAAAAAAAAAAAGCAGAACCACCAGTCCTATGATCACCACTGACACATCTAATCAGCCTATATATAGACTGGCCTAGACATTCTAGAAGCATTCTTTGAAATAGATTGTTTCTTGGAGTAAGGAATTTATGTCTTTGGGATAATAGCTGTGGCATTTTCCCCTTTTCTCCCCTTGTGAGTAAGGAGAGTTTGTTTTTCCCACTTTTCAAGCCAAGCAAAGAGTCCATAAGAAAATCACTCTGAGATATTGGGGGTCCCTGCAGGAAAGTGAGATGATGTATTGTATCTCATTTGGATGCTTGATGTGCTGTGGAAAGACAGATGCTCAGTTGTGCTGGGTTGACTGCCAGCATACAGAACAGTGAGGGGATGCTGGAAAGAGCTTGCCATGTGCCCTGGATTTGGGGAGGTGTTCCTGATTGGCTATAGGTCCTGTCACCCAGGTAGTGAGCATTGTACCCAACAGGTAGTTTTTCAACTCATGCCATCATCCTAAGCAAATTAACACAGGAACAGAAAACCAAATAACACATGTTCTCATTTATAAGTGGGTGCTGAACATTTAGAACACAGGGACCTAAAGATGGGGACAATAAACAGTGGGCACTACTTACAGGGAGGGACAGAGAGAGGTATTTCTGATTATAAAGTCTGCAGCACACATCCAAACTATCCACTGAGGCCCCAGTATATGGGAAAAAGGAATATATCCAAAAGAAACCCTGTGTGAATGAGACAGAGAAGGAGAAACAATGCAGGAAAGTAGATCAGACCACCCACTGCTTGCCAATGCAGATTCCCAGGACGTGGTTTAGGTCTGAGCTGACAGGGCAGAGAAATCTTTTAAATTGTGCTGGACTGAAGTCTTTAAGCCCTGAAAGTGACCAGAAAGCTATAAAATCTGCCAGAGACTTCATTAAGGCACAGTAAATAGATGGAATATAGGGTCTTAAGTATCTGAGTTGATAAATAAATAATTTTCCATCTGTAAAATATAAAGTGCAAACCTTCAATAAGTTTTCTCCAAGAGCCATTTTTGCCATTATTGTCAGAAGTTATTGCTAATCACATATATGATTGCTACCCCCCTTAAATAGTGAACCTCTCCACCCAGAGAATGTGCCTAGTGGTTACTTTCCTTAAAAGTCATCCATACTATTTCTGTATACATAAAAGGATGCCTTATTTGTATGTGGTATTTGTATCTTGTTAGCATATCACTTAGCAAATTATCTTTTCATATATTTATTATTACACTATATTTCTTACTTGAAAACTGTTTAGCAATAAGTTTTCTAATGTTCTACATTTTATATTTATCCCTTTGTTAGAAGCTTTTTGTATTCACTTTTTAATTCATTGTTCATAGACTAATGGAAAACTTATTTCTTTGATAACTCTAGTGATATTCTGAAGTTCATTAGTAATCTATGAATGTCTATACAGTTTTATCATCACTAAAAACCATTTATTGTGTAAATCACATGAAATTTCTATAAATTGGAACTTGTTCAGAAAACAGTTTAGGTGAAAATGTAACTATTACATACACTAAATAAAATAGGTTGCAATTTCATAAAATTTTATGCAATTAATTAGATAAATATGTGTACTTTGTTATTTTATTGTTCAACCCCAAGATCATCATCTACCTTAGATTAAATCTATTGAACTCTGGAAACAGCTAAATTTAAGAGTGAGAAAACAGTTCTCAAAATTAAAAGCTGCTACAGGAGACATCAGCGAAAATGATGAAGGACCTTTAACAATCTGCCCTCTCTCCATCCCTCTCTTGCAGTAGTCCCCACTGTCTATTGTTCCCATCTTTATGTTCCTGTGTTCTCAATGTTCAGCACCCACTTATAAATGAGAAGAACATGTGTTATTTGGTTTCCTGTTCCTGCATTAATTCGCTTAGGATGATGACATGGGTTGAAAAACTACTTGTTGGCCCTCCCCCTCCCCCTCCCTCTGTTGCCAAAGCTGGACTGTACTGCCCTGATCTCAGCTCGCTGCAACCTCCCTGCCTCGGGCTCCTGTGATTCCCCTGCCTTGGCCTGCCCAGTGCCTGGGATTGCAGGCGCACGCCGCCACACCTGACTGGTTTTTGTATTTTTGGTGGAGACGGGGTTTCGCCGTGTTGACCAGGCTGGTCTCCAGCTCCTGGCCCCAAGTGATCTGCCCGCCTCGGCCTCGCAAGGTGCTGGGATTGCAGACAGAGTCTCGCTCACTCAATGCTCAATGTTGCTCAGGCTGGAGTGCAGTGGCGTGATCTCGGCTCACTACAACCTCCACCTCCCAGCCACCTGCCTTGGCCTCCCAAAGGGCTAAGATTACAGCCTCTGCCCCGCCGCCACCGCGTCTAGGAAGCGAGGAGCGTCTCTGCCCGGCCGCCCGTTCTGGGTGGTAAGGAGCGCCTCTGCCCGGCCGCCCCGTCTGGGAGGTGAGGAGCACCTCTGCCCGGCCGCCCCCATCTGGGAAGTGAGGAGTGCCGCTGCCCAGGCGCCCTGTCTGGGAAGTGAGGAGTGCCTCTGCCCGGCCGCCCCATCTGGGAGGTGAGGAGCACCTCTGCCTGGCTGCCACCCCTTCTGGGAGGAAGTGAGGAGCGCTTCTGTCCGGCCGCCCCGTCTGGGAGGTGAGGAGCATCTCTGCCCGGCCGCCCCATCTGGGAAGTGAGGAGCGCCTCTGCCCGGCCGCCCTGTCTGGGAAGTGAGGAGCGCCTCTGCCCGGCCACCTCGTCTGGGAAGTGAGGAGCGCCTCTGCCCAGCCGCCCTGTCTGGGAGGTGAGGGGCGCCTCTGCCTGGCTGCCACCCCGTCTGGGAGGAAGTGAGGAGCGCCTCTGCCCAGCCGCCCCGTCTGGGAGGTGAGGAGCGCCTCTGCCGAGCCGCCCCGTCTGGGAGGTGAGGAGCGCCTCTGCCCGGCCGCCCCGTCTGGGAGGTGAGGAGCGCCTCTGCCCGGCCGCCCCGTCTGGGAGGTGAGGAGCGCCTCTGCCCAGCCGCCCCGTCTGGGAGGTGAGGAGCGCCTCTGCCCGGCCGCCCCGTCTGGGAGGTGATGAGAGCCTCTGCCTGGCCGCCCATCATCTGGGATGTGAGGAGCGCCTCTGCCCGGCCGCCCTGTCTGGGAGGTGTACCCAACAGCTCCGAAGAGACAGCGACCATCGAGAACGGGCCATGAGGATGATGGCAGTTTTGTTGAAAAGAAAAGGGGGAAATGTGGGGAAAAGAAAGAGAGATCAGATTGTTAGTGTGTCTGTGTAGAAAGAAGTAGGCATAGGAGACTCCATTTTGTTCTGTACTAGAAGAAATTCTTCTGCCTTGGGATGCTGTTGATCTATGGCCTTTCCCCCAGCCCTGTGCTCTCTGAAACATGTGCTGTGTCAACTCAGGGTTAAATGGATTAAGGGTGGTGCAAGATGTGCTTTGTTAAACAGATGCTTGAAGGCAGCATGCTCTTTAAGAGTCATCACCACTCCCTAATCTCAAGTACCCAAGGACACAAACACTGCAGAAGGCTGCAGGGACCTCTGCCTAGGAAAACCAGAGACCTTTGTTCATGTGTTTATCTGCTGACCTTCTCTCCACTATTATCCTATGACCCTGCCATATCCCCCTCTCTAAGAAACACCCAAGAATGATCAATAAATACTTAATTAAAAAAAAAAAAACTACTTGTTGGGTACAATGCTCACTACCTGGATGACAGGATCCATACCCAAACTTCAGCATCATACAGTATACCCATGTAACAAACCAGCACATGGACCCCCTGCATCTAAAATTAAAATTAAATTTTAAATTATTTTTTAGTGGAGAAGAAAACAAATCTGCCCTCCATAAAAGTAGTGAAAAAACAGACAAAAATGGTCAGATTCAACTTTTTCAAAATTCTGGAAGAATTTATTCAAGAAACATTGTTGAATCTTGGTATGAACAGTTAATTTGGTAGCACTGGAGCCATCTCTCTCTCTCCAGCTTCCTGGTAGCCTTGAAAAATAACAGCTAACATTTGCAGTGAAGACAATTAATTACCTGGCAGCCAGTAGAGGGAGCAGAACAGGAATGGAGCTGATAAATAACTTCAGAAAAGTCTCAGGTTACAAAATCAATGTGCAAAATTCACAAGCATTCCTATACACCAGTAACAGACAAACAAAGCTCCAAATCATAAGTGAACTCTCATTCACAATTACTACTAAAAGAATAAAATGCCTAGGAATATAACTTACAAGGGATGTAAAGGACTTCTTCAAGGAGAACTACAAACCACTGCTCAAGGAAATAAGAGGGGACACAAACAAATGGAAAAACATTCCATGCTCATGGATAGGAAGAATCAATATCGTGAAAATGGCCATACTGCCAAAAGTAATTTATAGATTCAATGCTATCCCCATGAAGCTACCACTGACTTTCTTCACAGAATTGGAAAAAACTACTTTAAACGTCATATGGAACCAAAAAAGAACCCACATAGCCAAGACAATCCTAAGCAAAAAGAACAAAGCTGGAGGCATCACACTAACTGACTTCAAACTACACCACAAGGCTACAGTAACCAAAACAGCATGATACTGGTACCAAACAGATACATAGACCAATGGAACAGAACAGAGGCCTCAGAAATAACAACACACATCTACAAGCATCTGATCTTTGACAAACCCTTCATAAATAAAGGAGAAATAAAAATAAACTCCTTCCCAGACAAGCAAATGCTAAGGATATTCATCACAACTAGACTAGCCTTACAGAAAATGCTCAAGGGAGGCCTAAAACCCAGAAGCAAAAGGACAACAGTTACCATGATGAAAACATATAAAAGTATAAAACTCATTGGTAAAGCAACATACAAATGAGGAAAAGACTCAAATGGTACCACCACAGAAAAGCAGCAAACCCCAAGAACAAATAAGAAGATAAAGAGAAATGAACAAAGAATATATGAAAACAACCAGAAAATGATTAACAATATGACAGGAAGAAAACTTTATGTATCAAAAATAACCTTGAAAGAAAATAAATTAAATTCTCCACTTAACATATATAGACTGGGTAGAAACAAACAAACAAACAAACATGATCTAACTATGCTTTACATGCTGCCAGAAGAAATGCACCTTACCTGTTAAGACATATATATACCGAAAGTAAATGAAAGAAAAAAGGTATGTCACACAAATGGAAACCAAAAGTGAGCAGAAGTAGCTAGATTTATCAGATAAAAGGGACTTTAAGTCAAAAAGAGTAAAAAATAAAAAACAAGGGCATTATATAATGATTAAAGGCATTAATCCAGCAAGAGGATATAAGAATTTTTTTTTTTTGAGACAGAGTTTTGCTCTTGTTGCCCAGGCTGGAGTGCAATGGCACAATCTCGGCTCACCACAACCTCCGCCTCCTGGGTTCAAGCTATTCTCTGGCCTCAGCCTCCCAAGTAGCTGAGATTACAGGCATGCACCACCAAGCCCAGGTAATTTCGTATTTTTAATAGAGACGGGGTTTTCATGTTGGTCAGGCTAGTCTCAAACACCTGACCTCAGGTGATCCACCCACCTTGGCCTCCCAAAGTGCTGGGATTACAGCTATGAGCCACCGCGCCCGGTCCAAGAGGATATAAGAATTTTAAATATGCACCCAACCCTGGAGTACTCAATTTCATTAGCAAATGTTTGATCTAAAGAAAAAAAAATGGATTCCAATACAACAATAGTGGGGAATTTCAGCACTCCACTCTCATTATTAAACAGATCATCTACACAGAAAATCAACAAAGAAACGTTGGACTTAAACTGGACACTAGACCAAATGAACCTAAGACACATTTACAGAACATTTATCCAAGAACTACAGAATACATATTCTCATCAGCACGTGGAACATTCCTCAGGATTGACTGTATGTTAGGCCACCAAAACAAGTCTCAACAAGTGTTAAAAAACAAAAATCATGCCCAATATCTTCTCAGACTACAATGGAATTAAACAAGAAATCTAATAGGAACTTTAGACACTACACGAATACATGAAAATTAAACAACATGCTTCTGAATGACCATTGGATAAATGAAGAAATTTAAATGGAAATTTAAAACATTCTTGAAACAAATGAAAATTAAAACACAGCATATCTTGGGACACAGGAAAAGCAGTGATACAAGGAAAGTTTATAGCAATAAACACCCACATCACAAAAACAGCAAGATTTCAAATAAACAATCTAATTATGCACCTTAAAGAACTAGTAAAGCAAGAAAAACCAAACCCAAAATTAGTAGAAGAAAAGAAATAATAAAGATCAGAGTGGAATTAAACAATAATAGAGACTAAAAAAAATACAAGGCATCCATGAAATAAAAAGTTGTTCTTTAAAAGGTAAACAAAACAATAAACTACTATCTATACTAACCAAAAAAGAGAGCGACAAGACCCGAATAAATCAGAAACTAAAAAAGAGACCTTACAACTGATACCACAGAAATAGAAAAGATTATGAGAAACTGTTATGAACAACTATAATCTAATAAACTGGAAAATCTAGAGGAAATGGATAAATTCCTGGACACATACCACCTAACAAGATGGAATCAGAAAGAAATGGAAAACCTGAAGAGACTAATAATGAGTAGTGAGATTAAATCAATAATAATAATTTTTAAAAAGTGTTCTAGGAAGCTAGGCAGGAGGGATCAAATGGGACTGGTTGGGGAATGAAGGGAAAGGCAGGGAGGGGTGGAACTCAGAAAGTCTTCTGGGAGGGGAGGTGCTGAGCTGATCCTTATTGCACGAGTGGGGCACCCAAGTTAAGGAGCCAGTGAAAGGTGGTGGGCATCAGGGGTGTCACGTGGAGGCCAGCTGAGACACATCTAAAACCTGCATCTATGCCTGCTTCCCAGACCTAAAGGTGGGACCTGGAGAAAAGCAGAGAAGCAGGAGCTAAACCAGAGCTGGAGAGGTGTGCAGCTGGAGGTTCTTTCCCAGTTCAGCTGGAGGAAGGGAGATCAGGCTTTTTAGGTTAGCAAAATTCATGAGCTAAATGGAAATGTATAAAGAACAAGCAACTTCTTTGGTTTGAATGGATATAATGTTGTTTCTTGAGCAACTGACCCACCTGAGGTGGAGATAAAATTTCTGATTAGATGTCTATATTTCTGTCTCTTCTGGTTTAAGAAAATCTCATTTTAAGAAATAACTCAATCAACATAACTTTTACCTCCTGCTTAGCATTTTTTATCCCCTTCCCCCTTGTCCTGTACTGATGGCATCTGGGTTCAGGACAGGAACCCCAGGCCCTGGGGGGTCACACGCAAAGGAAAGCCTGGGATTCCTCTGCTGGATTTTGGATTTTTGCTGCCCCCTACTGTAGGGGGACTGAACTGATCGAGTTCTTGGTCTAGGGTCGACCGATGAAATTTGTGGCCAGTTAACTTGTATTCTGTTCCCATGGCCTGGGCCAGCCCACTGATCCTCCTGGCTCACTCCAGCTCACTTCAGCTCTGACTGGAGCTGGAGATACGAAGGAAATAATGTATACAGTGGTCCATTTCCAAGATAAAGTGCCTTAAATTGTCTTAGTTCAGCAAACTACAGAAAACACAGGATATACTAGGCCTCTGCTTGGATAGCCAACATCTGCTTGTAGCCCCTGCCCCCCGTTTAGTTGCCCTCACCCAAACCAAAAAAGTTAGTCTAAGATGAAAGTTGACTAGCCTGCAAAATAGCTCACTTTGTCTGTTCTTATCAGCCTGCCCAACTACTTAGGTCATAAGTCAAATACTTAAAGAGCCCCTGAGCTGACTAGGATTACAATGCATTGTGGGCTGCAACAAAATGCCACAAGACAACCTTAAAGAAAACACCTAAAGCCCCAACCCAACAACTGATAGGTGATGTCTGGGAAGATTGTGACCCCACAGTACTTAGCCTATGAAGAGCCCGGGAGAGGGACCTGTGCACTAGGGGATAAATTGCTTGTTGTAACTGTGCTGGGTGTGCCTGCCCATCAGACAACCTGTCTTGCAAGACCATCATTAAAAGTTTCACTTTCACTGTTCTCTGGGTCTCTGAGTCCATTCTTTGGGATTGGATGGGTGAGTTTCTTTCTCACAACCTGGTAACCCATATGGGTAACTCTGTGCCTGCATGGAGTGGGACTCCAGCTGAGAGGGGAGATACATCCCACCTGATTTAGGTGGCCTGCTCTGTCTGGGTGTCCTGGCTCCCCACAAAAGCAAAAGACAAACCTGAGACTGTTATTCAGGAGACAATGGAAGTGACACAGGGAGAAAAGCAGGCACCATGGCAACTAGGCAAACTTGTGCATGAGCCAAGGTAGGAAAATTGGACTATAAGTATTGGTGGTTAGGCATTTTCAGAGGTTGAGTGTGTGTGACTAAGATGTACCTTAGATAAAAAGCGAGTGCAGAGTCCCAATTCTCCCACGAGGAAACAGCTGGAGACAAACGAAGCAATTCTTGAGGTGTCGAAGAAACTTCCAGTGTGGGGGCTGAGTACACAGGAAAAAGCTCAGACACAGAGACTAACCAAAAATGGGAAATAAGAATTTTAGGCTTATGAAACAAAGGAAAAAGGAAACTAAAGAGACCCCCTCTAAAATTCCCCCAGATAATCCACTGGGGGAAATGCTGCAGGTTTGGAGGGATAACCCTCGAACCAGGGACAAGGAAAAGCAAAAGATAATAAAGTATTGCTGTTTTATCTGGCCCAAAGAGCCCATTAATCAGCCTCAGTTTTTTGACCTAAGTTTGGCTCAGATGAGGATTGGGTGTGCCAAACTTAATTCTCTATGTAAATAATAAAACTCCATCCTCACAAGAGGAGGTGGGTTATGCTCTTTGTTGGATTAGTGAATTAACCCCTATGATCCCCCTTAAAGAAAAAAAAAAGAGCATAATAAAGAGGCTTCGCCCAGTGAAATCCCTGGCATCCCCTAACATGCTTGCCCCCTGCCCCATATATCTCACAAAGTAGAGGACAGGGAGATCAGGAAGCAACAGGAAGGCAAGAGGAAGAGGAATCTGGGGGTCATAAAGGAGCTAAACCCAATGTTCTCTTAAATCCTTACCCAAATTTAAGGAAAAAAATTAGAACAATGTTTTAAAAAATTTGAGAATTTACCTATTCCTTCTAAACAGCAGGTGTCTAACATGTACCATCTTAGAGACTTCCCTATGGGACAGGAAGAAGTTGGATTTGTGAGTGTGCCTCTAACAAGTACTGAGGTTAGGAATTTTAAAAAGGAAATAAGGCCACTCTTAAAAAATCCCCTCGATTTAGCAGAGCAGGTAGATCAATTTTTAGGACCAATTTTTATACTTGGGCTGAAATGATGTCAATTGTAAATATTCTGTTTGCTGGGAAAGGGAGGAAGAGAAAAAATAAGAAGGTAAATTGGAAAGAGAAAGGGGAGGAAACAGCAAAGGTAGAGGACCAGAGAGAGACAGAAAGAGGAAGAAACTGAGTGTAAGGGAGAAAGGAAACGGGATGACGGAGAAAGCAATAGAAAAAGAAAATAAGTGAGAGAGAGACAGGAAAAGACAGATCAAAGACACAGACAGTGAGACTGGGGAGAAAGATAATGTAAAAGGAAGAACAAGTATAAAAGAAAGAAAGAGAAAGAGAGAGAGGCCATAAAGGACAGGAGACAAAGAGATAAAAGTGCAAGTAAGCAGTAGCAGCCACAGCCCTGCTGGTAGAGGAAATTTGGAAGCCGACCTTCAGCGGGGCCCTGGTAGTAAGCACCCCACATCAGGTCTGGAATGTATTAAATCAAAAAGCTGGAAGATGGTTAACTAATTCCCGGATTTTAAAATATAAATTCATATTACTACTACTACTAATAATAATAATAATAATAATTTGGTCTTAACAATAGATAAACCCAATAGATTTAACAATAGATACTTGCTTGAATCCAGCCAGTTCTTACAGAAAGGAGATGAGAATGAGGAGGCATGAAACCATAACTGTTTAAATATCACAGACTATCAAACTAAAGTTAAACCAGACCTTAGAGAAACTCCAGGACATGATGGGACGAGGCTGTTTGTGAATGGGTCATCCCAAGTAATAAATAGTAAAAGACAAAATGGCTATGCTGTCGTTGATAGAAACAAACAATCCAAACAATCCTTATGTGAAAAAGGTAAACCAATAACTGGTCAACCCAAACCTGTGAATTATATGCTCTTAACCAGGCCCTAAAGCTCCTAGAAGGTCAAAAAGGCACTATATATACTAATTCCAAATATGCCTATGGAGTAGTACACATCTTTGGAAAGATCTGGACAAAGTGGGGCCTAATAAATAGCATTGGGAAAAAATTAGTACCTGGGGAACTGGTCAAACAAGTTTTTAAAAGCCTGTTGCTTCCAGTAGCCATAGTTCAGGTAAATGACCATCAGAAAGGAAACACTATAGAAGCTGTAAAGAATGGGCTTGCAGATAAAGCTGCTAAGCAAGCCTCCCTGAAGAAAGAAGTCAGACTGTGTAGCCTAATACCAGATATCCCTAACGTGGTATTAAGACCCCAATTTTCTAAAGACAAGGAGAAAGAGCTGGGTAAGATAAGGGCCACTCAAACTGAGGATGGAAGGTCGGTGCTCCCTGACAGTAGAGTAATAACAAGCAAACCCATAATGAGAGAACTGATGTCCATATTGCATAAGGGAAGTCATTGGGGAAAGTCTTGTGTAATGCAACACGCAAGAATTATGGGTGTATAGAGATTTATACACTTGCTAAACAAGTGTGTGAGGGTTGTGTGACCTGCCAGAGAATAAACAAAAAGGTAGTGAAAAAAAAAAAAAACAGACTACTGGAGGAAGACCTCCTAGGTTAAGGCCATTTCAAAGCATTCAAGTAAATTTTACAGAAATGCCCAAAATAGAGAGACTAAAGTATCTGCTGGTAATAGTAGACCACCTCTCCAGCTGGGTGAAGGCCTTCCCCCTCCCAACTGCCACAGCCAGGAATGTGGTCAAAATAATCTTAAAACAAATTATACCCAGATTTGGCCTGGTAAAAAAATATTAATTCTGATAATGGAAGCCACTTTAGCTCAAGGGTGCTAAGGAGAATATGGAAGGTTTGCACATTAGATGGGATTACCACACCCCTTGGCATCCCCCTTCCTCTGGAAAGGTAGAGAAAATAAATCAAACTCTCAAAAAGCACATTCCCAAACTAATCTTAAAAACTAAAATGCTTTGGACCAAATGTCTCCCAATAATACTCCTTGGGATTAGGACAACCCCAAGAAAAGACTTAGGATTGTCCCCCTCTGAGTTATTGTATGGACTCTCGTATTTAAACAAGGCTACAAAGCTTCCTACTAAGGAAACCAAAGACCATTTTTTAAAAAATCATATACTGGCCATATCCTCTACCCTGTCATCTCTTAGGTTAAAAAGACTTCTGACTCAAACTCCACCCCTGAGTTCACGGTCCACCACTTCCAGCCTGGCTACTTGGTGCTGATTAAAACTTGGAAGGAAGACAAGCTCCACCCAAGCTGGGAAGGTCCCTGTCAAGTGCTCCTGACCACCGAAATAGCCATGGAAACAGCTGAACGAGGGTGGACTCATTACACTTGGGTCAAGGGACTGGGAAAAAAAAAAAAATGTAAGGAAGGGAAAAAGGGAAAAATGGAAAAGGGCAAATGGGAAGTGTATAAATCGCCTAAGGAACCCTTAAAGCTAACTCTAAGGAAAACCTAGAAGAGAGCTATCAGTGGGCCCTGTCATTGGGGATGGATATGGTTAGGATTAATCCTAACACAAGGGGTAAAAGGAAACCTGAGTATTGAATGGAGCCCAGTACTAGGGGTGGAAAGTAGGGAATATCCAATCAAACTAATAGTCAACATAACTCAGACTTTCACCCTGCAAACTGTAAAATTTAATGCCTGCCAAGTTTTACCTTGAAGGAATTTAGGACACCAAAGACAGTTGTCACAGGCAAACAAATATCTATGACCTAAAACAAACCGTTATCGGACCCTCTCAGAAAAGCCCTACACTAGCTGATATCAGTCTGGTAGACCAGTCAATATCAAGGCTGAGTAAGTCATTCTTCCAAAAACAAAGCCTTAAAGGATAAAATACATTTATATAAGGGCCCCGCACAACCTAACTGAAAATTTAACATCCAATCATATATGAATCACAATAAACAACCCAGCTACTCTAAACCAGGAACCTTGGAAGTATGGATTAGGAGTAAATATCTCAGGAAGGGACCTCGTGGGATGGTTAGCTCTCAGGCTAATCACCAACTCATCCTCGAGCTCACTCAAGGTTACTATAACTTCTGGTCCCACCACTTCCTTTAACCCACCAGGCAATAACTCTAATAGAGTAAAAAAATAATAATAGTTGAAATAATTGACCTAAGGCAGACTTTAAAAATTAAGACCGGATATAGGGATGTAAATGCCTGGGTTGTATCCCCATAGGGATACAAGGCCACTAGCCCTCCAGGGTCCTCAGAAACCCCAAATATTAGATGCAGATCCAAGATTTTTAGTCCTTCCCCAGGCTCTTTTTCCCTACTTCAAGAGGCCAAATGCCCTGGAGAGGAAATCACGTGAGGAATGTGTTTAAGAAAAGAGTAAGCACTGTCAACTTTGCACAGGATGGAGGAGGGTAGGAGGGATCCATAAAAGAAGCCTACAGGCATCCAGGAGGGACAGATGATAAAGAGGAAAAGGAAAATCCTGTGAGTGCTCCTGGGAGTCTGGGACAATTCTGAAGTTTTCCTACATTTGGTTCATCAACCGAAGAAAGCAGGACTGGCTTCACGCTGGCCATACCCAAGACACAGAAACAGAAGGCTGACTGCCATTGCCTGCCCAAACTTGGTCCATTGGACTGGCCCAAAGCAGGTCCGTTGTGCAACGAGAGAAGCAAAATACAGAGTAAGCTCAGCTGTTACCAGTGAAATGGGACCTAGAGAAACAACAAGGCAGAGCTTCACTCTGACTCCCTCCTTGGGGGCCCCCTTTGGAGCAGAATAAGACCTGTAAAAGAAAGACCAGGACTTGGATTCTGCTCTCTGGATGAAAGAATATTGGGCTCACGGGCTGTGTTTGGGAGAAGGGAGTGGTGCAGGCTAGACAGAGCAAGCAGAGTGGAGGTGGGGCCAGGAAATCTCCAGATGAGCCTTGGTTTTGCTTCTCATAGGAGGTGAGCGTCCCTGTCACCCCCAGTGAGACAGTCAGGAGTACAGCATCCCACCCCCTCACTTAGCTATTGTGGGGATTCACAAAGTGAAGTGGGGTATGGAAAACATCTATTGTCAGCATAAAGGCAGGATTATTTCCAAAGACCCTGCCCTTCAGTATACATCCAGCAAGCTAGTCCAGGAAGCAGTTTCCAAAAGATTTAAGCCTTGATCCCCTTGTTCACTTCGTCATGGAGAGAGAGACTGGGAAAAGGGGAGAGACTGAGGCTATGCCCTTAAACCTCTGTACAGGTTTTTCTGCTCCCAAAGAGCCATTGAAACCTTGCTGCCTCTATCTCAGCCACAGAAGAACTTAAAAAGCTGAGGGCTGGAGACTGGTTCCTCCTTTCATAGCCTCTCAGAACACCAGCCCTGTCACAGAACCATGAAGCTCCGTTCTCAAGGGGATCCAGAAAAGGATCATCCACACCTCTGTCCTCACAAACACAAACAGAGAAAGCCAAAATCACCACCAGGGGGCAGAGAGGAGCCCTGCGGGGAAGGCCTTGCAGCTACAGCCTCCTTCCTGTTCATTGAAGCGCTGTGGTTGGCTGGCCTCGCCTCGCCTCCGCTTCCCTCCCGTCCGCTCCCCTCTCTCTCCTTTCCTTTCCTTTTCCTTTTCCTTTTCCTTTCTTTTTTCTTTCACTTTCCTTCTTTCTCTACTTCTGAACAAACATTTATTAAGGCCCTTACTGTGAGTCAGGCACCCCGCTGGAGCTAGGGATACAGCTGGGAGACAGGTGTGCGATCCTGCTTCTACAGCCTTGGTATATAGTCAACAACTCTGAATGAATGAATGTATTCTCTGTAGACCTTGAAAGAAAATAACCACAGGCCAAACCTTGAGAAGAAAGACCTTGAGGACAGCAACAGACCCAGACATAGGGAGTTACCACGGATCAGTCCCAGACACCCACCAAGAAGCCTTGCAGGGATGGAAGACCACAGCTCGTTGGCAGCAGCAAGGTTGCAGGTAGAGGAAGCCCAGTCCCATGGGCTCATCTTTTCTTCCAGACTTTTCCAAGTGAGAGTTTTCTGGTAACCATACAGGCCAGAGTCACAGAAATGCCCTTTCCTGAATTGGAGACGCTGAGCCAGCCTTTCATCCCCAGTAGAGAGGGGTAGGTGCCAGTGTAGGTAGATGATACTGTAGCTTACCTGTTCTACTCAGAGTGGCACTGGGATGAGCGGGCACCAGGACTCCAGTTAAGGATAGCCGGAGTAGTGCTTCTGAGTCAGACCAGGAGTGTACCCCAGCTTTCCCAGCTGTGTTTCAGAGAAGGTGGGGGGCAACCCTGAAATTAAATCCTTCTCTAACAGAAAGCCTGTCTTGGAGGACAGGCGGGAGGAAGCAGCCACAGACCCAGTGCCTCTGCTCCTACTACAGCCACGTCCTCTTCTACAGCTCATCACCAGGCTAGGCCCGAGGGACCTCCATATTCTCAATGGAAACTCCCACCCAAGGTTCAGGGTGTTGTTAGAGTACCCCTTCTCATGTGAGGGCATCCCTTGACCTGTTCTGGCACCCTTCCTTCTGTTGGGGAACCCCTCATCCTGTTAGGACACCCCTCCTCCTGTTAAGGCACCCCTCATCCTGTTAACACACCCTGCCTCCTGTTAGGACACCCTACTCCTGTGACAGTACTCACTCCTCCTGTTAGGGCACCCCTCCTCCTGTTAGGGCAGCCTTCATCTTGTTAGGGCATTCCTCCTCCTGGTAAGGCATTCCTCTTCATGTTAGGACACCCCTCCTTCTGTTAGGGCACCCTTTCTCCTCTTAGGGCACCACGCTCCCCCTTTATGACAACTCTCCTCCTGTTAAAGAGCACCTCTCCTCCTGTTATGACACCTCTCCTCCTTTTTAGAGAATCCTCTTCCTGTGGAGGCACCCCTCCTTCTATTAGGGCACCGCTTCTACTCTTAGGGCACCACCTTCACCCTGTAGGGCACCCTGTCTTCTGTTAGGGCACCCCTCCTCCTGCTAGTGCACCCCTCCTCCAGTTAGATCACCCCCTCCTCCTGTTAGAGCACACTCCTCCTGTTAGAAAATCCCTCCTCCTGTTAGGACACCTCTCCCCCTGTTAGGGCACTCCTTCCAGTGTTAGGACACCCTTCCTTCTGTTAATGCACCCATTCTTCTGTTAGGGCACCCCTTTTTCCTGTTAGAACACCCCTCCTCCTGTTAGGGCACCCTTCCTCCTGTTAGGACACCCCTCCTCCTGTTAAGGCACCCCTCCTCCTGTTAGGACATACTTTCTCCTGTTAGGACAACCCTCCTCCTGTTAGAACACACTTTCTCCCATTGAAGCACTCCCTCATCCTATTAGGGCACGACTTCTCCTGTTAAAGAACCCCCTCCTCCTTTTAGGACACATGTCTTACTGTTAGGACACATCTCCTCCTGTTAGAACACCCTTCTTTTGTTAAAGCACCCCTCCTCCTGTTAAAGCACTGATATGATTTGGCTGTGTCCCCACCCAAATCTTATCTTGAATTGTCATTCCCATAATCCCCCATGTCATTGGAGGGACCCGGTGGGAGATGATTTAATCATAGGGGTGGTTACCCTCATGCTGTTCTCATGATAGTGAGTGAATTCTCATGAGACCTGATGGTTTTGTAAGGGGCTTTTCCTCCTTTTGCTTGATACTTCTCCTTCCTGTCATCATGTGAAGAAGGACATGTTTACTTCCCCTTCCACCATGATTGTAAGTTTCTTGAGGCCTCCCCAGCCATGCAGAACTGTGAGTCAATTAAATCTCTTTCCATTATAAATTACCCATTCTTGGACAGTCCTTTATAGAAGCTTGAGAATGGACTATTACAGTAAATTGGTACTGCAGAGAGTGAGGTGCTGCTATAAAGATACCCAAAAATGTGGAAGTGATAGCAACAGGGGGCTTGCCTGGGCATGCCCACAGTGGACTGGGGGCACACATGTGCACTGCAGGAAAGAGGTGGAGCCACCAGGAATTTGCACCTCATGCAGGGGAGGAGCGAAGCCTCATCAGCTCTTGTGTGGAAGCCCTGGCACTCAACTGTGAGGTGAAAACCTGCTTGCAGGACCCCTCTTTTTGCTGAGAGTTGTCCTTTTGCTTAATAAATTCTATTACTCACTCTCTGATGTCCACATGCCTAATTCTTCCTGGTCTTGAGACAAAAAACCTGGATCTAGCTAAGCTCAGGAGGAGAAAAATCCTACATCACAATTGACTTTGGAACTGGGTAATAGGCAGAGGTTGGAACAGTTTGGAGGGCTCAGAAGATGAGAAAATGTGGGAAAGTTTGGGCCTTCCTAGAGACTTGGAGGGCTCAGAAGACAAGAAGATATGGAAATGTTTGGAACTTCCTAGAGACTTGTTGAATGGCTTTGACCAAAATGCTGATAGTGATATGGACAATGAAGTCCAGGCTGAGGTGGTCTCAAGTGGAGATGGGGAATTTTTTAGGAACTGGAGTGAAGGTCACTCTTCCTATGCAAAGAGACTGATGGCATTTTGCTCCTGCCCTAGAAATCTGTGGAACTTGGAACTTGAGAGAGATGATTTAGGGTATTTTGCAGAAGAAATTTCTAAGTGACAAAGCATTCAAGAGGAAGCAGAGTATAAAAGTCTGGAAAATGTGCAGGCTGATGATGCAATAGAAGATAAAATCCCATTTTCTAAGGAGAAATTCAAGCTGGCTGCAGAAATTTTTTTAAGTAATAAGGAGCTGAATGTTAATCGCCAAAACAATGGGGAAAATGCCTCCAGGCCCTGTCAGAGACCTTCACAGCAGACCCTCCCATCACAGGCCCAGAGGCCTAGGAGGAAAAAATGGTTTCATGGGCCAGGCCCAGGGCTCCTGTGCTGTGTGCAGCCTAGGGACTTGGTGCCCTGTGTCCCAGCTGATACAGGTGTGGCTAAAAGGGGCCAAGATACAGCTCCGACTGTGGCTTCAGAGGGTGCAATTCCCAAGCCTTGACAGCTTGGCAGAAGTCAAGAATTGAGGTTTGGGAACCCCATCTAGATTTCAGAGGATGTATGGAAACACCTGGAAGTCCAGGCAGAAGTTTGCTGCAGGGCTGGAGCCCTCATGGAGAACCTCTGCTAGGGCAGTATGGAAGGGAAATGTGGGGTCAGAGTTCCCACTTGGGCACTGCCCTGTGGAGCTGTGAGAAGAGGGCCACCCCACAATGGTAGATCCACCTACAGCTTGCACCTGTGCACCTGGAAAAGCCACAGGCACTCAACACCAGCCTGTGAAAGTAGCCTGAAGGGGGGCTGTACCCTGAAAAACCACAGGGACAGAGCTGCCCAAGGCTGTGGGAGGCCACCTCTTGCATCAGTGTGATCCAGATGTGAGACATGGAGTCAAAGGAGATCATTTTGGAACTTTAAGTTTTAATGACTGCTCTATTGGATTTTGGATTTGCATGGAGCCTGTAGCCCCTTTCTTTTGGCCAATTTCTCCCATTTGGAATGGGTGTATTTACCCAGTGCCTGTATCCCCATTATATGTAGGAAGTAACTAACTTGCTTGTGATTTTACAGGCTCATAGGCAGAAGGGACTTGCCTTGTCTCACCTGAGACTTTGGACTGGGACTTTTGAGTTAATACTGGAATGAGTTAAGACTTTGGGGGACTGTTGGAAGGGCATGATTGTGTTTTGAATTGTGAGGACATGAGATTTTGTTGGGGCCAGGAATGAAATGATATAGTTTGAATGGACTAATACAGGCACCCTCTCCTCCTGTTAGAGCACCTTTCCCTGTATAGGGCATCCCTCCTACTGTTAGGACACCCCTCCTCCTGTTAGGGCACCCATTCTCCTGTTGGGGCACCCCGTTTTCCTGATAGAATACTCCTCTTCCTGTTACAACACCCCCCCTCTTAGGACAACCCCTCCTTCTGTTAAGGCACCCCTCCCCCTGTTAGAGCAACTTTCCTCCTGTTGGAGCACCTTTCCTCCTATTGGAGCACCTCCTGTTGCACCTCCTGTTGCTCCTCCTATTGGAGCACCTCCTGTTGGAGCACCTTTCCTCCTATTAGAGCACCTCTCCTCCTATTAGAGCACCTCTCCTCCTGTTAGAGCGCCTCTCCTCCTGTTAGAGCACCTCTCCTCCTGTTAGAACAACTTTCCTTCTGTTGGAGCACCCTTCCTTCTATTAGGACACTCCTCCTTCTGTTAGGGAACCCCTCTTCCTCTTAGGGCACCTCTCCTGATTTTAGGGCCCCCATTTTCTTGTTAGAACACACCTCCTCCTGTTACAGCACCCCTCTTCTTGTTACAGCACCTCTCTTCCTGTTTAGAGCACCCCTCCTCCTGTTAGGGCATCACTTTCTCCTTTTGGGGCACCTCTCCTCCTGTTAGGAACTCTACCTCCTGTTAGAGCACTCATTCTTCCTCTTAGGACACCCCACCTCCTCTTAAGATCCCCTCCTCCTTTTAGAGCCCCTCCTTCTCTGATTAGAGCACCCCTCCTCTTGTTAAGATACCCTTCCTCCTTTTACAGCATCCATTCTCCTGTTAGGACATCCCCTTCTCCTGTTAGGGAACTACACCTCCTGTTAGAGCACCCCCTCTTCCTGTTAGAGCATCTCCTCCTCCTTTTAGTCTCCTCCCCCTGTTCAGGCCCCCTCCTCCTTTTAGAGCACCTCCTTCTATTAGGCATTCCATCCTATTAGGAGCACCCTAATTAGGGCACTTCTATTAGGGCACCCCTCCTCCTGTTAGGGCACTCTCCAACCCCATTGGAACACCCTTCCTCCTGTTAAGGCACCCCTTTTCCTGTTAGGGCATGCCTCCTCCTGTTAGAACTTCCTACATCTTGTACACAGCACCCCTCTTTCATGTGATCTACCAACTTCAGCTGAAACACCTCCAGGCCAGAGAAACCAAAACCCATCAAGACAGTAGCCACTTGCTTTTCTGAACAGATTAGATAGTTAGATTATATGGCTTGGCTGTGTCCCCACCCAAATCTCATCTTGAATTCCCACATGTTGTCAGAGGGACCCAGTGGGAAGTAATTGAATCATGAGGGCAGGTCTTTCCCATGCTGTTCTTGTGATAGTGAGTAAGTTTCGCAAGATCTGATGGTTATTATAATGGCGAGTTTTCCTGCATAAGCTCTCTTCTCTTGTCTGCTGCCATGTGAGACATGCCTTTCACCTTCCACCATGAATGTGAGGCCTCCCCAGCCACGTGGAACTGTAAGTCCAATAAAATTCTTTCTTTTGTAAATTGTCCAGTTTGGGGTATGTTTTTATCAGCAGCGTGAAAACAGACATTAGAAATTATTTTTTATTTTAAGCATGACTCTTTGTAGCCTCTGTCCACTCACTGGTCCTAGTTATACCCTTCCACACTGAAAATTTCTTAGCTCTCCTTCAGACTTCTTATCTCCCAAATAAGCATTCAAGATTCCTCCCAGGCATTGTTGTCCTTAGAGGAAGGGCTTTGGATTGCATCATCACTCTAGGCTCTCTACTCTGACTTTTCTGGGTCTTTGTCATGGGACTGAAATGGACCTGGCAAGGGGCAGCCTAACAGACCCACTCCATGGCACAGTGGTTGGGCCCATTCACAGCACTGTCTACATGTGGCATCCCTGGCACAACCAGTTGTGCAGTAGAAAATCTGTGGGGCCCTAAGCAGCAACCTCGCTGTCCTTGGGGCCTACAACAGTGTAGATGTTTCCAGGGATGAGTCAGTGTTGATGAGGCAAGTTATTCAGGGAGGTTGTGGCAACACAACCAGAAAGAGAGTTGTGGTCAGGGAAGAAAGCAGAAGGTAAAGACAAGAGAAGCAGCAGTGACCAGCAGGTCTGAGGAGTGAGGCAAGTACACAAGGTAAGAGAAAATTCTAAAAAATTAGAAGGCGGTTCAGAAGCAAACTTTTGTTGTGTGTTTAAGGGATTGGTCAACCCAGGATGCCTCTAATATGTGAACTAAGTAAAGAAGGAAGAAATGGATCTAAGCAAAGATATGAGGGTTCCTCCTCATTAGAATCAAACCCATTTGGCCAGGTACAGTGGCTCACACCTGTAATCCCAGCAGTTTGGGAGGCTGAGGTGAGCGGATCACTTGAGCTCAGAAGTTCAAGTCTAGACTGGGCAACATGATGAGACTCCATCTTTACAAAAAATTAAAAATCAGCCAGGTGTGGTGGTGTGTGTTTGTGGTACCAGCTACTCAGGCTGAGGTGGGAGGATTGCCTGAACCCAGGCTGCAGTGAGCTATGCAAGATTGCACTTCATTCTGGGTGACAGAGGGAGACCCTGTCTAACAAAATAAATAAACAAATAAAATTTAAAAACAAAAAATAATTTTTTAAAAATGCACTCCTCTCATATTTCACCCTGTGACTGTGTGTGAATCCAGGAAAGCATAAAAGGTGAGGCAAAGACCTCAGGCTTATCTTCAGGGTGGGCTCAGGATAAACGGACTGGGGCAGTTGCTGAGTCTTCTATTTCATGCACCACATCAGAGTCATGAATACAGGCAGGGGAACAGGTAGCTTAGGGGCCTGTCTTCTGCTCTGTTACTCAACATTAGTGGTTGCCATAATAAGCAGGACCAGCTACATCATTTTCAAGGCCCAATGTGAAATGAAGATGCACCACCCCTTGTTCAAAAATTGTTAAGTAAAAGCACAGCATTAAACCAAATGCACAGTCATATGGGGCCTTTTAAGTGCAGGCCCCATATAACTGTGCAGGTCGAACGCCCAGGAAGTCAGGCTTCATAATAAGGCAATTGAGCATGTGATTATAAGTATAGGTGCTGGCATCCAACTGCCCGGGTTCATATCCCAGTTCAGCCTCCTTCAAAAAAGGTGCCATTGAATAAATTAGGCTTTGGCAAACTTTTCTGTAAAGGATCAAATAGTAAATATTTCAGCTTTGTGATTATCTCTGTCACCACTTCTTAACTGTTCAATTGTGCCAAGAAAGAAGTCATACATAATGCATAAATGAAAAGATATGGCTGTGTTCAAATAAAACTTTATTTGCAAATCCAGGCAGTGGCCCAGACTTGATCCATGGGCCACAGCTCCCCAGCCCCTGCTCTAAGACCTTAATTTCCTAGTCTATGGGATGAGAATAATGACAGTGCCCACCTCATAGAGTGGCTTTGTGAATTAAATGACACCATGTAAATACTTAGCAAAGGGCCTGTACACAGTAAGTACTC
The DNA here is from genome assembly GCF_028885655.2 of Pongo abelii. Taxonomy (NCBI): domain Eukaryota; kingdom Metazoa; phylum Chordata; class Mammalia; order Primates; family Hominidae; genus Pongo; species Pongo abelii. The sequence continues at coordinate 98,151,082 of NC_071985.2, forward strand.
ATTAAGTGTTAGCTATAATTACTGTAGGGCATGTGCAGGACTGGTGAGGTGGTAAAGATGCAAGAGCCTCACAAGTGTCTGGGCTGCACTGTTTCCACCTCTCTATACCATCTTGATGCTTTGCCCTCCATTCCCCTCCTTTCCATGGCCATGGGAATGGCCAGCAAAGGGTTGAAGCCTGGTTTCTGTCTGCACTGCCTGCATAACCCAAGAACCAGTGGGCTTGATCAATCAGAGGTTCTGAGAAGGACTGGACATTGTTAGTTACAACTCATCCAAAAGATTAGCCTGAGGTATTCATTCTCTTATGGATTTTTACACATTCTGCAGAGCCAGTGAAGGAAAAATGTTTAATTAATATCCTGTTTGGGTAATTTGCATCTCTGAGGCTCTCCAGACACCCACTGGGCCTCTACTTGGCCAAGGAACAATCTTTCTGGGTATTTCTCCCCAGACACCCAACTGATACCCAATTGAACTTCATTATTTTGGTTTTCAGTAGCTTTTTTAATATACATAATGAATCATATATTATACATTGGTCAAAATATGTCAACAAACATTTTATTTGTATTTGAATTTCTTCCTAGCCACCTACAATTTGTATGATTTTAGAAATGTATTTTAAATGCTCTGAGGTCTCATTCCTTCATCTATAAAATAAAATGTTAATATCTTCCTTGGGGGATTTTTGTGAGAAGAAAATTAGATAATATGGATTAAAGTACTGTAACAAAAGGCATTGTGAATATCTAATTACATGCTGGATATAGCTTGCCAACATTAAATATTTATGTATGTATGAGACAAATATTCATTTTACATTGTCCCTGAATCCCTTGAGAGGAAGTGTTCTCTTAGTACCTCGAACTCACCAAATTTTATTGTAATTGTTTATTTACTCACTTGCCTTCTCCACTTGCCACTGAGGACAGAAACTGTTTTGGTCACCATCTTATTCCCAGTACAGAGTAGGTGTTTAAGAAATACTTCTTGAAAAGATGTTGAATGAAATTGTTCAAAAGAACACAATTTCAAAGTGAAATGCAGAGAAATATTCTCATACCCTATCTCCTGAGCTGCTATAATTATGACATTAAGGAAGAAAGAAGACCAAGGGGGAAGGGGAGCTTGAAGAAGATTGGGCTTCCAAAACTAGACAGTCTTCAAGGAACACTTTTATGTGCGTTTAGGAACGCTGGGTCAAGGCTTTCCTCAGCCTAAAGTCAATGATCTTTTCCCAGTCTGCAGGGGAAAATATCTAACACATCTGTCATTCCTTTTTTTTAATTTTAAGTATTCCTCTTGTAAGTGTCTCTTACATGTTCAATTCTTACTACCACTTGTCTAGCACTTAAGCCTTGTATCAAAGAGAATAAAATGGGCTTTTGTCTAAGGGGAAAGTTATATATATTTCAGTTTCACTATTTTATAAATTTTTTAACAGAACCTGTGACTTGAAAAAACTCTAACCCATACAAGTTTGAAAACTGTTATTATAGGACTAACCTTATATTTTACAGGTTAAAAAAAATCGAGGTCTAGAGAAGGAATATGACAAAACTAGGGCCCATTTCACGGAGGAGGGGCTGGTCCCTTAGCTCTTTCAAAACATGATCAGTCAACTTAGAAGTCTTTGCTAGAATGTTAAAAACTCTGCCCTTTAAAATCAGCAACAAGGCAAATATCCTGCTATCACCGTGTCCAGCATGTCCAGCACAGTAAGAGAGAGAAAAAGATATATTTACATTTATATATACACATATATACTGTACTATAAGCACAGCTCTGAAGAGTTTAAAAGAAAAAAATCAAAGCTGTTATTATCCATAGTTATTATTGTCTATTTAAAAACACAAAACCTACAGAAAAATTATAATTGATAAAAAGTTTATCAAGAAAGTTGAAAATAAGATCACTATACAAAAATCTATTGTATTTCTACATAGCAGCAATGAACAATTAGAAAATGTAATTTTGAATGTTATCAATATAAAAACATCGCAAGTGTTTGAGGTAATGTATATGCTAATTACTCTAATTTGATTATTATCTTTCTCTATATGTATGGGAAATCACACTGTACCCCATAAATATTATAATTATTATGAGTCAATTAAAACAAAATAAATCTAGAAAAAGAAAATTTAATTCTTGTAATACTATTTACAATAGCAGCAAGAAACATAAAATATTTTAGGTAAGTTTTATAAAATATGTCTCATTATGAAGAAAATTATAAAATTTAATTGAGAAACATTAGTGAAGATCTATAAACATACAGAGAGACACTATGTTCACAAAAACAGGAAGATTCAAAATCTCAAAGACGGCAGTCTTTTTTAAATTAATCTATAGATGTAATGCAATTCGAAACAATATATAAATAGGACTTCTATGGAACTCAGCAAGCCACTTCTAATACTAATACAAAAATGTAAAAGAGCAAGTGAAGACCGGGACACTCTTAGAGAGAAAAGGTAGCAGGATGTGCCCTACCAGATATAAGACTTATAATAAAGCAATTAAAATTAGAATAGTGAGGCCGTGGCACAGAGAAAGACAAGTAGATCAGTAGAATCAAATATAAAACCCAAAAATAAACTTGTATTTGAAATATCTTATATGAATGGAGCGATTTTCTGTTTGCACCATGATGGAGTCACTGACAAATAATCTTCCTCCTATCATAAACAACTAAGCAGCTGAATAAAAGATACAGAACAAATGTTTTCAAGCACTGAACAGAAACCAACACAGGATTATAATCCTTGAGAAAAGAAAAGCACAAAAAGTAAGCCCCAATTTCAACATGGCTTTCTTTGAGAAGGCCAAACTAAGCAGAAGAAACAGAGATCAGATTTCAAACCTGCCAAGCAGCTAGGATTTGGTGGGCAAGGTCCCAGAGAAGAGAAATCCACAAGGAGGTTCACCTACAAATCTACATTAAAATTCCTTCTTAGATCCTTTGCCAACCGCTAAGCTGTTCATGCACAGAGTGGTACTAAAGGAGGCCTAGGAGAAAAGACCCACTGGAATGCTAGAGAGCTGAAGATCTGTTAGAGACTGCACAGCATTAGGAAGCTAGTAATTAGAGGTTGATACCAGGTCTGAGCGGAGCAAACTTAGGGTTTATCTTTAGCTTTTAGTTAAGACCTCAGAAACACCATTCACTAGGATTCTGACTCATGCCCTAAGAGCAGCCAACACCCTGGAAGTAAGGAAAGGTATCTACTCTAACAAAGCCTAAAGCCAAGTCTCAATAGTATCAAGATGATCCTCTGGTACTTTAACTGCCTGCCAGAACAAAACTCAACGCTCTTCAAAGATGGAAAACATGACCCAGAGCTTCTACAAGGCATCATCCAGACTAGCCAGTACAGAAAAAAAAAAAAAAAAAATTAGTCACAGAAAAATGCAGGAAAGGGTGATAAACATCAAGAGAAAAGGCAACAACTGGGAGATAATCCCATGTTAGAAGACACAGGAGTTTAAAAAAGAGCTTTAATATAACCATGATAAATATGTCTTTTTAAAATAGAAGGAAAGATGGACAAAACAGATGAAAAGGATGAGAATTTCAACAATTAGAATCAATTTAAAAAATCAAGTGAATATATTCTAGAATTAAGTATCTGGAGTTAGAAACATTCCTGGTGGGGGTAACAACAGACTGGGTATGGTAGAAGACAGAGTAAGTGAACTTGAAGAAAGGTCAAAAAAAAATACACACACCTATGCATACAGAGGGAAAAAAATGGGGAGAAAAAGAGCAGAGTGGACAAGTGGGTTATGCTAAAAGAGTCTAATATACATGTTACTAAAGTTCAGAGAGAAAGGAGAGAATGAGACAGGGCAATCTTTGAAGAATTAATGTGCAAGAATTTTCTTTTTTTTTTTTTTTTTTTTTTGCTTCAAAAACAGAAATTTATTTCTCACAGTTCTGGAGACTGGGAATTCCAAGATCAAGTTGCTGACAAGGTAAGTTTCATTGTGAGGCTTCTTCTCTTGGCTTACAGGTAGCAGCCACCGTGCTGTGTGTTCACATGATCTCTTTTTTTTGTTTTGTTTTGTTTTGTTTTTTATTTATTATTATTATTATTATTATTATTATACTTTAGGCTCTATGGTACATGTGCGCAATGTGCAGGTAAGTTACATATGTATACCTGTGCCATGCTGGTGCGCTGCACCCACCAACTCGTCATCTAGCATTAGGTATATCTCCCAATGCTATCCCTCCCCCCTCCCCCCACCCCACAACAGTCCCCGAAGTGTGATGTTCCCCTTCCTGTGTCCATGTGTTCTCATTGTTCAATTCCCACCTATGAGTGAGAATATGCGGTGTTTGGTTTTTTGTTCTTGTGATAGTTTACTGAGAATGATGATTTCCAATTTCATCCATGTCCCTACAAAGGACATGAACTCATCATTTTTTATGGCTGCATAGTATTCCATGGTGTATATGTGCCACATTTTCTTAATCCAGTCTATCATTGTTGGACATTTGGGTTGGTTCCAAGTCTTTGCTATTGTGAATAATGCTGCAATAAACATACGTGTGCATGTGTCTTTATAGCAGCATGATTTATCGTCCTTTGGGTATATACCCAGTAATGGGATGGCTGGGTCAAATGGAATTTCTAGTTCTAGATCCCTGAGGAATTGCCACACTGACTTCCACAAGGGTTGAACTAGTTTACAGTCCCACCAACAGTGTAAAAGTGTTCCTATTTCTCTACATCCTCTCCAGCACCTGTTGTTTCCTGACTTTTTAATGATTGCCATTCTAACTGGTGTGAGATGGTATCTCATTGTGGTTTTGATTTGCATTTCTCTGATGGCCAGTGATGGTGAGCATTTTTTCATGTGTTTTTTGGCTGCATAAATGTCTTCTTTTGAGAAGTGTCTGTTCATGTCCTTTGCCCACTTTTTGATGGGGTTGTTTGTTTTTTTCTTGTAAATTTGTTGGAGTTCATTGTAGATTCTGGATATTAGCCCTTTGTCAGATGAGTAGGTTGCGAAAATTTTCTCCCATTTTGTAGGTTGCCTGTTCACTCTGATGGTAGTTTCCTTTGCTGTGCAGAAGCTCTTTAGTTTAATTAGATCCCATTTGTCCATTTTGGCTTTTGTTGCCATTGCTTTTGGTGTTTTAGACATGAAGTCCTTGCCCATGCCTATGTTCTGAATGGTAATGCCTAGGTTTTCTTCTAGGGTTTTTATGGTTTTAGGTCTAACATTTAAGTCTTTAATCCATCTTGAATTGATTTTTGTATAAGGTGTAAGGAAGGGATCCAGTTTCAGCTTTCTGCATATGGCTAGCCAGTTTTCCCAGCACCATTTATTAAATAGGAGATCCTTTCCCCATTTCTTGTTTTTCTCAGGTTTGTCAAAGATCAGATAGTTGTAGATATGTGGCATCATTTCTGATGGCTCTGTTCTGTTCCATTGATCTATATCTCTGTTTTGGTACCAGTACCATGCTGTTTTGGTTACTGTAGCCTTGTAGTATAGTTTGAAGTCAGGTAGTGTGATGCCTCCAGCTTTGTTCTTTTGGCTTAGGATTGACTTGGCGATGCAGGCTCTTTTTTGGTTCCATATGAACTTTAAAGTAGTTTTTCCAATTCTGTGAAGAAAGTCATTGGTAACTTGATGGGGATGGCATTGAATCTGTAAATTACCTTGGGAAGGATGGCCATTTTCATGATATTGATTCTTCCTACCCATGAGCATGGAATGTTCTTCCATTTGTTTGTATCCTCTTTTATTTCCTTGAGCAGTGGTTTGTAGTTCTCCTTGAAGAGGTCCTTCACATCCCTAGTAAGTTGGATTCCTAGGTATTTTATTCTCTTTGAAGCAATTGTGAATGGGAATTCACTCATGATTTGGCTCTCTGTTTGTCTGTTATTGATGTACAAGAATGCTTGTGATTTTTGTACATTGATTTTGTATCCTGAGACTTTGCTGAAGTTGCTTATCAGCTTAAGGAGATTTTGGGCTGAGACAATGGGGTTTTCTAGATATACTATCATGTCATCTGCAAACAGGGACAATTTGACTTCCTCTTTTCCTAATTGAATACCCTTGATTTCCTTCTCTTGCCTAATTGCCCTGGCCAGAACTTCCAACACTATATTGAATAGAAGTGGTGAGAGAGGGCATCCCTGTCTTGTGCCAGTTTTCAAAGGGAATGCTTCCAGTTTTTGCCCATTCAGTATATTGGCTGTGGGTTTGTCATAAATAGCTCTTATTATTTTGAGATACGTCCCATCAATACCTAATTTATTGAGAGTTTTTAGCATGAAGCGTTGTTGAATTTTGTCAAAGGCCTTTTCTGCATCTATTGAGATAATCATGTGGTTTTTGTCTTTGGTTCTGTTTATATGCTGGATTACATTTATTGATTTGCGTATATTGAACCAGCCTTGCATCCCAGGGATGAAGCCCACTTGATCATGGTGGATAAGCTTTTTGATGTGCTGCTGGATTCTGTTTGCCAGTATTTTATTGAGGATTTTTGCATCAATGTTCATCAAGGATATTGGTCTAAAATTCTCTTTTTTTGTTGTGTCTCTGCCAGGCTTTGGTATCAGGATGATGCTGGCCTCATAAAATGAGTTAGGGAGGATTCCCTGTTTTTCTATTGCTTGGAATAGTTTCAGAAGGAATGGTACCAGTTCCTCCTTGTACCTCTGGTAGAATTCGGCTGTGAACCCATCTGGTCCTGGACTTTTTTTGGTTGGTAAGCTATTGATTATTGCCACAATTTCAGCTCCTGTTATTGGTCTATTCAGAGATTCAACTTCTTCCTGGTTTAGTCTTGGGAGGGTGTATGTGTTGAGGAATTCATCCATTTCTTCTAGATTTTCTAGTTTATTTGCATAGAGGTGTTTGTAATATTCTCTGATGGTAGTTTGTATTTCTGTGGGATCGGTGGTGATATCCCCTTTATCATTTTTTATTGCATCTATTTGATTCTTCTCTCTTTTTTTCTTTATTAATCTTGCTAGCAGTCTATCAATTTTATTGATCCTTTCAAAAAACCAGCTCGTGGGTTCATTAATTTTTTGAAGGGTTTTTTGTGTCTCTATTTCCTTCAGTTCTGCTCTGATTTTAGTTATTTCTTGCCTTCTGCTAGCTTTTGAATGTGTTTGCTCTTGCTTCTCTAGTTCTTTTAATTGTGATCTTAGGGTGTCAATTTTGGATCTTTCCTGCTTTCTCTTGTGGGCATTTAGTGCTATAAGTTTCCCTCTACACACTGCTTTGAATGCATCCCAGAGATTCTGGTATGTTGTGTCTTGGTTCTCATTGATTTCAAAGAACATCTTTATTTCTGCCTTCATTTCATTATGTACCCAGTAGTCATTCAGGAGCAGGTTGTTCAGTTTCCACGTAGTTGAGTGGTTTTGAGTGAGATTCTTAATCCTGAGTTCTAGCTTGATTGCACTGTGATCTGAGAGATAGTTTGTTATAATTTCTGTTCTTTTACATTTATTGAGGAGAGCTTTACTTCCAAGTATATGGTCAATTTTGGAATAGGTGTGGTGTGGTGCTGAAAAAAATGTATATTCTGTTGATTTGGGGTGGAGAGTTCTGTAGATGTCTATTAGGTCCACTTGGTGCAGAGCTGAGTTCAATTCCTGGGTATCCTTGTTGACTTTCTGTTTCGTTGATCTGTCTAATGTTGACAGTGGGGTGTTAAAGTCTCCCATTATTAATGTGTGGGAGTCTAAGTCTCTTTGTAGGTCACTCAGGACTTGCTTTATGAATCTGGGTGCTCCTGTATTGGGTTCATATATATTTAGGATAGTTAGCTCTCCTTGTTGAATTAATCCCTTTACCATTATGTAATGGCCTTCTTTGTCTCTTTTGATCTTTGTTGGTTTAAAGTCTGTTTTATCAGAGACTAGGATTGCAACCCCTGCCTTTTTTTGTTTTCCATTTGCTTGGTAGATCTTCCTCCATCCTTTTATTCTGAGCCTATGTGTGTCTCTGCACGTGAGATGGGTTTCCTGAATACAGCACACTGATGGGTCTCTTGAGTCTTTATCCAATTTGCCAGTCTGTGTCTTTTAATTGGAGCATTTAGTCCATTTACATTTAAAGTTAATATTGTTATGTGTGAATCTGATCCTGTCATTATGATGTTAGCTGGTTATTTTGCTCGTTAGTTGATGCAGTCTCTTCCTAGTCTCGATGTTCTTTACATTTCGGTATGATTTTGCAGTGGCTGGTACCGGTTGTGCCTTTCCATGTTTAGCGCTTCCTTCAGGAGCTCTTTTAGGGCAGGCCTGGTGGTGACAAAATCTCTCAGCATTTGCTTGTCTGTAAAGTATTTTATTTCTCCTTCACTTATGAAGCTTAGTTTGGCAGGATATGAAATTCTGGGTTGAAAATTCTTTTCTTTAAGAATGTTGAATATTGGCCCTCACTCTCTTCTGGCTTGTAGAGTTTCTGCCGAGAGATCCGCTGTTAGTCTGATGGGCTTCCCTTTGATGGTAACCCGACCTTTCTCTCTGGCTGCCCTTAACATTTTTTCCTTCATTTCAACTTTGGTGAATCTGACAATTATGTGTCTTGGAGTTGCTCTTCTCGAGGAGTATCTTTGTGGCATTCTCTGTATTTCCTGAATCTGAATGTTGGCCTGCCTTGCTAGATTGGGGAAGTTCTCCTGGATAATATCCTGCAGAGTGTTTTCCAACTTGGTTCCATTCTCCCCGTCACTTTCAGGTACACCAATCAGATGTAGATTTGGTCTTTTCACATAGTCCCACATTTCTTGGAGGCTTTGCTCATTTCTTTTTATTCTTTTTTCTCTAAACTTCCCTTCTCGCTTCATTTCATTCATTTCATCTTCCAGGGCTGATACCCTTTCTTCCATTTGATCGCATCGGCTCCTGAGGCTTCTGCATTCTTCACGTAATTCTCAAGCCTTGGTTTTCAGCTCCATCAGCTCCTTTAAGCACTTCTCTGTATTGGTTATTCTAGTTATACATTCTTCTAAATTTTTTTCAATGTTTTCAACTTCTTTGCCTTTGGTTTGAATATCCTCCCATAGCTCAGAGTAATTTGATCGTCTGAAGCCTTCTTCTCTCAGCTCGTCAAAGTCATTCTCCGTCCAGCTTTGTTCCATTGCTGGTGAGGAACTGCATTCCTTTGGAGGAGGAGAGGTACTCTGCTTTTTAGAGTTTCCAGTTTTTCTGCTCTGTTTTTCCCCATCTTTGTGGTTTTATCTACTTTTGGTCTTTGATGTTGGTGATGTACAGATGGGTTTTTGGTGTGGATGTCCTTTCTGTTAGTTTTCCTTCTAACAGACAGGACCCTCAGCTGCAGGTCTGTTGGAGTACCTGGCCGGCCGTGTGAGGTGTCTGTCTGCCCCTGCTGGGGGGTGCCTCCTAGTTAGGCTGCTGAGGGGTCAGGGGTCAGGGGTCAGGGACCCACTTGAGGAGGCAGTCAGCCCATTCTCAGATCTCCAGCTGCATGCTGGGAGAACCACTGCTCTCCTCAAAGCTGTCAGACAGGGACATTTAAGTCTGCAGAGGTTACTGCTGTCTTTTTGTTTGTCTGTGCCCTGCCCCCAGAGGTGGAGCCTACAGAGGCAGGCAGGCCTCCTTGAGCTGTGGTGGGCTCCACCCAGTTCAAGCTTCCAGGCTGCTTTGTTTACCTAAGCGAGCCTGGGCAATGGCGGGCGCCCCTCCCCCAGCCTCGCTGCCAACTTGCTGTTTGATCTCAGACTGCTGTGCTAGCAATCAGCAAGACTCCGTGGGCATAGGACCCTCTGAGCCAGGTGCAGGCTATACTCTCCTGGTGCACCGTTTCCTAAGCCCGTCGGAAAAGCACAGTATTCGGGTGGGAGTGGCCCGATTTTCCAGGTGCCGTCTGTCACCCCTGGAAAGGGAACTCCCTGACCCCTTGTGCTTCCCGAGTGAGGCAATGCCTCGCCCCTGCTTCGGCTGGCGCACGGTGCACTCACCCACTGACCTGCGCCCACTGTCTGGCACTCCCTAGTGAGATGAACATGGTACCTCAGATGGAAATGCAGAAATCACCCATCTTCTGCGTCGCTGGTGCTGGGAGCCGTAGACCAGAGCTCTTCCTATTCGGCCATCTTGGCTCCTCCCCCCATGACCTCTTAAGAATTTTCAAAACCTGATGAAACGCAAACAGATTCAAAAAATTTAAACCAACTTTAAGCATGATACATGTAGAGAAGGCCACATCTAAAGAAATTATAGAGATTTATAGAAAGCCAAAGCATAGGAATAATCTCAAAAGGAGTCAGAAAGAAAAAAATATTATTTTAAAAAGGGCACCAATAAGAATTGTGGTTGACCTTTTAAATAGAACGTATAGAATCTAGAATATAATGAAATCACATGTTCAAAGTGGTAGGGAAAAACTACAGATAATTCTTTGTCTTGTGAAAAGATCTTTCTAAAAAGAAATTACTTTTTTACAATAACATTTTTACAATGATTTTTACAAAAGTATTTTTACAATAATATTTTTAGAAAAAGAAAAACAACATCATGAAAAAGATGAAATAATTCAGTTTCAGTGAACTTGTACTATAAGAATTCATTTGGGCTAAAGGAAAATGATCCCAGATAAAAGCATGAAATTGCAGAAGACAACAAAAATCACTTTTAAAAGGTAAATATTTGAGAAATTATAAGTGAATACTGACTGTTTAAAACAACAAAAAATCATTGGAATTTATAATATATGTCAAAATAAAATGTATAATAATAGCAAAAGGCAAAGAAAGTTAAGGTTCTTGCATTGTTTGAGAAGTAGTAAAAATATTAATTTAAAATGAGCTATAAAAATTGTAAAGAACATTTTAATTTCTAGGATAACAAAATAATAATAAAGAAAAATGTATTTAAAAAGCTAACAGAAGAGAAATGAAATAATTTAAAAATTGATCCAAAATAGACTAAAATTATTAAAGAAATGAAACAAACAAAAAGTAGAAATTGCAAACCTAAACCTAGCTATATCAGTAATTACATTAAATGTGAATGGTCTAAATACTACAATCAAAAGACAAACAGTGTTAGACTTGATTTTTTTAAATCAGTTATATGTTGTTTACAGGAAACACCTGTCATACATAAAGACACAGAATGGTTCAAATTTTTTAAATGGTAGAAAATATACTTTGTGAAAACAAATTACAGTAAGCAAAAATTGTCAGAACTAAAGGGAGAGATAGAGAACTCCATAATCATAGTGAAGATAGTAACATCCCTCTCTCTCTCAGTAATTAATTAGAACAAGCAGTAAAGTTGAGGAGGATAAATCAACCTGACATAATGGGCATATATAGAGCAAACATCAACTATCAGAATACACATTCTTTTCAAATGTACATTGAACATTGACCAAAATAAACTGTCTTGGATCATACAGCATGTCTTAAAAGTTTCAGAGATCTGAAATCATATGTTCTCTGACCACTGTGAAATTATGTCAGGACTCACTAACTGAAAGATAACTAGAAAATCTCCAAATGTTTGGAAATTAAGCCACATGTTTTTTAAATGACCCATCAGTTAAAGAAAAAATCACATAGCAAAGTAGGAAACATTTTGGGCTGACTTATAATAAAATATTCTGCATCAAAACTTTCAATGCTGCTAAATCAGTTCTTAGAGAAAATCTTGTTACTTTAAGGTAAATATTAGAAAAAAGAAATGTGGAGAAAGATCTAAGTTTTTTCTCAAAATACTGGAAAAAGAATGGCCAACTAACCTCTTCCTGAAATTTTAAATAATAAATAAATAATAAAGAGAGGAAATCAATGAAATAGAACACAGGGACACAATAGAGAAAATCAACAAAGTCAAAAGTTACTCTTTTCAAAAATTTTTTAAGAAAGGATTAAAATGAGTAAAGTTAAAAATTAAAAATTAATCAAATTGAGCAAGAAAATAAAAGTAAAAGTGAAAATTATGGATATCAGGAGGAAAAAGAGGAAATCATTACTGATTATACATTATTATGAACAACACTATGCCAATAAAATAGAAAATTCAGATGAAAAGGATATTCTTTAAAAAACAACTCGCTAAAATTGACCTAAGAAGAAACGTAAAATTTCAATATTAAAATAATTTAAATGTTTCCTTAAAAAGGCTTTCAAACGCAAAAAAATGCCAAGCCCAGAAGCTTCACCGGTAAATTCTTCTCCTCTGTTAAGGAAGAAACAATACCAATCTTCCGTAAATTCTTCCAAAGAAAAGAAATAGGTATGTGAAAAGAAGTATCTAATGGCCATATCTTTGTTGCCACATCACACCATGGACTACCAGTGCCCTCTTTACCACTGAAAATAGTCATCAGTGCCTTTAAATCCAATCAGATTAGATAATTGCAGAAAACCCAGAGAATTATTTCAGAAAACTCATTTTTCTGTTCCTCTACACTCTACCTCTGAGTATGAAAATCTCTGTCAGTCAGAGTTGCACTAGAAGAATAATACCAGAACCAGTATGTGTGTGTGTGTGTGTGTGTGAGAGAGAGAGAGAGAGTGTGTGTGTGTGTGTGAGAGAGAGAGAGTGCGTGTGTGTGTGTGTGTGTGTGTAGGAAAGGGGGTGGAGGAGAGGGAAAGAAAGAGAAAGTGATTGCAAGGAATTGGCTTATAGGATTGTGGATGCTGGATAGGCAAGTCTGAAATCCATAGGGCAATTTCGTTTACTTAAAGTGAACTGGTTACAAATATTATTCACATCTTTAAAATACATTTACAACAAAACCTAGATTAGTGTTTGGTTGAATAACATATAACTGATCAACAAATGGAGTTTATTTTAGAAACAGTTTCAAACCTCTTTCAAATTTGAAAGGCAATTAATGATTAATTAACATTAATAAAGTAAAGGAGAAATATAATATGGTCATCACAATAAAAGTAGAAAATAATAAAAGATATTCAGATTAGAAAAAATAAAACTGTTACTATTCTCAGACGACATGATTGTGTTTGTGTAAAATCGAAAATAATGTACAAAACAACTAAAATTATAACTAAACTTAGCAAGCATGATAGATAAAAGTCAATTTACAATAAATCAATTGTATTTTGATTTATTAGCAACCATCGAATAAGAAATAAAAATTTTAAGATATCATTTATTATAGCACCCACAAACATCAAACAGACAGAAATAAATCTGGTAGAAAATATGCAACTTCTCTAGGCTGAAAACTATAAAATAGTACTGAGAGAAATTAAAGAAGTCCTAAATAAATGAAAAAATATTCAACATTTATGAGTTAGAAATTTGATATTGTAAAATGTCAATTATCTTCACTTTTTTGTATAGAGTTAAAGAAATTCTCATCCCAGCAGGGTTTTTTAAATAAAATTGACAGGCAAATTCTAAAACGTGTATGAAAATGCAAAGAACTGGTCGGACGTGTTGGCTCTGCCAGCACTTTGGTGGATCACCCGAGGTCAGGAGTTCGAGACCGGCCAGCCTGACCAACATGGTGAAACCCCTTTTCTACTAAAAATACAAAATTAGGGCCGGGCGCGATGGCTCACGCCTGTAATCCCAGCGCTTTGGGAGGTCGAGGCCGGCGGTCACGAGGTCAGGAGTTCGAGACCAGCCTGACCAACATGGTGAAACCGTGTCTCTACTAAAAATACAAAATTAGGGCCGGGCGTGATGGCGCGCGCCTGTAGTCCCAGCTAATCAGGAGGCTGAGGCAGGAGAATCACTTGAACCCGAGAGGCAGAGGTAGCAGTGAGCCGAGATCGCGCCACTGCATTCCAGCGTGGGTGACAGAGTGGGACTCCGCCTAAAAAAAATTAATAAATAAATACAAAATTAGCCAGGCGTGGTGGCGCATGCCTGTAATCCCAGCTACTTGGGAAACTGAGGCAGGAGAACCTGGCAGACAGAGGTTGCAGTGAGCCGAGATCGCGCCATTGAACTCCAGCCTGGGCAACAAGAGTGAAACGCCAAAAAAAAAAAAAAAAAAAAAGAAGAAGAAGAAGAAAGGAAGGAAGGAAGGAAGGAGCAAAGAGAATAGCCCAGCCAATATTTTAAAAAGGGATAAATTTGCGAGATTTATACTACCCTATATCAAAATTTGTTATAACATTGCAGTAACTATGACTGTGGTATTGGTTTGAAAGTAGAACAATAGAACAAAATAAGAAGTTAAAAACGTTCCCATACATATATGGCCCACTAAGTTAAGACAAAAGCTCCACTGCAATATAGTAGGGGACAAAAATTGGTAGGAAATGATTCTGGGTCATTTGAATATCCATGTGGGGGAATAAATGAACCTTGACCCCTACCTCAATCCATACAAAAATATTTGTAAGAAATAGATCATAGACCTAAATGTGAGGGTTAAAATAATCCAGCTTCTAAATTAAAAGAGAAGAAAATATGTTGGGTAGACAAAGATTTCCTAAACAGGACATAAAAAGTACTATTTTGTAAAATAAAAACCATTTTATATTTTATAAAAGAAAAAACTGATAAATTGAAATCCTTAAAATTAAAAACTTTTAGTCCTTGAAAGACATTGAAAAGAGAGAGTGTAGGGAAGCAATAGGAAGATTTTATCATATCTGTCTGTGTCTATGGCTACTGTTGTGTAACTTCTTTTATTTTTAATTCGCTGATTCGCCACGAGAGGGCGCCCTTCCACAATTCCTTATTTAGCACAGCACTGATGGCCATGGACAATGCTCCAGCCTGGCTTTCCAGCACATCTCCATTTCCCAACATAGACGCTAAGCCCTTTGTGGGAGGCACACATGTAGTCAGACAATCCTGGTAATATGTGATAAGTTTGGGGAAAAAAATTTTTTTAACAGTGAGATAAGACCTGGTAAGGTATCTGTGTGGCCAGATTAAAGGATAAGCATGAGTTAGTAAAACCTAAAATGAACTGGGCGCGGTGGCTCACGCCTGTAATCCCAGCACTTTGGGAGGCCGAGACAGGCGGATCACGAGGTCAGGAGGTTGAGACCATCCTGGCTAACACGGTGAAACCCCGTCTCTACTAAAAATACAAAAATATTAGCCGGGCGTAGTGGCTGGCGCCTGCAGTCCCAGCTACTCGGGAGGCTGAGGCAGGAAAATGGCGTGAACCCGGGAGGCGGAGCTTGCAGTGAGCCGAGATAGCGCCACTGCCTGGGCGACAGAGCGAGACTCCGTCTCAAAAAATAATAATAATAATAAATAAAATAAACCTAAAATACAGACAGTTTGTCTCTTTTTAAAAGTCAAAAACTTAACATCTGGGAGTGTCTGTATGAATTTTGGCCCCTAAAAATCTTAAAAAGGGATGTTTTTGAGTTGCCAGCATCAATACTTAGTATAAAAAGTTTATAAGTGCAATAACTCTTTGGAACTCTATCACCAAAGGAGGACATCCTTCTTCTATTTAGATGTCACACATCTCCACAAACCGAAATGCAGTCTGTTTCCTACTTATTGTTATATGTTGCCTGCATTCTTTCTTTCAACAGTTATTGAACACCTTGCTATGTCCTAGGACCTGTGCACATCTTCTGGAATCTGCCATAAATAATGCTAATTCCCTGTCCCCCTCTGGGGGAAGACAAACACATTAGACACATGGTGAGTAGATGTAGTTCAAGGTGTGTTAGGGTCACTGAGGACTGGGGAGTTTGGAGAGTGTAAGGGATGCATCTTGGAAGTAGGTGATTTTTGAAGTAGGTGATGTTGGGGGACATCTTGGAAGTACAGATTATTTTTCGTAAGGTATGCCAGCACAAGCAAAGGCAAAGGGACATTTGCATGATGCTGCCATGAGGTATTATATACATAAAGTGTTTCGGGAAGACTGAAAGAATTAATTTGCTAGAGTCACATATAGAAAGGCTTCATTTGCCATTTCCAAGTAAAGAAGAATGAAGACTGACTGGGTGAAAAGGCGGTTTATGCATACAACCAGCAGGTGGCGCCCACCCTTCTGCACATCTAGCAGCCTGGTTAGTCTCTCCCAAATTACAGCAACCAGGAAGGAGTCAAATGCTGATGTCCACCTGGGCCAACCCTCACCCCCACACACATCCCACACCTTACACTCTGAGCTACTCTGAACCCACTACCTAGAGAAACTAGAACAGATAGGAAACAGCATGGTTAAAAATGTTCCACACTTGCTTTCACTTTCAAGAAGAATGTCACTTCCGTGCTTTTACTTTCAGATAATTTAAAAACCAAAAGTCTACTTAATGCCAAAAAAAAAAAAAGAGAAGTAAAAATAGTAATTGATTTCAGAGTGGTGAGGACGCTGGACCTAAAACCAGGGGTACAAGGAAGCAGTCTTGGTGCGGTGGGGATCAGTAAGAGCCTGTGACTCCTGGGGCCCTCCTCGGCCACTGAGCTGGGGCTCACTGACACCAGGAGGCCAGCTCAGAGCATGGCAGCTGCTGCAGGCAGGGCTGCTCGGCCAAATGAAGGCAATGGGGTGCAGAGGGAGAGAATGGGGCTCTGGAGCCAGAACATCTGCTTTGCTGGCTCTGTGGCCATGTGTGAGTTACCCACTCTCACCAAACCTCTATTTCTCAACTTCTAAATTGGTCCATAACACACTCCCAGAGGAGTTGACATGATCAGCATGTTTAAGTGCCTAGTGGTGCCCAGCATATAATATGTACACAGTCAATAGAGATAACTCAACCCAATTACTCTCCTCTCTCACTCCCTTCCAGCCACACTGGCCTCTTTGCTGTATCTTGTGTAGATCAGGAATGATTTCACCTTAGGACATTTGCATTGGCTTTTCCCCCTACCTGGAATCTTCTTACCCAAGATATCTGCTTGGCTCCCTCCCTATATTTCTTTCAAAAGTAACCTTCTTAATAAAGCAGATCTGACCAGTCCATTTAAATTACAACTTACCCTTTATCCTTGCCACTTGCACTCTCATTCCTTATTATGCTCTATTTTTATAGTGGTTACCACCTTCTAACATGTTGTATAATTTACATATTTATTAGGGTTATTGTTCACTGCCTACTACTCCCACCCACATATCCCAGCTTTTATCTATTCTGTTTACTGCTGTATCTCTAGAGTCAATAACACTGACTGGACATAGGTAGACACTCAATAAATATTTATCAGTTTTATGAATGAATGGATGCATGGATAGATGCTCTTCCATCTTCAAAAATCAAATATCATCTGTCAAACAGAGAGAGCAGGTGTTAAGTTCAAAGGCGATCCCTTATGTGAAAGGGCAGGTGGAGGAGGAAGCACTGCACCATGGAAAACTGTGTTCCAGGTGGTTCAAGAATTCTCAGAAGTTAGAGGTGAAGGGCTGCCCCAGACACAGCCCTGGGGCTCAAGATTCATACTGCTGTTAGAGGGGCACAAACTTGCTGGGTTTTGACTCTGGGAGGAAAACCACGTGTGTGGTCTTAAGCGGGGCCCTGTGTCTTTGGGGATTCACATTTGTTGCACCCAACTATACTCTGGAGATTCAGAAATCAATGGAAGTTGCTCTGGATTCAGAAATCAATAGAAGTTGCTCCCTTCCCTGGAGATGCCCACGGTCAACCTTTGTCTTTTGGAGTCAGGCTAACCTGAAGTTGAATCCCAGCTCTACCACCATTGAGTTATGACCTTGGACAAATCACGTAAATTATCTGAACCTGAGTTTACACTTCCATACATGGCAATATTAGTTGCCACTTTTCAGCAGACTGCCTACACACAGTGTGCATTTGAGAAATACTGGTTCTCTTACCCTTCCTTCCGTCTTCCATCTCTGAAACTTCGCTGGAGCTCCATCTTCCCAAGACACGGCGATGCATTTCAGGAGTTTCCCTGAAGAGGGAGCCAGAGCACCACGGAAATCCTAATTTTTGGCTGACAGCAGTCAGCGCAGGGAAGCTTATGGGCACAGCCAGACAGCAAGTCTTTTGGGTCCAGACCTCGGCTTCCTCTCTCTCAATGCCTTCTGTAAAAACCCCCCCACCTTGTGCCAAGTGCTGCCCACAGTCTGCGAAGCAGCTCCCCCATCTCAGGCTCTACCTAATCAAAATGATCTTTCAATCAAAATTCCAATTTTCTTTTCAGTCACTTTATATAGCTGTTGTCATAGTAAGTGACAACTTGGTTTAATAAAGCCAATTGTGCCAGGATGTTGCTAGGTAATATTTGCTACTTCTAGGTAACGTGTATATTTTAACAGGTGCTTTCTGATGATACATAGGGGGACAGGTAGGCATTCCAAATGCTGAGATCCAGTGCCACTCACCTTTAGACCACCTTGCATTCCATGGGCTATACTTAATATTTGGTGCTTACCCACAGTGAGCTTACGTTAGGTTGAACACATAAAATTGCTCATAATCCACCATTTTACTTACAAAACAACAATTTCATATGGTCCAAATTAATATTTCACTTCTTCACCCCACTCAATTTCACTGTAGACTCCAGATCTTTTTTTTTTTTTTACTTTCCCCACCACATTTTTACCCTCAAGCACTGTTTCCACTCTTGTTATATTCCCCCCGCCAGCCCTACCTCAGTTTCCATCTCCTACACATTGCCTAGGCCACACCTCACCCTTGCAGGGCATCTCCCTGGTGAGGCAGCTGCTGTGATGGGATTGGTCCCACCTGGCATCTCCAAAATGAGCACACCAGGGCTTTGTCCAGCCAAGAACATAGGGCTCCAGCTCCTCCCATACCACAATATCCCATAAGCACTCTCTCAGTCTCCCAGCAAACTTCTCTGCCCTCTCACACTCTGCAGTGCAAGTCCCATCGAATAACTATCTGAAACCCTTTCCATCTAATTGTCTTCAGATGTGAAATGTAAAAGGACAATGCCCACCACATAAGGTTGACATAAGGAATGATTGGTGTAATGGTTGTAAAAAGCCTAGCACTGTGCCTGGTAGATGGCAGTCATTCTGCAAGGTACAGTTGCCCTCTCAGAACCCTGGACATGGTCTATAAGACCAAAGCCCCCAAAGCAACTCATTGTCCTATCCACCTCTTCCTAAAATGCCATGTTATTGTTGCACCCCCATAGGAACCATTTTGTCAAGTGTGGTCTGGTCCTATTCTCCAAGCACTCTGTATCACACACTCCTGTGATTGCCACGGCATGGGGCAGGGCTGGCCCAGTAACTCCCTAAGCGACTAAGTCCTGCCTCAACAGTCTTCTATTCTGTCCTGGGCCCCTGAGATTCTGCCCTTCCACACAACCAGAGTAGTGACTGTGATACCAGAACCACATGACATGTTAAATAAAGAGGCTCTGTAAAGAGGAGCAAGAGATGTGTGCCCTGGAGGGGAGGGAGATGGTCAGGCTGGGGGTGAAGGGTGGTGGGACTTGGCCCTAGGAACTCCTGCCCTTTGTCCTCCTTCCTGCCATACCCTCTCCTGTGTGTTCTTAGCATCTCACCCCCACCCCTCATCTCTCCAGTTCTAAAACAGTCTCTCAAGGTTTCTGGAAATGGAGAGAGACCCAGGCTGGTTATGGAGGGATTATAAGGAACTGCTAAACACAAAAGACAATGGTCAGCCTCACCCAGACAAAGGCAAATGCCTGTCTTAGTGGGGAGATTGCATGTTCGTCCAATTTGAAATTTTAAACAGATGTATAACTCTAAATACATTAGAATTACGTTAGATTATGATTTTGAAAAATACCAGAAAAATGGTATTATGCTAGCAAAAACATAAAGTGGAAATTTCCTCTTCCAATGAGAATGGAGTTACAGGGATGGATTTATCCTGTAACCTGAAACAACTACATAATCTGACAAGCTATAGTTGGCCTTCCTTATACTCGACTTCTACATCCATGGATTCAACCAACCATGGATCAAAAACATTTGAAAAAATACAATGAAAATATAATTTAAAAATACAGTATAACAACTATTTACATAGCATTTACATTATATTAGTTGTTATAAGTAATCTAGAGATGTTTTCATGTCTACAGGAGGATGTGCATAGGTTATATGCAAATACCATGCCATTTTACATGAGGGATTTGAGCATCTCCAGATTTTGGTATCTTCAAGGGTCTTGGAACAAATCCCTCATGAATACCAAGGAATGGCTATATAAAAAGAACAATAGTTTTCAAGACCATGAACCTGAAGCGATGCAGGACCGTGATGTTTGCAAGATGAAACAAAATGAGCTGAGCCCTAGGACTGTCCTGGCCTCCTCCCGGCAGAGGGTTTCCAGGCTGTGACTCAGGGAGGGGAACTTGGCGGAGTCCAGTAAACTCTCAGGATTGAATAAATGGAACTGGATCCTGAAAGACCAAGGCAGCTAGAGTTTGCAAGACAGACTACTAGCCCAGCTGTGGGGAAAAGAAAGAGAGATCAGACTGTTACTGTGTCTATGTAGAAAGAAGTAGACATAAGAGACTCCATTTTGTTGTGTACTAAGAAAAATTCTTCTGCCTTGAGATGCTGTTAATCTGTAACCCTAGCCCCAACCCTGTGCTTGCAGAGACTTGTGCTGTGTTGACTCAAGGTTTAATGAATTTAGGGCTATGCAGGATGCGCTTTGTTAAACAAGTGCTTGAAGGCAGTATGCTTGTTAAAAGTCATCACTACTCTCTAATCTCAAGTACCCAGGGGCACAATACACTGCGGAAGGCCACAGGGACCTCTGCCTAGGAAAGCCAGGTATTGTCCAAGGTTTCTCCCCAAGTGATAGCCTGGGACATGGCCTCATGGGAAGGGAAAGACCTACCATCCCCCAGCCCAACACCAGTAAAGGGTCTGTGCTGAGGAGGATTAGGAAAAGAGGAAGGCCTCTTTGCAGTTGAGATAAATCTGAGGAAGGCATTTGTCTCCTGCTCATCCCTGGGCAATGGAATGTCTCCGTGTAAAACCCAATTGTATGTTCCGTCTACTGAGATAGGAGAAAACCACCTTAAGGCTGGAGGTGAGACATGCTGGCGGCAATACTGCTCTTTAATGCGCCAAGATGTTTATTTATGGGCACACCAAAGCACAGCACCTTTTTCTCAACCTTGTTGATGACACAGAGACATTTGTTCACATGTTTTCCTGCTGACCTCCTCCCCACTATTACCCTATTGTCCTGCCACATCCCCCTCTCCGAGATGGTAGAGATAGTGATCAATAAATACTGAAGGAACTCAGAGACCGGTGCCGGCGTGGGTCCTCCGTATACTGAGCGCCCGGTCCCCTGGGCCCACTTTTCTTTTTCTATAGTTTGTCTCTGTGTCTCTTTCTTTTCTCAGTCTTTCGTCCCACCAGACGAGAAACACCCACAGGTGTGGAGGAGCAGGCCACCCCTTCACCTAGCAAGGAAAGAGCTAGAGAGAGAAGGGGGCGGGGGAGCCCTGACAATCAGGAACAGCCTCCCCTCAGATCCTTAGCTGAGTTATGATCAGCACCTGTATGTGAGGAAACTACCTGAGGCAGAGGATGGACCTCCCTGCAGGAATGAAAGCAAATAATCCCAGGATCACCCAGAGTTAGAAAGAACCCCTGTTCCTAACAGCTAGAGTAGAAAACATCATAATTTATTGGGTACTGGGTAGAATATTCAGAAACGTTTTGCCTCAGTGGTGTAGTAAAATTGGTCCTAAACTAAACACTGTTCTGGTGCCACCCATCATACCTTAAAAAGCAAAATTTGAAGGACCAAACTGTTTCCAAGTAACTTAACTTTTGTTTCTTATTTATAGAAACAAAAATATATCCATCCATTCAAATGGTAAAATTCACAATGTGTGGTATCCATAAAAAATTACCAGGCATGCAAAGAAGGAAAATATAATACATAATAAAGAGAGGAAGTCCTAACCAGAGCAAGCAGGCAAGAGAAAGAAATAAAAGGCATCCAAATAGGAAGATAGGAGGTCAAACTATCTCTGCAGGTGATATAATTTTATACCTAGAAAATCCCATAGTCGCAGCCCAAAAGCTAGATCTGATAAACAACTTCAGCAAAGCTTCTAGATACAAAATCAATGCACAAAAATCAGTAGCATTTCTATACACCAATAATGTCCAAGCTGAATGCCAAATCAAGAACACAAATCCCATTCACAATAGCCACACACACACACACACACACACAAAAACACCTACAAATACAGCTAAACAGAGAGGTGCAAGACCTCTACAATGAGAGTTAGGAAACACTGCTGAAAGAAATAATACATGACACGAACAAATGGAAAAACATTTCATGCTCATGGATAGGAAGAATCAATATTGTTAAAATGGCCATACTGGCCAAAGCAATTTACAGAGTCAATGCTATTCCTATCAAACTACCAGGGTCAGAATTAGAAAAAAAATTCTAAAATTCATATAAAACAAAAAAAAAGCCCAAATAGCCAAAACAATCCTAGGAAGAAAGAACAAACCTGGAGGAATCATATTATCTGACTTCAAACTGTACTATAAGGCTACAGTAACCAAAACAACATGGTACAGGTAAAAATAGACACATAGACCAAAGGAAGAGAATAGAGAGCCCAGAAATAAAGCTACACAACTACAACTATCTGATCTTCAACAATTTATCTTCAATAAACAGTGCTGGGATAACTGGCTAGCCATATACAAAAGATTGAAACTAGACCCCTTCCTTACACCATATATAAAAATCAACTCAAGATGAATTAAAGACATCAGTGTAAAACCTAAAACTATAAACACCCTTGAAGAAAACCTAGGAAATACTCTTCTGGACATAGGCCCTGGCAAAGATTTTATGACAAAGACACCAAAAGTAATTGCAACCAAAACAAAAATTGGTAAGTGGAACCTGATTAAACTAAAGAGCTTCTGCATAGCAAAAGAAACTATCAACAGAGTAAATAGACAACCAACATAATGGGAGAAAATATTTGCAAACTATGCATTTAACAAAGGCCTAATATCCAGAATCTGTAAAGAAATTAACAAGCAAAAAACAACCCCATTAAAAAATGGGCAAAGGACATGAACAGACAATTTTCAAAAG
Organism: Pongo abelii; assembly: GCF_028885655.2. Lineage (NCBI taxonomy): Eukaryota > Metazoa > Chordata > Mammalia > Primates > Hominidae > Pongo > Pongo abelii. Next base: position 98,174,078 of record NC_071985.2, read on the forward strand.
AAGACATATACATGGTCAAAAAGCATATGAAAAAAATACTCATCATCACTAGTCATTAGGGAAATGCAAATCAAAACCACAATGAAATACCATCTCACACCAGTTAGAATGGCTATTATTAAAAAGTCAAAAAGTTAACAGATGCTGGCAAGGCTGTGGAGAGAAGGAAACACTTATAGATATAGATATATACCCAAAGGAACATAAATTATTCTACCATAAAGACACATGTACACATATGTTCATCGCAGCACTATTCACAATAGCAAAGACATGGAATCCACCTAAATGCCCATCAACTGCCAAATGGATAAAGAAAATGTGGTGCATATACACCATGGAATACTTCTCAGCCATAGAAAAGAACAAGATCGTGTCTTTGCAGCGACATGGATGGAATTGGGGGCCATTATCCTAAGCAAACTAACGCAAGAACAGAAAACCAAACACCACATATTCTCACTTATAAGTGAGAGCTGAACATTGAGTACACACGGACACAAAGAAGGGAACAATAGACACCAGGGCCTACTTAATGCAAGAGGGTAGCAGGAGGGTGAGGATTGAAAAACCATCAGATACTATGATTATTATCTGAGTGACAAAATAATATGTACACCAAACCCCCACAACACACCACTTATCTATTAAACAAACCTGCACATGTACCCCTTAAACTAAAATAAAAGTTAAAAAATAAAAAGGTAAAGAGAAAAATAAATCAACTGATATTGACCCAGAAATGACCAATGATGACAGATGACAGAAATAGTAGACGAGGGCCAGGTGTGGTGGCTCATGCCTGTAATTCCAGCACTTTGGGAGGTCAAGAAAGGAGAATTGCTTGAAGCTAGGAGTTCAAGACCAGCCTGAGGAACTAAGCAAGACCCTATCTAAAATAGGTTCTAAATAAGGATGTTCTAAAAGTTAACATAATTGTGTTTCATATGTCCAAAACACTAGCAGAAAAGATTAAGCAGGGACATGAGAGAGAGAAAACAAAGCCAAATCAAACTTCTTGAAATGAAAACTAAAATGTCTGAAGAGAAAAATAACTGAATGGGATTAACAGCATTTTAAACACTGCAGAAGTAATGATTACTGAGTCAAACACATAACAATAGAAACCATCTAAAATGAAGGAGAGGAAACAAAAACCGAAGAATAAGTTAAGCAAACATAGGACATCTTCATGCAGCCTGATATACATGTAATTGGAGTCCCTAAAGGAGAAGATGGAGTGGAAATGGGAGAAAAACAACTTGAAGAAATAATCACCCCAAATTTCCAAATTTGATTTTTTAAAATAGAAAAACTATACATCTAAGAATCTCAGTGATCCCTAAGCACAATGAATATTTTTAAAAATTGAAACCAAGGGGCTGCAGCCCGAGCTTCAGGTCTCGTCTTCACTGGTCTGTGTCCTATTCTCCTGGAGCCCCAGCCTCTGTGGCCCTGTGACCTGCAGGTATTGGGAGATCCACAGCTAAAACCCCAGGACCCCCTGGAAGCCTAGAAATGTTCTTCAGAAGATCAGTAAAAACAAACTTCTCCGAGCTAAAGGAGGATGTTCGAATCCATCGCAAAGAAGCTGGAAACCTTGAAAAAAGATTAGACGAATGGCTAACTGCAATGGACAGTGTAGAGAAGACCTTAAATGCAGAAGCTTGAGAAGCCAAAGTCATCAACTGGAAGAAAAAATATCAGTGATTGTTAAAAGGAATGAAATGAAGCAAGAAGAGAAGTTTACAGATAAAAGAATAAAAAGAAATGAACAAAGCCTCCAAGAAATATGGGACTATGTGAAAAGACCAAATCTACGTCTGATTGGTGTACCTGAAAGTGATGGGGAGAATGGAACCAAGTTGGAAAACACTCTGCAGGATATTATCCAGGAGAACTTCCCCAACCTAGCAAGGCAGGCCAACATTCAAATTCAGGAAATACAGAGAACGTCACAAAGATACTCCTTGAGAAGAGCAACTCCAAGACACATAATTGTCAGATTCACCAAAGTTGAAATGAAGGAAAAAATGTTAAGGGCAGCCAGAGAGAAAGGTCGGGTTACCCACAAAGGGAAGCCCATCAGACTAACAGTGGATCTCTCGGCAGAAACTCTATAAGCCAGAAGAGAGTGGGGGCCAATATTCAACATTCTTAAAGAAAAGAATTTTCAACCCAGAATTTCATATCCAGCCAACCTAAGCTTCATCAGTGAAGGAGAAATAAAATCCTTTACAGACAAACAAATCCTGAGAGATTTTGTTATCACCAGGCCTGCCCTAAAAGAGCTCCTGAAGGAAGCACTAAACATGGAGAGGAACAACTGGTACCAGTCACTGCAAAAACATGCCAAATCGTAAACACCATCAATGCTAGGAAGAAACTGCATCAACTAACGAGTAAAATAACCAGCTAACATCATAATGACAGGACCAAATTCACACATAACAATATTAACCTTAAATGTAAATGGGCTAAATGCTCCAATTAAAAGACACAGACTGGCAAATTGGATAAAGGGTCAAGACCCTGGCAGGTGCGATGGCTCATGCCTGTAATCCCACCACTTTGTGAGGCTGAGGTGGGTGGATCACGAGGTCAGGAGATCAAGACTATCCTGGCTAACACGGTGAAACCCCATCTCTAGTAAAAATACAAAAAATTTGCCAGGCATGGTGGTGGGCGCCTGCAGTCCCAGCCGCTCGGGAAGCTGAGGCAGGAGAATGGCATGAACCTGGGAGGCAGAGCTTGCAGTGAGCCAAGATCATGCCACTGCACTCCAGCCCGGGTGACAGAGACTCCGTCTCAAAAAAAAAAAAAGAGTCAAGACCCACCAGTGTGCTGTATTCAGGAGACCCATGTCACGTGCAGAGACACACATAGGCTGAAAATAAAGGGATGGAGGAAGATCTCTGAAGCAAATGGAAAAAAAAAAAAAAAGCAGGGGTTGCAATCCTAGTCTCTGAAAAAAACAAGACTTTAAACCAACAAAGATCATAAAAAACAAGGAAGGCCATGACATAATGGTAAAGGGATCAATTAAACAAGAAGAGCTAACTATCCTAAATATATATGCACCCAATACAGGAGCACCCAGATTCATAAAGAAAGCCCTTAGAGACCTACAAAGAGACTAAGACTCGCACACAATAATAATGGGAAACTTTAACACCCCACTGTCAACATTAGACAGATCAATGAGACAGAAAGTTAACAAGGATATCCAGGAATTGAACTCAGCTCTGCACCAAGTGGACCTAATAGACATCTACAGAACTCTCCACCCCAAATCAACAGAATATACATTCTCAGCACCACATTGCACTTATTCCAAAATTGACCACATAGTTGGAAGTAAAGCACTCCTCAGCAAGTGTACAAGAACAGAAAGTATAACAAACTATCTCTCAGACCACAGTGCAATCAAACTACAACTCAGGATTAAGAAACTCACTCAAAACTGCTCAACTACATGGAAACTGAACCACCTGCTCCTGAATGACTACTGGGTACATAATGAAATGAAGGCAGAAATAAAGACGTTCTTTGAAACCAATGAGAACAAAGACACAACATACCAGAATCTCTGGGACACATTTAAAGCAGTGTGTAGAGGGAAATATATAGCACTAAATGCCCACAAGAGAAAGCACGAAAGATCTAAAATTGACACCCTAACATCACACTTAAAAGAACTAGAGACGCAAGAGCAAACACATTCAAAAGCTAGCAGAAGGCAAGAAAAAACTAAGATCAGAGCTGATTTTGTTTTACTGGGTTTCATTGATGTTATTGCAGAGGACTTGATTTTTTTTAATGGCCATGGAGTATTCCATGATGTTTATGTGCCATATTTTGTTTTTTACTAAATCTTTTATTTTATTTTATCTTTGGATGCAGGGTCTCACTTATTGCCCAGGCTAGATTACCATGGTGTGATTTTGGCTTACTTCAGTCTCAGCCTCCCAGGCTCAAGCAATTCTCCCTTACCTTATCTTCTCAAGTAGCTGGGACTACATGTATGCGTTACTATGGCTGGCCACTTTTTCTTTTTGTATTTTTCGTGTAGACAAGATTTTGCTATTTTTTTCAGGCTGGTCTCAAACTTCTAAGCTCAGGCAGTCCACCTGCCTCGGCCTTCCAAAGCTCTGGGATTGAAGGCATGAGCCACCGCTTCTGACCATACCATATTTTCTTTATTGATAGGCCTGCCCATGTCTTTGCTGCTGTGAATAGTGCTGCAATGAACATGCATAACATGCATATGGATGTGTCTTTATAATAATTTATATTTATTTTGGTATATATCCAATTATCAGGTTCCTGAGTCAAATGATAATTCTGTTTTCAGTTCTGTGAGGAATTGCCACACTGCTTTTTACAGTTGTTGAACTAATTTACACTCCCACCAGCAGAGTATAAGCATTCCCTTTTCTCTGCAACCTTGGTAGCATCTGTTATTTTTTGACTTTTTTAAAATAGCCATTCTGACTGATCTGAAGTGGTATCTCATTGTGGTTTTTCTTTTAATTAATTAATTTATTTTTTTGAGATGGAGCCTGGCTCTGTCACCCAGGCTGGAGTGCAGTGGCCCAATCTCTGCTCATTGCAACCTCCACCTCCCAGGTTTAAGTGATTCTCCTGTATCAGCCTCCTGACTAGCTGGGACTACAGGTGCCCACCACCATGCCAGGCTAATTTTTGTATTTTTATTAGAGACAAGGTTTCACCATATTGGACAGGCTGATGTTGAACTGCTGACCTTGTGATCTGCCTGCTTAAGCCTCCCAATGTGCTGGGATTACAGGTGTGAGACACCGTGACTGGCTTCTTTTTAATTTCTTTAATGATCACCATTGAGCTTTGTTTTTCATATGCTTGTTAGCCACATGTATGTCTTCCTTTGAAAAGCATCTGTTCATGTTTTTTGCCTACTTTTTAATGAGGTTTGGTTTTTTTCTTGTAAACTTGTTTAAGTTCTCATTAATTCTGGATATTAGACCTTTGTCAGAGGCAAAGTTTGCAAATATTTTCTTTTATTCTGTAGGTTGTCTGCTTACTCTGTTGATAGTTTCCTTTGCTGTGAAGAATCTCTTTAGTTTAAATAGGTCCCATTTGTCAACTTTTGCTTTTGTTGCAATTGCTTTTGGTAACTTCATCATGAAGTGTTTGCAGGTTTCTATGTCTAGAATGGTAGCTTTTATATTATCTTGCAGGGTTTCTTATAATTTTATGTTTTACATTTAAGTCTTTAATTTTTCTTGAGTTGATTTTTGTATGTGATGTAATTAAGAGGTTCAGTTTAAGTGTTCTACATATTACTAGTTAGTTATTCCAGCACCATTTATTAAATAGAGAATTCTTCCCACAAAAAAAAATTGAAACCAAGGCACATTATAATTAAATTGCTGAAAACCAGTGATTAAAAAAAAATCTTAAAAGCAGCCAGAGGGAGGAAAAAACACGTTATGTACAGACAAAGAAAGAGTAGAGTAATAGCAGGCTTCTTGTCAGAAATGACCCAAGTCAGAAGATGGCAGACCAATATTTTTAAATTACTGAAAGAATTGTCAACCTAGAACTTTGTACCCAGGGAAAATATCTTTCAAAATGAAGAAAAAGAAGATACTTCTTAAGACATTCAAATGCTGACAGAATTCATCACCAACAACCTTGAACTACAAGAAATCTTACAGGAAGCCTTTTAGGCAGAGGGAAAATGATATCAGATGGAAATCTGGAGCTATACCAAGGGATGAAGAGCACTTGAAATGGTAATTATGTGAGTAAATATAAAAACACTTTTTATTATTATTTAAATCTATTTGAAAATAGTACAGCAAACCGGAATACTGAACATCTAAAAACACATCACAGTGACTAGCCCAGGGTACCCAGCAATCCGGGCACAGCCCTCTCCGGAGTGGACCTGAGCACAGTTCAAGGCGGCGCCTTTAGCCCATGGCCAGCAGGGGGCGCCTGTGGATCTTGGAAAACGCTGCCTCACCCCTTGGGCCTGCCCTCCCAGGTGTCAAACTACCTGGGCCAGGGGGCTTTGGGGCTCTCCGACAGCCACGGAGGTAGAATCCCTTGAAGATAAATTATAAAATATGAAAGACCCAGGCGGGGTGGACTTCTGGGAAACCCAGGTCCTTTTCTAGGCTTTCTCACTAACTTGTCCTGAGCCCTTGTTTGGGCATCTGCCTTTCTGGGCATTAAATAAAAGAATTATGTAAAGTGCTTTGCATGGTCCCTCATTTGTGAAATACAGGATGAGACTAGCTGATGTCTAAGGGCCCGTCCATTCCCCACACTCTTAATTCCTCAGTCTTCCCCTCTTATGTGCCAGCTAGGCCCTTCTGCTTCTGCTCTGGGGGAGCCTCCATGGGTAGAAAGAGGCAGAATCTTTCCCTCTGGGGGAAGGGTTACAGAGAGAAGGCTTTGAGAAATCAGAACCTGAAAATCAAGTTCAAGAATTCCCTGTGAGTCCCATGTGCAACTGCCTTGCAAAGCACTTTATATAATGCTTTCATTCAATTCCCCATTCCAACCCCCAAAGTGAGAGAGAGAAAAATAATTACCCCAATTTTTCAGGTGAAGAAACTGAGACCCAAAGATATGAAGAAACTTGCCTAAGGTCAAACAGCTAACAAGTGGTGGAGCTGGCATTTGAGCCAGAGGTCATGTCCTGACATATACGGTCATGTATGGGGGCTCCATGCAGGCCTCCACGAGCGTTGCACTGACCGTCCTGAGAAATGCCTCTGCCTGCTTTTTGCACTTCAAAATCACAGACTAGCCTGGAAGGGTTCTGGCAGTTTTCTGGCCCACCCAGAAGATGCTGACTCAAAACAAATTGTTTTAATGTCTAGAACCTGTTACACCTGCCCAGTTCTGTTTCTATAAAAGTCCACTCCAATAAGGGTACTACAGTTTAATGATAGTTCTAGACATTAAGTTTGGATAGCACTTTTGAGTTTACATATAACTGCCATGAGTATCATTGCAGTTCTTCACAACGAATTTAAGTATTAATAATAAAACGTGATTTTTGAAAAACAATACTCTTGTCCCAGATGTGGACATTTCAATACAGTCTAACTGACTTGGTCAGAATCACATAACCAAGGGTCAATTAATAAGAATGGTAACTTTAAACTCCCCCATCCCAATCTTGTGCTGTTCTTTTACACCTCTTTTCTCCTAAGTCACCACCCCCAAAGCCTGTGATAAGCAATATGTATGTGTGTATTTGTCTATCATATGTGTAAGAGGGAAATAATTTTTAAAACACTCAGAACAAGATAAGCGGGTTGGAGCAGTGGCACCATCAGCAAGAAGGATTCTTTCCTTCCTGCTGAGACCACCTTCCAGAGTCCGGTGCTCTGAGAGGGTCATCCCCTGCCTCCTTCTTCCCATGAGTCTGAGATTGGGCCATTTCCTCTATGCCCTTAATGGCAGAGCGGGCTCTCTGAACTCCACAGGGCTCTGCATACCAGGTCTTCCATTCAACCTCCACAGAGCTGGGCCCCACCCCAACCCTCAGCCTCCTCTAGAAGGCAGGGAGGACCCAGGGAACAGAAGGGGGCCCTTGAACTCCCCTCATCTTTAATGAGGGAAAGATATAATCACCTGTCAGCTGCATGGACATAATTAACACCTGCACAGAGTTTCGGTTGCTGATTAAGGGTACTCCTCCCTAGCTGAGGTTCTTATAGGAAAGTCTGTCGCAACTTGCTAGAGATGGGATGACAGGATTAAGGTCAGTGCAGGGGCAGGGGTCCCTCCTCTTTGAACTCTTAGGTTCTTAGCACTGGATCAGGAACAAGCCAGGCTCTAACTCAACAGCAATCCTATTTTGAAACCCTGCCTTCCTGTGTCCTGCTCAGATCAAGAAAGGAGAAAAGTCCACCCAGCTCACCCAGTCCTCAGGGTCTCCAATCCAAATTGTTTCTCCAAACCCCCCTTCCATCAGGATACTTCCCTTCTACCCCAATCAGAAGAGCTTCTGCAACTTGAACCCAGGACTAGGTTCAAAATGTGAACCCAATATCCAGGTCTAGCATCTTCCAAATTTGAGCTCAGCTCCTTAGGTCATTGCTGGTGTTAAAAGAAAAAAATCAGCTGAATTTAATTTAAAGGACGGTAACTGAGCAAAGGACAATGTACTAATCGGGGAGACTCCTAAGCCACAGTAGGCTCAGAGACTCTAGCACAGCCACGTTGGGGAAGAAGATTTATGAACAGAAAAAGGAAAGTGACATATAGAAAACAGAAAAGAGGTACAGAAACAGCTGAATTGGTTACAGCTTGGTCTTTGCAGTATTTGAACACAGTGTGAATAGTTGGCCACCTTCGACTGGCCAAAACTCGGTGATTGACTCAAGAGTAGGCTATGGTCTGTGTAAAACTCCATTTAGATTATAATTCACGATGTACAGGACACCTTTAGGCTGAACTTACAATATGTAAGAAGGAAGTTTTAGGCTAAACTTGATTTAACACTAGGGTTTCACAATCCCAACCCAACCACCATTTTCATCTTTTCCCAAAACTTACACCTATTAGAATCATACCAAAATTCATCTGAATTATTTGAAAAAGTAATAAACTAGCAAACAAATAAATAAACAAGCTTATCACAGAGTGTGGTAAGCGCTAAGAAGAAAGCAAATATGATATGTCGAACCTGACTGCAGACAGTGACCAATGCCCGTTTAGCCACAGTAGCCCCAGAAAGGCCGCTCTATGGAATAGTCCCTGAACACTCTGTAGCCTGACATACCTCCCATCTTTCCATTCTCAGCCCCCACCCCTCCACCTACCTTCAGCACTCCCTACCCCTCCTCCCCACCTTTTCTCATAGCTCTTGTATCTCTTTGACATTGTTTATTTCTTATTGTACCTATTGTTAGACCACTCAACTATAAAGCTATGTGAGGGTAGGTTTTTGTATGTTTCGTTCACGACTGTATTCCCAGAACCTAGAACAGGGTTAGGCACACAACAACTGCTTAATAAATACAGGTTGAATAAATCAAAGTAGTCTCCATTTATCCCTGGCACTAAGAGCATGAGCTAACTACTCAGGCAGGAGCCAGCTTTGCAAACTTCTCGCAGTTCTCAGAGGAGCCCTGGGCAAAGTCATCTCTTTGATCTTGCAGAACCAAAAGAAAGCCCTAACCACATTAGGTCCACCACAATTGCCTCACCACAGCCATGCCACAGGAGCAGAGTCCAGTCTGGAGAGATGTCCAGAACACAGGACACAAACTTCTTAAGAAGATTCTATGCTTGTTTGGATCAGGCCCCAAACCCAGACGTCACCCCTGCTTCTTCTTTTTCCCTCACCCCTTTCCCCCACTTTGAGTCCTCTTCACTCCATTGCCAAATCTATTTTGAAGCTGCCCACCTTCTCTCTGTCTCCTCTGCCACCATCCCCTCCACCTGGGCCATGGCAGTAGCCCCCCAAGGTGTTCCCTCAGCTCCTACTCTTGGCCCTTCCTGTTCAAGCTCCTACTCTTGGCCCTCCTGTTCAAGTGGAATTGCCTGGGAGGCCTGGCCATGAGAGACATGGATCTTATAGCTCTGTGACCATCTCTGGTTCCTGCTTGCTTCAAGTGACTCCTTTTCCTAGTACCTCCTAAATGTGATCATCTCCTGAGTTTTCCCTCTCCAGTCTCTGCTATTTCTCCACAGTGTCCTCTAAAGATGTTCAGAGGTTAAAGTACCCCTTCAATTCCCAGCACACAGGAAGCACTAACCACATTAATTCTCTTTTGCATCCCTGAGGCTAGCCCTACCATTGACCTCTACAGCCTCTGCCTGGCCAGCCAGCATCAGGGGATAGACTTTATTCTTTAAAGGGCCTCTGAAGAACCATTCTGACACTCAACTCATACATCCTATGTGACAGAAATAGGACACAGGTTTCTGCGTAATGCCAGGAAGACATGACTTTAGGAAATGACTACTCAAGATTCTTAAGGCTGGTGCTCTCTGGGATGACAGATCACCTTTCATTATCCTCTGAAAATAGGAAGGACATCGCTGAAGGCAACTCAGTCCAGGAGGATACTCTACCTCCTCAGCTCATAGAGTTGGCTGTTAGAGACTGATTCCAATGAGGACAGTGTTTCTGTAAATGCGTAATCAGGACATCTGATCACAAAGCTACAAATCAACAGCAAAACCTCTGAATTGAATGTGGTCACCAAGAACTTAGGACCACTCTCTTAGGCCATTGGTCTTAGAACTATATAGTAGCTCCACATGGGTGAGTTATGGAAAACGCCAAGTAGGTACAATTCTAAGGTAACTATATCTTAGGTCCTCAACTCCCACCCACAGCACCCTAGCTCCCCTATGTTTGCCCTGAGCCTGAGTGGATGCTCCACTAGATCTGAGTCCTTAATTAAAAGGTGTGGCAACACTTGCATCTCTACCCCCATCAAATGAATGTCAACAGCCAGTTGGCAAGGTTTAAGGGGAAAAGCACATGTTTTGAAGTGAAATAAATCTGGATTGGATTTGAATCATGGAACCCCTGCTTACAGACTTCATTCAGCAAATATTTATTGAAGTGATTCTATGCACCACACATTGTGCCAGACCCCGTAAATAAGGGAGAGACACAATAGATATAAACCCTGGACAAATTATGCAAACTTGTGGGCCCCTGGTTTCTCATCTAAAATGAGGTACTAGCTACTTCTTAGAGATGCTGAAAGAACTTTATGAGATAATATGTGTAACTGTGGGCTACTTATCATCATTGTTATTAATAGAAGTAACATGACATCAGTATGTGTGAAAAGCCATACAATTATTTAAATCTTGAACTCAATATTTATCTTAATACATTTACCCTAAAGAAAAGCTCGTATATGAATCTTCCATTTTTTTTATTTATATAAAGGGGCAGAACGGGAAGGAAATAAAGTGCCGACCAAGTATATATAATTTGAAGGTAGTGGGTGAAATACTTTACATTTGTTAATTCATAAAAATGAGCAAAGGAAAAACTACAAGCAACCTAAATATTCAGCAGTGGTATGATGAATGGAATATTATACAGTCATTTAAAGTAATTATAAAGACTATGTAGCAATATAGAAAAATGCTCATTATATCATATTAGGTAGAGAAAGTAGGTTACTGGGTGTAGGTATGCAGATGCTGATTGCAGCTGTGTAAGGTCCATATGCATGAGCACAGCCACACACTAAAGTCACCACTTGCTCTAGAATCATGGGCTTGTGGTGATCCTTTGCTCTCTTATCTGTCAAACTGTTTGTGTGTTGTTTCATTGTTTGTCACATTATTTTTATAGGAGTGCTTTTCTTGAGGTGCCCTCTTTGTCGGTATTTCCCTCTCTCCCATATGGCCTACCCATCAATTTTAAAAGGGAAAAATAAAGATATTTTCATGCTTGAAAGTCTTGGCAGGTAGCAAACTTTTGAGGAGGCGTCAGTTGCATTCACTTCATTGCTGTTTTCTGAAAAATATATGGAAGAGTCATGCTTTGCACATAGCTTTTCAACTACACATAGCAAACCTTCAAAAACTGCTCTCAGAAATTAAAAACAAAGGCACTACTGCAGTAGAATCCCCCAGCAGCACCCACCCACACTGTCCTCGGAGGGCACACTTTATGTCTCTAGGACACAAGCCAGCACAGGTTGGCTTTCTATCCATTCATCCATTTATTCTACCATCCATATGTCCATCATCTGATGCTTCACTGCCTGTCCATCCACCAAACCCACCCCTCTGCTTATCCATTCATTCAACCACACTTCCTTGGAAGGTCATCACCACAAAACTCCCTTATAAGAATTAGAGATTTTTAAAAATGTTTCTCATCTTCATTTGTCTACTCATCTGAAAAGCCAAGGTCAAGGTTACTAAATGGGGTCAGTGAAGCAACAGGACATGAACCCAGGAGACGTGCTTCTCATCTTCTCCCAGTCCATGGTGGGCAGTTCAGCAGCTGTTTCAGCCACTGGGCAACCTCCCAAGGCCCATTTTGGGAACAATGGGTCCAGTAATCAGGCCACTATTTGTCATCAGGGCCCGCCCTTGTCACAGCAAGGCTGCTGGCTGGAGCAGAATCTTCAAGGCATTTCAAGCATTTACCACCTAAATCTGTCACATATTAGCCCTGTAGGTGGAGTGGGAGAGGCCGTGCAGTATGTACTTGTCAAGCTGCCAGACAAAACCTGCTTCAGTCAATTAAATAATGGGCTGTCATTACAGAAGACTGGATTATGACCTTCTCAATCAAGTTCTAATTGGGGTTGATGAGGACAATCTACCCTGGACGTTCTTATCTTCCATCAGACCATCACTGTTTAGAGTCCTCCTTTCATCCCTAAAATGGGTGTAGATGGGAAAATTGAGCCTGCATCTGCAGAGAGATGGGGATATGTCTCTAGAGCAAATTTAAGAATTAACAAACACTTAATTGTATGCTCTACGTGAGATCCAGTACCAGACGCTGAGAATCTAGATGCTGGGACAGACCAAGCACATTTCCTGCCTGTGAGGAACACATAGACCTAGTGAAGAAAACAGTTACCATCAGTGTGGACAGGGCCATAACAGCAACAAGGACAGGATGTGATGAAAGCACCCACATCTGTCTAGAGGGAATCCCAAAGGCTTCAGGGAAGGGGCATTGGAACTGGGCCTGGACAGCACACACAGACATGCCTGTTTCCTGCTAGATAAACCCAAGAGACACATGGAGGAGCAAGGAGAGGGCCCACCGCAGCTCAGGGGCAGCTGGCAGCTTACATGGGGTCTCTGGGACAGCAGCCACTCTCTTTCACAGTGTGGCACAGATTTGAAAATGTGAGCCACAGAAGGTCCTACTGATTGTTTCCAGGATACACTTTAAGCCATCATAACTCCAGATCGCTGTTTTTATTCATTTTTCCTAGAATAGATTCTTCTCACCTCACCTACCCCTGAGGCCCCACAACCTACTACTATACCCTACTCACCTTTCAAGGCCCACCTCTCAGGTCACCTCTTCTATGAAGCCTTCCTGGAGACTGATCCACTCCCAGACACCTCCCTTTTTGCCCTCCCAGTGTTTTGTATCTAAGTCCAGATTAAATTCCAGTTAGTTTGTGGAGCTTGTCTCCAGGGACCTCCATCTTTACATCCCCAGTGCCTGGCACACAGTAGGTACTCAATATCTGACTGCTGACAGACCAACCTCTCCCAGGATTGACTCACACTGAGGTGATCCAGAAGCACCATCCAAACCCACTTCCCACAGGGCTGAGCTTGTTGTCATGGCAGGAAGCCACCAGTTAACTTGAGAAAAACCAGCCTGTGGAATTCTGCCAGCTCCCCAGCCAGTATGCCCCAGAGTAGCTGCCACCCAAAACCCATGCTGTATTTTCTAATGTTTACAGGAAACTTGGAGCTCACAGAGCACCAGTCAACAATCGGCCACCCAGAGAGCATGGGCTGAGCCCCCACTGTATGGGAGGCACCCTAGCACCAGTGACCCTTTAGTGGCTGGGAAAGGAAGTGGGAGGAACCTACTAGTCATCAAAGATGAGATTAGGTTGTTTATTTTTAATTAATTCAAAAGCAATGTGATTGATGTTATCTTCATTATATTCTTTCCTGACTTTCCCATGCTGGGCCTCTCTTACTAGTATAGCAAGATTTTTTTTTTTAAGAAAAATTTTAAGGCAGTCTGAGTGGAAAAGCAAGGAGGTCCTGAGTATGCAGGGAAAAGAAAGGGGTGGCCAGTACACTGAGCGGGAAGAGGGTGTGGGACTGCAGAGGTCTCTGAGGGCCAAGGGAGTGACATTGCCGGCAGCCCAGGCCGCACATGGCCAGCCTTCTTTAGTTGCTTTCTCTCCCTGCCCCAGCTCACCTCTCGTCCAACTCAAACTCTAAGCCTGGGCCCTTCGGGATTTTCTGTCTGGTTAGTTATCTTGCCCTGCGTGGGAACAAATGATCCTGCCTTCGTGTTCAGAAAAAAAAAACAGGAGTGGGGGTGATTTTTTTCAAAGGAAACTTTATTTGGAAAACCAAAAGAAAAGTGAAACAAAAGAGAGCCACCAGGAAGGGGCTGAGGTAGAAAACTGTACCAAGCACAGAGTCCTGATCCTAAACCATTTGAAGACCGACTGGCTTGGCTGACATGTGGACCCAGGACCCAGCACCCATCTCTGCAGAGATCCTTTGCCTGTCGGGGGAGGTGAAAAGAAAACACATTTGCTGTTTCTCACCTGGGGGCTCTGAACAGAAGTCAGTTCTACCCACCCATTCCCCACTGGCGGCATCCCCAGTCACTCCTTGGTCTCCCTTCCAAGCCAGTGTCTGCCAGCAGGAGAGCTGACTGGATTTTTCTCTCCTCCTGCCTCCCTGTACTCCTACCAGGAGGTGCCAGGGCTGGATTCTCCCAGTCTTACGTGCTCTCAGGAGCCCTCACCGGTGCATTTCTCTGGTTTCCGTTCCCCGTTTCAGCCGCTGGTCAGCAGGCCACTGGGCCTGTCACTGGCCATCTTGGCAATCATCCTTGTGGACTTTCCTCCCCAGATCCCCTAAGATCTGGTGCCAGTGCCTGTCCTGGCTCTTGTGCAGGACTTTCTAGAGCTTGTCTCACTGGCAAACTCTGCTCAAGGCCCAGCAGGCACTGCACACATCTGGGCAGTGGTGGTTATTTCTCAGCTCCCAGCCTAACCCTGTAACTTAAGGTCCGCTGGGCACAGGTCCCTATCGTTTAGCTCTGCCCAGAGCCCCACTCATCATGGCTACTCTGCCTTCAGCTGTTCCCCTTACTCCCGATGGGAAACTCAGTGCTCCCACCCCACCCCCACCTCCCAAAGTATGAAGATCCCTTTTCAGATCCCAGCTCTGCCATCTAACAGGCTACTGACTTGAACAAGTCTTTTGAACTTTCCAGGGAGAAGACACATCTGTAAAATCGGGAAAACCATAATAATTAACCCAAAGGACGGCACGAGAGAAAATACGGGTAAAAATGCCTTGTAACTGTAGCCCTGTGTGCAGGTTGTTTTGTTGGCCTCTGCCACCGGCTGATCGGTAGCTTCGCTGTCTGTCTTCACCACCTGAAACACATTCTCTCTCTGGTTCAGGACGGTGGGCTCCTCTCTGAATTCTGGCTTCTTTGCAGGCTTTCGGTTATCCGTCACCTATTTGCTGCTCAGTTAGTGGCATGCGAGGCCTTCCTGCTACACGTTCACTTGAACACTAGGTGGCAGCCTGACCCATATCTTGCTGGGGTAACTCGGCCCTCTGCAGGGATGGGAACTGAGACTCGAGGCTTCCACCCCAGCTACCCTTACAGCTGCCACACTGCCTCTTCTTCCATGGCTGTTGGCAGCAGAGAGCCAAGAAAGGCTCCCCGTTGCTAAACACAGGCCGAAGCCTTGGAGATGAAGGGAGATTTGAGCTGATCTGAAGTCAGCTCTTCTACCAGCTGGGGCTTCCTTTGTAGAACAAACACTTGAGACAGCCTTTGGTGGAGGGTGAAAGAAACTGAGGCCTGGGCGGCGGCTGAGGCCTTAGCATGGTGGTGACCTTTTAGCACAGAAGGCTGCTTTGCCGACTGGGCCTGGAGTTTCTTGTGGACCCTGAGGCCCAGAGGACCTGCTGGGATCCCATTGCATCGGAGGATACAGGCTGATGTTTACCTTTCTCTACTGACTCCTTTCCCTCAACATACAAGCATGATCAAGCCTTTCCCATTTTAAAGTAATTCTTCCAACTTACCTCCCCTTTCATCATCCTCTCTCTTTGGCCTTACCATCTTAGCCAAATTTATTGAAAAGTTATCTTTGCTCTCTCTTTCTTCATCACCTCCCACTCACTTGTTAGCCTACAGCATTCTGACTCTCTTTCTCCTGCACTTCCAGGTCTGTTACTGAAACAAATTTGGGGTCCACCCGCCCAACACAGCAAAGCCAAACACTGACATCAAGATTGCAGACAGGGGGAAAGTGAGGCATTTATTGCAGGGTGCCAAGCAAGGAGAAGTGGGTAGCTCATGCTTAAGACCTGAACTCTCTGATGCTTGTGATCAAGGGTCTTTGAAGGCAGGGGAAATTTTCAGGAAAGCAGAAATTACAGACAAAACTGTAAATCAATACATGGAGCTTATACATCTTATACATTAGTTTGACCTAAAAAGTTGGGATATCTTGAAGCCCGGTGGGAGTAGCAGGGAGGTGAAGGGGTCTTACGGGTCATAGGCAGATACAAAGATTTTCTGATTTGCAATTGGTCAAGAGAAAGAAGATTTGTTTAAAATGTTTGGGACAGCAGAAAAAAGTGTTAGCTCTGGTCCATGGGCATGACTTCCTCCAGGCCCCTAAAGAAGAACTTTAGGACAGAGAAGGATGGTCAGAGTTCAGTCCTCAGCTCCCCCTTATCTGAGGTCCATGTGCCAGTGGATCCTGCAGGTGGGGGTCTAGGTTTCTAGAAAACAATTCAGGGACATATGTTAAGATGATATCTTTGGTTTCTATAGGAAATGTAACATCCTGTGACTAACTTCCTTGGCTATTTTTTTAGGCTACTATTACCTTCTTGCTTATGAAGTTGCCCATTTATTTCTCAGCGCTAGTGAGGTGCCTGGAATTTCCCTTGAAGAACTCAAGATTTTTCTTTATTTCCATGCGTGGAGGGTCCCACAGGATCCTAAAAGGGGTCCCTGCTCCATCTCAGGTCTACTGTCTCTGGTGCTGGCCATGCTCTTATATTGTCAATGACAAGCAACTTTCAGTCTTCATGTTACTGCGTCTCTTTGATGCAGGCCATATTTGTGCTCTCTCCTTGACACAATTCTTTCCCTGTTTTTCTCCAATCCTCTTTAAAATGTTCTTGATCTGCTTTATACACTTCATTCAAACCCAATACTCTCAACTTTTTAACTAGGACTTCTATACTGAAGATTTTCAAATCTTTTACTTAGGACCCGGCATTCTCAGTCCAGTGCCTTATCTCCAGTTAACTCAACATGACCGAAACTGACCTCATCTCTCTGCCACCAGCCCTGATTCAACCAGTTCCTTCTCTGATTTCTGTCTCAGTGAAGAGCATCACCAGGGACCCAGTGGTGGCCAAGGTCAGACAATTAAAAGTCATTGTCGATCCCTCTCTGCCCCACAACACCCACATCCACTTCATAGCCATGTCTTATCAATTCTACCCCCTTAAAAACCTCTCAAATCTCTCCCCATCCCTAGTCCAACTCCCCTGCCCAAGCCAAGTCTCCATTCTCTTTTTCCTGAATAAAGGCAACAGACTCCTAATTGTTCTCCCTGCATTTGTTCCTGCCCTTTCACCACTGCGTTGTCCTCACTGCAGACAGTGTCCTTTATAAAATGCAAAGCTAAACAAGTCATTTCATTTGTATGCTCAAAACCCTTCGGTGCCCTAAGGGTAGTGTCCAGACACTGTTGCAAGGCCCAAAAGAAACTTCCTGACCTGACTCTGCCCACATTCTCCAGCCACATAGCTTAGCAACCTCCAGTTCTCTCCAAACACACACTCTCTCTCTCCCCCACTCCCCTCTATCCACCCTCATCAAAAGTGTTCCTGGGAATCCTATGCTCTGCCTTCCACTGCACCTTCTATCTGAAGTACTTCTTTGGTTGCCTCCTTTTTCTCCACTGAGACTCAGTTCAAGAATTGTCAACTTTCTAATCCTAATTCTGTGCTGGGTGCCCCTTCCCTGTGCCTCTTGGTTAAAGTACTCAGTGTTGTGATTGTGTGACTGTATGTCACTCAACAACTCAGTTTCAGGGAGAGAATTGCATCTTTTTTATCTTTGGGTTGGTATCCAGCACTAGGTTCACTACCTGACACTGAGAAGGGGCTAGACAGATATTTGATGGGTGGGTAGATGGGAAAATTGAAAAGTATTTTCCAGAAAACATTTCCTGCTTATTCAGAGGTGATCTAGTATTTTGATTCCTCTCGTTAACTCCAAGCCCACATGGTACCTATTAAATGAAGCCAAACCCAAGACCTCAGAATGACCCAAAGCAATGCAACTGGATGCTTTCTCCAGAACCAGGTGCTGGAACATCTTTGCTAGGTTCACTACTAAAAAGTTTAGGCACTGGCTCCTGCCTCACTCCTGAGTATTATCAGCCACTGCAGGATGCCAGCTTTGCTCTCATTTCAGCCTAGAGGGATTGCTTTTGCCAGACCAGGTAGACAAGAACTGCAGCTAAGCACTGTAACCAGAGAACAGAGCCACCCTCTCTGCAGTTTGTCCCTTGCAGGAGAAGGAACCTCTGAGCATACTTGTGTCTGCCTGGAGAAATCCAGAACAGGAGCACAGAATGCAGAGCCCCCACTAATAATTTAAATGAGATGCAAACACATTCTTAAGGACAGAGAGTTCTCATTCCTATTAATGATGATAACAAGGCAGCTATAATATCACCAACAGTGCTGCCTTAGATTTGCTAGGAATATTTTACAGGCTGAGTCTTTGTTCATACTCTCCTCTGATTGTTCTCCCCACCATGCCTCTTATCCATCCTTCAAGACCATCCTTCAAGACCCTGATGCAAATACACAATCTGAGAAGCCTTCCCAGGGCCACCCACCCCAGTCTGAATTAACAAGTTTTTTTCCCATGCCTCTTTAATACATTGTTCATATTTCTTTTACAATACTGATCTCAAATTGTGTTTCTTATGCATGTGTCTTTCTTATGTCTTTGTCTGTGTCCCTGATAAAGTTATAAATGCCCAGCAGAAAGGAAATATGGTTTATCTATGTCTGCATATCCCATGGTTCTGGTCCTGCATTCCAGGCATTTGATACATATCCATTGAATTGATAATAATTGTCAAACCATTGCAAAGCAACAGGCAGAAAACTAGGTTCATAAGTTCAAAGAGAATGGAGAAAATAGGATTGATCATGTGGGTAGAGTTCATCTGGGAAGATTTCCTGAAAGAGGTGTGGCTGGATAAGACTGTACAGGGTGGGGCTGACAAGCATGAACCCTAAGTCTCTGCATGATCCTGACTGTCATCGTAACTTCTGGGAGGGAAAGACCAGGCTTTACTTCTTCCTTATCCGTCTTTGCTCCCCACCCCAATATAGGATAGCAGCAGGAGAGTTGAGTGATTAGACATGTGGGCTCTCAAGACAGACTGCCTGGATGTGTAGCCTAGCTCAGTCACTTAATAGCTGTGCAAGCTTGAGCTGACAACTTCACCTCTCTAGTCTCAGCTTTCTCATTTGTAAAGTAAGGACAATACCTACCTCACTGGATTATATGATGATTAAACAAGTTAATCTATGTAAAGCATTTACAAGGTACCTAAAACTAATCTCAATGCTTTATGTAGATTAACTCACTTAATCTTCATACAGCCCAATAACATTGGCACTATTTTCATACTTACTTTAAGGGTGAGGAAACTGAGATGCAGAGAAGTACACTATTGTGAGATTAGGGTAGGAAGGTCAAAGCTAATATGATGGTCATTAGCATAGCCTCCCCAAACATGTCAAATATTCCCCAAACATGACTAACTTGGACCTGCCCACCCTAAACCAGCCAGCACTTCCTTTAAAGAGCCAGAACCACAGTCAGAGCTCTAAATAATAACTTTCCTAAAGAAAAGACACACAAATGGGCAGCAGGTATATGAAAAATGTTCAACATCACTGTCAGAGAAATGCAAATCAAAACCACAATGAGATATCACCTCACTCCAATTAGAAAAGCTATTATTAAAAAGACAAAACATAACAGGTGTTGGTGAGGATGTAGAGAAAAGGGAACCCTAACCCTACACACTGTTGGTGGGAATGAAAGCTAGTACAGCTACTGTGGAAAACAGCATGGAGATTTCTCAAAGAACTAAAAATGAAATTACCATTCAATCCAGCAATTTTACTACTGAGTATCTACCCAAAGGAAAAAAAATCAAAGAGATACCTGCAGTCACATGTTTATTGCAGCACTATTCACAGGAGCAAATATATGGAATCAACCTAAGTGTCCATCTACAGATGAATGGATGAAGAAAATATGGTATATACGCACAATGAAATACTACGCAGTCATAAAAAGAATGGTATCATGTCATTTGCAGCAATGTGGATGGAACTGAAAGGTCATTATCTTAAGTGAAATAAGCCAAGCACAAAAAGACAAATATCATGTGTTCTCATTTATATGTCAGAGCTAAAAAATTTGATCACATGAAGGTAGAGAGAAGAAAGGTAACAGAAACTAGGATGGGTGTGAGCAGGGGTAGGGAGGAAGATTAAGAGAAATGGGTTAAAGGGTACAAACATATAATAAGATAGGAGGAATATATTCAATACTTAATAGCAGAGTGGGGTGACTATAGTTAATAAAAATGTATTGTACTCAGGTGAGAGACACTCTTAAGTACCCTGACTTGCTCACTATCCATTATATACTTGTAACATATGTATTGCATACATTTTTACAAATAAAATAATAATAATAAATTTGCTTTTGTTAAAATTCGTAACCATCCACAAGGCACTTTTCTATTTCATCTTTACTACATGCCTATGAAAGAGCCATTGCCCCTGAGCTTTCCAGATGAGCACCCAAGGCCCAGAGAGATGGTGGGACTTGCCCGAGATGGCACAGTAGAGTAGGAGAAGCTGGCCTCAACAGCAGGCACTGTGCCCCCTACCTCATCTAGAGCTCCTCCAATAGCCAGAGCAGCTTCCAGCCCAGAGGTTGGACGATAGGGCATCAGACAGGTGGCAGCAGCCCCAAACCCTTCTTCTTCTCAAGCACATCCCCTGCCCCAGTGGCTGAACAACTTGTCCTCCAGATGAAGCAGCACCAGCCTCTGCCCAGAGCCCACTGTGGCTGCTGGGGCCTGGCTCAGTGGTACCACCATCTAGGTCACTGAGTTTATAAAAAGGTCATTGGCCGGGCACAGTGGCTCACGCCTGTAATCCCAGCACTTTGGGAGGCCAAGGTGGGTGGATCACTTGAGCTCAGGAGTTCGAGACCAGCCTGGACAACATGGTAAAACCCCATCTCTACTAAAAATACAAAAATTAGCTGGGCTTGGTGGCGGGTGCCTGTAGCCGCAGCTACTCACGAGGCTGAGGCAGGAGAATCGATTGAACCTGGGAGGTGGAGGTTGCAGTGAGCCGAGATCGTGCCACTGAACTCCATCTTGGGTTACAAAGCAATACTCTATCTCAAAAAAATAAAAATAAAAAGACCACTATGATCCCAGGGCTTAGAGATGACAGAAAACAAAGGAAACCATGATCAGAGCCTAAAGAAAAACATGTTTAAAAGTAATTTCCAAAATAAAAGAATTTAGTTTGGAAGACTACAGTTAAGTTTCCATCTCCAGGAAAAATAGACAAAGAAAAAATTTAGGCAAAAAATACAAAGGCCAAAAAACACTGAAAAAAAAGTTCTACTCACAGTCAATGAAGGGATTTAAATCACAGCACTGAGATACCATCTATTAAAGTGGCAACTTTTAAAGCTTATAGCTCCACATATCAGTGAGTTTGCAGGGGCTGAACATTCAATGGAGTATGAATTGAAACCACTTTTTGATAGAGTAATTTGGTCTGTTGTATATAAGAGCCTCAAAGTTATTAATATTATTTGACCCCTCAATTTTATTCTAGGTACTTAAGAAAGACATTTAAATTAGGCCTAAATATATGTATTTAAGAATAGTCATATTGCGTGGTTTGTTTGTTTGTTTTTTAGATGGACTCTTGCTCTGTTGCCCAGGCTGGAATACAGTGGCACAATCTCAGCTCACTGCAACCTCCACCTCCCAGGTTCTGGAGAGTCCCCTGTCTCAGCCTCCCAAGTAGCTGGGATTACAGGCGTGTGCCACCATGCCCAGGTAATTTTTGTATTTTTAGTGCAGATGGGGTTTCACCATGTTGGCCAGGCTGGTCTCGAACTTTTGATTTCAAGTGATCTGCCTGCCTTGGCCTCCAAAAGTGCTGGGATTATAGGTGTGAGCTACTGCATCTGGCCTCATGTTGTGTGTTTTATAAAAGGAAAAAAAACCAGGCTAAGAAACTAAAAAGTGGAATAATTAAATATGCAATGGCACCTCCATTCAGTCAGTAGAATTCTTTACTACCGCTAAAAATGATGTTGAAAAGTTGAAGACTATTTAATAATCTTTAAAAAGCTAATTTTCTTTTACTATGTGTATTAGTCCATTTTCACGCTGCTGATAAAGACATACCTGAAAAGTTCCATATGACTGGGGAGGCCTCAGAATCATGGCAGGAGGTGAAAGGCACTTCTTACATGGTGGCAGCAAGAGAAAAATGAGGAAGAAGCAAAAGCAGAAACCCCTGATAAACCCATCAATCTTGTGAGGCTTATTCACTATCACAAGAATAGCACAGGAAAGACTGGCCCCCATGATTCAGTTACCTCCCCCGAGTCTCTCTCCCACAACACATGGGAATTCTGGGAGATACAATTCAAGTTGAGATTTGGGTGGGGACACACCCAAACCATGTCATTCCACCCCTGGCCCCTCCAAATCTTATGATCTACACATTTCAAAACAAATTATGCCTTCCCAACAGTCCCCCAAAGTCTTAATTCATTTCAGCATTAACCCAAAAGTCCACAGTCCAAAACCTCCTCTGAGACAAGGCAAGTATCTTCCACCTATGAGCTCGTAAAATCAAAAGCAAGCTAGTTACTTCCTAGATACAATGGAGGTACAGGTATTGAGTAAATACAGCCATTCCAAATGGGAGAAATTGGCCAAAATAAAGGGGTTACAGGGCCCATGCAAGTCCAAAATCCAGTGGGGCAGTCAAATTTTAAAGCTCCAAAATGATCTCCTTTGACTTCAGGTCTGAAATCCAGGTCACACTGATGCAAGAATTGGGTTCCCATAGTCCTGGGCAGCTCTGCCACTGTGGCTTTGCAGGGTACAGCCTCCCTCCCAGCTGATTTCACCAGCTGGCATTGAGTGTCTGTGGCTTTTCCAAGTGCATGGTGCAAGCTGTCGGTGGATCTACCATGCTGGGGTCTGGAGGATAGTGGCCGTCTTCTCAAAGCTCCAGTAGGTAGTGCCCCAGTAGGAACTCTGTTTGGTTGCTCCAACTCCACATTTCCTTTCTGCACTGCCCTAGCAGAGGTTCTCAATTAGGGCCCTGCCCCTGCAGCAAACTTTTGCCTGGGCATCCAGGCATTTCCATACATCTTCTGAAATCTAGGCAGAGGTTCCCAAACCTTAATTCTTAGTTTCTGTGCACCTGCAGTCTCAACACCACATGGAAGCTGCCAAAACTTGGGGCTTCCACCCTCTGAAGCCACAGCCCAAGCTCTACATTGGCCCCTTTTAGCCATGGCTAGAGTGGCTGGGACACAGGGAACCAAGTCCATAGGCTGCACACAGCACAAGGACTCTGGGCCGAGCCCACAAAACCACTTTTTCCTCCTGAACCACTGGGCCTGTGATGCAAGGGGCTGCCGTGCAGGTCTCTGACATGGCCTGGAGACATTTTCCCCATGGTCTTGGGATTCACATTAGGCTCGCTGCTACTTGTGCAAATTTCTGCAGCCAGCTTGAATTTCTTCCCAGAAAATGGGTCTTTCTTTTCTATCACATAGTCAGGCTGCAAAATTTTCCAAACTTTTATGCTCTGCTTGCCTTATAAAACAGAATGCCTTTAACAATACCCAAGTCATCTCTTGAATGCTTTGCTGCTTAGAAATTTCTTCCACCAGATACCCTAAATCATCTCTCTCAAGTTCAAAGTTCCACAAATCTCTAGGGCATGGGCAAAATGCCACCAGTCTCTTTGCTAAAATATTATAAGAGTCACATTGCTCCAGTTACCAACAAGTTCCTCATCTCCATCTGAGACCACCTCAGCCTGGATTTTATTATCCATATTGCTATCAGCATTTTGGGCAAAGCCATTCAACAAGTCCCTAGGAAGTTCCGAACCTTCCCACATTTTCCTGTCTTCTCCTGAGCCCTTCAAACTGCTCCAATCTCTGCCTGTCACCTAGTTCCAAAGTCACTTCCACATTTTCAGATATCTTTTCATCAACACCCCATTCCTGATACCAATTTACTGTATTAGTCCATTTTCACTCTGCTGATAAAGACATACCTGAAAAGTTCCATATGACTGAGGAGGCCTCAGAATCATGGCAGGAGTTGAAAGGCACTTCTTACATGGTGGCAGCAAGAGAAAAATGAGGAAGAAGCAAAAGCAGAAACCCCTGATAAACCCATCAGATCTTGTGAGACTTATTCACTATCACAAGAATAGCACAGGAAAGACTGTCCCCCATGATTCAGTTACCTCCCCCGGGTCTCTCTCCCAAAACACATGGGAATTCTGGGAGATACAATTCTAGTTGAGATTTGGGTGAGGACACAGCCAAAGCACATCACTATGTAAAAAATCAGGTAAAATAAACTCTATATTGTATACAGAATAATCCCAATATTATATAAAAATATATTTATACAAGGGCACTGTAGTGAAGTTTTTAAAATCTCGGTGGTTGAGAACCTGAGTGGTTGAGTCTGACTCTGACCTTCACACAGCTCAAGGCTGTGTGGCCTTGAGCAAGTCACTTCACCTCTCTGTGCCTTGTTTCCCTCTCCTAAATACAGAAATAATGATGGTTCCCACCTCACTGATGCTGGAAGGATTGCATGAATTAATATCAGGAATGCAGTAATTGATACATGTTAGCTATTATTAGTATTGTCATTGCTTATCTATGCACATAGAAAAATGGCTGAAAAGATATACGATCTATTGATTGTTCCCAGAGGGTGGTATTATAATCATTTTTATTTTTCCTTTTGATATCTCAATTTTCTTCCATGTACATGTGGTGCTTTCAATAAGAAAAGAAAATTGTGAAATTAAAAATAAAAAAGATTGGAACAGACTTCTTGAGAAGAAAGACAAGAAATAAAAGCCCAGACCAAGATATCAAAAGACTGTTAATTTGCTAAGAAATCAGGGAAGAAATCCCTAATTGTGAAAAGCCAGGACTATGTTAATGAAATGAGTACACAGACTGTGATGGTTAATTTTATGTGTCAACTTGGCTAGACTATGATGCATAGTTTTTGGTCAAACATCAGTCTAGTGTTTCTGTGAAGGCATTTTTTTAGATGTGATTAACATTTAAATAATTGGACTTTGAGTAAATCAGGTCACCCTCTGTAATGTGGGTGGGCCTCATCCAGTCAGTCAAAGGCCTGCTGAGAGAAGACTGAGGTTCCCTGAAGAGGAAGGAGTTCTGCCTCCATTCTGCCTTTGGGCTCAAGACTGAAACATCAATTCTTGCTGGAATTTCCAGCCTGCCCACCTGTCCTGAAAATTTCAGACTTCCCAGTTCCCACAAATGTATGAGCCAGGTCATTAAAATTCCTTCAAGTAAACTCTCAACCCTCTCTCTCTCTTCATATATATCTATGTATATCCTATGGGTTCTGTTTCTCTGAAGAAGCCCGAGTAGTAGACAGACCATGTGAAGAAACCAGTGAGAATGAGAGAATAGTCTCCAACCTCCAATACAGTGCTCTTCATCTAGAGCCCCAGGGGCAATGATGAGCTAGCCGGCAATTATCGGTGCCTATATCCTCTCTACAGCTTGTAGGGACAGATATTATTATGTTAAAAAAAAAAAAGCAATATGAGGCTTGTTAGTGCTTGGAAGTATACAAGACATACTTCCAAGTTACAAAGACATACTTCCAAGTTACAAAGACATACTTCCAAGTATGAACAAAACAAACACATGCATCCTTTGTGGCAGAGCAGAGCTGGCCCTTCCCCAGATGACACACCTCAGGGACTTCACCTTATACCTTGCAGTGTTCTGTATTTGGTTTTCCATGTGAGGCAGCAACAGGTTCAAAGAGAGACCATCTGAGCACAAGTGATGGGCGTGGCACATCCAGGGAAATCAAGCACCAGGCCAGATGCAGAGACCTGACCTGTAAGCCAAGTCTGGGCACCCAAATCTAGAAGGCAGTGAGCACACCCTTCCCCAGTTAGGACTTCATCCACAGTAAAACTGTCTTTTTTTTTTTTTTTTTTTGAGATGGAGTTTCACTCTTGTTGTGCAATGGCACAGTCTCTGCTCATTGCAACCTCCACCTCCCGGGTTCAGATGATTCTCCTGCTTCAGCCTACCAAGTAGCTGAGATTACAGGCATCTGCCACCTCGCTTGGCTAATTTTTTTGTATTTTATAAGTAGAGATGGGGTTTTACCATGTTGGCCAGGCTGGTCTCGAACTCCTGACCTCAGGTGATCTGCCTGCCTCAGCCTCCCAAAGTGCTGGGATTACAGGCTTGAGCCACCATGCCCAGCCTGGCACATAATCTTTGCACCATCCACAGCTGCTGAGCCTCAAGCCAAGCCTCTATCTCATCATCAGTAAATGAACTGACTGTGTAGGACTAACAGTCTCATCCAGACCCTGTTGTACTCCTCAGCACCTCCTCTGCAGTGTCTCCTAATGCTCCTTGTCAGGACATCCATTTCACCTGAATTTTGCTAAGCCCTGAGTGAAGCTTTAGCTGATGGATCTTGGCCTCTGTGAGCCAGGCACTGTCACCATCCAGACTTCCAGGCCTTGCCTGCAACCAGCTCCTTTTGGTAGTCAGTGTCTCAGACCTAGTTGTCAGGCCCACCCTGGAGAAAAGTGACTTGTGTCTTGGCCACTGCTGCCACTTCAGAAGCCTATGTCTGAAAAATAATAGCACACACATAGTGTCAGATATGTATTCCATATACAGCAATGGTTGGCAGGCACATGGATTTGTGTAACCTCTACAATAAGGCCACCAAGCACCTGAAGACTTCAATTCAGGAAAGGGGATAGAAATCAGGTTCTTAGCACTCACATGGAAAGACTGGGCACTCAGATCAGCCACTATTGGAAATAGGCCCCCAAAATATGGCCATAAACTGGCCCCAAAACTGGCCATAAACAAAATCTCTGCAGCACTGTGACATATTCATGATGTCCATGACACCCATGGTGGAAGGTTTACTGGAATGAAGGCAAGGAATACCTGGCCCACCCAGGGTGGAAAACTGCTTAAAGGCATTCTTAAACCACAAACAATAGCATGAGCCATCTGTGCCTTAAGGACATGCTCCTGCTGCAGATAACTAGCCAGACCCATCCCTTTATTTTGGCCCATCCCTTTATTTCCCATAAGGAATACTTTTAGTTAATCTATAATCTATAGAAACAATGCTTATCACTGGCTTGCTGTTAATAAATACGTGGGTAAAATCTCTGTTCAAGGCTCTCAGCCTGAAGGCTGTGAGACCCCTGATTTCCCACTTCACAACTGTATATTTCTGTGTGTGTGTGTGTGTGTCTTTAATTCCTCTAGTGCCACTGGGTTAGGGTCTCCCTGACCGAGCTGGTCTCAGCAAGTGGAGCCCAACATGGGGCCTCGAACCCAGGTTGAAGGGTAGCCAGAGTGACAGTTGGAAAATGTGGAACTAAGCTGGAGGACACCCAAGTACTCTTAAAGCAATCCCTGTGGTGAGTAAGAAGGAGAGCTAGGAAGCATCAGGGTAACAATGGGACAAGTGTGGGCTCTGGTTTGTTCCACCTTGGAACATTTTCACACTAAAAATGAGGAGGAAGGAGAGTATAACAAAGTAACAGAAGACGTTACAGAGCAGGTTTGTTTGCCAGCTAAAGCTAAAGCAGCAAAGGAGAGAGAGGTTCATCCCTACCCTTTTGCACCCCCTCATTATTATTTTGAAGAAAAAGAGTGGCCTGACCCTCCAGATCTTTCTTTTCTGGAGGACACTGGGCAAAAAGTAGTTGCCCCAGTGACTGTTCGAGCAGCGCCTCGAGCAACCATTCTCAGTTCTATTCAGGCAGGAATTCAGCAAGCTAGACTAGAAGGTGATTTAGAGGCTTGACAATTCCCTGTTAGAATACACCCCCGAGATCTGTGCCTTAAGGACATGCTCCTGCTACATTTGAGCCTTTTCCTTTTAAATTACTCAAAGAATTTAAACAAGCTATTAATCAATATGCACCGGGTTCTCCTTTTGTAATGGGACTTTTGAAGAATGTTGCTGTTTCTAGTCAGACGATTCCTACTGACTTGGATGCTCTTACTCGAGCTTGTCTAACTCCTGCTCAGTTCTCACAATTTAAAACTTGGTGGGCAGATGAAGCTTCCATTCAGGCTGCTCACAACACCCAGGCCCAACCTCAAATTAATATAACTGCAGACCAACTTTTGGGGGTTGGTGGCTGAGCTGGTTTAGATGCACAAGTGGTCACGCAGGATGATGCCATAGAACAGCTTAGATGAGTGTGCATTAGAGCTTGGGAAAAAAATCACTTCTGGTGGAGAAAAATACCCTTCCTTTAGTGCTGTAAAACAGGGACCAAAATAACCATGTGTGGATTTTATAGCTCAGTTACAGGAGTCTCTTAAAAAGGTGATTGCAGATTTGGCTGCACTGGATATAGTGTTACGGTTATTAGATTTCAACAATGCTAATCCTGATTGCCAGGCTGCTCTGCAACCTATTAGAGGGAAAGCACATTTAGTTGATTATATCAAGGCCTGTGATGGTATTGTAAGTAATCTGCATAAAGCTACTTTGTTGGCACAGGCAAAGGCAGGACTGAGAGTGGATAAAGGAAATACTCCATTTCCTGGAGCTTGTTTTAACTGTGGGAAGCATGGTCATACTAAAAAAGAATGTAGAAAAAATCAGCAAGTTAGGCTGCCAGATAGGAGAAAAAAGAAAACTGCTGAGCCTAAAATATGTCCAAAATGCAAAAAAGGAAAACATTGGGCTAGTCAGTGTCATTCTAAGTTTGATAAAGATTGGAACCTGATTCCAGGAAACACCACTAGGGGCCCATCCCAGGCCCCATTCCAAACCGGGCATTTTGGCTCAGGCCATTCCCTCACCCCTGTCCCCCACCACAGCCAGTAGTGCCGCAGTAGATTTATGCTGCACAAAACCTTTTGCCTGGGGAACCCCTGCAAAAGGTCCCAACAGGAGTCTGTGGACCCTTGCCAGTGGGAATGATAGGATTACTTTTAGGAAGGTCTAGTTTAAGTTTAAAAGGAGTACAAATACATACAGGAGTCATTGATTCAGATTACAATGGGGAGATTCAAATTGTTATATCTAATTCTGTTCCCTGGAAAGCAGAGCCAAGAGAGCGTATAGCACAGCTCCTGATTGTGCCATATGTGGGAATGGGGAAAAGTGAAATTAAACAAGCAGGAGGATTTGGAAGCACAAATAAACAAGGCAAAGCAACTTATTGGGTAAATCAAATTACTGATAAACATCATACCTGTGAAATAACTACTCAGGGAATGAAATTTAAAAGTTTGGTAGATACGGGAGTGGACATTTCAATCATTTCTCTACAGTGCTGGCCATCCACATGGCCAATTCAACCCACTCAATTTAACATAATTGGAGTAGGTAAAGCCCTTGAAGTATATCACAGTAGTTATATTTTGCACTGTGAAGGGTCTGATGGACAACCTGGGACTATTCAACCAATTGTAACTTCTATACCTATAAATTTTTGGGGGAGAGATTTATTACAACAGTGGGGAGCACAAGTTCTAATTCCAGATGAATTATTTGAGGAAGACATTCTGGGAGGTTCCTGAGGACCCCCGCTTGCAGCCATGTCAAGACTGACGCTGAGGAGGACCCCAACTGTCACGAGCAACACCTGTTGAACACAGCCACCCACCTGGGGACAGATCAAGAAGCTGTCATAGATGGCGGAAGAAAACCTGAGGAAAGTGGGACAACCAGTCACAATAAGTAATTTAATGGTAGCTATGATAGCGGTGATCACCATTGCTGTGAGTATTCCTTCAATAAGGGCTGGCACAGAGAACAATTATACTTATTGGGCATTTTTAATCAGTCTTGGCTGGCAATAATGCCTGGATGTAATCACTTTATGACACAGTTACAGATGCTTTCTGATCTCAGTATTTACCATAATAAAACTGCTCCTATAATTGAGGCATACCACCCTCAAAAACCTATTTGTAAACAGGGTTGGACCCAGTTAGAAAAAAATGAACGTACTTGTTTAGGAAGATTGCATTGCAGAACAGGCAGAGGTGCTGCACAACAATTCCTATGGAATCATTATTAATTGGTCCCCTAAGGGGATGTTTAGCTTGAATTGCAGCACTCAGTCTGTGTGCCATGGCCACACTATGTTCAGCTGGTCTGAACAAAATGGTCAGATGGTAGAAATGGTAAGAAGTATGGCAAGAGTTTCTATTATCTGGAAACATGGTGGTATAGTGACACCTCAACCTCAAATGATATGGCCCTCAAATGATTCTTAAACATAAGAATTTGTGGAAACTATTAATAGCTCTTAATAAGATCAAAATTTAGGAAAAAATAAGCATCTAGAAGAATACTCTACAAACTTGTGTTTGGATATTGCAAAACTAACAGAAAAAATATTTAAAGCATCCCAGGCACACCAGACCTTAATGCCAGGAACTGGAGTGCTTAAAGGAGCTGCAGACAGATTAGTAGCTAGTAACCCATTAAAATGGATAAAAACACTTGGAAGCTCTGTGATTTCAATGATGATTGTGCTTTTAATCTGTGTTGTTTGTTTTTGTATAGTCTGCAGATGCAGATCCAGACTCCTGCAAGAAGTAGCTCACCGTGACAAAGCTGCCTTTGCTTTTATCACTTTGTAAATCAAAGAAGGGGGACATTTTGGGAATAGGACCCCAAAATCTGGCCATAAACTGGCCCCAAAACTGGCCATAAACAAAATCTCTGCAGCACTGTGACATGTTCATGATGTCCATGATGCCCACACTGGAAGGTTGTGGGTTTACTGGAATGAGGGCAAGGAACACCTGGCCCACCCAGTGCAGAAAACTGCTTAAAGGCATTCTTAAACCACAAACAACAGCATAAGTGATCTGTGCCTTAAGGACATGCTCTTGCTGCCGATAACTAGCCAGACCCATCCCTTTATTTCGGCCCATCCCTTTATTTCCCATAAGGAATATTTTTAGTTAATCTATTATCTATAGAAACAATGCTTATCACTGGCTTGCTGTTAATAAATAAGTGGGTAAATCTCTGTTCGAGGCTGTCAGCTCTGAAGGCTGTGAGACCCCTGATTTCCCACTCCACACCTCTGTATTTCTGTGTGTGTCTTTAATTCTCTAGCACTGCTGGTTTAGAGTCTCCCCGACAGAGCTGGTCTCAGCAAGCCACCACCTCAGAGAGTCCCATACAGCTCTACATGCCAATAACTACTTACTGCAAGGCTGACTGCAAGGCTGTGTCTAGCTTTCGGCAACACAAAAGTTGTATGAGTTGAATATTACTTCTTTATGTTCCATGGAGAACTATATTTTCACTTCGGAATGATCTGAAAACAATGGCTCCTAACATTAGCTTTATATTCCTTTGTTCTGAAACAGTGAGAATATATAAACTAATAAAAAAGTAACTGAAGAAAGTCTTTAGTAAATCCTTTTGGGGGGAAAAAGGACAGTTAGTGAAATATTGCTTTGTATTTTCTAATTCTATTTTTGGATTTTCCAAGGTGTGTGTTATTATTCATAGATTATGCCGCTTAAATGATAGAATGAGTGATCTATTGGAATATTAAAGTCATGCCCAGTCCTTTTCTTGCTCTTCAAAAGGATTATTCACTACTACTTTAAATAACAACAGCAATAATGTTTTAGTGTTCATCAGTTTACAATGCACTTTTACATACAGGGTATATTTTTAATCTCATAATAACCATTTGGTGTAAACAAAGGTTATCACTATTTTATAGATAAGGAAACTCAGGCTCAGAGAGCTTAAGAGACTTCTCAAGTCATGCAGCCAGTTACACTGTGGAGCCGTGTTGGTCTCTGCACTTCTGGAGATGAGAACCATGCCTGTGTGCCTTCTAATCTTCCCAAAACTGGCTTCATCAAGGTGGTCTGAAGAAAATGAATGCTCATGTTTAACAATAGCCAGTGGCCTCCAGAATGACCTCATAGGCCCTTAATACTCAGCACCCAACTCTCTTCCTGTTAAATAAGAACTATATTTCCAACCCCCCAAAGTAACTTCCTATTTAATGGCTTTCACCTTTGCAAGCCTTTGGTGTTCCTTTGTTACTCAGTTTGCTGAGAACACCCTGTCATCACCTTTTAATCTTGGATACCAAAACTCCCTGGAAGGGATGGGTGCTTTGATTAATGGAGAAAGAACTAGGTAAAAACTGACCAACCCCAGTGGAGACCTGCACCAACGGGTTTGTAGGGTTAAAGCCAGCACAAATCCAGTCCATCCTGATTAGAGCTGCATTCGAGTTTTTTTTTTACCAACTTGTTCCTGGGATCCCCTTTTGGCTTTGGATGTGGAGGTATCCACTCTATCCTCATGAGCATAGGAATGAAGGCCAAGAGCTCTAAAGAGGTGGAAATATGGGGCCAGGCATGGTTTAAGTGACATAGCACCCAGCCCTTATGTTTTCTGGAGAAAGCTGTGCTCTCCTGAGAAATGGGCGATGCTTTCATATCAAGTCATTACACATTTACTGCAAAACAGCCTTGTCCTCAAAAAGGGAGATGATCTAGAAAAGATGATAAAGCAAATAGACAATCAATGGTAATGATGGTAGAGTAAAACAGATGCTGTGAAATGTACCAACAAAAGAATATTTGGAGCAAGTGAATATGTTTGCAGGAGACTTCATCGGAGTGGGCTGATCTGGAAATATATTATGGAGGCAGTGCTATTTGAGCTGTTCTGAATGCATGGGGGGGCCTTTGCATGGAAGAGATGGAGAGGAAGCATTCAAGGCTGGAAGAAGGGCCGCAGGAAGTCAAGAAGGCAGCAGGAGTTGGTGCTTTGCAGGGAATAATAGGCCCATACTTTGACCAGAGATTATGTTAGGAATAAGGACATAGTGAGAAAATTATTCTGTTTCCTTTACATTTAAGTTGATAAATTTTTGGCACCACCAGGACTTAGTAGGGTTCTGAGAAGGAACAGAGGTGAAGTAGGAAACGGAGCTCACTGCTCCTGCCATGATTTTTCTTCTTTTCCCCTTGGGAAAAAAAGAGCTTGGAACCTTCCGGTTTGTAGGTTCTAGGAGTTCTGCCTACAGATTGGACACCTAGATATAGGATATGCAGAGTCCCTACTAAGTGGCAGATTCCAGCTCTTCTGGCAAAACCAAGGATACTAACAATCGTGTTAGCCGTGTGCCTGCTGCCTAGATCAGAACTCAGAGAAACTGCAGGGCCAACACAACCTGTCCGTTCAGGGATCAGGCACAGATGACCTGAGAGATATTCACTAAGCCACTGAAAACTGTGTCAACAGGTGTGTCTCCAATGTCTGCTTAATCCTCCCTGGCATTTCCAGGGCAAAACTTGAGCATCTGGGCTTCCAGGATTTTCTGATCAGGGGCTATGTGGAGTGGGTTTGAGAAAAGATAGTCCAAGTTAGGCAGAGAGAAAATAAGAAGGCCCAGAACTTCTCACTGTTCTTTTTTCCTCTAAGAACCATTCCCCCACAACCCTGTCTTTCAGTAAGGATACGTGGGCAACATGAACCAGCAAATTCTCTCATGACCCAAGCAACTCTAGAAAACATCTCTCTGGCTTTCAGATTTGGTTTTGTTCTTTTCTGAAGGTAAAGCCCAAGATCATGGAATTTGCTTATCTGCTACTTTTTGAGAGAGTTGTGAGTGGCCACCCTGTAGCCATTCATTGTCCCATATTACCGTTGTGTGCTCCTGGGTGAAGGTGAAGATGTCTGGTGAGCAGCATTCTTTAAGGGTTGGGTTTTTGGCTGCATTTGTAATGGCAGAAATTTAAAGGTAGCCATGTCAGGGTTAACAGTTACCTGACACCTGACCCAGGAGGATCCAGGTAGCTTACCATGGTGTCTCCCTGTCCCCTTCATCCACCAGCCAGTCAGGACCTGACAGCAGACACTGATGAAGCTGCACTGGAAGAGACACTTCATTAGACAGATGGAGTTTAGCCTGCTGAGCAGTCTGCCTCGGCCTCCGTGTGTGTGTGTGTGCATGTGTGTATGTGTGTGTGTGGTAAGTACATCCCTGTTTGGGGCAGTCAGGAGATAACGATGATGATGTAGGACTGGAGGGAACCCAAAGAAAAGCACCACCTCCATGAAAGCCCAGCTGTTCTCCCAGGCTGAACTTACAGAGGCTTTTGCCAAACATTCTGGATTTTGCCACTGAACAAGGGGGAAGGGGGAAGAAGGAGAACTGTCATTATGAAGAGAGATTATTTCCTTGGGCTTTGTCCCCGGCATCTCACAGGGCCTCTGGATTTGGGAACTTGCCCTATTTGTTACTCTCTGTGGTCCCACAGCTAGTTCACATAGTGGTTAAGCTGGAACATACCATGTTGAGCTGGATTTAAGTCAAAGGGAATTTCCCAGACTTCAGATAAGAAACTTCAGCCAAGATGCAAAGCAGAGGGATTAAGATGCTGGGCTCTGAAGTTGAACAGATTTGGGTTCAAATCCTGCCTTTGCCATTTATTTTCTGTCTTTGGAAAATTAAGTTAGTTAATGATAATTTCTTCATCTATGAAATTGGGTTATTATCTTTGCTACCATAGGGTTGTTGTGAGGGTTAAATAAAATGATATGTGTAAGTTTTTAGCACAGTGTCTGTACAGAGTAGGCACTTAGCAAATAAGATAAAGTAAAATAAAACTAGCAAACCAAAACAAGCATAGGTAGGGAGGTGTTGCTGACATAGACCCTGATCTCTCATATTCCTGAGCAGTGATTCTTTACCCCAGACCTTGGGATATTTGACAATATTTTTTAGTTAGCATTCTAAAAATTTCTACTTTTCATTTTAAAATAACTATTTTTGGTGTGTAGAGCCTGTTTGCCCAATTGGGCTAATTTTCTGGAAAGCAATCTTAATTTGTAGCCCACTAAGTGTGGCAAATACTGTTTGTATCTTGTAGAAATAAATCAAGTAGAGGTCAGCAATACATTGTTGAGTAAGTGTATAAGAAGGAATCAAAGTGCAAAACTGGATTTTCATTGCTGAGTTTCTGATCCAGCACCTGGTCTCACTGCCCGCCAGCATACCCGTAAAATGTAACTACTAAGTAGAGTCACTAATGTCAATTTAAAAAATAACCATAGAGAGTCTCTCTTAAAAAAAAAGTTACTTATTTGAGAATAGGGCATTGTAATGGGAATACATGTGCCATAGTAAACTACATGCATATTCAGGGAGGTAAAGGAAAACAAAAGTTCTTAAAGGAAAAATGATGAAAATTGCATAATTTTATTGAAATGTGTATTGTTGGCTACAAAGATCAATAACAATGGTGATGCTAATATGAAGTTGGACAGGCAGTTGCTGGGCAGATGTCCTCACCGAAGCGTTTGTTGTGTAAGGCTATTATGGCCTTTGTGCAAGGTTGTGGTTTTTGCAGTCTTTTGTGATAGTTGTGTTATCAGGTGTACAAGCACGAGAACTCTCTCTTCGCAGCCTTTCCTAGCTCTATATTTGTCAAGGATTTTTTTGAAGACAAGTGACTCCATTTTGATTCTGACAACTTGCACACTAACTTATAACATCTCCTCACCAACTTTACAAACTAACAAACTTACACAGTCAATTACAGGCTCAGTCCAAATCTCTGCCAACTCATCTCTCCCAGCCGCACCTGCGCACTTCAACCCACCTCCACTGGCCCAACACACACATACAGTTCTTTAACCTCTACTTCTATGGTGCCCCAGCTCCTCACAGCTCAGTCCTGCCCCAGACACACGTAAAGACCTATTAGGCTTTGGAGGCAGGCAGACCTAAGTTCAAATTCAGGTCTAACTTCCAGCTATGTGACCTCGGGTAGTTAAGTTTACTTACTTACTCTCCACGCCTTGGTTTCTTCATCTATAAATTGGGTTAATAATACCTATCAAATATTCATCTTCTAGATACAGCCTCTGGCTTGTTACTTCCCTAACTTTCTCTCAGTTCCCAAACCTTTCTGGAAGTTCTGAGCCCCTTCAGAAAAAGCTTCAAACACCACCACAGAAGAAGGTCTAATCAGCTCTCCCTCTTGTTCTCCAACTTCACCCTCTCATACTGGCCTTCTTCTAACTCTGATCAGCTAGAAGCAACCTCAGCCCCCACTTGCTCCCAAAGGTTGGAGCCCCTATTCTGCTCTTCCCTGGCTGGTATGCCTACCCCACCTTCACCCCAGGACTGGAGCCAACCCGTCCCCATGTAGACAGATCTCTCCAAACACGAAGCCTGCATCCTGCCCTCCTGCAGTCTGGAACTCCCCAGTGCTCTGTGCCCTGAGGGGAAGTGCTGGAGGCTGTGCTGTTGCTATGGGGCTGCCCTCAATACACCAGTCTCTTCAACCAAGGCCCTTACCATGCCTTCCTATCCTGTTCTTCCCTTTCCTGTCTGTTGCATGCTGATCTATAAGTGAGAATGGTAAAGATGGCTTTCCCTTCCAGAGTCACTCAGGAAGCTATACAGTATATATTATCTGCAAAGTGCCACTCAAGAGCTCTCTTTGGGACTTGGCTTCTGAGCTCAGAAAACTTCCTCCTCAGGAATGGTTCTTCATGCATTGAGGATAAGTGTGATGTTCATAAAGTGCCAAAACTCAATGAGAGAAGAATAAATGGCAGTATGGTGTAACAGAGAGAACACGGGCCTGGAGTCTGAGGGGCTCTAGTCCAGCACGGTCTCTTCTTCACTGAGTGGCTACTTCTCTGAGGATTTCTCAGTGTTCTCATTTATGAATTGGGCTTAGCCATACCACCTCAGAGGATTGCTAGGGAGATCAAATAAGATGAGATGGTAATGAAAATGGAATAAAATCAAATGAAATGAAATGGCAATACCATTATCATTAACCTCTTGGGGACTTTCCCCTGGGATGGCCAGGCTATAGACTTCATGAGAGCTGAAACTGCTGCCATCGTATTCAACACTGTATTCCTAGGGCCTTAGCCCTCTGCCTGAAATGGAGCAAGCTTTCCATAAATATTTACTGATTAGCCGCCAGTTGAGTTTCCTGTCCTTGCAATGAGGAGTTTCCACATGATCATGGTAAGCCTTTTTTCTCACCAGCTACAGAATACTACCTACCCATAGCATGGGGTGGGGAAGGGATTAACTTTTTTTGTTTTAATTAAAAATGAGACCCAACTTTAAAGAGATGAAACTGGCTTTCTTGTGTCTCATACACTAGGTGTGAAAGGCACTTGCAAAACAAGAATTCAAAAAATGTTCTAAGTAATAGCAGTTCTAAGTAACATCACCACAAAAACATGTGTGCCCTCTCAGAGTGGCTACTTTGTAAAAGTTGACCTCAATAGATATATTCTTGAACATTTATATTAAAAAAGGAAAGAGTGGCCAGGCACGGTGGCTCACGCCTGTAATCCCAGCACTTTGGGAGGCAGAGGCAGGTGAATCCCGAGGTCAGGAGTTCAAGACCAGCCTGTTCAACATGGTGAAACCCTGTCTCTACTAAAAATACAAAAATTAACCGGGCATGGTGGCAAGCACCTGTAATCCCAGCTACTCAGGAGGCTGAGGCAGGGAATTGCTTGAACCCGGGAGGCGGATGTTGCAGTGAGCCAAGATCGCACCACTGCACTCCAGCCTGGGTGACAGAGCAGGACTCCATCTCAAAAAAAAAAAAAAGGAAAGAGTCCCATAACTTTGTAGGCTCATGGAGACAAAGAATGTTCACCGGGACCCCAGCACCAAGCACTGCTGAGCCCATCACAATGGAAAGAAGCTTCCCTGTCAAGAGGACTCAGCTACAGAAGGCACCAAATGTGGTAGGAGGGGCCTGTTAATTAGACCAAGGCAGTCACACATCAGCAGGTAAAGCAGAGACAAGAGGAGGTGGGGCTGGGCTGGGCTGAATCT
Source organism: Pongo abelii (assembly GCF_028885655.2). Lineage (NCBI taxonomy): Eukaryota > Metazoa > Chordata > Mammalia > Primates > Hominidae > Pongo > Pongo abelii. The sequence continues at coordinate 98,212,082 of NC_071985.2, forward strand.
TGGATGAATCAAGCCTTCCCATAGGGCAGGATATCCTGTCTAAAACAAGAGCCTTGGTTAAAACCCTTATAAAAGGTTCTCATCACACTGACCTGGTACTCCTCACACCACTTAACAGCCACTTGTTTCATCCCACCTGGGCATTAGGTAAGTCCCCTCATAAGAAACCTCTTTCTCATTCTCAGTGTCTTGGTGATCTGAGCTCATAAAACTGGGGCAGTCAAGTATGGGCTATGCATCCTTCAGAGTTAGCTGTGGGCATTGGGCAAACCAATGCTAACGTTGGGAAACATGCTCTCCTGAAGCAATCGGGCTTTCTCCTCCTCCCTGAGGCTGGCCTGGGAGCAGCTCCTCTCACTGGGAAACTGTGTGGGCAGCTGCTATGGGGCCACCCATGTGCCTTCCTGGATCAGCAAAGGTTTCTTGTTTCTAAGACTCTGGAAGCTTCTTTGCAGTGCTGAGAGTCTGTGGGATCAGAATCAGTTTACTCATGCCAACCTAGACAATAAGATCAAACTGTGTCATGGATAAAGGGGCTTACTTGATTCCCCTCTCCTACACCAGGGTGATATTTAGGCAAAATATGTGTAGATTTATTCTAAGGAATCTAAAATGTAACTAAAAGTACATCTTATTATTTTATTATCTAAAGGTCAGTGGTTAAAGTCGGCTACATGGTTTTAAAAAAAAGAAAGATATTTTTCATCTTTGTTGAGGAAAAACATTCCCAGTTTTTTACCTTGATGAAAAGTTTGCCTGGAATTGTTGGTTACCAGGTCCTAGAAAGGGTTTCTCCTGAACAGCCCACCTTTTGCTATAACCTACTGAGTAGTCCTCATGGCCACACTGATCTGCTTTTTCTGTAACTCAAGTCTCCTTCCTTCCTTTTTTCTCTTTCTTCTCCTACCTATATCTGCCTTGTCCCATCCTCTCTCTGGGTTTCCAGCTGCTGCAGGCTCCATCTCCCCTTGCATTTGAGACTTGTCATCTTTGATACCATCTCCTCGTTTGTGTCTCTCCAAGGCTTCTGCTTAATGAATCTTCAAGTCTCTTTTCCTTTTGCTCATGCAGCCAAACCCAGGCCTCACCTCAACCTACCTCCAGATTTCTGGCTAATGAAAAAGAAAAGCTTTCCTTTTGATTAAGAACCAACTCATAGGTCACCAGAAATCTGGGCCTGATGGAGCCACGCGCCTGTTGGGCAAGCTGACTTCTCTGATAAGTCCCAGGGCTGTGGACAGAGGTGACATGCAGAGAAACTTGGACCCTCAGAACTGGAAGGCCTCCCACCCAAAGAAGCTTCCCCCCTCCTGAGCATTCCCAGCAGGTGGTAGCCCAGTTTCTTGCCACTTTCCCACAAAAAAAACAAGAAAGGAGGGCTGTGTCCCTGGAATTTCTGCTTGGCTCCCATCCAAGACAGGGGTTGACTCACACATGTATTTACTTCCTCTTGGTGTTCCCAATGGGACCCTAACACCCTTGTGATAAGCAAATAAATCCTGTCCACAGGGTACACTCTAGAAAGCCCATTGCATTTGGGTTAAGGAGAGATGGATTCTAGGATTTCTTGGCTCCTTAAAAATTGTGTGGCCTAACTTCTCTGAGCCTGTTTCCTCACCTATAAAAAAAAGTGGAAATAATAAGGATTAGAAGAGATGATGTACAGGAAAGTGATTATATAGCTGTACAAAAATTATATGTGTGTATATGTGTATAATAGCATAACAATTATATTTAATAAGGAGCACTTAATATAAGCCAGGCATCTGCCAAGTGCTTTTTATGAATTATGTCTTTAAATCTTCACAATAATCCTATAGTACTAATATCACCTTCATTTACAATGAGTAAACTGAGGCATGGAGAGGCAAAGCAACTTGTCCCAGCTCACACCGTACTTAGGTGGCGGGGCCAGCATTTAATCCTGACTCAGGAACCTGCCTCCAAACTTTGTGCTCCTCCTTCCCATACATAAGATGCATTATGTAGGAAAGGACAAAGGAAGACTAAAAACAGAGCTGAACATGCAAGGAAAGACCTAGCAGCAGACGTGCTGTAAAGGAAACAGCTGAGGTTGATTATGGAGTCTCCAAGGGGACTTTTCATCTTTTCCAGGTTGACTTCAAAGATGCCTCAGTTACTGCGAAACATTAATGGGATCATCGAGGCCTTCAGGCGCTACGCAAGGACGGAGGGCAACTGCACAGCGCTCACCCGAGGGGAGCTGAAAAGACTCTTGGAGCAAGAGTTTGCCGATGTGATTGTGGTACGGTGTGCTGAGCCGGGTGGAGAGGGGACATAACAGGAGAGTGAAACCTTGTTTGCCTGCAAAGGCCTTGCCTGGGGGATTTGAGGAGGCAGCAGCTAAACCTAGGCCTGCCAGGACAGATGGCAGCTGTGCAGGCAGAAAAAAAGAAGGTGAAAGAACCAGAGATGGTCATGGGAGTTGGCAAGTCCTGGCTCTTTAGATTAAAACCTTGGTTTTAATTAATTCTAACTTAAAGACAAGGTAAAAGGGCTCTAAAAGGACAACTCAGTGAGAAGCAGAGCTTTGGAATGTTTCAGAATGAAAATAATTGCTGCTTTCTGCTGCCTCTTAAATTTGATACAGTAAATATTTCCCACGTCTATCTGAAATGTAATCATCCATTCATAGACATTCATTAGAAGCATAGCTCTGGGCTTGCACAAAGCAGTTACTCAAAAATATTAGCAGACTGATCACATCAGAAATGAAATTTTGAAGAGCAGGTTGTTAATAGCTAGGGGGAGACTTTGGAGCCTCACCCCACCCCACCTGGCAAACCAGAACCAAGGCCTTGATGCACTTTCCTGTCTTTGGTTTGCATCTAAAGCAACCGGGATGATGATGGCCTTAGGGACAAGGATGTATGGGCACAGAAGGGTGCTGCATCCACATGCTCAGGGCAGCGCTGCAGGCCCACTGCATCCCTCCCTCTTTATCATGGGAAAACATCTGGGCCTCAATGAGGAGCACACAGAATTCCCATAGGGGGCTATATTCCCAACCTGCTGCTCTTTGTGCTGGGCCTGCTAAAGAGACTAAGGCCTCAGTGCCAGGGGCAAGGTGCCAAGGGCAGCCCAGACAGTCAACCTGAGAGCCCAAACAGTTGCATTGTGAATTCAATAATTTATTAACTCTTCAATAAATCTTTATCTAATTTTCCTGTAGCCCAGAAATTGTGCCAAACAGAGGCTACCAAACAAAAAATGCTCTCTACACTTCAGGGAGACAGACAGGACTAAAAAAAAAAAATAAAGACAATTAAGTCTTGCTGCTGCTCTAGCCGTATGTGTGTGGAGTGTGGGGTCTGAGGCAGGGGAAGCTGGCAGCAGAGTGGAAGGGGCCTGCCCATGTCCTCCTCAGGGGAGGGATGCTGACTCCACCTCATCTTCTCCTCAGAAACCCCACGATCCAGAAACTGTGGATGAGGTCCTGCATCTGCTGGATGAAGACCACACAGGGACTGTGGAATTCAAGGAATTCCTGGTCTTGGTGTTTAAAGTTGCCCAGGCCTGTTTCAAGACACTGAGCGAGAGTCCTGAGGGAGCCTGCGGCTCTCAAGAGTCTGGAAGCCTCCACTCTGGGGCCTCACAGGAGCTGGGCGAAGGACAGAGAAGTGGCACTGAAGTGGGAAGGGCGGGGAAAGGGCAGCATTATGAGGGGAGCAGCCACAGACAGAGCCAGCAGGGTTCCAGAGGGCAGAACAGGCCTGGGGCTCAGACCCAGGGTCAGGCCACTGGCTCTCCGTGGATCAGCAGCTATGACAGGCAAGCTGAGTCCCAGAGCCAGGAAAGAACAAGCCTGCAGATACAACTCTCTGGGCAGACAGAGCAGACCCAGAAAGCTGGAGAAGGCAAGAGGAATCAGACAACAGAGATGAGTCCAGAGAGACAGCCACAGACCAGGGAACAGGACAGAGCACACCAGACAGATGAGACTGTGATTGGATCTGGAACTCAGACCCAGGCAGGTGCCACCCAGACTGTGGAGCAGGACAGCAGCCACCAGACAGGAAGAACCAGCACACAGACACAGGAGGTCCCCAATGACCAGAACAGAGGGACTGAGATCCACAGTCAAGGCAGGAGCCAGACCAGCCAGGCTGTGACAGGAGGACATGCTCAGATACAGGCAGGGACACACACCCAGACACCCACCCAGACCGTGGAGCAGGACAGCAGCCACCAGAGAGGAAGCACCAGCACCCAGACACAGAAGTCCACCAATGGCCAGAACAGAGGGACTGAGATCCACGGTCAAGGCAGCAGCCAGACCAGCCAGGCTGTGACAGGAGGACACACTCAGACACAGGCAGGGTCACACACCCAGACTGTGAAGCAGGACAGAAGCCAAACTGTAAGCCACGGAGGGGCTAGAGAACAGGGACAGACCCAGATGCAGCCAGGCAGTGGTCAAAAATGGACACAAGTGAGCAACCCTGAGGCAGGAGAGACAGTAACGGGAGGACAGGCCCAGACTGGGGCAAGCACTGAGTCAGGAAGGCAGGAGTGGAGCAGCACTCATCCAAGGCGCTGTGTGACAGAAGGGCAGGGAGACAGACAGCCCACAGTGGTTGGTGAGGAATGGGTTGATGACCACTCAAGGGAGACAGGGATCCTCAGGCTGGACCAGGGCAACTTGCATACCAGTGTTTCCTCAGCACAGGGCCAGGATGCAGCCCAGCCAGAAGAGAAGCGAGGCATCACAGCTAGGGAGCTGTATTCCTACTTGAGAAGCAACAAGCCGTGACTTTCCCGACTCCAATGTCCAGTACTGGAAGAAGACAGCTGAAGAGAGGTTGGCTTGTCCTGCATGGCCAATCCAGTGGGCGCATCCCTGGACATCAGCTCTTTATTATGCAGCTTCCCTTTTAGGTCTTTCTCAATGAGATCATTTCTGCGAGGAGCTTTCTATCCTAAACTCTTCTCTCTTACCTGCTTTGCGGTGCAGACCCTCTCAGGAGCAGGAAGATGCAGAGCAAGTCAACCCTTTGTACTGAATTGTCCTCATCTTGTGGGGGGTTTCAGGACTATTTTGATCTCTGACATCTCTCTATTGCCCCATCTACCCTAATGCATCAATAAAACCTTAAGCAACTGGCCTCTGTGTCTCATTCAACCACCTTCTATTGATATTACAGGCCAAAGGCTGTAGAGTTATGAGATGATGAACTGGGCATAGCCCCTACCTTTGAAGAGCAACTAGTTGAGAAAATATTATATGAGATTCCTGCTACATATCATACTTAATACTTGGCAGAGATGGACCAGCAAAGTTTCATACAAAAGGCACTTTCTTTATGATGGCCCTGAAAGGACAATTAGTATTTAGATAGGCAAAATTCCTCTTGGTCTTTCACTACCTCTAATTCTATAGTGTTAAACCTCTATTCACCTGTAAGGTCACACAGGAAAGCTGATTTAAGATTACCAAGAAATGGAAGAAGGCCCCCAGTGGCTGTGTAGGGAAAGAGCAAGAAAGCTTGTGTTACCAGGTACTGAGCCAGGGGCCAGAATTTTGTGCTTCCCTTCCTACCTCCCCATCAGTGTCAGCTCTGACCTCTCATGATGTCTCACCTACCAGATATAAACCATGTTATGGGGTAGAGACTATCAATTCTGGTTTATTATAAGAGTGACCAGAAGAACAGTTTTTAAAATAAAGATTTATAGGGACGGGCGCGGTGGCTCACGCATGTAATCCCTGCACTTTGGGAGGCCTAGGTGGGTGGATCACATGAGGCCAGGAGTTCAAGACCAGCCTGGCCAACAAGGTGAAACCCCATCTCTACTAAAAATACAAAAATTAGCCAGGCATGGTGGCACATGCCTGTAATCCCAGTTACTCAGGAGGCTGAGGCAGGAGAATCGCTTGAACCCAGGAGGCAGAGGTTGTAGTGAGCCAAGATTGTGCCACTGCACTCCAGCCTGGGCAACAGAGCAAGACTCCATCTCAAAAAAAAAAAAATGTATAAACCTAACCCTACAGATGCTGGTTCTAAGGTTTGAAGCCAATTAATATTGTTTAGAAATTTCTTGGGGGTCTTGTGCTTTTGTCAGTACAGAAGACTAGATAATCTGAAAGATTTCCCAAGACAAAATACCTAGATCCTGTGTAAAGCATTTTTTTCACTGTGAAAAGCACATTTTCACTGTGTTATTGGTTTACAGGAAGTAAGGGAAATCGCTAAGGAAAAAACAAAATGTGGAATAAACAACAACCAAACAAAAACAACACGTAGGCTAAATAACAACCTCCAAAGACGTCCGGGACTTAATCTCAGAAACCTGTGAATATGTCACTTTATATGGCAAAAAGGGACTTCACAGATGTGATTAAGTTAGGAATCTTGAGATGGTAGGGAGTTATTCTGGATTATCTGGGTGAGTCCAATATAATCACAAGGTTCCTTACAAGAGTGAGACAGGAGGATCAAAGTCAGTAAAAGGAAGTGTGGTGATGAAACCAGTGGCTGTAGCCGTGTGCTATGAGCCAAAGAGTGTGGAGAATAGAATCTGGAAATGCAAGACATTTTCCTCTATGGCCTTCAGAAGTAACATAGCCCTTCTGCCACCTCAATTTTAGACTCCTGACCTTCAGGGCTGTAAGAGAATAAAATTTTTGTCATTTTAAGGCATTAAATTTATGGTAAACTGTTACAGTAGTGATAGAAAACTAATACACCAAGCAAAAACCTAGAGCTGGAGCCAGAGTAGTAAAGGGTAAATGTGTGAAAGGCAAGGTTGTTCTTCTGAGGACAAATTGATTTTATATTGATTCACGCTGGCTTATAAGCATAAAGGCCAAAGAAAAACAGCAAAGAAAATGCAAAGACTCAGGGAACATTGCTCCCATAAGCTCTTTCTGGGGAATCTACTAGAGAATCAGCGCACATACATATATGCTAAACCCAGAATCATAGAACTGTTTGGCATACAATCTGATGATGCACATTTAAATATATTCCACTGTAGAACTAAGACTACATAATGTGGATAAAGGTGACAGAATAGCATTTCATGTTATATGCACTGAAAATTTAAATACAATACAGCTAACAAAAAAATGAAGGGGGAAAGAGAAAGCATACAGAAAGTAGAATGAGCTCCCTGATTGTCTTTATATAAGCATATGCTTACAAAGAAAAACTGGGAGTGAAAGGATATCACTTCACATTAGATACTGAGAAAGGAAGAAGGAGGGTAAGGTGAAAATTTCCAGAAAATTCCATTATTACTTAGAGTAGGGAGTGAATATGCCATTTATTAAAGGGAAGGGGGAATACAGAATACATATTACATAAAGATGTACTATAAGATAACAACACAAATACGAACCTTCCTCAACACCAAAAGACATTCTAGAAAAAAGCAAATAACACAGACAACAGAGTGGATGATGTTATTTATGTAAAAGATATATATTTTCATAAATAGGACATAAAAGAGTGTGATAGACTGAGGTCAAACATATTTATAACAATAATGTCAAGAGCTTAACTCACTACTAGACGAACAAGTTGCATATTAGCTCTATACAAGTCTATGCTCCTTACAAGACGTATGCAAATCAAAGACAGTCAGAAAACAATTTGTAAACAGGGTGGTTGAGTTAATATATATCAGGAAAATGCAGGTTAAAACAAAATTTAGAACTCAGGAGTCATGATCTTGATCCCAGATTAGATCAAAAGGCATTAAATAAGACTAAGAAGGATGCTTTAAAATGCCAAATGCTATAATTTCACAATGAAGATATAACAGTTTTTAATATCTATGCATTCAATAATGTAGCACAACTCTGATGACACAGAAACTGTAAGAGATACAAGGAAAAACTTAAAGAAAATAACATAGTAATAATAGGGCACTTTAATCATCTTTCTCAGCTCAAGACAGTAAGCGTAGAGAAGAAACAGTACATTCAATAAGATATAAAGGACTCTACAGACATATAGTCCAGCAATGTATTAACCTAACAAGAAAAAACTATACCTTCTACACATGAAATATTCAATATCAGGTCACAAAGAAGACTTCAATGCATTATTCAAAAATAGAAATAGGACCAGGTGTGGTGGCTCACGCCTGTAATCCCAGCACTTTGGGAGGCTGAGGCGGGCAGATTGCTTGAGCTCAGGAGTTCAAGACCAGCCTGGGCAACATAATGAGATACCATTTCAACAAAAAGAAAAATACAAAAATTAGTTGGGCACGATGGCACATGCCTATAGTCCCAGATACTCAGGAGGGTAAGGAAAGAGGATCACTTGAGCCCAGGAGGCAGAGGTTGCAGTGAGCTGAGATTGTGCCACTGCATTCCAGCCTAGGTAACAGATGGAGACTCTGTCTCAATAATAATAATTAATCATAATAATAATAGAATTATTTCTTTCTTTCTTTTTCTTTTCCTTCTTTTCTTCCTTTCTTTCTTTCTTGCTTGCTTGCTTGCTTGCCTCTCTCTCGCTCTCTCTCTCTTTTTCTCTCTCTCTCTCTCTTTTCTTTTTGAGACAGGGTCTCACTCTGTTACCCAGGCTGGAGTGCAGTGGCACGATCTCAGCTCACTGCTGCCTCCAGCTCCCAGGTTCAAGCAATTCTCCTGCCTCAGCCTCCCGAGTAGCTGGGATTACAGGCCCTTGCCACCACACCTGGCGAATTTTTTTATTTTTTGTGGAGAGGGGGTTTTGCCATGTTTCCCAGGCTGGTCTCAAACTCCTGAGCTCAAGTGATCCGCCCTCCTGAGCCTCCCAAAGTGCTGAGACTAAAGGCGTGAACCATTGCCCCTGGCCACAAATAGCATTCTTAAAGGAACATGTAATAGTGATGGATTTTGCCAAATCTGTGTTGTTGTTGTTGTTTTTGGAAATTAACAACATATATATAAACACACACACACATATTATTTTAAAACTGTTGAATAAAAGGAACTGAATATAAAATGAAATTACAGAATTTTTAGAAAATGATAATTAAGCTAGACATACAAGGATCTGTAGAACACAGCTACATGAATTCCCCATAAAAATTAATAAAATTATAAGTTCACAACTAAAATAGAAAAGCAGTCAACAAGTAAATAAGTAAGTAAATGAATAGATAACCCTTTTTTTTTTTTTTTTTTTTTTAGGAATCAACAAGTAGAAAAACCAACCTAATTTTGAAAAGAGTGAAAAAGGTGGGGTAAGAAGGCACAAACACACAAAATAAGAAATAATAATGGGCAAAAGATACAAACAGATAGCTCACAAAAAATACAAATGATGCTTAAATATATGAAAAGATGCTAAAGCTTGTTTGTAATACTAGAAGCATAAGCCAAAACTATACTAGTTTGAGATACCGTTCTCACTATCAGCTTGACAAAAATCTACAAGTTTGAGAATAGATGATGATGAAGTAAAGCAGGCATTTTCACACCTTCTGGTGGGAATGCAAAATGAGCCTCAATGGAGAGGAATTTGGTACAATTCAGCAATACTAAACGTGCCTGTTTTGTTCCTGCTGTTTCTTTGGTGTCTGGAGTAGTGCCTAGCATTCAATAATTATTTGTTAAAGGAATTGAATATCCTAATCTTTCTTGTCACATACATAAATTAACATAATCCCTATACAGACATGTGACTGTGGAAACATAGACATAATCAAGCTCATAGCAAATAAGAAAATGGAGTTTCTTTAGTGTTGTCAAAAGTTATGCAGTTAGAAAGAAAGAGGCAGAGATAGGACTAAACCCAGGTCCTTGGACTCTCAACTCAGTGTCAGGTCAAACCTCACAGACAAGAAAGGGCACCAGAATGTATGAAGATCCATCCAAAGGGGCTGGGGAGGAAGTCATAGAAAGTGGTCCTTCCACTTCTCACCTCCAGCCTTAACAGGAAGTCTGGCCATGAAAATATGGAGAAGACACCATCTCAGCATCCATGTTCCTAGGACCTTGCAAGAATAGGAAGGTTATGAGTGACCGTTCCTTTCAACAGTTAGGGTTTTGCAGATGTGCCTATGACTCAAGAAGGATGTTCTCTCCAAGTAGTTCAGAGCCCAGAGGCCTAAGAGAGGGGCCCTAAACCCCTGTGACCACAAGGCATTCATGTAACATTCAAGGCAACTAGGCTGCTCCATCTCAGGCCCACCCCCTCCATCTCCTGTAGGGACTTACTGGCCATCCTTGACTTTTAAAGTTTGCACATAGAGGCTTCTTTCAAAAAATGTGCGTGTTATTTCAGACAAGAGGGAAAATTTGTGGAAAATACAGAGACTTGATGGGAATGAAGTATGTTTACACATTCTGAGACAGACTCTATTTTGTTCAAAGGAGAGAGTAATCATCCTTCCAAATCATATCAAACACATTAAAATGTACACACAGACCACTTAAATACAATTTTTGCTGACAAGTTTTTGAAAAAAATTTTATAGTTTTGTTTTTGGAATTAGGACACAAGTTGGACATTTGCCTCATTTTAGCTATGACTTCTTTGCAACTACACAGCACATTTTTGAAAAAATATATATATTAAAATTGCTTAACAAGTAAGAATTTTTTCTTAATACTAAATTTAACAATAAATGAGATTCACAAAGCTTTATATCTAGACATTTAAATTTAAATGTTTATAGATTTCCATTGCACATTTATTTTGGAGCTGACACACAGGTATACCTACGGAAAGACATCTATATTTTAAATATTTTAAACCTCAAATTGTCAGCAGGTGGCCATAACTATCCATGTTTTATTAAAATCACATAAAACCTAGGTACAAAACACCACTGATTATTGCTCTAGAAAAACTGCATGAAAAACTCAAATCTGCACAGTAAAAACACCACAGTACACACAGGACTAAATTTTAAAGCAAGTGCATGGAATGCTGAATCAATCTTACACACAGCTTCCAATATTAAACTGATATTTATTTTACTTGAGGATGATGGAAATGTCCAAAAAGCATGATTATGGGAGGGTAAAATGTCCACCCTTACATATTTTTGTATGCCAACTAGTAGAGTCCTAAAAAATTAGCATTTAGAAGATACTTAGTAAAAACAGCTTTTAAAAGTTGACCTAAGAGATATATAAAATTAACCTGTTTTTCATGACAATTTATTCTCCCTGGTTATCTACAGATTCAGTTTTCTGTGCCTCTTATCTTTAGTTTCATCATTTTCAGATGGTGTAGTACCTTCTTTTCCAGCTTCCTACTTTTCCTTTCTTCTCTTTAGCACCTCTGCTAACCTTTGCTCCAGGTTCTTTCTTAGCAAATGTTCTTCTTGGTTTGGGTCCAGGTTTTGGTGGAGGAGGTTTTGCTGACAATCTGGGAGACCATCTTGTGGGCTCCTGTTTAGTTACTTTGGAGCCATCTTTGCCTCTATATTCTCTGGAGACTTTCTATTCTGCATAGTGGCTATGTAGGTGCAGCAAAAGGTAAAGCAATGGGCTGGAACTGCTGGCGCCGCCTCTGGATGCTGCCTCTGCTGCTGCAGCTGTTCATGCACAGGGCATGGCATAGCCCCTATCTATTTATTTTTGATTCAAATATTTTTGTTGGCTCTTGCAGAGCTCATAAGTCCCAGTCACATTGGATTGGTCATAGTGTGTAAAATGGCCCTGTCCTCAGGGACACTCAGGGCTGAAGCCTCGCTTCAAAGGCCCAGAAAACCTCTTTCACCAGGTAGCTTCCCAGTCTGCATAGATGGCAAGTATACTGTGCTGCTGTTCCCTGGTGGCAGTTATGACTAATACCTGTAAAGGAGCTCCGGTAGTAAATGTGATTTTGCTGGAAGAGGAAGGAAGGTGGCATCAGACGTCGCAACAGGCTCAGTGGTGTGGTCTTGGGCACAGCAGCACCCAGAGTAAGTGGCCCTGAACCCTCAGTAGTGAAGCTACCAGTAGTGAGAGCAGTCCCAGGCTGCTCTGAGCCTTGAGGCTGAGTGTGTGTGTGTGTGTGCGTGTGCATGAGTGTGTGTGTGTTTAAGGAGTGCCCTTCATGGAGCCAGTCCTACTGGCAACTGTCTTCCAGCAACTATACATCTACATCATTTCCAGGGCCTTGGCACACTGTGTGAGGATGTCCTGATTATCCCACCTGGGAAAGCACATTTCTGGAGCAGTCCCTACAGAGAGGCAGGGAGGTCAACATCCTGTGGCTCTCCCTTCTCAAGGCAGAAAGTGATGGCCTGTGCACTTCTCCTAGGAGCCCTGAGACCAAGGCTATAGCCTGCTGTTGTCCTGGTCACTCACAGAAGGCTGTGGATTCAACTCCCAGGACTGATGTAGGCCACCCACTCAGTTCTGTGTGGCACATCCTCAGTGTTCCCCATTTATACATGAGCTACAAGTAATTAATAAATGATGATTCCCTTGGCCACATCTTTAGAAAGTAAGCAGGGTTCCGGCTGGAATGAGCACATCCTATTCTTACCTACTTCCATTCAATGGAGGGGAAAAACACTAAGAAACTAAAGCAGCCAAATGGCTTTGCCCCTAGGGTCTGCATGAGTGGTGAGAGGCTTACAGATCCACAAGGCCCAGTTCTTTTAGAGGGGATGAGGGTGAGGGTGTGGGCCTGTTGGAACAGACAAGGCTAAACTTTCAAGGCAGCATCACCTCCTATCCATCATGGCTGAAAGGGGCCTCTAGACCTTCTTCTCACAGCACTAAACACCCTCCAGGGGAGAGGCTCTCCATTCCATGGTACTATCAGGTGGTTATGAGCCCATGGCTCTAGGTGAAATGCAGAGAAGACACTGGTTCTGGTTTATATAGGGATTCCCTGGAAAAGAGCTGATAGTACAAAGTGACAAAAAGAGAAATACTTTTTGGAGAGATGTCCTGGGTGCCAACATAGTAACACACACTTTTGGAATTCTCTGGTCTTCTCTTTGGAAAAGAAAAGTAAATCAGTTAGGTAACCAGAGAGCCAGGTGGTGTTCCAGACCCAGGATTTTTGTGTTTGTTTTGAATTTTTTTTTCCTCTCATTTTTAGTTGATACATAATAATTGTACGTATTTATGGGGTATAGAGTAATATTCTGATACATATACACAATGCATAATGATCAAATTAGGATAATTAGCATATCCATCACCTCAAACAGTTGTCACTTATTTGTGTTAGGAACATTCAGAATCCTCTCTTCTAGCTTTTAGAACATAGACAATAAATTATCATTGACTATATTCACCATACAATGCTATAGAACAAGGGTACCCAAGTCCATGGCCTGTTAGGAAACAGGCCACACAGCAGGAGGTGAGTGGCAGCAGAGTGAGCATTACTGCCTGAGCTCCGCCTCCTGTCGAACACTATTGTGAACTGCACATGCAAGGGATCTAGGTTGCATGATCCTTATGAGAAGCTAAGGCCTGATGATCTGAGGTGGAACAGTTTCATCCCAGAACCATCCCCTCAGCCCCTGGGGACCTTGGAAAAATTGTCTTCCACAAACCAGTCCCTGGTGCCAAAATGCTGGAGTCTGCTGCTGTGGAACATTAGAATTCACTCCTCCTATCTAGCTGTAATTTTGTATCTGTTAAGCAACCTCTCCCAATCCTCCCCTCCCCTCTACTCTTTCCAACCTCTAATGCCCCCAATTCTACTCTCTACTTCCATGGGATCAATTTATTTTTACCCCCACATGCGAAAAAGAACACGTGGTCTTTATCTTTCTGTTCCTGACATTTCACTTAATGTAATGTCCTCCAGGCTCATCCATGTTGCTATGAATGACAAGATTTCATTCTTTTTTAGGCTGAATAGTATTTCATTTTGTATATACACACATGGTCATTATCCATTCATTTGTTGATGGACATTTAGGTTGATTCCATGTCTTGGCTACTGTGAATAGTGTTGCAATAAACATGCAGTTGCAGGTATCCCTTTGATATACTGATTTCCTTTCCTTTAGATACATCCCGGGTAGTGGGACTGCTGGAGTATATGGTAGTTCTATTTTTAGTTTGTTGAGAAAACTTTGTACTGTTTTCCATAATGGTTGTACTAATTTACATTCCCACCAATGGTGTATAAGAGTTCCCTTTTCTCCACATCCTCACCAGCATTTGTTATTTTTTGTCTAACAGTCCTTTTAACTGGGGTGAAATGATATCTCATTGTGGTTTTGATTTTCATTTCTGTGATGACTAGTGATGTTGGCCAATTTTTCATATAGCTGTTAGCCGTTTGTCTGTCTCCTTTTGAGAAATGTATATTCAGATCCTTTGCCCACTTTTAATAGGATTATTTGTTTGTTGTTGAGTTCCTTGTATGCTTTAGATATTAGTCCCCTGCCAGTGAATAGTTTGCAAATATTTTCTCCCCTTCTACAGGTTGTCTCTTTACTCTTTTGTTTCCTTTGCTGTGCGGAAGCTTTTTAGTTTTTAGCTTTTTAGTTTAATATAGTTCCATTTGCCTATTTTTGATTTAGTTGCTTGTGCTTTTGAAGTCTTAGCCATAAATTCTTGGTTCAGACCAATGTCCTGAAATATTTTCCCTGTTTTCTTTCAGTGGTTTTATAGCTTTGAGTTTTATGTTTAAGTCTTTAATTCAGTTTGAGTTGATTTTCATATATGATAAAAGATAGGGGTCTAGTTTCAGTCTTCTGTAAATGGTTATCCAGGTTTCCCAGAACTATTTATGGAAGAGGGTGTCCTTTCCCTAGTGTATGTTCTTGGTAACTTTGCTGAAAAATCAACTGGCTGTAAATATGTAAACTTATCTCTGAGTTCACTGTTCTGTTCCATTGGTCTATGTCTGACCCAAGGTTTTTCTCAGGCTTTGTATAATTTTGTACTGAGCAAGCAGGAATTCAGTCAATGCATATTTTTAAATTTCCTAAATAAGGAAATACAAATCATTTTTTAAAGTAAGAAAAATTAGTTATGAACCATCATATATTTATCACAGAGAAATCAAAAAAGACACAAGCAAAGAGATTAATATTTTAAAAAACCAATACCAGAAATAACCACTGTTATTTAATTCCTCTAGACCCTCTTCTATATGCAAATTACCATACAGACATCTATATGAGAGTGTATGTCTATATGTGCAAATTTATATGTAAATTATATCTATAAATTGTATATCTATATGCAAAACATACACAATATATACCTTTTGCAAACTATATATGCATATACACCTATATACTATACAAATATGTATGATTGTGGAATAGCTTCTATGGACTATTTTCAGTGATTTAGGGCAGCCCATGTTAGTAGAGTTTGGTGGTTAGGACTGTGTGCTTGGGAGCAAGTTTACCTAAGTTCAAACCTCGGCTGTGTACCTTAGAAGAGATGTGTCCTTGATCAAGGCACATGCGTTAATTATCTCATCTCTAAAGTGGAGAAAATAATGGTATTTCCTCACAGGTATTTGTGAGAATAACTAAATCCATATATTTAAAAGTGCCTGACACATGGCAGGGTAAGCCCTCAACAAGTCTTTTTTTTTTTTTTTTCATCAACTTTCATTTCCTGGGGTACATGTGCAGGATGTGCAGGTTTGTTACACAGGTAAGCAAGTGCCATGGTGATTTGCTGCACAGATCAACCCATCACCTAGGTATTAAGCCCCAGCATCCATTAGTAATTCTTCCTGATGCTATCCCTCCCTGCTCTGCCAGACCCCAGTGTGTGTTGTTCCCCTCTATGTGTCCAGTCCATGTGTTCTCATCATTTAGCTCCCACTTACAAGTGAGAACATGTGGTGTTTGATTTTCTGTTCCTGCATCAGTTTGCTGAGGATAATGGCTTCCTGCTCCATCCATGTCACTGCAAAGGACATGATCTCGTTCCTTCCATCTTATGACTGCATAATATTCCAGGGTGTTATGTATTAACATTTTCTTTATCCAGTCTATCAAAGAAACTATCATCAGAGTGAACAGAAAACCTACAGAGGGGGTGAAAAATTTTGCAATCTATCCATCTGACAAAGATCTAATATCCAGAGTCTACAGGGAACTTAAACAAATTTACTAGAAGAAAACAAACAACTCCACTAAAAAGTGGGCAAAGGACATGAACAGACACTTCTCAAAATAAGATATTCATGCAGCCAACAAACATGAAAACAGGATCAACATCACTGATCATTAAAGAAATGCAAATCAAAACCACAATGAGATACCAACCATCTCACTCCAGTCAGAATGACAATTATTAAAAAATCAAGAAACAACAGATGTTGGCGAGGTTGCGGAGAAAAAGGAACGCTTTTACGCTGTTGGTGGGAGTGTAAATTAGTTCAAACATTGTGGAAGGCAGTGTGGTGATTCCTCAAAGATCTAGAAGAAGAACTTCCATTTGACCTAGCAATCCCATTACTGGATATATACTCAAAGGAATATAAATCATTCTATTATGAGGATACATGCACTTGTTTGTTCATTGCAGCTCTATTCACAATAGCAAGGACATGGAATCAACCCAAATGCCCATCAGCTATAGACTGGATAAAGAAAATAAGTTTTAAGTGAAGCATTTTTAAGGCCATTTATAAAGCAAAGAATGTTTAAAGAAAGAGAAAAAGATACAAATGGTCCTAATCAAACAGACTGTCACCCAATATAGAAGATTCTCATGGGCTAGACTTTCATTCTATGAATATAATTGTGGCTTCTAGCAGGTGTTCTAGACCACAGCTCAACCTGGGGATTTCCATCTCAAAGAAAACCTAAGGACTAGGGCTAAATCCCATGTATTATTCTAGATGTACCAATGTAATACCAACCCTCCCACCTTCTCTCCCAAGCCCCTGTCCTGTCCATCAGCTCCATTTCTCTCCCACTCAAGACTAAGCTGCTAGATAAGAGGATATGAAATCGATCTCTAATTGGCTTATTTTCCCACAGGATTCAGGCAGAGGAAGGGAGGGCATAGTCACTGGAGAGGGCATAGTCAACCATTTCCAATTATTGCATCTGACTTAGAGAGGAACATTTAACAAACTAAAACAATTGAAGCCACATTGACAAGAAAAACCTTTTTGTTGTTTTATGATACATTTCATCATGTATCATGACATACTCATCATTTAGGTTCTTTTTATTTTTATTCCAAGAGGAAGTCACTATCTGCAGAGGAAAATTTCCATATGCAGGCTGAAATCTACCTCATTTTTCAACCCTAATCCCAAATATAAATAGTCGCAAATAATACAGAATGCTATGTTATACGCTGACTTGTATATTACTATGAATTTGTGAACACCAGATTTGTGCTAGCCATACTATAAAATGAACCAGACTTAGGCTCTAGCCTAAGTAGCTCTAGTCAAGGAGCTAGCATGAAGTTAATAGATGAGAAATATATTGAAATAATCAAGGAATCTTAGCTCAGAGTACAAAAACCCATGCCCTCTACCTGTGAACTCCCAAACTAATCTTAGCCTTTATATGGTTCCAGATGGCTCTATTACAGCCATCATCAATTCTGCAAATGGCTTTTTGGGCCACATTTTCAGGTGCAGAGAAATATATTTGTAAACGAACTCTACTCTTCATAACCATAACCTCCCTCTCCCAAAACAACCTCTCTCATTTCATCAGGGATCTTTTTCCACTGCCTGCTACTCACAACGAACACATAGTTGCCCTCATAAAACAGACAACTAAAATCCACTTCTGTGTTCCATGATACACCAGCCAGGAACTCACTCTTCTAATTACCATCAATTTCATGATAAGATTAAAAGCCATACCTACTATTGAAGTGTCTGTTTGTCTTATAAATAAATGTCATAAAATTCAATTACACCACCTTACCCACAACCAATAAAAAATTAAGTCACACCTTCACGTAACAAAGGGCATTGTTTATCTCAAAATTAAACAGCAATGCAGGAATGTGTGGTAAACCACAGACATATTTTTTTCGAGCCATGACCTGATCTTTCTCACTTAACTGGTTCTGGCATTCTGCCTCTCCTCTAGGGTTTTGCTATCAGATTAATCTGTTGATTTCTCTGCTCTACACACTTACATAAGCACCTAGGTGGATGAGGGCCTGCAGGTGGCTCTGCTGTTATTTGTGGTATCTGTTGAAACCAATCAGTTTATCCAGCTTGGTGGCATACCACAAGTGCTAAGCCCACACTTCTTCAGAGGAAAATTTGGCCATCAAATGGAGGCACTTTTCATTCCCCCTACACAGAATGGCAACCCTCACCTCTCCCAAGACCCAAGAACTAATAATAAAATTTGGATATGCCAAGCTCTTTCAGTTTTGAATTTGAAATTTATCTCCCCTCCTCTATCTCAGAGTGCTGATCATCTCCTGAGAGCATCATGGTGTAGTAGAAAGATGGCAGTGTCAGAGGGACAGATAGACCTGGGTTCAATCCTGGCTCTGCCATCTACCATCTGTGTGGCTTTGGATCTAAGGCTCTTCTGAGCTTTGGTTTCTTCACTAGAAAATGAGAATTATAATATTTCCCTCAAGAAAGGTTGGGGTATTACTAGTATATGTCAAGCAACTTTCACGCAGAGATGTTCCACAAATGTTGGTGCCCACTTCTCTCCCTTCTCCCATCTGCACCGTGTCTCCCCACCCTCACCAATGTACTCGCCTATTTTCTCACACAAGAAATTGCCAGTTTCTATTATTTTCCTCCAATAAGCCTTCCCAAATCCTCCTTTTAATCTGCCCCTTTTACCTACAACCCCCAAAGTTCTTGGGAAGCCAGGACCAGAAATGTATTGTTGGTGGCTCAGTTACCTGGGACCACATATCGCAAAAAGAATGAATTATTTTTTGAGAAATGTGGAGTGAGATGGGTTAGACACTACTGGAGGAGTACTAAATTGGAGCAAACCTTATAAAAATTATGAATATACAACAAGGGTTTTTAAAATGTTCATACCTCTAATTCAGTAATCTTACCTCTAGGAGTTTATCATATTAAGGAAATTATCAGATAAATCTTCAAAGATTTGTGTATAGGATGTTCATTACAGTATTGTAATAGCGAAAATGTGGAAGCAATCAAAATATCCAAGAACAGAATACTGAAATACTGGAGTAAATACTAGGCCATCATTAAAAACCATCATTTAAGAGTCTATAATGACATTGGAAAATGCTTACAATTTGACACAAAATTATGAGTATATCATCAATTTTAACACTATATTATAAAAACGTAAAATTGTGATATATAATCTAGCAATTTAACTTCCGGGTATATACTCAAAAGAAGTGAAAGCAAGAACTAGAACAGTTTTTTTTTTCTTTTTCTTTAAAAGTGTTTTATTGATATGTATTAGTTGTACATATTTAGCAATAGAATAGATATTTGTATGCCAACATTCATGGCAACAACATTCATAACAACCAAAAGGTGGAAGCAGCCCTGATGTCTATCAAATGAGTGAAAAGATAAGCAAAATGTGTTGTACACACATACAATGGAATATTGTTCAGACTTAAAAAGGAAGGAAATTCTGACACATGCTACAACCTGGATGACCCTTGAGAACATTATGCTAAATGATGTAAGCCAATCACAAAAGGACAAATACTGAATGTATAATTTCACTTATGTAAAGCACCTACAGCCATCAAATTCATACAGAAAGTAGAATTGTGATTTCCAGAGCCTGAGAGGAGGGAGGAATAGGATGTTAGTTTGGAAAGATAAACTATTTCTGGAGCTAGATGGTGGTCATGGTTGCACAATGGATAAAGGAGGAAATGGTCTTCTTCTACGTCATGCAGCTAAATCACACCTTCAGAATTGGTTTCAGCTAAGGGTGACATATAAAGAAAGATATTAGTAGGCTGAAATGCATTTAAAAAGAAAGCATTAGGATTATAAACCATGTCATAAGAGCAATGTTTGAAGGAAGCAGTGATATTTAGACTGAACAAATGATTCGCAAGATTCAAAGGGAGAAGGACAGTAGCAGAATGCAGGAAGTATAGGATAGGTCCTCATGTAGATATCATGTATGTCAGAGTATGAAATGCACTAAACGAGTGGAAAAAGAAACTGTGACATATATATACATATATATAATATATACAAACACACACACACACACATACACATACACATATATATGATGGAATACTATGCAGCTATAAAAACTAATGGAATTAATGTCATTCACAGCAATCTGGATGACATTGGAAACTATTATTCTAAGCGAAGTAACACAGGAATGGAAAATCAAACATCAGATGTTCTCACTCATAAGTGGGAACTGAGCTATGAGGATGTAAAGACACAAAAATGACACAATGGACTTTGGGTACTCAGGGGAAAAGGGTGGGAGGGGGGTAAGGGATAAAAGACTACAAATTGGGTTCAGTGTACACTGCCCCGGTGATGGGCGCACCAAAAGTCTCACAAATCACCACTAAAGAACTTACTCATGTAACCAAATGCCACCTGTTCCCCAAAAACCTAGGGAAATAAAATTTTTAATGGAATAATGGATCATCATGGAGTCTGTCATTACAATGGCCACCCTGAAGCCAAATTTCAACTATGGAAATGAACCCAGTACAGTGCAGTGTCACTGCAGTTTACACGGTGTGATATGAGATTATGTATCAGGAAAGCTCCTCTGCCCCAAATTTCTTGCTTTTTATCCATTTTCCCCACAACTCACAGGTGTTAAAGGGCATAAAATTTTAACTATAACTTGAGGAAATTTTAACTTTTAATGCCAAAGGTGTTAAAGGGCACACAATTCTAACTATAACTTAAGGGAAACTTTAACTTTTTAACTTTAACTTGAGGATCACTTTTCTGATCCTTTGAAGGCAAAAAACCTGAGGATATATGACTGTAACAACCATTGGGGCTGGCATGGTGACTTGCACCTGTAATCTCAGTGCTTTGTGAGGCTCAGGCAGGAGGATGGCTTGAGGCAGGAGTTTGAGGCTGCAGTGAGCTAAGATCGTGCCACAGCACTCTAGCCTGAGTGACAGAGCAAGACCTTCTCTAAAAATATTAATTTTTTTTAAAAGAGTGTGAAATGCACTGTACTGTATGTACACATTCCTTCAGAGACAAGGAGTATCTGAACTAATAGTATTTGAAGTAATTGAAACTAATGGGAGAAAGAGAAGAGAAAAAGGACATTGAAGGCAGATGGAGCAGCTCCAATGGGAGCACTGGGTCATGAAACAACACAGTGGGTACAAAGATCTTAGAGAACTTCCACATATTTGTACATAGGCAGGTATGAAGGAGTAGTGGCTGACAAGACAGAGAGGTAGGCAAGGGCTTGATCATTTGTTCATTCAATAAATATTTGTTCACTCAATAAATATGTATTTGTTGATATACCTACTCACAAAGAACTTACTAATCCGTGTTAAGAAGTTTGGGTTTTAACCAAACAGTATTAAGTGACTACTGAAGGACTTCAAAGTCCTACAATTCAATTTGTATTTTAGAAGCTTCATTCTGGAGGTTGAGCATTGGATTATTTAGAGAATGGCAAGACTGGAGGCAATTAGAGATCATTTAAGAAGCTGTTTCAGAAATCTAGGTTTAAAAAAAAACAGCAGGAGTGGGAGCAAAAAGGACACAGCTCAAGAAAATATTTAGATCAAAATTGACAGAATTTGATGATGCATTGGCTTTGGGAAATGAGAAAGAGCTAAGTTAAGATAATTCTTGGGATTTTGTTGCATGCAGTGGGGTGACTGTGATGAACACAGAAAACCACTATAGGATGAAGAGAAAATTGAAATGGGGAAAATTGTGAAGTCCATTTTATACATGTTGATACCTGTGGAAGACACTGCTAGTCACCTACCAGAATCCATTTTCTCCTTTTCCACATAATGGTAGCTAGGATATGGCTGCCCAGCCTTCCTTTGGCACTATATTTTGCAGGCACTCTTTGCAATGGGGTGGTGGCCATGTGGTTAAGACCTTGCCGGTAGAACGTGACCAAGAGCAAATTGCGCCACTTCTTTCTCACTTGTTTAAGAATAAATCCCTGTCCCTGGATTTCTGCTCCTTCTCCCTTCTATTGTTTGGGATGATGACAACTTAAATGACCTAGGAAGTCTCAAGTTGAGGATAGCACAGCCTACATTAACCTAGGTTTCTGCATATATCAGAGCTGTCTGCTCATCTCAAACATTCATCTTGGGCTGTTCACATGATAGAGAAATATGCATATTGTTCTTTACACTATTAATTTTAGAGCATTTTTGTTACAGTAGCTTAGCCTGCCTCATACAGCATCTAAATGGAGACTATACTAGTCTGAAGTTCAAAAAAGAGGTAAATTTATCAGTTATAATTAAATTGGGTTAACATCAAAGCCATGGATGTGAATAAGTCTCTCATAAAAAAAAATATAAAGAAAAGAAAAAGACTTCAGATGGAACACAAAGGAATACAATCTGTAAAGTGTGCATAGAGGAAAGAAGAGGATATCACATTGAAGTACAAAAAGAATAATAAGAGAATTAGAGGATAGGCAGTATTACAGCAGTCAATACAGGAGTTAGTATCAAGGACATAGCTATCAAACAAAGCTGTCAAGGAAACAAGTTCCATGAGAATATGGAGCCCAGAACATGAAGGATTAGCCATGCACCAGAGATGGAAAGTTTTTCACACAGCAAGAAAATGTCAGGAGACATTTTCAATCAATGTATACACACATTCCTTCGAGACAAGGAATACTTGAAATAATAGTATCTGAACTAATTGAGTCTAATAGGAGAAAGAGAAGAGAAAAAAGGACATTGAAGGCATATGGAGTCACCTTCGATGCAGGAGGCATGCAGAAAAAGGAAAGTTTCTAAAAATATCACAAGAAGCTAAAAAATGATCATTATATTCTCTAAAAGTAGAATGAGGTTGGCGTTGGACTTATAGCTCATGGAAAGTGATAATAGTTCAGAACAGTTACTGAGGGTGAAAAAACATGTTGCGGAGAAGCTAGTGTTGAATGATTTCCTCTGTGTGTAGTCAGTAGTGGTGGTTAGATGGTAATACTAATCCAAAATGGGTACTCTGTGCAGCAAGTATCATATAAAGATGCAGGTTAAAAAGTAAAGGATATTGGTGACAGCAGATGGAGGATTTCTTTTTTCATCACTTTGATCCTTGTGTTCATAAAGATATTATACCAGGTCTGCCATATTATCTGTGACAAACTTGGTGCCATCACCATCATAACACCTTTCTAAGTCTGGGAGCTACATTTCCCCAAAAACCTTCCTATATTGTTCTGGATTTGAATTTGCCAGTGGGGGGAAAAACTTGTGTCACATTTAGAAGGTGGGAGCAAAGAGGAAGCTATTATTCTTAGGAGGTCAAGGGCAGAAGTGGTAGCTTCTAGAAATCCTCCACAGTAACTTTTTCTATAGATTCTGGAGGCCTACAAATCTATCTCTCAGCCCCTCCCACATTCACATAATCTCTAATTTCTACATGAAATCTCTTATTCCCATAGTAGTCATGGTGGCTGTCTTCTCCTGACCAAAACCAGATGGGTATGCCAGGCCTAGTGTTGATGTGGCTGTCCTCACCCTCTTTGAAAGCAAAGAAAAAACAAAATCTAATTATTCTGATCTTCAGTCAACTCTATTTTTCTTGGCAATGTTGTTTGGAAAAACATCTGGAAATACCTCAGACACTATTGCCTTGGGTTCTTGGATTTCATCACCCAAAAATGCTTCCTTCATTCTTAGGAGCAGGCTTCTTCTTGGGTTCCTTCATTCCCACAGTGCTCCCACATAACTGGATACTATCATCTCAGACAGAACCTCAGCATTCTTGGCAGCACTTTTGAATAGGAGTCCACCAATGAATACCGGATGTGGATATATCATGGGGCTCACCCTGGATCCTCCTAACCCCTTCCTAAGTAGTGATTCACCATGATCATACTCAGGTGTTTAGACAGCAAGAGGGTTCTTTATTAGACTGCTTGGAATGTCATGCCTCAGGTAGTGCAGGCTCCAAAGCCAGCTATATACACAATTTGGCACATTAGTAGGATGTGACAGAGTTTAAAGAGCCAACAACTTTGTCCAGCTTAAAAGATAAGTCCTACTTAGTTCTGGGCACACAGTAGTGGCCTAATTTACTTAGAATATACAGAACCTGGGTTTCTGAATCCTCTCTGGCAGCCAACTGTTGTGATCAAGAGTATAGATTCTGCAGTCAGACTGCCTGAGATTAAATCCTGGCTTGATTTGGGAAAAACTGTTTAACCTCTCTGTAACTCATCTATAAAATAGGGATAATAAAATGAGGATTAAAGAAATAATGCATTTAAAGTACTTCATACATTTTGGGTATAATAATAATAATATAAACAGATGTTGGAGTTATTGTGGCTTTGGACCCAGACTACTGTAATAAAGCAAATATTTCAATAAAGCAAGTCACATAAATTTTTTGGTTTCTCAGTGTATATAAAAAGCTATGTTTATACTATACTGTAATCTATTAGGTGTGTAATAGCATTATGTCTAAAAAATTTAGAAATATTTTAAAATGTTGGGTCAATGAAGATATTAATGGAGAAATATAAATACTTTTTGAAACAAATGAAAATGGAAGTACAACTTACCAAAATGTATGGGATATGGCAAAAGCAGTGCTAAGAAGAAATTTTATAGTAAAATACCTACATTGAAAAGTAGAAATATTTCAAATAACCTAACAACGTACCTCAAGGGACTAGAAAAGCAAGAACAAACCAAATCCAAAATTAGTAGAAAGAAAAATAATAAAGATCAGAGCAGAACTATGTGAAATAAAGACTACAAAATACATAAGATCAATGAAATAAAACCCTGTTTTTCTGAAAAGAAAAATTCAACAGCCATTAGTTAAACTCACTAAGAAAAAAAAAAGACCCAAATAAACAAAATCAGAGATGAAAAAGAAGATAATACAACTAAAACCACAAAAATACAAAGGATCATTAGAGACAATTATGAACAATTATACATTAACAAATTGAGAAACCTGGAAGAAATTGATTAATTCCTGGACACGTGCAACCTACCAAGATTGAACCAGAATGAAACAGAAAATTTGAACAGACAAATAACAAGTAATGAGATGAAATCAGTAACAAAATGTCTCCCAACAGAGAAAATCTGAGAACAGAATGGCTTTACTGGTAAATTTTACCAAGCTTATAAAGAAGAATTAACACTAATTTGTCTCACACTGTTCCAAAAAAATTGAAGAGAAGGGAATTCTTCCTAATTCATTCTACAAGGTCAGCATTACTCTGACACCAGAACCAGACAAGGGCACAACAAAAAAAGGAAACTATTGGCCATTATCCCTGATGAACATACATGCAAAAATTCTTAACAAAATACTAGCAAACCAAATCCAACAGCACATCAAAAAGATTATACAACATGATTAAGTGGGATTTATCCCAGGGATGCAAGGATGATTTGATATGTACAAATCAGCAAATCTAATACATTATGTCAACAGAATGGAGGACAAAAACCATATGATCATCTCAATAGATGCATAAAAAGTACTTGATGAAATTCAACATCCCTTCATGGTAAAAATTCTCAAAAAAATTACACATAGAAGGAACACACCTCAACAAGATAAAGGCCATTTATGGCAAACCCATAGCTAACATAATACTGAATGAGGAAAGGCTAATAGCTTTTGATTTTTAAAAGCTAAAAGCTTTTCCTCTAAGAACTGGAACAAGACAAGGAGGCCTAGTTTTATCACTCTTATTCAACATAGTACTGATAGTACTAGCTAGAACAATCAGGCAAGAGAAGGAAATAAATGGCATACAAATTGGGAAACAGGAAGTCAAAATTGTCCCTCTTTTCAGATGATGTGATCTTAAATACAGAAAAATCTAAAGACTCCACCAAAAAACTCAGATATGATGAATGAATTCAATAAAGTTGCAGGATACAAAATCAACATACAAAAATTAGTCATGTTTCTATACAGCAACAACAAACTAACTGAAAAATCAAGATAGCAATTCCATTCACAATGGCTACAAAAATAAAAATAAAAATGCCGAGGATTAAATTTAATCAAGAAGATGAAAGATCTCTATAATAAAAACTGCAAAACATTGTTGAAAGAAATCAAAGAGAATACAAACAAATTGAAAGATATCTAATGCTCATGGATCAGAAGAATTAATATTGTTAAAATGACCATACTACCCAAAGCAATCTACAGATTCGATACAATCCCTATAAAAATACCAACGACATTCTTCACAGAAACAGAAAAAACAATCCTAAAATTCATATGGAACCATAGAAGACACTGAATAGCCAAAGTAATACTTAGCAAAAAGAACAAAGCTCAAGGCATCACATGACCTGACTTCAAAATCTACAAAGCCATAGTAACCAAAACAACATGGCATTAATATAAAAAAAGCAACACAGACCAATAGAACAGAATAGAGAACCCAGAAATAAATCCACATATTTACAACCAACTGATTTTTTATGAAGATGCCAAGAACTGGGGAAAGAACACCCTCTTCAATAAATGGTGCTGGGAAAACTGGATATCCATTTGCAGAAAAATGAAACAAAACCCCCATTTCTCATCATATGCAAAAATCAACTCAAACTGGGTTAAAGACTTAGATGTAATACCCAAATCCATAAAGCTACTAGAAGAACACATAGGGAAAATGTGTCAGGACATTAGTCTAGGCAAAGATTTTTGTGGCTAAGACTTAGAAAGCACAGGCAACTTTAAAAAAGAAATAAACCAATGGGACTGTATTAAACTAAAAAGCTCCTGCACAGCAAGGAAAAGTCAAAAGGGTGAAAGACAACCTGTAAAAGGGGAGAAAATATTTGCAAATTATTCATCCAACAAGAAACTACTATCCAGAATATACAAGGAACTCAAACAACTCAACAGCAAAGCAAACAATAATGATGATAATAATAACAATAATCCCATTAAAAAGTAGGCAAAGGATTTGAATAGACATTTCTCAAAAAAAAAAACATACAGATGACCAACAAGTATATGAAAAAATGTTCAACATCACTAATCACTAGGGAAATGCAAATCAAAATCACAGTGAGGTATCATCTCATCCTATTTAGAATTGCAATTATTACAATAAGAACAAAATAACAAATGCTGGTGAGGATGCATAAAAAGGGATCTCTTACACAATGTTGTAAATTAGTGTAGCCATTATAAAAAACAATATGGAGGTTTCTCAGAAAACTAAAACTAGAACTACCATATGATCCAGAATTCCCACTACTATAAATCAATGTCTCAAAGGGATACCTGCAAACCTGTGTTGATTGCAACACTATTCACAATAGCCAAGATACAGAATCAACCTAAATGTCCATCAATGAATGAATTAAAAAAGAAAATGTGGTATATATAGATAATGCAACACTATTTGGCAAAAAAAGGAATGAAAGAATGTAATTTGCAGCAATATGAGTGAAACTGGAGGTCATTACATTAAATAAAATAAGCCAGGCACAGAAAGACAAATATTGCATGTTCTTGTTCATATATGTGAGTTTAAAAAGTTGACCTCATGGGGGTAGAGAGTAAAATGATGGTTACCAGAGGTTGGGAAAAGGACAGAGGGGATAAAGAGACATTGGTTAATGAGTACAAACATACAGTTACATACAAGAAATAAGTTCTAATGTTTGATAGCACAGTATTGTTAATAATTATTGTATATTTCAAAATAGCTAGAAAATATTTGAAATATTCCAAACACAAAGAAATGATAAATGTTTGAGGTGACAGGGATCTTAAATAACTTGATCTACCATTGCACACTGTATGCCTGTATCAAAATATCA
Source organism: Pongo abelii (assembly GCF_028885655.2). Classification (NCBI taxonomy): domain Eukaryota; kingdom Metazoa; phylum Chordata; class Mammalia; order Primates; family Hominidae; genus Pongo; species Pongo abelii. The sequence goes on from NC_071985.2 coordinate 98,239,926, forward strand.
CATGGACCCCATAAATATGTACAATTATTATGTATCAATTAGAATACTTTATTGCTTAAAAATGCTAAAAATTGTCTGAGCCTTCAGTGAGTCATAGTCTTTCTGCTGATGGAGGGTATCACCTCAATGTTGATGGCTGCTGTTGGATTAGGGTGATGGTCCCTGAATGTTGGGGTAGCTATGGCAATTTCTTAAAAGAAGACAACAGAGGTTTGCCTCATCAATTGCCTCTTCCTTTCACAAGATTTCTCTCTGTAGCATGTGATATTGTTTAATAGCATTTTACCCACAGTAGAACTGCTTTGAAAATTGGAGTCCATATTTTCAAACCCCACCACTGCTTAATCAACTAAGTTTATGGAATATTGTAAATCCTTTGTTGTCATTTCAACAATGTTCACAGCATCTTCTTCACCAGAAGTAGATTCCATCTTAAGAAACCACCTTTATTGTCCACCCAGAAGAAGCGACTTCTCATCCATTCAAGTTTCATCATGAGATTACAGCAATTCAGTCACATCTTGAGGCTCCACTTCTAGTTCTCTTGCTATTTCCATCACATCTACAGTGACTTCTTCCACTGGAGTCTTGAACCCCTCAAAGTCATCTATGAAGGCTGGAATCAACTTCTTCCAAACTCCTGTTAAAGCTGATATTTTGACCTCCTCTCATGAATTATAAATGCTGATAATGGCCTCTGGGTGAATCCTTTCCAGAATGTTTTTAATTATTTTAATTAATTTAATTATTTTGCCCATATCCATCAGAGGAATCATTTATGGCAGCTGTAATCTTCCAAATTTTATTTCTTAATAATTACTCCTTGATCCATGGGCTGCAGAATGGATGTTGTGTTAGTTAGGCATGGAAACAACATCCTTGTACATTTTCATCAGAGTTGTTGAATTACCAGGTTTATTATCAATGAGCAGTAATATTTTGAAAGGAATCTCTTTTTTCTAAGTAGTAGGTCTCAACAGTGGACTTAAAATATTCAGTAAACCATGCTGTAAACAGATGTACCTCATCCAAGCTTTACTGTTCCATTTATAGAGCACAAACAGAGGAGATTTGGCACAATTCTTAAGGGACTCAGGATTTTCAGAATGGTAAATAAGCATTGGCTTCAACTTAAAGTGACCAGCTGCATTAGTACCTAACAAGAGGGTCAGCCAATACTTTGAAGCAGCGCAGCTCTGAAGAAGAGAGCCACACCCCCACCGCATGCCCTGGGAGGGGGGCAAGAACATTTCCCACTTCAAATGGGTCCTCCCCCAGGATCCTGGAAGGCGAGTGTGAGCGAATGCAAAACTGTGGATCTGCCTCTCTTCCAAAACCCTGCCTCCTCTCTCTCTTTCCTGCAGGTAAGAGGCTCTGTTTCCCTTCACTGAGTTTTAAAAACTCTGCCCTAACTGGGCCAGTCAAAACCCCTAGAGTTTGTGTCTTTTCTTTTACACAGTTTGAAATGCCTAGCTCTTCCTTTACAATGTTAAGAGTTTTGCTACAGGCTGTTGCAATGTTACTAAGTAAAATGAGCATTTGTCTCAGCCGCCAAAGGTGCAAATCAGAGCAGTTGTTCCTACAGGTGTCATGTATGCCTCCACCTAGACAGCTGCAGGCATGCACAGCTCACGGCACCTCCTGTTACCTTTTTGCCTCCCAGCTTGGGCACCTAGGTGTGCCCACAGCAGGAAAGGCGGACCTCAGCAGCCACAAGGTGGGAGGCAGGAGAAAGCCGCGGTGGTATTCACGACCCCACAGGGCCAATGGACAGGTGCTTCTCGCCTGCCAGGCCAATGGAACCTTTCATCCGTTGGCCAATAAATTCAACCCGGTCTGAAGATATAAGAGATTAGGGGGGCCCAGTTGCACTAAGCAAGGGGTTCTTCCCCTAAAATCTCCCCATTTTTCCCCCAAACTGTTTTTCCCCTTTTTCCTTTTCTAAGTGAGAGGCCTATCCCCTACTCTGTTTCTGATATGGAAGTTAACAGTGGAATAATCCCTGTTGGCTGAGAACTGCAAATTCAGCAGCACACATTTGAGACACTCTAAATGGATGCAAACAGCCTCTAAAATACCTTTTCAGTCCCAAATTTCACTCCAAGTTTCAAGCTGAGGCCCTAGACATAAAAACCAGGTCTGGGGGATCCAAAGCCAGGCAACAGGTACAATGTAAATGGGCAGGACCAATTCCTGCCAACTGAATCCCCCACCCCATGGAAGAAGGCCATGCTTCCTGGCATAAACAGTCCCAGGGAACTCAAAGTTTGCCGACAGCAGGGAGAAATGGATACATAGGTGAGGGTGGTTAATTCCTATTCTCCAGCTTTTCCCTGCTTCATGGGTACATACCACATTAGTACCTATGGCTGGCTCCTGCCAAGGTCACTGGGGCTCAGGGATAAGGGGGAGAGAGTGAAAGGAGGATGCTCACTTTCTCTCTCCTTCATACCCTGAGTTTTCACTGAAAGAAGGAAGGGATTGAGGGATGCCTCTATTCCCTGTCTTTCAGAGTGGCAACCAGTTCTCTTCACCACCCCCAGCTTATACTCCTCTGGAATGTATTCTGAACCATTGGGACTGCTTTGACCCTCAGAATCTGGAGGAAAAATGCCTCATAGCCCTCTGCAAAAAGGTTTGGCCAAATTATGATTTATAGGAAGGACTGGCTTGGCCTCAGGAAGGAACTATTCATTTTTATACCATCTGGCAATTGGAACTTTTCTGTAGATATGAGGACAGATGGTCTGAGGCTCCATATGTGCAGGCTTTTTATAACTTGGAAGGCAATCCAGACCATTGCAACAATGCAGGATTGATTCAGTCCTCCTGTTTGCCATCTCAGGGAAGGCTGCAAGGGGCAGGCTCAGGAAAGAAAAGATACAAGTCCCAGAGGCACCCCCAGCAGAGAAGACAGCTCCCTCCAGTCCTGCTCCTCCAGGTCCACCCCGACCTCCCGATACTGCTTCAGCTTCTCACTTGCCTCTCCTAAAAATCCTCATCCTAAACAAGCCCCAGTCTCACTCTTGCCCCTCCAACAAATGCCCAGTGAATTTGGGCCCAGTAAGGTCCAGGTCTCCTTCTCCCTACAGGACTTAAAGCAAATTAAAGGGGATCTGGGCAAGTTTTCAAACAACCCTGATAGATATATACATACTTTCCAGATTTTCATCCAAATATTTGAATTCTCCTGCAGAGACATTATGTTACTTTTGAATCAGACCCTGACGGACACTGAGAAGCAGGCTGCTCTGCAAGCAGCAGAGAAATTTGGGAATGAGCTTTGTCTCACATATAGTGTCAGGGAAGGGGGTGAACATTATCCAACCAGAAGAAAAGTAGTACCAGTGAATGACACTAATTGGGATCCCAATGATGAGATAGAAGACTGGAAAAGGAGACACTTTCAGGTGTGCATAATGGAAGGCTTATGTAGGACTAGGACCAAGCCTCTCAATTACACTAAGTTGTCCATGATTGATCAAGAATTTGATAAAAATCCCACTGCCTTCCTGGAAAGGCTAAGAGAGGCCTTGGTAAAGCACACCTCTCTGTCTTCTGATTCAGTTGAGGGACAACTAACCCTAAAAGATAAATTTATTACCCAGGCAGCTCCTGACATCAGGAGGAAGCTACAAAAGCAGGCCCTAGGACCAGATAGTACATTAGAAGACCTCCTGAAAGTGGCTACCTTGGTCTTTTATAATATAAGAGAAAGGGAGGCCCAGGAAAGAGAGAGGAGATACAGGTGTTCCCAGGGTGCACCTGTTAACTGCTAAAGATATGGCAAGAACATTAATCTCTTCTAAAGTTTATCCGTTCCCATATACAGTTTAATTCCTTTCACCAGTGTGAAACAGCTCAGGGTACAATGTTGTTGTTAGTATATTTCACTTCTTATCTCTGTAATCTTTGGCAGTAAACTCTTTCCTTGTATAATACACATGTTTAATCTATGCATACTTAAACTTAAAAAACTTCTTTTTTTCTCTCATGCCTAGCAGGCATCAAATTCCAAATGGTCAGGCAACCAGAGCCTCGGACAATGGCCACCCTTTGCTAGGAACCCTTTGATAGACCTCTGGGAGGAATCTGACGCCATTTTCCCCCAAAACAATGCCCCCTGTCAGCAGGAAGCAGCTAAGACCTGTCATCATGCACATTCTAATGGCAGTTAGATGTATCTCTTCAGAGGGGGAAATGATACGGGAGTGCCAGGAAGGGAAGAGTGTGATCCCTTTAAATAATATGGAAGCGGGGAAGAAAAGTGCTGGGTAGAGGAGGGTGTGGTCCCTGGCTAGACTTCCACCACCATGGACCTAGGTGAGGACAGGCATTTCCTGCCCAAATGTTGCATTTCCCACCCAAATGTTGCATTTCCCAAGACCACCCTGGCCAGCTATGCCCCCATCCTGGGCCTGTAAAAACCCAAGATCCTAGTGGGCAGATGACACACAGGTGGACAGATGTGAAGAGGAGCACATCAGACAGAAGAAGATGCAAGCAGCTGGTCATTGAGAGGACACTGAGAGGAGCATGCTAGCAGAAGAGCACACTGGCAGGCCATCGACTGTCAGAACGAGATGGAGTTTGGCTGGGGCAGTCAGAGGTGTGCCAGGGCCAACAAGCAACCCAACTCCAGGGGAAAATCATCCTTCTTCTGGCTCCCACATCAGCTGAGAGCTACTTCCACTCAATAAAACTTTGCAGTCACTCCCCATGCCCATGTGTGATCAGATTCTTCCGGTACGCCAAGGCAAGAAACCCCAGGATATAGAAATCACTCTGTCTTGTGATAAGGAAGGGGGTCTGATTGAGCTGGTTAACACAAGCTGCCTATAGATGGCAAACTAAAAGGGCACCCTGTAACACATGCCCACTGGGGCTTAGGAGCTGTAAATATTCACCCCTAGTCATGGGGTCGGATCCCCACAGCCTGCCCTTCTGTATGCTCCCCTAGAGGTTTGAGCAGTGGGACACTGAAGAAGGGAGCCACACCCCCATCATATGCCCTGCAAGGGGGACAAGTGAACCTTTCCCATTTCACTAGGATATTCAAAATGGTAAATGAGCATCGGCCTCTATTTAAAGTCACCAGCTGCATTAGTACATAATGAGAGAGTCAGCCTGTACTTTGAAGCTTTGAAGCCAGGCATTGACTTCTCCGCTTTAGCTATGAAAGTCCCTAAACCTCATGAACCCATCTCTGCTAGCTTCAAAGTTTTCTTCTGCAGCTTTCTCATCTCTCTCAACCTTCACAGAATTGAAGAGATTTAGGGCCTTGCTCTGGATTAGGCTTTGGCTTAAGGGAATGTTGTGGCTGATTTGATCTTCTATTCAGACCACTAAAACTTTCTCTATAGCAGCAATAAGGCTGTTTCACTTTCTTATTGTTCATGTGTTCACTGGAGTTGCACTTTTGAATTTCCTTCAAGAACTTTTTCTTTGCATTCACAACTTGGCAAACTGTTTGGCACAAGAGGCCTAGCTTTTGGCCTATCTTGGCTTTTGATGTGCCTTCTTCACTAAACTTAATCATCTCTAGCTTTTCATTTAAAATGAGGGATGTGAGATTGTTCCTTTCACTTGAACACTTAGAGGCCATTTTACAAGTTATTAGTTGGCATAATTTCAATATTATCGTGTCTCAGAGAATAAGGAGACCTGATAAGAGGGAGAGATGGGGGACTGGCCAGTTGGTGGAACAGTCAGAATACAACCAGCATTTATTAAGTTCGCCGTCTTGTATGGGTGTGGTTTGTGGCACTCCAAAACAATTACAATAGTAACATCAAAGGCCACTCATTACAGATCATCATAACAGATACAACAATAATGAAAAAGTTTGAAATATTGAAAGAATTACCAAAATGTAACACAGAGACAAAAAGTGAGTACATGCTTTTGGAAAACATGGTGCTGACAGACTTGCTCAACACAAGGTTGCTACAAACCTTCAATTTGCAAAAAAATGCAATATCTGTGAAGCACAATATAGTGCAATAAATCAAGGTTTATCTGTAACAATAACTTTATTGTCTCATCACTAAAATCTGACTTCTCCCCCCAGTTGTTCTCTTATTGTCATTCCATCTATTTTCTTCAAAAAATGGGATAATATGAATATTTTAATGTAGGCTTTTCAGGTACATTTATGTGTTGAAATGCCATGAAAAATAAGACATGTCCCTACTGTAAAGAAATAGTCTAGAGGACATGAAATGAAAAATATTACACTTTAGTGTGATTAGAGAAAAAATATGAGTATGCATAAGGTGAGCAGATAAAGAAAAGAGCAGTTTCTCTGAGAAAGAGAAGGCATCAAGAAAGGCTTCACAGAGCAATTGGCAATTTGAACAGGACTTAGATAAATAAGTTTTCAGATAGATAGAAGAAGGAGATTATTTTAGGCAAAAAAAAAAAACAACAGCAATACAAAAGTGCAAAGGTGTGAAACTGCACTGTGCATTTAGAGAATTATAAAGGGGTGTGATACTAGTGTATCTTCCAAGACAGGGATCTGGGAGTTGTGTAAGCCAATATCAGATTAGAAAACTGAGTTTAGATGAAATGTTTTCTATGCTACTTTATTTTAAAAGTTCAACTCTGCATGTAGTGAAAAATCATTTAATAATCACTGCTTATGAAAGAAAAGCAATTGATAAGAAACCAGGGGAAATAGGTTCAGGGAGAGATGATGAGGACCTAAACTATAGGAATAAAGTCAGGAGGAAGAGTTCACAAAGTGTTCACAAAGCAAAATCTACACAATTTGTTGAATGGCTTAATGTGGGAAAAAAAAGAAGGAGAAGAAATCTAAGCTACCTCCCAGAATTTGGAGCAACTGGATGAGTAGTTTTAATGCCCAAAGATAAAATTATAGGAAGCTAAATGAGTTGACTAAGATAGGAAATTTCAGTTTGGGACTTGTTAGATTTTTTGATATTTTGATAGATTTGATATTTCCATGAAATATCCAGATGGAGCTCTCCAAGGCATGGTCCAAAACTTGGGGTCATATCACAATGGAGAGATAGTTAGATAGTTACTTTCTCCATATTCTATGGAGATGAAAGAAATATGGAAGTTGTATGTTTATTCACAATAATTATAATAGCTCCTATTTATTGAGAGCCTTGATGTTGGGAATTTTGGTTTTGTATAACAGATACTAGTTTTAGTTCATTTAAGCATAATTACTACATAGATAAGGACACAGGGGTATCTCACAAAACTCAAGGGCAGAGATGCAAGTGTGTTTAAGCAGGGCACTAGAGCCAGGGAGGACCATGCCGTAAGGACACTTGGCTCCAGTCTTTTCTTTGCCTCGTTTCCTTCTTCCTTATTCTCCCTTGTGAAAGATTGTTTCTTCCTCCCTCTCAATCCACATGGCCATTCACATAGGTGTTCCTACTTCTGGAGTAGTATCTCCTCCATTCAAGGCATCAGGCAGAGATTAAGAGGGGAATCACTTAGTGCTAATTCTGAATTCCAAGGGAAGGTATTCATTATCCAGCTTGAATCAGGTGCCCTAGCTTGAATAACCTGGACCAAATAATTGTAGTGAGGGCTTGGAAGGGAAGAGTAGTCCCCAGAAAAGATAGTAGGGAAAATGACCCAAGGTATCCACTATGCACGTATGTTCTTATTTAAACCTTAGGATAACACTAGAAGGTATTTATTATTACTATCCCTTCGATGATAAATGCTCTTAAGGCAAAGATCCTATCAACTTGCTCACCACAGTATTCCCAGCACCTAGCACAATGCCTAGCTCATGTTTAATAAATACATTTTGTGTGAGTAATTGAATGAATCAACCTCAATTTTACACTTGAGGAAAGTTGGGGTCAGGGAGACTCAATCACTTTCCCAAGCAGACACAGCTGGGTAGTAAAAAGGAGAATCAAATCTAAATCTAGTCCACTTGAGAACTTGTGCTCTTAACTAAGGAAAACTCAATTCTGGTGAAGCCCTCACGGCCACTCTAAAAGCCTGAATTTTCTTAATAAATAATATTTCCCAGACACTAAAAGCAATTGATAGTGGAGAATCCAATCCTGTTGTATCCTACCCTACAGGGGCCTGCCCTGTGCTGATAGCCAGAATGAATACTGGCACATCCACAGAAGTGTCTAGAGGCTGGCTCTTGGCTGTGTACTGTGCCGAGTGCTCATAACTGGTGTTAGTAACATGCAACATAGCAAAGCTAGAACACGGGGAAGGCATTTGTGCTACAGCAGCCCTAGGTAGTTATGTCGCATGACTTGACCATATCACATTGAAAACTTCCAGCTGGAAAAGGTCCCAGGTGTGTCCCTACCAACAGGCCCAAAGAGCAAAACTAGATGATCTTAGACTCCTTAAGAAGGCTTGTACAACTTGTAATCCCCTTAATACAAGATTTCAAATCTAGCAACTAATAATCATCGCTTCAGCATTCATTATATATCTACCATGTTAGATATGTAGGTGATGTGGTAAAATGACCATATTTTCAAAGCCTAAGAACATATGCTTTAACAAAAGATTTTTCCTACTATCTTTCTTCATGTAAATAAGAATAAATTTGATCATAACTATATATTTAGCAAATCATCTCTTGTATGCATTATTGCAATAGCTTCATAATTGGTCTCTGCAACTCTTCTCTTGACCCTTCTCAGTCTATTTTCAACATGAGGGTAGAGTGGAACTTTTGAAAAGGAAATCAGAGCACTCCCCTATTCTAATCCTGGCAGTGACTCTCCATCTCACTTAAGGTAAGAGCCAAAATCAGAAGGCCTAAGGATCTGGACCACACATTTTAAGCACTCACCCTCTCACTCACTGTGCTTCAGCCACACTGTCCTCCCGACTGCCCCATGAAATTGCCAGGTACATTGCACCCAAATACCTTTGCATAGACTGATCTGTTCATTGAATGAACAAAAGAATAAAATCATTTATTCAGAAGAATTTAAGGAGTACAATATAGAATTATAGTTTCTCGTCTCTCAAATTAAAGTCCAGTTAGGTTGACAAAACATTTCACGTTTTAAATAATTAAATCAATATAAGGCTGGAAGCTAAATCATGTGTATGGGACCATAAATATTACATAAGTGGAGAAAAAAGAATTGTGAAGTCAAAAAAAATCAAAGATTGTGGGAATTTTAACAAAATAATAATAAAGGTGATAATATTAATTCATATAACACTACAGAGTTTATAACAAGGCTTTATAATTTTGTTCTCATACAGTGTTTATAAGAAGGTTTTATAATTTTGTTCTCATTTTATCTTCACAATAGCCCTTTGTGATAAGTGAGAGAGATATTACCATCTCATTTTACAGATGAGGTAGCTGAGTGAAGAGAGTTGTGTGATTTATCCGGGGAAGACAACAAAAAAGGGGTAGAAGTAAAACTTAGATCTCCTGATAACAAATCATTCAGTCATTTATTTATTCACCTATTCAACAAATATTTTGAGTATCTACAATGTGCCAGGCACTGCTCTAGGTATTTGGAATATAGCAGTAAATGAAACAGACCAAGCCTCATAGAATATATATGCTAGTTACAAAGGTAATATTTTTAAATTTACTTTTAAGTTTTTTACTAAGATGGCATTTACATAGATTAAATTTTATCTTTGATGTACAGTTCTGCAAGCTTTGACAAATGCAAAGAGCCATATCAAGATATGGAACAGTTCTATAACCCCCAAAACTGCCGCAATGTCCCTTCATAGCCAAATTCTTTCCTCAGCCCCAGGTTCTGATAACCACTGACCTGTTTTCTGTCCCTATAGCTTTGCCTTTTCCAGAATGTTGTAGAAGTGGAATCATGCAAAATGCAACTTTGTAAGCCTGACTCTTCACTTAGCATAATGCATTTGCAGTTCATCAATTTTGTTGCATGTAACTATGAATATACTACAATTTTTGTTTCTCCATTTACCAGGTGAAGAACATGTGGGTTGTTTCCAGTTATTGTAAGTAAAGCTTCTACAAATATTTGCATGCAGATTTTTTTGTGAATATGTTTTTACTGCACTTGGATAAACATCTAGCAGTGAGATTGCTAGGTCAGATGGTAAGTGTATATTTACTTTTATAAGAAAACTGTCAGTTTTCCAAAGTATCTGTACCATTTTTCATTCCCAGATTTCCATTGCTCTGCATCCTAGCCAGCACTTAATTTTGCTAGTGCAATAATTTTTAAGAGTTATCCCAATAGGTATGTAGTCGCATCTCATTGCAGTTTTAATTTTCATTTTCCTAAGGACCAGTGATGTTGAACATGCACGTTTACCATTAGTATATCTTCTTTGGTGAAATGTCTGTTCAAATTTTTTGCCCATTTATTCATTGAGTTGTTTATTTTCTTGTTATTGAGTTTTAAGAGTTCTTAATATATTCTGGATACAAGCCTTTTAACAGATATGTGATTTGCAAATATGTTATCCCAATTTGTAGCTTATCATCCTCATAATAGTATCTTTCAAAGAAATTCTAAATTTTTATGATGTTCGATTTTTCAATTTTTTGTTCTTTTATGAATTGTGCTTTCAATGTCAAATCTAAGAAATCAATCTCAGAAACCTTGTATAGCTCAAGGTCCCAAAGACTTTTTCCTATGTTTTCTTCTAATCATATTTTATTCATTGAGGTTTGACATTTAGGTCTATGATTCATTTTAAGATAATTTTTGTATATGGTGCAAAATATGGAACAAAGCTCTTTTTCATTCTTTTTGTTCTCTCTTTCTCTCTCTCCTTCTCTCTCCCTCTCTCTCTCTCGCTTTCTGGCATATGGCTATCCAATTGTTCCAGTTCCATATGTTGAAAAGATTATCATTCCCCAATTCGTACCTTTGTACATCTGTTGAAAATTAACAACATATCAGCATGGGTCTATTTATGAACTTTATTCCATTGTTCTAAGTGACTAAACTTTGCTAATGAAACACTTTCTTGATTACTGTAGCTTTATACTAAGTCTTGAAGACAACCAGTGTGAGTCTTCCGATTCTGTTTTCTTATGTTGTTTTGGCTATTACAGTTCCTTTCCCTTTCCCTTTAAATCTTAGAATCAGTTTGCCCATTAATATAAAACGGACCATTAAAGAAAAAGACCACTAGAATTTTTATTAGGATGTTGTTGCATTTCTAATAACTGGGGGGAAATCGACAACTTAATTATATTAACTCTTCTAGTCCATGAACAAGGATGACTCTTCATTTATTCAGTTTTTTCTTTGGTTTCTTACATCAGTACATATATATTGGATATGTTTCTAAGAATTATACCTAAATACTTTATGGTTTGGATGCCATTATACATAGTAATTTTAATTTTAATTTCCAATTGTTTATTGATTGTATATGGAAATATTATTAATTCTTCTGTATGCTGACCTTATGTACTCTGACTTAGATAAACTCGCTTATTAGTTCTAGTAGTTTTTGCGTGTGTTTATTACATTTCTTTATTATTTTTTACATTGACAATTATGTCACCTGCAAATAAAGAGAGTTTCACCTCTTCCTTTCTAACCTATAGTCTCATTGCACTGACTAGGATCTCCACTATGATGCTGAGTATGAGCAAGGAAATTTATGTTCCCAATCTTTTTTATTTTATTTTATTTTATTTTATTTTATTTTATTTTATTTTATTTTATTTTTGAGACAGGGTCTCACTCTGTTTCCCAGGCTGCAGTGTAGTGGTGCAATCATGGCTCACTGTAGCCTTGGCCCCTCTGGGGCTCAAGCGATCCTCCCACATCAGCCTCCTGAGTAGCTACAGGCACATGCCACCACACCTGACTAATCTGTTTATTTTTTGTAGAGGCAGGGTTTTGCTGTGTTACCCAGGCTCGTCTCAAACTCCTGACCTCGAGTGATCTCCTGCCTCAGCCTCCCAAAATGCTGACTGCACGAATAAGCCATTGCACCTGGTCCATGCTCCTAATCTTAGAGGTAAAGCATTCAGTCTTTCAACATTAGATAAGATGCTAGCTATAGGAATTTTGTCGATGCCCATTATCAGGTTGAGAAAGTTCCCTTTAATTTCTATTTAGCTAAGAGATTTTGTTATCACAAATGGATGTTGACATTTATCAAATGCCTTTTCTGCATCTATCGAGATGATAGTAGAGTTTGTCTTCTTCAGTTTGATATGATTGATTTCTTTTATACTTTAATTTTTAGGGTACATGTGCACAACGTGCAGGTTTGTTACATATGTATACATGTGCCATGTTGGTGTGCTGCACCCATTAACTTGTCATTTAACATTTGGTATATCTCCTAATGCTATCCCTCCCTCCTCCCCCCACCTCACAACAGGCCCCAGTGTGTGATGTTCCCCTTCCTGTGTCCATGTGTTCTCATTGTTCAATTCCCACCTATGAGTGAGAACATGTGGTGTTTGTTTTTTTGTCCTTGCGATAGTTTGCTGAGAATGATGGTTTCCAGCTTCATACATGTCCCTACAAAGGACATGAACTCATCATTTTTTATGGCTGCATAGTATTCCATGGTGTCTATGTGCCATATTTTCTTAATCCAGTCTATCATTGTTGGACATTTGGGTTGGTTCCAATCTGCCATTCCCAGGATAGACCCCATTTGTCATAACATATGTTTTTCATACATTGTTTTTTTTTTTAGGTTGTTATCAGATTTCTTTTTTTTTATTTTATTATTATTATACTTTAAGTTTTAGGGTACATGTGCACAATGTGCAGGTTAGTTACGTATGTATACATGTGCCTGCTGGTGTGCTGCACCCATTAACTCGTCATTTAGCATTAGGTATATCTCCTAATGCTATCCCTCCCCGCTCCCCACACCCCACAACAGTCCCCAGAGTGTGATGTACCCCTTCCTGTGTCCATGTGTTCTCATTGTTCAATTCCCACCTATGAGTGAGAACATGCGCTGTTTGGTTTTTTGTTCTTGCGATAGTTTACTGAGAATGATGATTTCCAATTTCATCCATGTCCCTACAAAGGACACGAACTCATCCTTTTTAATGGCTGCATGGTATTCCATGGTGTATATGTGCCACATTTTCTTAATCCAGTCTATCATTGATGGACATTTGGGTTGGTTCCAAGTCTTTGCTATTGTGAATAGTGCCGCAATAAACATGTGTCTTTATAGCACGTGTGCATGTGTCTTTATAGCAGCATGATTTATAGTCCTTTGGGTATATACCCAGTAATGGGATGGCTGGGTCAAATGGTATTTGTAGTTCTAGATCCCTGAGGAATAGCCACACTGACTTCCACAATGGTTGAACTAGTTTACAGTCCCACCAACAGTGTAAAAGTGTTCCTATTTCTCCACATCCTCTCCAGCACCTGTTGTTTCCTGACTTTTTAATGATTGCCATTCTAACTGATGTGAAATGGTATCTCATTGTGGTTTTGATTTGCATTTCTCTGATGGCCAGTGATGGTGAGCATTTTTTCATGTGTTTTTTGGCTGCATAAATGTCTTCTTTTGAGAAGTGTCTGTTCATGTCCTTCGCCCACTTTTTGATGGGGTTGTTTGTTTTTTTCTTGTAAATTCATTGGGGTTCATTGTAGAATCTGGATATTAGCCCTTTGTCAGACAAATAGGTTGCAAAAATTTTCTCCCATTTTGTAGGTTGCCTGTTCACTCTGATGGTAGTTTCTTTTGCTGTGCAGAAGCTCTTGAGTTTAATTAGATCCCATTTGTCAATTTTGGCTTTTGTTGCCATTGCTTTTGGTGTTTTAGACATGAAGTCCTTGCCCATGCCTATGTCCTGAGTGGTAATGCCTAGGTTTCCTTCTAGGGTTTTTATGGTTTTAGGTCTAACGTTTAAGTCTTTAATCCATCTTGAATTAATTTTTGTATAAGGTGTATGGAAGGGATCCAGTTTCAGCTTTCTACATATGGCTAGTCAGTTTTCCCAGCACCATTTATTAAATAGGGAATCCTTTCTCCATTGCTTGTTTTTCTCAGGTTTGTCAAAGATCAGATAGTTGTAGATATGCGGCATTATTTCTGAGGGAGGGCTCTGTTCTGTTCCATTGATCTATATCTCTGTTTTGGTACCAGTACCATGCTGTTTTGGTTACTGTAGCCTTGTAGTATAGTTTGAAGTCAGGTAGCGTGATGCCTCCAGCTTTGTTCTTTTGGCTGAGGATTGACTTGGCAATGTGGGCTCTTTTTTGATTCCATGTGAACTTTAAAGTAGTTTTTTCCAATTCTGTGAAGAAAGTCATTGGTAGCTTGATGGGGATGGCATTGAATCTGTAAATTACCTTGGCCAGTATGGCCATTTTCATGATATTGATTCTTCCTACCTATGAGCATGGAATGTTCTTCCATTTGTTTGTATCCTCTTTTATTTCATTAAGCAGTGGTTTGTAGTTCTCCTTGAAGAGGTCCTTCACATCCCTTGTAAGTTGGATTCCTAGGTATTTTATTCTCTTTGAAGCAATTGTGAATGGGAGTTCACTCATGATTTGGCTCTCTGTCTGTTATTGGTGTATAAGAATGCTTGTGATTTTTGTACATTGATTTTGTATCCTGAGACTTTGCTGAAGTTGCTTATCACCTTAAGGAGATTTTGGGCGGAGACAATGGGGTTTTCTAGATGTACAATCATGTTATCTGCAAACAGGGACAATTTGACTTCCTCTTTTCCTAATTGAATACCCTTGATTTCCTTCTACTGCCTCATTGCCCTGGCCAGAACTTCCAACACTATGTTGAATAGGAGTGGTGAGAGAGGGCATCCCTGTCTTGTGCCAGTTTTCAAAGGGAATGCTTCCAGTTTTTGCCCATTCAGTGTGATATTGGCTGTGGGTTTGTCATAGATAGCTCTTATTATTTTGAGATACATCCCATCAATACCTAATTTATTGAGAGTTTTTAGCATGAAGTGTTGTTGAATTTTGTCAAAGGCCTTTTCTGCATCTATTGAGATAATCATGTGGTTTTTGTCTTTGGTTCTGTTTATATGCTGGATTACATTTATTGATTTGTGTATATTGAACCAGCCTTGCATCCCAGGGATGAAGCCCACTTGATCATGGTGGATCAGCTTTTTGATGTGGTGCTGGATTTAGTTTGCCAGTATTTTATTGAGGATTTTTGCGTCAATGTTCATCAAGGATATTGGTCTAAAATTCTCCTTTTTGGTTGTGTCTCTGCCCAGCTTTGGTATGACAATGATGCTGGCCTCATAAAATGAGTTAGGGAGGATTCCCTCTTTTTCTAATGATTGGAATAGTTTCAGAAGGAATGGTACCAGTTCCTCCTTGTACCTCTGGTAGAATTTGGCTGTGAATCCATCTGGTCCTGGACTCTTTTTTGTTGGTAAGCTATTGATTATTGCCTCAATCTCAGAGCCTGTTATTGGTCTATTCAGAGATTCAACTTCTTCCTGGTTTAGTCTTGGGAGGGTGTATGTGTTGAGGAATTTATCCATTTCTTCTAGATTTTCTAGTTTATTTGCATAGAGGTGTTTGTAGTATTCTCTGATGGTAGTTTGTATTTCTGTGGGATCGGTGGTGATACCCCCTTTATCATTTTTTATTGCATCTATTTGACTCTTCTCTCTTTTCTTCTTTATTAGTCTTGCTAACAGTCTATCAATTTTGTTGATCTTTTCAAAAAACCAGCTCCTGGATTCATTAATTTTTTTGAGGGGTTTTTTTATGTCTCTATTTCCTTCAGTTCTGCTCTGATCTTAGTTATTTCTTGCCTTCTGCTAGCTTTTGAATGTGTTTGCTCTTGCTTTTCTAGTTCTTTTAATTGTGGTGTTAGGGTGTCAATTTTAGATCTTTCCTGCTTTCTCTTGTGGGCATTTAGTGCTATAAATTTCCCTCTACACACTGCTTTGAATGTGTCCCAGAGATTCTGGTATGTTGTGTCTTTGTTCTCATTGGTTTCAAAGAACATCTTTATTTCTGCCTTCATTTCGTTATGTACCCAGTAGTCATTCAGGAGCAGGTTGTTCGGTTGCCATGTAGTTGAGCGGTTTTGAGTGAGTTTCTTAATCCTGAGTTCTAGTTTGATTGCACTGTGGTCTGAGAGATAGTTTGTTATAATTTCTGTTCTTTTACATTTGCTGAGGAGATCTTTACTTCCAACTATGTGTTCAATTTTGGAATAGGTGTGGTGTGGTGCTGAAAAAAATGTACATTCTGTTGATTTGGTGTGGAGAGTTCTGTAGATGTCTATTAGGTCCACTTGGTGCAGAGCTGAGTTCAATTCCTGGATATCCTTGTTAACTTTCTGTCTCGTTGATCTGTCTAATGTTGACAGTGGGGTGTTAAAGTCTCCCATTATTATTGTGTGGGAGTCTAAGTCTCTTTGTAGGTCACTCAGGACTTGCTTTATGAATCTGGGTGCTCCTGTATTGGGTTCATGTATATTTAGGATAGTTAGCTCTTCTTGTTGAATTGATCCCTTTACCATTATGTAATGGCCTTCTTTGTCTCTTTTGATCTTTGTAGGTTTAAAGTCTGTTTTATCAGAGACTAGGATTGCAATCCCTGCCTTTTTTTGTTTTCCATTTGCTTGGTAGATCTTCCTCCATCCTTTTATTTTGAGCCTATGTGTGTCTCTGCACGTGAGATGGGTTTCCTGAATACAGCACACTGATGGGTCTTGACTCTTTATCCAATTTGCTAATCTGTGTCTTTTAATTGGAGCATTTAGTCCATTTGCATTTAAAGTTAATATTGTTATGTGTGAATTTGATCCTCTCATTATGATGTTAGCTGGTTATGTTGCTCGTTAGTTGATGCAGTTTCTTCCTAGCCTTGATGGTCTTTACAATTTGGCATGATTTTGCAGTGACTGGTACCAGTTGTTCCTTTCCATGTTTAGTGCTTCCTTCAGGAGCTTTTTTAGGGCAGGCCTGGTGGTGACAAAATCTCTCAGCATTTGCTTGTCTGTAAAGTATTTTATTTCTCCTTCACTTATGAAGCTTAGTTTGGCTGGATATGAAATTTTGGGTTGAAAATTCTTTTCTTTAAGAATGTTGAATATTGGCCCCCACTCTCTTCTGGCTTGTAGAGTTTCTGCCGAGAGATCCGCTATTAGTCTGATGGGCTTCCCTTTGTGGGTAACCCGACCTTTCTCTCTGGCTGCCCTTAACATTTTTTCCTTCATTTCAACTTTGGTGAATCTGACAATTATGTGTCTTGGAGTTGCTCTTCTCGAGGAGTATCTTTGTGACGTTCTCTGTATTTCCTTAATCTGAATGTTGGCCTGCCTTGCTAGATTGGGGAAGTTCTCCTGGATAATATCCTGCAGAGTGTTTTCCAACTTGGTTCCATTCTCCCCGTCACTTTCAGGTACACCAATCAGACATAGATTTGGTCTTTTCACATAGTCTCATATTTCTTGGAGGCTTTTTTCATTTCTTTTTATTCTTTTCTCTCTAAACTTCCCTTCTTGCTTCATTTCATTCATTTCATTTTCCATCACTGATACCCTTTCTTCCAGTTGATCGCATCGGCTCCTGAGGCTTCTGCATTCTTCACATAGTTCTCGAGCCTTGGCTTTCATCTCCATCAGCTCCTTTAAGCACTTCTCTGTATTGGTTATTCTAGTTATACATTCATCTAAATTTTTTTCAAAGTTTTTAACTTCTTTGCCTTTGGTTTGAATTTCCTCCTGTAGCTCAGAGTAGTTTGATCGTCTGAAGCCTTCTTCTCTCAGCTCGTCAAAGTCATTCTCCGTCCAGCTTTGTTCCGTTGCTGGTGAGGAACTGTGTTCCTTTGGAGGAGGAGAGGCGCTCTGCCTTTTAGAGTTTCCAGTTTTTCTGCTCTGTTTTTTCCCCATCTTTGTAGTTTTATCTACATTTGGTCTTTGATGATGGTGATGTACAGATGGGTTTTTGGTGTGGATGTCCTTTCTGTTTGTTAGTTTTCCTTCCAACAGACAGGACCCTCAGCTGCAGGTCTGTTGGGGTTTGCTAGAGGTCCACTCCAGACCCTGTTTGCCTGGGTAACAGTAGCAGTGGTTGCAGAACAGCAGATTTTTGTGAACCGCAAATGCTGCTGTCTGATCATTCCTCTGGAAGTTTTGTCTCAGAGGATTACCTGGCCATGTGAGGTGTCAGTCTGCCCGTACTGGGGGCTACCTCCCAGTTAGGCTGCTCGGGGGTCAGGGGTCAGGGACCCACTTAAGGAGGCAGTCTGCCTGTTCTCAGATCTCCAGCTGCCTGCTTGGAGAACCACTGCTCTCTTCAAAGCTGTCAGACAGGGACATTTAAGTCTGCAGAGGTTACTGCTGTCTTTCTGTTTGTCTGTGCCCTGCCCCCAGAGGTGGAGCCTACAGAGGCAGGCAGGCCTACTTGAGCTGTGGTGGGCTCCACCCAGTTGGAGCTTCCCGGCTGCTTTGTTTACCTAAGCGAGCCTGGGCAATGGCGGGCGCCCCTCCCCCAGCCTCGCTGCCACCTTGCTGTTTGATCTCAGACTGCTGTGCTAGCAATCAGTGAGACTCCGTGGGCGCTGGACCCTCAGAGCCAGGTGTGGGATATAATCTCCTGGTGCGCCATTTTTTAAGCCCGTCAGAAAAGCGCAGTATTAGGGTGGGAGTGACCTGATTTTCCAGGTGCCATCTGTCACCCCTTTCTTTGACTAGGAAAGGGAACTCCCTGACCACTTGCACTTCCTGAGTGAGGCAATGCCTCACTCTGCTTCAGCTCACATACGGTGCACTGCACCCACTGTCCTGCGCCCACTGTCTGGCACTCCCTAGTGAGATGAACCCAGTACCTCAAATGGAAATGCAGAAATCACCCATCTTCTGCATCACTCACGCTGGGAGCTGTGGACTGGAGCTGTTCCTATTTGGCCATCTTGGCTGCCCTCGTTTTTCATACATTGTTCAATGTGGTTTGCTAAATTTTTTAAAGAATTTTGGTATCTATTTTCACACGGAATATTGGTCCATAGTTTTCTTAGAATCTCTTTGATTTTAGTATCAGGGTAATGTTGATCTCATAGAATGAGTTGGGAAGTATTCCCTCCTCTTCAGTTTTCTGGAAGAGTTTCTGTATAATTGGTATCATTTCTTCCTTAAATGTTCAGTAAAATTCACCAGTGAAGCCATCTGGGCCTAGAGTTTTCTTTGTGAGAAAGTTTTTAATTACACATTTAATTTATTTATTTAATTTATTTATACATTTAATTAATTTATTTATTTATTAGATATAAGCCTATTCAGCTTATATAACAGCTATTAGCTGTTTCTTTTTCATTAAGCTTTACTAGTTGGTGTCTTTCATGGAATTTGTTCATTTCATCTAAATTGTTGAAATTACTGGCCTAAAGTTATTCACAATATTCCCTCATTATCCTTTTAATCTGCAGACTGTGATTTTTCCTCTCTCATTCCTGATATTGGAAACTTGTATCATCTCTCTCTCTACCTAAATGTTTTTCAATTTTATGGATCTTCTCCAAGAACCACATTCTGCCTTAATTGGTTTTCTATTATTTTTCTGTTTCCTATTTCACTGATTTATTCTGTTATCTTTATTATCTCTTTTCTTCTTACTTTTGACAAAATTTGCTCATATTTATTTCTGGTTTTTATGACAGGAGCTTAGGTCATTGATTTAAGACTTTTCTTCTTTTCTAATATAGACATTTTAGTGCTATAAATTTTCCTCTAAGTATTGCTGTAGCTGCAACTCACAAATTTTGATAGGTTCATTTTTTCATTTCTGTTCAGTCAAAATACTTTCTAATTTCCTCTTTCATTTGTTCTTTGGCCCATAAGTCATTTTTAGGTGTGTTTTGGTTTCCAAATATTTGAGCTTCCACATTCCCTTCTATTGTTTCTAATATAATTTCATTGTGATCAGAGAACATATTTTGTAGGATTGAAAAATTTTAATTTATTGATACTTGTTTTATGGTTCAGAATTTTTCTATCTTGATAAATCTTCCATGTACACTTGAAAGGAAGTATATTCCACTGCTGTTGAGTGGAGTGTTCTATAAATATCAATTAAGTCAAATTAGTTGATAGTGTTCTTCATGCTTCTATATAATTACTGATTTTCTGTCTCTGTTTTATCAATTACTGAGAAATGGGTTTTAAAATCTCTGATGATAATTGACTATTTCTTCTTGCAGTTCTATCAGTTTTTCTTAGAATTGTAATGTCCTCTTGATAAGGTGACCTTGCCTGGGTTCCCTCTACTGTGCTGTGACCTGGAAACTTTCTCCAGGCTTTAAGTTGGGAAAATTGTATTGCTTCCTTCATTTATCTTTCCTGTAGTGCAGTGGGTGGAAACTTTTTTTTATTTATTTTAATTGACAAAAGTGGGAGGGTAAATCCAATCCACGTTACTCCATCTTGGCCAGAGAATCATGAAGGCAATAACTGAGTGTAGACTTAAAAGAGATAAGGGGGCAATATCTGGGATAGTGCACTCCACAGAGAGGAAACTCAGATGAGTATGTACCTGGCAAGCTTGTGGAACATCAAGGAAGCCAGTGTGGCTAGAGCAGAGAGAGTGAGGGGAATAGCAAGAGATGAGATCAGAGATCATTTTGTCCCTGTCTGGCCTGTGGCTTACTCTGAGAAAGATGGGAGCCACTATAGGGTGTTAAGCAGAGGAGTGACATGCTCAGAATCAGACTCCTGTTTTAAAATGTTCACTGTCTACTGAGTTGACAATGGACTGAACAAGCTTGTCCAACCTGCAGCCCATAGGCCACACGCAGCCCAGGATGGCTTTGAATGCAGCCCAACACAAATTCGTAAACTTTCTTAAAACCATACAAGATTTTTTTTTTTTTGCTATTTTTTTTTTTTTAGCTCATCAGCTATCTTTAGGGTTAGTGTATTTGATGTATGGCCCAAGACAATTCTTCTTCAAATGTGGCCCAGGGAAACCAAAAGATTAGACACCCTGCTGTGGGGTATTAAGAGTGGAAGCAGTTGTGTCAGTCAGGAGGCTAGTACTACCAGCAACAAATGATGGCAGTTTGACCAGGATAGTAGCAGTGGAGATGATAAAGTATGCAGGCTCTGATTATAATCTGAAGATAAATTTGGTAGGATTTACTAACAGTTTGCCTGTGAGGATGAGAGGAAAAAAAGAAGTTAAGAAAGATCTAGTGTCCTTTGCATTATACCATACTATTTATCTTTTGTGTTTGGCAAAAAGGTCTGGGGGGTTAGCTCTCCTATTATTGCTGCTACAGAATGAGCACTTGTATATTTAATGCTTTTTCTCCTACTCCTTTCCCAATGATCCAACACATATTAGGTCCTGTGAAAACTTATTGGGTATAAGAATTAAAGCATATGAGACTCCCTTTTCAAGTTGAAAAGTGGGTTTGGTGGAGATGTGGATCAAACAGCCAATCTCTGTGTTTCTTAGGATAGGGGCCACAGAATCTATATTTAAATTAACATCTAATCTACCATTCTCAAAATAGAGATCCAGCCTGCCTTATGACTCAGAACCCCATTTGACAAGCGGCTCAGCCTAGACTCCAGATTGCTGGGTTGTGGAACTAATAGGTGAGGGAACCAGTCCTACAGCAAGCAAGTTCTAAACTTGGCTGGTATGTACCCGCCTCAACTTGCCTCTGGCTTTACACAAAGACCTAATTTGGTTGGGCTTTGCTTTAGCTGAACTGCAGCTTCTAGTAGCCTTGAGAAGCTGGCTGGAGAAAGAAGCAACTGAAATTACTATGTCAGTTTTACATTTAGGCAGAGGAAGGCTTTAAAGCTGCAGAATATACACTCACAGAAGACCTTCAGTCAACAAATGTCTCCCTGCTACTTAGACCAAGCTGAACCATTTATTACTCCCTGTTGGAATTCTATAGGATAGGAAGGCAAGAGCCAGGAAGTAGAGAAGTCAGGAGATCTATAATCCATTAAAAACTACCAGGAATCTGGCTACTTATAAAAGAGAAGGAACAGAAAATTTATTCTATCTATAAAACTCCAAAAGATTCCATAGATTTAAGATCTGAAACAAGTAAGTCTTCCTAGTGAGGATCAAGTGACTAAGAACCACAGACAACCAAGAAGAGGCTTACAGGGGCTAGAGTGCAACCAGAGCAAATAAGATTATTGATTGCAGAACCGGATAAATATACTATAAATCCCCTGCTCCCAGAGAATCAGTCATAGACTAAGTGGACTAGAAAGAAAGAGAGAATCTATGTATCCCACAGGCAAATTCAGGGCCTATGCTTTGACCTGCTGCCCTAAAAGTAAGTGGGTGTGATCTGAGGATTCTATCTTCATCATAGGCAGAGTTTGCATCATTATCATTAGCATCATAAACAATATCAAGATTATTGGCATTGTAATCATCTTTAATCAATGTAGCCCACTAGCCAACTGAGCCAGAACCAAGATCCACTTCCAAGCAGACCAATCACAGGCCACGTTTTTACAGTATTAGATGCCCAGAGATGTTGATTAATCCCAACACAATGTGATTGGGATTAATATATGATTTTAATTCTCAAAACAAAACTTGTAACAGTGATTTTTATGATGATGATGTTATTCACTAAACAGAAAATATAGTCTTTCTAACAAATGCAAAAATATTACTTTTTAAAAATTTGTGTAAAAACAAAAATTTCTACCATTTATTGAATGGCTGTTCTGTTCCAGGCACTTAACTTAACTCTTTTAAGCTTTGTAACAACCCTGCAAATAAAATTTCCCCCATTCTCAGAGATGTGAAGTTACATAATTAGTAAATGGCTGAAGCAGTATTCCAACCGAGATCTGTCAGATTCCAATGTCTATACTCTTAGTCACTGGGCTAAACTGCTTTGCTATGAATGTTTTTGTTTTAGTTTTTAGGAAAAAGCCAAGAAACATACTCCTTTAAGAGTCCTGCCCTGTGTGTTCCCTGATTTCTTCTATGTGGACCAGATCTAGGAAACAGGTATGAGAAAGTCCCTCTTAGAAAAGTCTAGGCTAATAGTTCCTCCGCTTGCAGCAAAGATCCCAAGCCCTGCTCTCCATGAATGTACCTGCCTTTCAAACCATACCCATCTCAGAAAGGAGTGGGATGTCATCAATGACCACTTAAAAGGCTAAGTATTAGTTTCCCTAGGCCAAGGCCCTGGAGCCTCAGGTAGCATATTCTGCTCCAAGCATCTTTGGCTTGTATAAAACTCGGGGTATTGAGTGGGGCAAGTGGATTACAGAACACAGTCATTCCCTGAGTTCTTAGTCACCCTATAACAGCTATGTAAAATACTCTATTTGCCTTTTGTAATTATCTTGCTAAATGGTGATCTAGCATCACTTTTTCAAGACAAGAGTCTCCAAGGAAGAAAACTTACCCCTGAAGAAAAAAATGAGACATTTGCAGATGTGTTTTTCCACAGATTCCACTTTACTGTCTTTCCTCTCAGAGTTCAATGTTCAGGAGTTACTTAAACTGAGCAGTCCCAGGAAATCCAGGCAATGAAGAATAATTAGTGCCAGAGTCAAGAAATAAGCACATGGGAGGAGTGACTTTATTCACAATAGGTAAAATAAACATAATTTTTAAAAGGAGAACAAATGAAATTAACATAGATAATTGCAATAATCAATAATATTTTTGGTTTAATTCATAAATTAAAGTTCAAGCCTGATGCCATAACTCATAGGTCTTATATTTATTTTTCCCTTATCCTGTTAAAAGATGTGTGAGGCAGCCCGAGATATAATTTTTGCCAATTCTTTTCTCATCCATGAGGCATGAAATATCAGCCCTACTGAGTATTGTGGAGCAAATCTATTCCAGTTAAAACTTACAGTGATTTAAGGACAGAGAGATGTATATTCACAATATTTGTGCACAATACACCCTGGTCAATATCAAATGGCAAATCCTCAATATCTTTTCAAATAGGTGAGTGTCGCGATCATTTAAGCGTAGTGACAAATAATCCCAAACTCATAAATAATTCCAAACCAATATAATTTCACTAAGGACACTGCACTTAGCACTAGGCATTCCATGTTATAGATCTTCGACAATGTATAGTAATTATCTGTCACCAGGTATAGTAAATACTATACATTGTTGTGGGAGTACGGAAGAGAGAGAGAGAGAGTGTGTGTGTGTGTGTGTGTGTGTGTGTGTGTGTGTGAGATGTATACATAACCCTTCAACAGTTTTCCTCATGCTCAAATCCCACGCCAAGCTTCAATCTTGGTCTGGCTTCATTATACTGCTTCCCACATTCTCAGACTGCCTCACCACTGGAAGCACATTCCTACAAGAAGGGTCATCATATCATAGAACATCCTCAAAAAAAAAAAATGCCTGCTGAAGTAAATTACTGAGAGCCACTGGAAAAAAGGAAGTCTGGTTACTTTAAATTCATACTCAACAATGAACTCCCCCTTTTTTTGCCTTATCAATTACTCACTTGACTTACAAACTCTAAATGCATATTAATGTTTCAAAAAATCAAATGTATGACTTAAAAGCTGGTATTTTCATCTACCAATTGACATTCAAAAGAATGTAATGTTCCAAATGCTCTGAATGCCCCAAAATTTTAAGCATATACTTGCAGCCTTTTAGAGAAATTATTTTGATTACACAGATTCTAGATTGTTTGTTTTAAGGGAAAAAAAATCAGTTGCATTACTTAATAATCATAACGTGCAATTTGTCAAAATACAAATTCCAGCTCATCTAGTGAAACTAGAGTTCCAAAGCTATCCACATTCCTTCCCATTCAGTCAGGTTTAGCTAGCCAGTAAGTTTCCAAATCCATCATGGAGCAACCTTCTCTCCGTCATCACAGGCTGTTGATATCGTAGCTCCAAGGAACATCTGAGCTTCTGAGACCCAGCTTCTGAAATCCAGTAAAGTTCAACAAACATTAGTAGGTCCCAGATGACACATTTCAGCTGAACCTGGACAAGTCACTAAAGCCCCACAGTGCATTCTGAAAGCCTGGGTGTGTCAACAGTTATCCTCTTTGTGAGACCTCACTGCTCCAGTACATTGATCTTAAGATACCAACAATGATGTGGTCAAATAAAAATGAAATCCTGGGGTGAGGGCATTCTCAGCCAGTGTAGCTAGTGGATCCAGTTTCCTCAAGGACTCTACATAATGGAAATTTTAAGTTCTTTTGAAGGCTGAGTTCCAAAAGCTGGCCTTCAATTTCACCTAAGAAGAGAGACCACAAGGAGGGAATGGAGTTAAGAATCATCTCCATGAACCATCATGCCCAAAATTTATTGATAATTTTCTAAGTCAGATTAAACTTGACAGTATGAACAAAAGAAAGGAAAATATATTAAAGTCTTATTATGTGCTAAGCATTATCCTAATGTTACCGAATTCTAAGATGTCTGTAATTGTCCCTGTTTCACAGTGTGAAAACAGAGACAGACTTAGAAATGTTCCCAAGATATTACAGGTAGTGTATGTTGGAGCTATAATACAAATTAATCTATCTGTCTTACTGCAAAGTCAATGTTTCTTCTACCACATCATACTACAAGCCAAGAACATCTCCCTAAACTGCTCTTACAGAAAACAGACATTTAATACACATCAGTGTCCCTGAATCAATTCTCAGGTATCAGTTCTAAGTTGAGTTCATTGAAAACCCCCCAAATAGGAGTTCCAAATAGTTACAACATAGAGAAAATGTTTGGTTCTTATGATAGACAAAGACCCACTTGGGCCCTAAGGCAAGTTCTTAATTTGAACATGACAGGAAGTAAAACAGGCTATTTTAACTTGGAGAACCTCCACCACCTTAAATAGGATGAAAAAAAAATTAGCACGCATGGTGGCACGTATCTATAGTCCTACCTACTTGGGAGGCTGAGGCAGAAGGATCACTTGAGCCTGGGAAATCGAGGCTGTGTTGAGTCATGATCACACCACTGCACTCCAGCCTGGGTGACAAAGTGAGAGGCTGCCTCAAAATAAATAAATAAATTAATTAATTAATTAATTAAAAATTTTAAAAAATAAAATTAAAATTTAAAAAAAGGATGAGATATAGAAACAAAACTCATCTGGCATGCAGTGGAAAAGCCAAAATCTGGAATTTTCACAGGTCCAATTAAAGTTACTTTTAACATTCTAAGGTATAGCTTCCTCTTCAAGAATCCAGTGGCCAACAGTGCATAAGCTTCACCAAATGGGCCTAAAATCAAAGAGTCTGGTAGTGCCTAGAGCCTGAGCAATGTAGACATGGAATGAGCAGAAGGTGATGAGATGAGTAGAACAAGGCAGGAAGGAGGCCCAGACACAGAGAAATGGTGTAACTGACTGTGCCCTACCTCTGGACTTCAGGCCTCTGCTTTGTTGAACTAAATAATCTTTCAGAACCCAGGAGGGCAAAAGTTTCTGCAGGTATCAACTCAATTCTTAAACCTAGCACTTGGATTTCTTTCCAAAGAGTGCATACGCTTCTGTGAAATGGGGACAATAATTGTTCTCCAAAATTGCAGCTGAAACGACCTGCTATCTGTCCACTTGGACCCTGACACTAATAACAACTATGATTATTACAGAGGGAAAACTAAGACATTGAGAAGTGAGGAAGCTCACTTAAGGACACAGACATCATAAGAACAATAACTCAATTGCACATACTCTGTACACACACACACACACGCACACACACACACAATGAACTGTATACTTTAACCCATTTCCCAGTTAGGGAAAAAAAGTGCAGCTCACTGCCAGCACAGTATTCTGGGGGCAAACCGAAAACAGATTAAAAGTTGACATTTATGATATGTGAATTATATCCCAAAAAAGTGGTTTATTTTCAGAACCATGACGTACCTTCTAGGCAATGCTTTTGACAGAGACGTAGTATTTCTACCTTTAAAAGCCACAAGTAAGTGGCTTCTAACTCATTTTTATCAAACATTATCAAGTACTTTCTTTGTGTAAAATGCTGTGATAGACTGTATGAAATATTTATCAAAATAAGTTTGCGGTAATTATATAGTGTACTAAGAATGTATTATATGCCAGGCAGGTACTAAGCAATTTCATATGTTAAGTAATTGCCACCTGTTAGGTAAGTGTTATTGTCCCCATTCTATAATTTGGGAGACTGAGGCTGAGAAGATTAGATAATTGTACAAGAAACGCAGTAAGAGGCAAAACTGAGATTAGAACTTAGGTCTTTCTGATTATAATTTTTTCCATTATGCTAAGCAAGTAAGAAGAGGAAGAGAGACCTAAATGCAAAGAATACAAAAGACTGAATAATGGAGTTCTGAACTATGGAGGAGTTTCAGAGTTCTCAACTATAATGCTGGAGTGACAGTGAAAAATGCTTTAAAATTCTGTCTCAGTATGGAGTCTGGGGCCTGAAAGTCTTTCTGACACAGCAGTCATCTTAACAAAAATGCACTTCCAAAAGATGCATATGATTGAAAATTACCGTAGTATCAAACGGCGAACATAACTTTCTGTGTGGTTGTTTTGGTCTAGGATTCCTTGGCTATGTGAGCAATTTACATATTTCAAGGGCCTATTCATTAACATTTTGTGAACAGACACTCATTCTTAGTGTTTACCAAGCTCTAGGTGCTGCCCAGATGGTGGAATGAATAAGATGTGATGACTGGCCCAAAGGAATGCCCAGATAGGAGTTTATTGACTCCATATATGTAGAATATATATGGTTAAGTGCTAGGCTTTAGCATCGGATAACATGGGTATCTGTTCTAGTGCTGCTACTAACTAGCTGCGATTTGTAACAAATGTTTACATTACTCTATGCTTTTATTACCTTATCTATAAAATGGGGTTATTTTGAGGAATAAATAGATAAGCATGTAAACCTACCATGTATAGAAAATAGTAAGCACTTAGCACTTAATGGTAGCTGCTATCCTCCTCATCATCACCATTATCACCTGGCAGCAAAATACAGCCGAATTGGCTCTCCATGCTTAAGACTTACAGCTCTCTGATTATTTTTGTTACCCTCAAGTATATTTTATATACTTTCTGTACATAAGCGAACATTTCCCCAAGGGTCCAGGCCCTAAACATGCCAGACTACCAGTGAATAGTAGAGTGCTGGAAAAAAGCCCACTCTAAATTCAACCTGAACACATCTGAAAACATTATTTTTATATACAGCCAGTTACACTTTTCTAGCCTAGAAATGAGCCTTCACAAGGTCAGAGAATGTTTCCTCTCTTCCTAACAGCACTCTCTGTGTTACTTTTTTTATATTATTTGTGTTTGAGTGGGCCTTACACGCCTAAAATGGTGCATAATTTTTGCATGATAGTTATATATGATAAATACACAGAGGTAAGCTAGTATAATGGTAAAGAGCAATTGCAGTAAGGTAGATACAGGTTCAAATTCTGGTTTCTCTGCCTACTAACTATGATCTTGGAGAAGACCCTTATGCTTCCAGATCCTGTCTCTGTAAAATGGGATAATAAATACATATCTCATATGAAGGTTGTGAAGATTAAATGAGGTGATAAGATCTAGTATTTGGTAACATAATATGGTAACTACAGTTAACTATTTATTGTATATTTTTAAATAACTAAAATAGTAGAATTAGAATGTTCCTACTACAAAGAAATGCTTGAGGTGCTGGATACCCCAATTACTCTAATTTGATCATTACACATTGTATGCCCATATCAAAACATCACATGTACCCAACAATTATATACAACTATGTACCCATAATTAAAAGTGCAGATTTTTTAAAGATTGAGATGGTTTGTTTAAAGTGTTTAGCACATAGTAAATTCTCAATAAATGTCATTTTTTATTATTACAAAAAAGACATGAATTAGGTGAACCTAGTGGCTCAGGTTCGTTTTCAATTAAATAAACATTTATTGTGCACCTTCCAAGTATCTTACACTCTGCTACTTTCTGTGGGTACTAGATAAGAGAAATGTATAACGTGAGTCCTCTAAAACAAAGTCTGTGCTTTTCACATGTATATGACCCTGAAAAAATGGTATCTTGCAACCATGTCCTCATACTGGAAGGTGGGGCTGGTACTAGCCTTTCTGCAATCATCTGTAGATAACAATGTGAAGGAGGAAGGTAAATATGTAGGGGTGGAGTTAGGTTTGATGGAAAATGAATCACCTCATTCACTATAATCACTATAAGCTATATAAGGGTCATTATCCCAATCCATCATCACCCTGCAAGCTGCATCAGGCTTTATCCTACTTGTTCCTTTGGTGAACCAGGTGAGAGAAAATTCATCCAGCTACATTTATGAATATTTGGTGTTGTCCATAGTAGAAGTCTAGGGATATAAGCTAAGGCAGAGTTCATGTATATTTTGCCTTTCTTTTCTTTTTTGTTTCTTTCTTTCATTTTCTTTTCTTTTTGTTTGCTTATTTGTTTGGTTAGTTTAGTTTATTCTGGGGCCTTTTTGTAATAAGTTCATTTTTATGGAGAAGAATAATGCAAGTAAAAGTTCACCTTCCTCTAGG
The DNA here is from genome assembly GCF_028885655.2 of Pongo abelii. Taxonomy (NCBI): domain Eukaryota; kingdom Metazoa; phylum Chordata; class Mammalia; order Primates; family Hominidae; genus Pongo; species Pongo abelii. Next base: position 98,269,392 of record NC_071985.2, read on the forward strand.
CCAATCCACAGTCTGTTCCCAGTCTTTTTCCATGCCCTCTCTTCTGGGCTGTCCAGCTCAAACTGGGAGGCAGCTGGGTCTCCTAGCTGCAGAGTCCCTTCCTTATTCAGTGTTGGTTCCCAGAGCTCCAAGATCTAATTAGCCACTAGTTAAACTGCTGCCTGCATTGCTGAGCTCTTCTTCTTGATTAATTAAAGAGAACGGTGTTTGGTCAAGAGTTTGATATTAAGAGAGTTCCTAAGCTCTACTGAGCTCTACTGTCTCATGCCTATGAAACACCAAGCTATTTTGAGCCCCTTTGCCCATTTTTAATTTGCTGAAGGCCTTAAGGGTCCAGTTTAGCTTCTGGTGCCCAGAGGATAAACAGATGTGCATGGTGGAAGGTCTGTCACTTTTGACTCAAGAAAAGCAGTGAAACTAGAAAGAGAGATTGAGGCAATGGTGTCTGGCTGGTTCTGGAAACTTTGGAAGCCTTAGAACAACACCCAGAATGCCAACACACTCAAAGTGTAGAGATACTATGTAGAGACTACACTTACCCATGACAGGAAATACAGAGACCTGAGGTCTATTCTCAGTTGAACCAGTAACATGCCAAGACTTGATCATAGAAAAGTAACTCAAAGTTAACAAAGTTAATTTTCATTGTGTTCAACAGTGTTGTATCATCCCTGGCCCATTCTTACGTTTTGAGATTTAAAAGAAACAAGAGGTTTAAAAAATCATGCTGGTTATTATTAAAACGAAAATTGCTGATAAATTAAAAGGGGAGAATATGAATAATAGGGTTCTTTGTTTTTCTGTGTCCAGGTTCACTTAAACTTGCAAAAAGATGACCGACCTCTTGAGAAGTGTCGTCACCGTAATTGATGTTTTCTACAAATACACCAAGCAAGATGGGGAGTGTGGCACACTGAGCAAGGATGAACTAAAGGAACTTCTGGAGAAAGAGTTTCATCCAATTCTGAAGGTGAGAGCCATGTGCCAGAACTGAAGGCTGCTGGAGTCCTGTACATGCTCTGTTGTATGACCCAGATCGGCTAAAAAGTGCACAGCCGCAGTGAACTCTAAGCAAACTCTATGAGCGGTATTTTGGGGATGCCAGAAAGTCTGTTAAAGCAGCATATATTTTAAAGAAAGTGAATGTTTCGTCCTCACTTTTCCACCTATGCACTCCTACCTTATAAACTCTCAGACTTTCTCATACACCCAGGCTTTTCCTTAGAAAAAGCAGAAAATAAATTTATGCTAGGACACGAATTAATAAATTATCTTATCAAATGGAAAAAAAAGTATAGAAAGGGAAATCATCTACATGGGGAGTTGACAAAATAGCCATGATTAAGAATCAAAAATAAAATACAGGGGCGTGGTTGCACGCCCCTGTAGTCCCAGCTGCTCGGGAGGCTGAGGCAGGAGAATGGCGTGAACCTGGGAGGCGGAGCTTGCAGTGAGCAGAGATCGCGCCACTGCACTCCAGCCTGGGCTACAGAGCGAGACTCTATCTCAAAAAAAAAAAAAGACTCAGTTATTAACCTCAAAATAATAGATGATAAATTCCAACATGGAATATATTAACATGTAATGGTTACAATTTATGTAAAACTTAGAAATACCAGTTACTGAACTTAGTTTATTCCACTCCTTCCTGTAGGCCTTACCTAGGCACTTAATCCTTTAGCTTAAATCCTTGAAGTGTCTTCTTCTGAGGATCCCAGTAGTCTTTATTTTCTATTAACCCTTAACATTTACTGGGTTCTATTAACCTAAAGTAATCCTTTATTGGACTAAAACTACATCATGTCAAACATCCATAATTTCACAGCACTATTTGAATGTGTTGGTTGAGTATGCAAGTTAGGCTGACCAGGTCTCCTCTGGTGTGTCACTCATATACAGAACCCAGATGATCCAGACACAGTGGATGTCATCATGCATATGCTGGATCGAGATCATGACAGAAGATTGGACTTTACTGAGTTTCTTTTGATGATATTCAAGCTGACTATGGCCTGCAACAAGGTCCTCAGCAAAGAATACTGCAAAGCTTCAGGGTCAAAGAAGCATAGGCGTGGTCACCGACACCAAGAAGAAGAAAGCGAAACAGAAGAGAATGAAGAGGATACACCAGGATATAAATCAGGTTACAGACATTCAAGTTGGAGTGAGGGAGAGGAGCATGGATATAGTTCTGGGCACTCAAGGGGAACTGTGAAACGTAGACATGGGTCCAACTCCAGGAGGCTAGGAAGACAAGGTAATTTATCCAGCTCTGGGAACAAAGAGGGATCTCAGAAAAGATACCACAGGTCCAGCTCTGGTCACTCATGGAGTAGTGGCAAAGAGAGACATGGTTTCAGCTCTGGAGAACTGAGAGAAAGAATAAACAAGTCACACATTAGCCCTTCTAGGGAATCTGGGGAAGAGTATGAATCTGGATCTGGATCAAAGAGTTGGGAAAGGAAAGGTCATGGTGGTCTGTCATGTGGATTGGAGACTAGTGGGCATGAATCAAACTCTACTCAGTCAAGAATTAGAGGACAAAAGCTTGGGTCTAGCTGCTCAGGTTCAGGAGATAGTGGGAGGCGAAGTCATGCATGTGGTTATAGCAATTCAAGTGGGTGTGGAAGGTCACAAAATGCTTCAAGTTCTTGTCAGTCACATAGATTTGGAGGGCAAGGAAATCAATTTAGCTATAATCAGTCAGGCTGTCAGTCAGGAATTAATGGAGGACAAGGCCATGGCTGTGTCTCAGGAGGTCAGCCCTCTGGATGTGGTCAACCTGAGTCTAACTCCTGCAGTGAGTCCTATAGTCAGACAGGATATGGAGCTAGAGAAAATGGTCAACCACAGAACTGTGGAGGACAATGGAGAACAGGCTCAAGTCAGTCCTCTTGTTGTGGACAATATGGGTCTGGAGGTAGCCAGTCTTGTAGTAATGGTCAACATGAATATGGTTCTTGTGGCCACTTTTCAAACTCTTCTAGTTCAAATGAATTTTCCAAATGTGGTCAATATGGGTCTGGTTCAGGTCAGTCTACTAGCTTTGAACAACGTGGAACAGGCTTGAGTCAGTCTTCTGGGTTCGAACAACATGTATCTGGCTCAGGTCAAACTTGTGGCCAGCATGAGTCTACATCAAGTCAATCCTTGGGCTATGACCAGCATGGGTCTAGCTCAGGTAAGACATCTGGCTTTGGACAACATGGGTCTGGCTCAGGTCAGTCCTCTGGCTTTGGACAATGTGAATTAGGCTCAGGTCAGTCCTCTGGCTTTGGACAGCATGGGTCTGTCTCAGGACAATCTTCTGGTTTTGGACAGCATGGGTCTGTCTCAGGACAATCCTCTGGTTTTGGACAACATGAGTCTAGATCACGTCAGTCTAGCTATGGCCAACACAGTTCTGGCTCAAGTCAGTCATCTGGCTATGGCCAACATGGGTCTAGACAGACATCTGGCTTTGGACAACATGGGCCAGGCTCAAGTCAATCCACTGGCTTTGGCCAATATGGATCAGGCTCAGGTCAGTCCTCTGGCTTTGGACAACATGCGTCTGGCTCAGGACAATCCTCTGGTTTTGGACAACATGAGTCTAGATCAGGTCATTCTAGCTATGGCCAACATGGTTTTGGCTCAAGTCAATCATCTGGCTGTGGTCAACATGGGTTGAGTTCAGGACAGACATCTGGATTTGGACAACATGAGTTAAGCTCAGGTCAGTCTTCCAGCTTTGGCCAACATGGATCAGGCTCAGGTCAGTCCTCTGGCTTTGGACAACATGGCTCTGGCTCAGGACAATCCTCTGGCTTTGGACAACATGAGTCTAGATCACGTCAGTCTAGCTATGGCCAACACAGTTCTGGTTCAAGTCAGTCATCTGGCTATGGCCAACATGCGTCTAGACAGACATCTGGCTTTGGACATGGGTCAGGCTCAAGTCAATCCACTGGCTTTGGCCGATATGGATCAGGCTCAGGTCAGTCCGCTGGCTTTGGACAACGTGTGTCTGGCTCAGGACAATCCTCTGGTTTTGGACAACATGAGTCTAGATCAGGTCATTCTGGCTATGGCCAACATGGTTTTGGCTCAAGTCAATCATCTGGCTGTGGTCAACATGGGTCAAGTTCAGGACAGACATCTGGATTTGGACAACACGAGTTAAGCTCAGGTCAGTCTTCCAGCTTTGGCCAACATGGATCAGGCTCAGGACAATTCTCTGGCTTTGGACAGCATGAGTCTAGATCAAGTCAGTCTAGTTATGGCCAACATGGTTCTGGCTCAATTCAGTCATCTGGCTATGGTCAACATAGGTCTAGTTCAGGACAGACAACTGGCTTTGGACAACACAGGTCAAGCTCAGGTCAATCCTCTGGCTTTGGCCAACATGGATCAAGCTCAGGTCAGTCCTCTGGCTTTGGACAACATGGGACTGGTTCAGGACAATCCTCTGGTTTTGGACAACATGAGTCTAGATCACATCAGTCTAGCTATGGCCAACATGGTTCTGGCTCAAGTCAATCATCTGGCTATGCTCAACATGGGTCAAATTCAGGACAGACATCTGGATTTGGACAACACAGGTCAGGCTCAGGTCAGTCCTCTGGCTTTGGCCAATATGGATTGGGCTCAGATCAGTCTTCTGGCTTTGGACAACATGGGTCAGGCACAGGAAAATCCTCTGGCTTTGCACAGCATGAGTACAGATCAGGTCAGACTAGCTATGGCCAACATGGTACTGGCTCCAGTCAATCATCTGGCTGTGGCCAACATGAGTCTGGCTCAGGTCCAACCACAGGTTTTGGACAGCATGTGTCTGGCTCAGACAATTTCTGTAGTTCTGGACAACATATATCTGACTCAGGTCAGTCCACTGGATTTGGCCAATATGGTTCAGGCTCAGGTAAATCAACTGGCTTGGGCGAGGGTGAATCTCAACAAGTAGAGTCAGGATCCACAGTTCATGGGAGACAGGAAACTACTCATGGTCAGATAATAAATACCACTAGACATAGCCAGTCTGGTCAAGGACAATCCACACAGACAGGGTCCAGGGTAACTAGAAGACGAAGATCTAGCCAAAGTGAGAACAGTGACAGTGAAGTGCACTCAAGGGTCTCACATAGACATTCAGAACACATTCACACACAAGCTGGATCTCACTACCCAAAGTCAGGATCCACAGTTCGCAGAAGACAAGGAACTACTCATGGACAAAGAGGAGATACCACTAGACATGGCCATTCTGGTCATGGACAGTCTACACAGACAGGTTCCAGAACATCTGGAAGAAAGATATTTAGCCACAGTGATGCCACTGACAGTGAAGTGTACTCAGGGGTCTCACATAGACCACACTCACAAGAACAAACTCACAGCCAAGCTGGATCTCAACATGGAGAGCCAGAATCCACAGTTCATGAGAGACATGAAACTACTTATGGACAGACAGGAGCGGCCACTGGACATGGCCACTCTGGTCATGGACAGTCCACACAGAGAGGGTCCAGGACAACTGGAAGAAGGGGATCTGGCCATAGTGAGTCCAGTGACAGTGAAGTGCACTCAGGGGGCTCACATAGACCACAATCACAAGAACAAATTCATGGCCAAGCCGGATCTCAACATGGAGAGTCAGGATCCACAGTTCACGGGAGACACAGAACTACTCATGGACAGACAGGAGATACCACTAGACATGCCCACTATCATCATGGAAAATCCACACAGAGAGGGTCCAGTACAACTGGAAGAAGGGGATCTGGCCACAGTGAGTCCAGTGACAGTGAAGTGCACTCAGGGGGCTCACACACACATTCAGGACACACTCACAGCCAAGGTGGATCTCAACATGGAGAGTCAGAATCCATAGTTCATGAGAGACACAGAATTACTCATGGACAGACAGGAGATACCACTAGACATTCCCACTCTGGTCATGAACAAACCACACAGACAGGGTCCAGGACAACTGGAAGACAGAGAACTAGCCACAGTGGGTCCACTGACACTGAAGTGCACTCAGAGGGCTCACACAGACCGCACTCACGAGAACACACTTATGGCCAAGCCAGATCTCAACATGGAGAGCCAGAATTCACAGTTCATGAGAGACACGGAACTACTCATGGACAGACAGGAGACACCACTAGACATTCCGACTCTGGTCATGGACAGTCAACACAGAGAGGGTCCAGGACAACTGGAAGACAGAGATCTAGCCACAGTGAGTCCAGTGACAGTGAAGTGCACTCAGGGGTCTCACACACACATACAGGACACACTTATGGTCAAGCTGGACCTCAACATGGACAGTCAGAATCCATAGTTCATGAGAGACATGGAACTACTCATGGACACACAGGAGATACCACTAGACATGCCCACTATCATCATGGACTAACCACACAGACAGGGTCCAGGACTACTGGAAGAAGGGGATCTGGCCACAGTGAGTACAGTGACAGTGAAGGGTACTCAGAAGTCTCACATACACATTCAGGACACACTCATGGCCAAGCTGGATCTCAACATGCAGAGTCAGAATCCACAGTTGATGAGAGACATGGAACTATACATGGACAGACAGGAGATACCACTAGACATGCCCACTCTAGTCATGGACAGTCCACACAGACAGGGTCCAGGACCACTGGAAGAAGGGCATCTGGCCACAGTGAGTACAGTGACAGTGAAGGGCACTCAGGGTTCTCACAAAGACCACACTCACAAGGACACACTCACGGCCAAGCTGGATCTCAACATGGAGAGTCAGAATCCATCGTTGACGAGAGACACAGGACTACTCATGGACAGACAGGAGATACCAGTGGACATTCTCAATCTGGTCATGGACAGGCCACGCAGTCAGGATCCAGTACAACTGGAAGAAGGAGATCTGGCCACAGTGAGTCCAGTGACAGTGAAGTGCACTCAGGCGGCTCACACACACATTCAGGACACACACACGGCCAAGCCGGATCTCAACATGGAGAGTCAAAATCCACAGTTCACGAGAGACACCAAACTACTCATGGACAGACAGGAGATACCACTGAACATGGCCACCCTAGTCATGGACAAACCACACAGACAGGGTCCAGGACAACTGGAAGAAGGGCATCTGGCCACAGTGAGTACAGTGACAGTGAAGGGCACTCAGGGGGCTCACACACACATTCAGGACACACTCACGGTCAAGCTGGATCTCACTATCCAGAGTCAGGATCCTCAGTTCATGAGAGACACGGAACTACTCATGGACAAACAGCAGATACCACTAGACATGGCCACTCTGGTCATGGACAGTCCACACAGAGAGGGTCTAGGACAACTGGAAGAAGGGGATCAGGCCACAGTGAGTCCAGTGACAGTGAAGTGTACTCAGGAGTCTCACACACACATTCAGGACACACTCACGGCCAAGCCGGATCTCAACATGGAGAGTCAGGATCCTCAGTCCACGGGAGACAGGGAACTATACATGGACAGACAGGAGATACCACTAGACATGCCCACTCTGGTCATGGACAGTCCACACATAGAGAGTCCAGGACAACTGGAAGAAGGGCATCTGGCCACAGTGAGTACAGTGACAGTGAAGTACACTCAGGGGTCTCACACACACATTCAGGACACACACACGGCCAATCCGGATCTCAACATGGAGAGTCAGAATCCACAGTTCACGAGAGACACCACACTACTCATGGAGAGATAGGAGATACCACTGAACATGGCCACTCTGGTCATGGACAAGTCACACAGACAGGGTCCAGGACAACAGGAAGACAGAGATCTAGGCACAGTGAGTCCAGTGACAGTGAAGTGCACTCAGGGGGCTCACACACACCACACTCACAAGAACACACTCATGGCCAAGCCGGATCTGAACATGGAGAGTCAGAGTCCACAGTTCACGAGAGACACCAAACTACTCATGGACAGAGAGCAGATACCACTGGACATGCCCACTCTGGTCATAGACAAGCCACACAGAGAGGGTCCAGGACAACTGGAAGAAGGGCATCTGGCCACAGTGAGTACAGTGACAGTAAAGTGCACTCAGGGGGCTCACACACACATTCAGGACACACTCATGGCCAAGCCGGATCCCAACATAGAGAGTCAGGATCCTCAGTTCATGAGAAACATGGAACTATACATGGACAGACAGGAGATACCACTAGACATGCCCACTCTGGTCATGGACAGTCCACACAGACAGGGTCCAGGACCACTGGAAGAAGAGCATCTGGCCACAGTGAGTACAGTGACAGTGAAGGGCACTCAGGGTTCTCACAAAGGCCACACTCACGAGGACACACTAACGGCCAAGCTGGATCTCAACATGGAGAGTCAGAATCCATCGTTGACGAGAGACACAGGACTACTCATGGACAGACAGGAGATACCAGTGGACATTCTCAATCTGGTCATGGACAGGCCACGCAGTCAGGATCCAGTACAACTGGAAGAAGGAGATCTGGCCACAGTGAGTCCAGTGACAGTGAAGTGCACTCAGGCGGCTCACACACACATTCAGGACACACACACGGCCAAGCCGGATCTCAACATGGAGAGTCAAAATCCACAGTTCACGAGAGACACCAAACTACTCATGGACAGACAGGAGATACCACTGAACATGGCCACCCTAGTCATGGACAAACCACACAGACAGGGTCCAGGACAACTGGAAGAAGGGCATCTGGCCACAGTGAGTACAGTGACAGTGAAGGGCACTCAGGGGACTCACACACACATTCAGGACACACTCACGGTCAAGCTGGATCTCACTATCCAGAGTCAGGATCCTCAGTTCATGAGAGACACGGAACTACTCATGGACAAACAGCAGATACCACTAGACATGGCCACTCTGGTCATGGACAGTCCACACAGAGAGGGTCTAGGACAACTGGAAGAAGGGGATCAGGCCACAGTGAATCCAGTGACAGTGAAGTGTACTCAGGAGTCTCACACACACATTCAGGACACACTCACGGCCAAGCCGGATCTCAACATGGAGAGTCAGGATCCTCAGTTCACGGGAGACAGGGAACTATACATGGACAGACAGGAGATACCACTAGACATGCCCACTCTGGTCATGGACAGTCCACACATAGAGAGTCCAGGACAACTGGAAGAAGGGCATCTGGCCACAGTGAGTACAGTGACAGTGAAGTACACTCAGGGGTCTCACACACACATTCAGGACACACACACGGCCAACCCGGATCTCAACATGGAGAGTCAGAATCCACAGTTCACGAGAGACACCACACTACTCATGGACAGACAGGGGATACCACTGGACATGCCCACTCTGGTCATGGACAAGCCACACAGACAGGGTCCAGGACAACTGGAAGAAGGGCATCTGGCCACAGTGAGTCCAATGACAGTGAAGGGCACTCAGGGGTCTCACACACACATTCAGGACACACTCATGGCCAAGCTGGATCTCAACATGGAGAGTCAGGATCCTCAGTTCGTGAAAGACACGGAACTACTCATGGACAGACAGGAGATACCACTAGACATGCCCACTCTCGTCATGGACAGTCCACACAGACAGGGTCCAGGACCACTGGAAGAAGAGCATCTGGCCACAGTGAGTACAGTGACAGTGAAGGGCACTCAGGGTTCTCACAAAGACCACACTCACAAGGACACACTCACGGCCAAGCTGGATCTCAACATGGAGAGTCAGAATCCATCGTTGACGAGAGACACAGGACTATTCATAGACAGACAGGAGATACCAGTGGACATTCTCAATCTGGTCATGGACAGTCCACGCAGTCAGGATCCAGTACAACTGGAAGAAGGAGATCTGGCCACAGTGAGTCCAGTGACAGTGAAGTGCACTCAGGGGGCTCACACACACATTCAGGACACACACACGGCCAAGCCGGATCTCAACATGGAGAGTCAGAATCCACAGTTCACGAGAGACACCAAACTACTCATGGACAGACAGGAGATACCACTGAACATGGCCACCCTAGTCATGGACAAACCACACAGACAGGGTCCAGGACAACTGGAAGAAGGGCATCTGGCCAAAGTGAGTACAGTGACAGTGAAGGGCACTCAGGGGTCTCACACACACATTCAGGACACACTCACGGTCAAGCTGGATCTCACTATCCAGAGTCAGGATCCTCAGTTCATGAGAGATACGGAACTACTCATGGACAAACAGCAGATACCACTAGACATGGCCACTCTGGTCATGGACAGTCCACACAGAGAGGGTCTAGGACAACTGGAAGAAGGGGATCAGGCCACAGTGAGTCCAGTGACAGTGAAGTGTACTCAGGAGTCTCACACACACATTCAGGACACACTCACGGCCAAGCCGGATCTCAACATGGAGAGTCAGGATCCTCAGTTCATGGGAGACAGGGAACTATACATGGACAGACAGGAGATACCACTAGACATGCCCACTCTGGTCATGGACAATCCACACATAGAGAGTCCAGGACAACTGGAAGAAGGGCATCTGGCCACAGTGAGTACAGTGACAGTGAAGTACACTCAGGGGTCTCACACACACATTCAGGACACACACACGGCCAACCCGGATCTCAACATGGAGAGTCAGAATCCACAGTTCACGAGAGACACCACACTACTCATGGACAGACAGGAGATACCACTGGACATGCCCACTCTGGTCATGGACAAGCCACACAGACAGGGTCCAGGACAACTGGAAGAAGGGCATCTGGCCACAGTGAGTCCAATGACAGTGAAGGGCACTCAGGGGTCTCACACACACATTCAGGACACACTCACGGCCAAGCCGGATCCCAACATGGAGAGTCAGGATCCTCAGTTCGTGAAAGACACGGAACTACTCATGGACAGACAGGAGATACCACTAGCCATGCTCACTCTGGTCATGGACAGTCCACAAAGAGAGGGTCAAGGACAGCTGGAAGAAGAGGATCTGGCCACAGTGAGTCCAGTGACAGTGAAGTGCACTCAGGGGTCTCACGCACACATTCGGGACACACTCATGGCCAAGCCAGATCTCAACATGGAGAGTCAGGATCTGCTATTCACAGGAGACAGGGAACTATACATGGACAGACAGGAGACACCACTAGACATGGCCAGTCTGGTCATGGACAGTCCACACAGAAAGGTTCCAGGACAACTGGAAGACAGAGATCTAGTCAGAGCGAGTCCAGTGATAGTGAAGTGCACTCAGAGGCCTCACCCACACATTCAGGACACACTCACAGCCAAGCCGGATCTCGACATGGAGAGTCAGGATCCTCAGGTCATGGGAGACAGGGAACTACTCATGGACAGACAGGAGATACCACTAGACATGCCCACTATGGTCATGGACAATCCACACAGAGAGGGTCCAGGACAACTGGAAGAAGGGGATCTGGCCATAGTGAGTCCAGTGACAGTGAAGTTCACTCATGGGGCTCACACACACATTCAGGACACATTCATGGCCAAGCTGGATCTCAACAAAGACAGCCAGGATCCACAGTTCATGGGAGACTGGAAACTACTCATGGACAGGGAGGAGATACCACTAGACATGACCATTCTGATTATGGACAATCCACACAGACAGGTTCCAGATCTAGTAGAACAAGTCATTTTCAGTCACATAGTAGTGAAAGGCAAAGGCATGGATCAAGTCAGGTTTGGAAACATGGCAGCTATGGACCTGCAGAATATGACTATGGGCACACTGGGTATGGGCCTTCTGGTGGCAGCAGAAAAAGCATCAGTAATTCTCACCTTTCATGGTCAATAGATAGCACTGCAAACAAGCAACTGTCGAGACATTGACAATTATTTTCTAGTTCTGAACTTATAGTATCCAAAGCAATTGAAAGAACAGGAGGACACGGTTTAAATCATGAACAGTCAATGATAAGTTATGAACATTCAGTTAATTCTCAGTATCAGTCTCGACCTATTATAATAAGAAGTCAGGAATCTAGTCATGGACATTCTGTAGTAACTCATAAACAGTCAAACAACACCTATGTTCAACCTGGATATAACACAGCCAGAAGGGAGGGATGTACACATAGCCAGTCAAATGACCACCTTGGATTTGGCCATGGACAATCCATATCAGTTCATGGCCATTCAAAATCTAGTTCAATCAGAAAACAGGAATCCCATACTGATAATAAAAAGCATTCAGAAGATTGGGAGAAAGACACTCATGAGCAATTAGGATCTAGGCATGGGAAGTTAGAGTTCAATACAATAGCTATACATGGATCTAGCCAGCAACATTTCGGAGATACAACTTTTCATGGGCAGGTAAGATCCAGCACAGGTTTTGCCAGATAGGTATTAAGTCATGGGCCATCAAAAGATGCCTAGGGTCAGTCTGGATTCAGTACCAATGAAAGACAAGTATACAGCCATGGCCAATCAAATGACAGTTATGAGTAGTCAAATGACAGCAAAAGTCAAAGATACATTTTTAGTCACTTTCTTGACAGCCAAGACCCTGCAGGAATTGAAGAGTATAGGTATAGATATTCATCAAGCAGTACAACCACAGGCAGTGGGGGAGACAAAGGCAAGAGTCAGAATGAAGTCTGTCAGGAGGTATCAGAATATACAGTGAGGATGTGGGCAAAAAACAGACAAGAGGCTCTGAGGCCAGTGGTTACCATACAAAGGAAAGAACAGGCTCTGGTTCCTTCTGCTTAGATAGCAACACCCCAATCTATGAATATGTCCAAGAACAAAGGAGTTATTACTTTGAATAAGAAGCCAACACAAACTAGCTCAAGATAAGAACTAACCCAGAGAAGAAATGAGACACATACATGAAATTAAGGTATTTAACATGGTCTCCTCTTTTGGTAGTAGGGGTATATGTCTGTTCTTTCATTTTAACTATAGTTCTGTACTATATTACTTTTGTTTGGTGCTAGGTGTTTTTGTAAGGCTCCACATTCATTGAACTCCTTGGTTAGAAAATAGTGAATGGGGCCGGGCGCGGTGGCTCACGCCTGTAATCCCAGCACTTTGGGAGGCCAAGATGGGTGGATCACGAGGTCAGGAGTTCGAGACCAGCCTGGCCAACATGGTGAAACCCCGTCTCTACTAAAAATACAAAAATTAGCTGGGTGCAGTGGCAGGCACCTGTAATCCTAGCTACTCAGGAGGCTGAGGCAGGAGAATTGCTTGAACCCGGGAGGCAGAGGTTGCAGTGAGCCGAGATCACACCACTGCACTCCATCCTGGGTGACTGAGCAAGACTCCACCTCGAAAAAAAATAGAAAGAAAATAGTGAATGGAAGAAAAAAATAAACATCATTTGGGGCTATATTCAGAACTATGTAATAAAGTGAGATTTGTGTGGTTGGGAATAAAATTAGGTTTTAAAAAAATTTCCAAGTTTCAAAATTTGGATTTTCCAGATTTTCTTTTAATTAATTATTAACAAACCTATCCAAGGAGCTAAATGACATGGTTTAGGAGCCAAAATGTCTCTAGAAACATTATAACACATCCCATCCTGAACAAAGAATGTTGTAGTAGTTTCTCACATGAATATTCAGAATATTTGCATCTTTTTGTGTCACTACTGGAACTCTGTACAATTATATTTAAATTTATTGTCATGGCCTTCTGGATACAGGATCCAGAAAATTGTACTTCATAAAAATTGGCAATAAACATTTCATCAAGTTATAGTTTCTCTTCTCTTTCATCTCCACAAACACATAGTTTCCTGCCATGGGATCAGATGCAGTTTTCTTCCACCTCCTCACAGCTAGATGGCAGTGAAGCACTCAGGTACTAATAATAAGGACTCCAAATAAGACAAAACTCAACCATATCTGATCTTTTCCTCAATCTAATTGCTGTCCAATGCTTCTGTAAAGCAGTTACAGAAAGGCTTTATACTGATGAGTTGACCTCAGATGTTCTGGTTAATCATGATCATCACAGCGATTATTATCAAACATAATCCCAAGTAGCTACTTTCTAAGACAACCCAAGCTCTGGAAATAAGAGTTACACACCATGGATTTTCTCTGTCAAAGATATTAATGGAAGAATCACTATCAATAGAAGCTAATTGGGTCCTGAGGTTTCCAGTAGAAGAAAAACAATTAAAAATATATTATTCCTGCCTATAAGGAGAAAATACATGAATTTATTATGAATAGTGAGAGAAGTAATGATGAGTAGAATTATGTACAAAATGCACTATCCTCAGTAGAAAGTTTATTACTATAAAACCCAAATAAAATGTCCAGAATGTCAGAACTAATAAGAACTTTAAAGATTACTTCCTTAATTTGCAAGTTAAAATAAAAAAGCCAAGCACACCGTATTTAATTAAAAGAGTGATAATTCTCTCCATTAAATTTGGTGCTATCCAAATTTATCCGCTTTTCACTCAAAAATCAAGCTACTTTTCCTCCACCTTCACTTTTGGAATTCAAACTAAACTGAAATTCATCAGTGAGTGTTCAAAATCACAAGTCCCTATTAGAAGCAGAAATTACATGAAAACAACAACAACAAAAAAAAAAAACAGGCTCATTCTTCCGATTAGACTCAGAATATATCTATCTAATCTAGTTTTTAAATTTTAATATTAAGAAGGACTTGTACTTTATGAACTTTAAATCATGCTGTGTAATCAACATAACACTAGTCTGTTAGTTTGCTAGTGAAAAAGCTACTGTTATACTATTAATGATACTCAGCAAAATTACTGTGTATATAGGAGTTAACTCTAAATAGTAACCAATTCATACCAATCTATCAATCACCATTTATTCACTGAATGTAAATACTAATTATCAAAGAACTATTAGAAATTTAAATTTGATATTTAATCTCTTTCTATTATAGATAAAGTAAGTCTATACCTATAATAAAAAGAGAAATCCATGGATTTTTATCCTACCTCTGCACAGCTAGATGGCAGTAAAATAAATCTACGGATTTACTTTATTTACAATAGAAGTGATTAACTTGCTAATTGGAAGTGCCGCTATGACCAAGGTATAGGTTTCTGATTCTCAAGCCAAAGCTCTCTCTATAGTGTCAGGGCGTCTGCACTCATTCCATACATCTGTAATTCCATATTCTACGGCTAGACGGCAGTGAAACACTCAGATACTAATGATGAGTCCAAAGAAGGTAAAACTCAACATCTGATCTTTCCCTCAATCTAATCACTGTCTAAAGCATTTACAAGAAAGAAAGTCTTTATTCTCTAAGTATACGTTTACAAATGTCTAAAGTTTCACTGGTATCCTGAATAAATGTTAATGTGCCTTTATTCTATGTTTGTGTAAATATGTATTGTGTATATATAAATATATAGGTTATGTACATAAATGACCCCCATAATCCCTTGACCACACCCATTTGAAATTTAAATATAATATATTCCACATTGCTAAAACTCTCAATAATATGTTTTAATCAAATAGGGGGCAACTGTTCCTTATAAATTACACCAGAAGTATTAAATAACTCAAAGAGAGTTACACATCTCCCTTCTAAGATAAAAGGAAAGATAAAAATGAGACATCAGGTATGGTCTACAAAGAAAAAGTTCAAAACCGGGGTGCCCCCATGTGAAACCTCTGTGAACAGTTGAATTTCTTAGATGCTAGAAAGAGAAGTGTCATAGGTACATACAGTTAGAGATTTCCCCTCTACTACCATCTGTGTGCTAGCAACCTATAGGTAAAGCATTTCTGTGCCAAGAAATACCCACTGATGTCAAACCATGGCTGAGACTGTCATGGAGAGTACGTGGCACTGAAGAGGAACTCTGGGTGGCCAAAATGGGAGGAAAGAAAGATAAAATCCCTCTTCTTGCAAACTTTCTAGATAAAGATGACCTTTGGATGAGGGAAATTGAAGGTCAGTTTGTACCAGACACACTGCGTGCACTGGCTGTTCTGTTAGAGTGTAATACATAGTCCCTGTGTTCCAAGAGTCCTTGATAACCAGAGAAGACTTTCTAATACTACATGCTGAGTGCAACCCTTGTGGAGCACTCTAACACAATCAACGGTGAGTATGTAAATTGTGGGGAAATGAGCAAGAAAAAGCAGAAAATTTTTAAAAAGTAAAGATTGAGGCAATTCAGGATTTGGTTGGAAATTAATCAAGCCAGCAAACAGAGAGAAGCTTCCTCTCTAACAATGATTTGACACAATTAAAAGGCCACTAACTCAGGCTTTGAAACTGGTTTTAAGCAACATCTTACTGAATCTTTGGAAGACATGGTAAGTGAAAGTGAGTGAAACTCTCCTTAAAAGTGCATGAAACTCTCCTTAAAAGTGCATAGAATTACCAGTAGAAGTTCACAAGTATATTTTTTGCATTATAAAGCCATCTAACACAAAGAAGTATGAAATTTGCAAGGAAAAACGTGTTCATTTTCTAAAGATTGTTTAGATATGTTGAGTTGTCTCATATTATTTTTTTCATTTCCCCACAATGTACATTAATAAAAATCTTACACCATCTTACTTTCTACAAATAAAGTGCAGTAATTAGGAAAAGGATGAAATGGAGGAACAGCCTCTGGTTCCAAATCACTTAGATGTGTTTCTGGCTTTACCACTTTCTCTAGAATTAAAGTTTTAAGAATTGGCAGGTTATCCATTTTTAATTAGAACATAGAAATGAAGGGTGGGAGAGGCAGTTTCCTATACTGAGGCTATTAGAGAAGAGGAAATATAGAGAGACCCTGAAATTCACAAATAGGGTGATCTGCTTTGGCTACAAGAACAAGATCTAAGGAGCTCAAGAACTTACATACAAGTACAGACAGATTATCCCTAGCTTAAAGTCATTACTTCAAGATTCCTCTGAGGCTGATTAAGAAACAACAACAACAAACAAAAAAATCTGTATCCATCTACTGGTTGCTGCTTTCTAAAACTTGGTACAAAATATTCAATATTTGTGTTATTTATTCCACTCTGGATTAAAAAAAGAAAATTAAAATTTACTGAATGCCTACTGACTATGTTTCAGACACTTGCTCTAAAACAACCTTGCAAGTAAAAAATTAACCATACCTTACAGACAAAATTGAGGGTCATGGAGGTTAAAAAAAAATCCTAACACTCAGAGAATACATATCAAATGTTACTTTCCCTCACTTTCTTTCCTCTAAAAATCACTTTATGCTTCCTCTTTTAGAATCAATAGACTAGATAGGTAGATCGATGATAGGTGATAGAGAGAGATAGATGACAGATAGACTAATAGATAGATAATAGATTTTAAATATATTTTTAAAATTTTTAAATGTTAAAATATTCTCCATACCTCACTCAGTAGCATCATTATCTTTTGTCAAGAGGGCTTTAATAGGACAGTAGTTCAACCCTGCTTCTTCCTTAAATTCTCAAGATGACATTTTGTCAGCTCTGATGTTGTTTGTTGCCTTGCTAGGCTAGCTGAATGTCTTAAAAACCAATCAACCAGTAAACAAATAAAATCATGTCTCATCCAAACTAATTTTTTTCAGGTAGCATTAAAAAATGTATTAGAGCCTGAAATTGTTTCCATTTGGTGCAATTTCCGAGGCTGGACAAGAGTTATGTTGTCTCCCAAAGTGTGCCACATAGGCTCTAGATTTGAATATTTGCAGATTAGGGGAATACCCAATAGGCTTCATTTTCCAGCAACATTACTAGTTCCTACTGCCAGTTCCTACTGCTCTTTTCTTTACAATACTTGCCCCATTCTTCCTAATACCTTTCCTGACTAGTTTTGTCAGGGCTGAAAGAATAGATGGTTGAGCTCCACCTATATGTGACAAAACATTCATATTTCTACAGCTCTCCTGCAACATATAATCCAAGAATGTGGGCTAGGCTGATTAGCAATCCCTCTATGATTATTTTAATGACAGAATCCAGATGATCCAGATAATGTGGGTGTTGTCAATGCAACATTAGGGTCACTTGTTCACTCATCTATTCATTGGAGGGAAGTTAATAACAACTTAAATGACAGATAATGTACTTGATACTGAAATTAGAAATAAAAGACATTGTCCCTGTTCCTTTCTGTATATGTTCATCAAGGAGACCAACATATGAGAAAACAACAGATATGAATACTGTGGCAAGTACTATAATAGACATGATCAAATAAGACATAATCAAGGAACTATTATTGATCATGTCAATTATAGCACTTGACACAGTATGATCAGTATGCGAAACTGCTTCTCCCACCCTTCATTTCTATGTTCTAATTAAGAACTGACAATTTGCCAATTCTTTTTAATTCTAGAAAAAGTTGGTAAAGCCAGAAACACATCTAAGTAATTTGGAACCAGAGGGTGATCCTCCATTTTCAGTAAAGTGATCAACTAACCCTGATTAAAGGTGAAGAAAGGATTCAGAGAAATCTTAAGGAAAGAGGAGAATTTGCAGTGGGTCTCCAGAGATGGTCAGGAGTTATTCAGGTTTATCTGAGGAGACTAACTACTCCAGGCATTTGTTAAGTGTACGTAAAGTCTTAAAGTAAGAAAGACCACAGTGAGCTCAGGGAACCTGAAAATAATCCAGCATAGCTAAGACATAGGTTGTATGTGGAAGCATAGCAAGAAATGATGTTGGAGTAATAGGCATGGGAAGATTGTAAAATGAAAATAAAGATAAGTTTCTTTGGAATCTTTTGTAGCAAGTTAAATATGAATAAAAATTAAGATACTATGGAAAATTAACTTTTTATTTAAAATTGCATAAATGGTATGATTCCATTGTGTTAAATAAATTTTATCTAACTCTCCATCCAGCTGCATACAAAGAAATCTGAAATAATGTTTTCCAGAAGTTAACATTGATTATTTCTATATGATGGAATTCGTGATGATTTGTTGCTGTCTTCTATTACAATTTTCTGTATTGCTTGACCATTTTATAATTAAGGAGCATTCATTCTTTCAAATTTAAAAAGTCACTAAAATAAAATATAAACGAACGCATATGTTTACACTCACGCAAAGTATAGACAGAGAGACTTTGGAGCAAAAGAACATGATCCAGATGGACAAAGAATAATTCCTGCTCCAGGGAACTGGGAAAGCAAGGTCATTCAGGCAAACAAAGAGAGGTCAGATCAAGAAGAAATGTGTCGTTAAAGTCATACAATAGAGCAAGACTTAAGCCTAGGTTATTCTGCTGGAAGGAGGCAAAGTGTTAACACGATCAGAGAGTACAGAAAAAGAAGATCTAACTGGGGTGGAGATCCAAGCATTTTTATGAAAAACTCCCAAATGGAATTATTTTGTGTGGCAGATCTCCAAGCTTTGGTCAGCATTTCTGGCATATAGATCAGTTTTCTATTATGAATTTGGCTCTTGTCAGCCTTCTAGCTAAAAAATATGATTGAAAAAAGTCCATTTCACTTAGAGAATAAAGCTAAGAGTTATTCGTGAAAACAAGAAATTGAGCATGATGACAATGTCCAGGATGAAGGTAAACCATAGTTTTCTCTGTATTTTTTATCCATTTAATGAACAATTATTTCTACAGAGAAGTAATTCTCAGTAGAATCAGCAGAAGTGATTCTTGAGGATTTCTGCCTCAAGTCCCCTTTTTGCTCTTAAAAATTACTGAGAAACATGAAGAGCTTTTGTTTATGGGGATTATGTCTATCAATATTTTTCATATTAGAAACTAAAACTGAGAAGTTTTTAAAATATTTATTCATTTAACAAGTCCATTACATATTAACATACCATATTTTTATTAAAATATAACTATTTTTAGAAAACAAATAGTTAATGAGAAGAGTGGCATTGTTTTTGACTTTTGAAAATCTCATTGATGTCTAGCTTAATAGAAGACAACCAGATTATAGTACCTAGTTCTGCCTTCCAGCTGTTGTGACATCACACATCTAGAAAACTCTACTGGATACTTGTAAGAGAATGAAAATTAAAAAGACAAATAATATCTTAGTATTATGATGAAAGTAGTTTTTACTTCACATGTACCCCAAGACTACATATTGAGAACCATGGCTATAGAAAATTCTAGTAAGAACTTTAAAAAGTGTAACTCTATTATTTTTTGCAAGGTCTTTAATGAGCATTCTAGGCCTTGGACCCTCTAGGTGAGAAAAAAGATAAAAAGTGAGGAATATGAGGCCAAATTTTGGAAGAAACTAACATTGATTGAATGCCTATCATTTTCCAGGTTTTGGACAAAGCTGAGTTTCTACTGGTTTTCTCAGAACTCAAAGAATTTTCCAGCCTTGGAATATGGATGAAATAGTCCAGCATTGACTATTTCAAAGTTTATCACCTTCCTCCAATGAGCTAAAAAAATCACAGGCCTAGCCTACTGGCTTAGGGATTTAAACTTGCTGTTACAACGCCAATAAATTCCACTACAGCTCTTTTTTAAAAAAATTATCTGTTGTTTGTTTACTCTGTGCCAGACAGTGGTAAAGGGCTTTACATGAATTATTCCATTTAATAATCATATTAACTTTGGTAATCAAATATATATTTTATAGTTGATGAAACTTGATAGCTATTTTTTGTTTTGTGTTTAGGAGTTTGATAAATGGAAAGAGAAACAGATAGGACAGGGCAAAAAAAGAGTCTCAAGCCTCAAGGATTACTTTTAACAGAATTTCACAGCTGAAAAGTCATTGAAGATCATCTAGGTCAATGGCTCTTAACCTTTTGTTGTTTTCTTGTTCCAGAACTATTTGAGCATCCCGCTCCCAAATGCCCTTCCCCTCAAAAAAATGCAGAGACCCACTTACAAACGTTTCCTTATAATTTCGGGGACTTTACAGACCTTTCAAAGTACACTCATAGATATTGCCAGGTTAGGAACCCCATGATATTCCCTTTATATTTCATTTGAAAAAAGTGAATTCCAATGTTACACAACCAATAGATGTCAACTGTTTAATCAGAACAACACTGCATACCATATCCCAGACCAGGGCTTTTCCTACCATCTCATGTTGCTTTTGGAAATAGAACCAAAGGAAAATGGGTTAGTGTAGGTTAGCGGAAGTTAAAGGAGGACTTCATATGAGAGCTCATCTTTTTAAGTGTTATTAATGTTTTTTCTTATTTTTTAATATACACACGTTACATAGACATGCACCAGATATGGTGGCTCAGAGGCCATGGCAGGAGGATTCCTTGAGGGCAGGAGTTTGAGACCAGTCTGGGCAATGAAGTGAGAACCTGTCTATACACACAAAAAAAATTAAAAAATTAGCTGGGTTTGGTGGACTGTACCTGTTGTCCCAGCTACTTGGCAGGCTGAGATGGGAGAATCACTTGAGCCCAGAAGTTGAAGGCTGCAGTGAGCTATGACTATGCCACTGCACTCCAGC
This sequence comes from Pongo abelii, assembly GCF_028885655.2. NCBI lineage: Eukaryota > Metazoa > Chordata > Mammalia > Primates > Hominidae > Pongo > Pongo abelii. The sequence continues at coordinate 98,290,776 of NC_071985.2, forward strand.
TTGGGCAACAGAGTGAGACCCAGTCTCTAAATACAAACAGACATGCAAGCCTGCTAGTAAAATAAGCCAATATATTACTGTAAATAAATAAAATTGTCATCAAAACTATTCTCCTATTAATTATATGCATAAAAATTACTGAACACATCATTATTAGTTCATATCATGCATTCTTTCAACAAAAACATGCCGCAAATAAAAAACATTTTAAAAATTGATTTTAATTATGAAATGATACAGAAATATATTCTTCCTTTGAAAAATTAGAATATTTGTAGATATACGCTACAGCCTCCTCTGACCTTCATCCCAAATCCAATAACTTCTTTTCTCTGCCCAGGAATAATCACTGAGGAATAGGGCTTGATTCTTTCCAGACAACTTAAAGATATTTTTATAGACATGTATGTACACACAGAAAACACCTAACATTTAGTGTACATTTTTAAGTGGTATGTCTAAGTGAGAATGCAGATATCTCTTCAACACCAATTTTAATTCCTTTCGCTATACACTCAGAAGTGAAGTTGATGGCTCATATTGTAATTCCATTTTTTTTAAACACCCCCATACATTTTCCAAACTGACTCAGACAACTGGTCATCTTAACATGCTGTATTTCACAATTTATTCAGATTTTCTTTTATATCCTTTTGTAAGTTTTTTTTCCTATAAAAGTATTTCACTTTTTCATTAGGTTTATTTGGGGGTTTATTTTTCTTGTTAATACAAATGGAATTTTTCTATCATATTTTTGAATTGGTGATTTCTATTGTATAGGAAGCTATGAACTTATTCATTCTGATTGTGTATTTGACTATCTTGCTGCACTCTTATTATCTTTGAATGTTGGTCAATTAATTTTGGGGGATTCATTTTGTCTGAAACTGATGAACAAATTATCTTTCTTTCAACATTGATTCCACATTTCTAAATTATTTATTGCGGTAAGATACACATAATATAAAATTTATCATTTTAATCATTTTTTGTGTACCATTAAGTAGCGTTAGTACATACATGTTGTTGTGTAACAGTCAAAACCTTCCATCTCCAGAAATTTTACATCTTCCCAAGCTGAAACTCTGTATCCATTCAACAATAATCCTCCATTCTCCCTTTCCATCAGCAGCCATCATTCTCTTTTCTGTCTCAATGAATTTGACTACTCTAGGTACCTTATCTAAGTGCAATCATACAACATTTGTCCTTTTGTGTCTGGCTTCTTTTGCTTGGCATAATTTCTTCAAGACCAACCTGTGTTGTAGCGTGTATTGGAATGCCATTCCTTTTTAAGGTTGGATAATATTTCATTGTATGTAAATACCACATTTTGTTTATCCATTAACTAAATGGACATTTAGGCTGTTTCCACCTTTTGGCTATTGTCGATAACACTGCTATGAACATGGGTCAAAAAGTATCTGTCCAAATCCCTGCTTTCAATTGTTTTGGATAACTACCCAGAAGTGGAATTGCTACCTCATTTCTTATTGATTAGGACTATCTAAATATTAGTACTCATAGTAGGCATCCTTGTCTTCTTTCTGACTTCAATGACATTGTTCCAATGTTTCAGTATTTGAAGTAGAGTATAATGTTTGCTATAGATTTCTGTTAGATAGCCAATATCAGATTAAGAAAGTTCCCTTCTATTCCTAGTTTGCTGAAAACTTCCACTACAAATGAGTTTAAAATTTTATCAAATGTCTTGTTCAATCTACTGAAAGGATTATATATTCTTTTCACTTATTTTTAAATTATATTAATTGATTTACAAAAGTTAAACTGATCTTGGAATCTTTTGGTAAACTGTATTTGGGAAATAAATTTGGGACACTCCTAGAATTGATATGCTAATGTTTTATTAGGATATTTGCATTCTGTGTTCATAAGTGAAATTAATCTATAGTTTTATGTTCTTGGGCTTTCACTATCTAATTTTTGTACCAGGTTATACTAACCTGATAAAGTTGGTTGGGAAATTTTCATTCTTTTCTATGCGCTGGAATAGTTCATGCAAAATGTGGATTTCTTAAAGGTTTGTTAGATCTAGCTAAAACTAGTGGGTGGGCCTCCTGACTTTGGAGTTTGAAACAGTCAGTCTTTCATGGTTGAAAATAGAAAGTCAGATATAGATTCCTTGGCAATTGACATTTTCTTACTAACTTATCAATTTTGTGTTGATTTCATTACTGGTACTTAGTTGTTCATAATATTCAATTTTTTCAGCTTTTTGGAGGGATAATTGACAATAATATTCTATTTTTAAATCATTAGTTTATCTGTAGATATTTTTGTTACTTTTTACTGCTCTTTAACCCTTTGCAAAAGGTTGCAAAATATGTTATGCCTTTAATTACCAAAATGCTTTGCCTTTAATTCTATTTTAATCTGCTGTTAACTGTATTAGTGTTTGCCTGCCATATCTTTTACATCCTTCTCTTTTAATCTTTACTTTGTCATTTGTTTTAGGTATGTTTTTAATAAACAATATATAGTCAAATATGGGTTGTTTATTTATTTATTTGAGTTTAGCTGTTAATAGAAAAAATCAGCCAATCATTTTCTTTAAAAAAACATTTAAACAACCTATAGAAAAGGCAAAGTATGAGATAGGATGGCAGAAATACTATGTTAGTTAAATGAACATAATTAAAATAACATAATTTCAAAAATGTAAACAGCCTAAACTAATGAAATGACAGAGACATTTATAGTTGATAAAAACTACAAAAAAGATTCAACATATTGTCTACAAAATACATGCTTAATAATTATATACATATTATATATAATTACATATATAATCATTATATATAATGATTAATTCAGATTGATAACAGGATGCAAAAACTATTAAAAATCATATAAGCTATCTTTAAAATTTGTCACATTAATATACTAAAAAAATTAAAATAACATGTTCATCTCAATGCAGGAAATACATTTGACAAATCTCAATGCATATCAAAGATAATAACTCATACTAGAAATAAATGGAAATTTATTAATATATCAAAAAATACAGTATACCTCATAATTAATGAAGAAATCTTAGAGGCATTCCCTTCAGAAACAAAATCAGGAGCAATATCATTATTAGTGTTTACCATAGTGGGGTGCCCTGCCCAATGCTATAAGGAAAGAAAGAGGAATAAATACATTGGTACAAAAAAAAAAGAAAACAAATGACATTATTTGCAGGTAAGATAATATGACTCTCTAGCTAGAAAAAAGCACCTAATCAACAAAGTATTACAACTAATAAGATAATTCAGCAAGTTTATCAGAAACAATCAATTTACAAAAATTAAAAGCGCTTTTCTCTCCAACAATAACCAATCACAAAATGTATTTAAAAACAAGATATCATTCAGAACAGCAACAAAAAATGTAAAATAACTAGAAAATAATGACAACATATAATACTTCCATGGAGAAAATTTTTAAACCTAATAAATGACATAGAAGATTATCTGAATAAATGGAGTGATATTCCATATCTTGGGTGGGATGACTTAATATTATAAACATGTCACTTCATATTAATATATACATTCAACACAATCACAAATACTTCAAAATATTTGTGTTTAATTTCTTGAGAAGTTCAATAACCTCAAGTTTTTATGGAAGAATAAAGATCCACGAACAGGTAAGTCAACATTTCAAGAAAAAGGCAAAGAATGGGTACTTGCCCTTCCAAGTATTAACACATACTACACAGTCAAGTAATAATAACAATGTGATATTATTGCAATGACAAACAGATCAGTGAAACATGATAAGGAGCTTAGAAATTAAGTATGTTTATATGGGAACTTAATATATAGTAAAGTGGGTACTATATATCAATGGGAAAAGGGCAGATTAATAGAAGGAGTTGCAAACCTGGCTCATGCCGTAGATAAAAACAAAATTGGATCTTTACCTAAAGTCACATACAAAGGTAGACTGCAAATGAAATAAATATCTGAATGTGAAGCTTAAAACAACAAAGTAAAGAGAAGAAAATATGGGAAAATACCTTAGTAATCTCAGCACAGGAAAGAACATTGTAGGTAGAACTTTACATGCACACATAATACAAAAATAGTGATGACTTTTATTACATCATAATTAAAGATTTCTGTTCAGTGAAAGACACCATGAACAAAGTTTACAGAGAGATGACACATTGAAATTATTTGCAGTGTCTAAAAATAACAATGTACTAATATCTAGAACATACAATGAACTTCTTAAAGTAAAAAAGAAAATTAACAGAAAAATGGGCAAAGTATTTGAACAGGCAATGTACAGAACAGGGTAATCAAAATGGCTTACAAATACACATAAAGATGTTCAAACTCATGAATAAGGGAAATCAAAATCAAAATAACAGTGAAATGAACTGGAAAAAGTTAGGAAACTAGATATTGCTAGGTGTTGGCTGGGATGTGGGTTTAGGAAATCTCATGTATGCCTGGTAAGAAAGTAGGGCTGTTCTGGAGAGTTATCTGACAGTATCTAGTCAATATCAAGTATACACATAGCCTACCTCCCAGAAATTCTACTTCTGTGTTTATGACCCCCAAAAATATCTCCCAGAGATCCACAATGGACATATGTAAGAGGATGTTCATCACAGCATTATTTTTAGTGCTGAGGAATTAATTAGAAGCAATTTGAGTGTTCATCACCAGGGAAGTGCAGAGGTATACTGAGTAGATGCAAAACAACAGCACAATTAGAAACAATGGACTAGACATACATACTGCAACATGGATACTAAATGAAAAAAAGGTAAAAAAAAAAAAAAAGAATGAGATCTAACAAAAAATAGCACTTACATAAAAGTAAAACTCTATGAACATAAAAGTAACAATAGATACTTTACAAGCACCTGTACAAGTTAAGACATATACAGTAAACTCATTAGAATAATTATCTGGTGAGGGAGGAGGAGAGGACTGGGAATAAAGAATGGGGATGAAAGTTAACCAACTCTTCCACAGAAGAATCTGCATAGCTCAATAATTACAATGTGCCATGAAATAAGGAATATGATTAACTCACATCTCTATACCTAGGATTAAAAAAAAATTGATATCCTGAGTGCTGATGGTCTCAAGTCAGCAAAAAGTCTGGGGCCAAAGTCTATGAATGGTTAATTTTGCAAGCTCACATAACTGCCTGCTACAATAGAACATCCTTGGTGAAAGCATAGGAGAGAATAAAAGGGCTGAGACCTAAGAACAGATTCTGGATTTCTGACTTCAGAAGACAAAGGAAAAGAAAGACAAGGAAAATTGAACCATTTTCTAGAGGGGTGTTAACTTAAAAATTACACAATTTATAAATTTCGAAAGGAGAGCTATATTTCTCATAGAGGGTTACAGTCGCAAAGTTGACAGGCAAATTCTGACAAGCTGGGAAGCCTGGCCTCTGGCTGACGCCAGAAAGGCAGGTACTTCAAAAGAGGAGGGATTGGGGTAGGAACTTTATGCTGAATGGGTTGACTAAACATATTCAATGGGTTACAGAAGGAGCCATGAATATTCGTGGTCCTCCTAATGCACACATACTAAATACATGTACATATTACATCTGACCAATGTTCACCTTGGGGTGGAGACTTAACATTTAAATATATTAGGCTTTATATTTAAATAATTAGGCTTTATAAGGTCTTTTCAGGACACAAACGCACTCACGTATGCAGCCTTTGTAAACTGGCCAGAATCCGTCCATGGTCGGTGGTCTTCTTATCAGCAGAAAGTTATTGAAATAGCCTCTTGTCTAATCAAAGCTGTAGCTATAGTTTGTGGAACAGGGGGATGGAGTCAGTGTCTGGCAGTGAATGAGCTACAAATTGTTTTCATATTGCTCACCTGGAGGTCAGTGCTTGTTTAGCTGCTGAAGAAAAATAGAAACCTTATGGCATTTAGAACATAGTTTAATCTTTAAGTGCAGAAGTGTGTGACTTAACCCTTGACTGGCATGGTCTTAGCTCCTGTTTACAATTTGGTATCTTATTGCCACAAAGAGTCTGTTCTATCAGTCTTACGTTCTCTATTTTCACATCAGTGCTGGCCAGTTGTGTCTAAACACTGCAAAAGGGAGGGTATATAACAAGATATGTCTGACTTCCTGAGCCATCATGGCTGGGAACTCAGTTTTTAAGATTTATCTAGGGTACATTTGGCCAAGATTGGGGTGGGGAGGGTCTGTTCAGTCAGTTGAGGGCTTTAGGATTTATTTTTAGTTTACAGAAGGAACCATGCTCAGACTGCCAAATAGTTTCCAATGCTGAGCAGGGCTAGGGCCACAGACACACACTCCTGTTTCCATAGAAATTCCTCAGGCAGGCCTCATGTACTTAGCCAGGAGCCTGCTCTTGCCCCCAAAGGAATTTATCCTTTTAAAAGTATAACATTCCTTTTATCTGACCGTTCTACTGCACAGTGGGGTAACCACAGTTAACAATATCATATACTATATTTCAAAATAGCTATTAATAGAAGAGAGAATTTTGAATATTCTCACCATAAAGAAATGACAAATGTTTGAAGTGATTGATATGCTAATTACCCTGATTTGATCATTATATAATGTAAACATGTATAGAAACATGACTTAAATATAAACCTGCACAATTATTAGATGTCAATTAAAAACAAAATAAAACTTAGAAAAGTATAATGTGATAATACTGGTTCAGGGATCTGATCTTTAATCCGAAGGAAAAGAGGAGACATGAAAGAACTGAGGGGAGGGCTGTTATTCCTCTTCCTCCCCTTTCTCTATTACCATCCTTGCATTAACATGCCCCTGTTTATCTTGCTATGTTTTTTATATTTATTATGAATGCAGAACACAGCAAAAAGTAAATAGCAGTTATATCAGTTCTAATTCTGCTTGAAGTAATAGAACAACTCAAAGCTTATTAAATGAAAGGGAGAATGTATTGGTTCACGTAACTGAAAAGTCTTGAAATGGGGCTAGCAGGCTGTACTCACTCCAAGGCTCAAAGTATATCATCAAGATTGGGTGAGTCTCTCAATCTCTCAGCTCTGCTTTTCCCTCTGTTGACTCCAATTTTGACATGTAGTCATGAGATGGCTGCAGCAGCTTGGCCTACATTCTTCCCTGTTCAAATCTCAAGGTGCAGGGGCCAAGGGGTTGGGGGGAGAGGTGGAGGAAGAATGCTATGTCTTTACTGGTAGTTCCCACAATAGTCCTGAGATTCACTCTGCCTTAGACATCCCAGGTCACATGCTCACCCATCCCTGTCTACTAACATCCAAGCAACATTCTTCACCCTCATAAGTCAAAGATAAACTCCTCCCCTCACCCTGATCACAAGGAGTAAGAATGGGCAATGGTTGGATTCCTAAATGAAAATCAGGGACTGTTGCCAGAAAAAAAAAAAAAAAAAGTGGAATGTATACAATGGAGGAAAACAATAAATGTACTAGAGCAATTTTTGCTACTTTTTTTGTAGTATTTGTATTCAACATTCAATATTCTCCTAAAGCTACTCTTTTCCTAAAACAGATGAAAACCTTCTCCCCAATCTTCTAGAGATGATCACACTGAACCCTAAAGGACATTTAAAAACCTCCATAATCTCATGGAGAGGGACTCAATTAAAAAAATTCTTGGAAAAGAAAAAGGAAAAGTTGTGTATGTTTCTTGCTCTTCTCTCTTGATGGAAACAAATACACATGCAAAAATTCAATCGCAATAAGAGTGTCTCATATTGAGTTTACCAATTCTGTAAGACTTCATAGTTATATAAAACTAATAATTACCATTTATTGAATACCTTGCTATCATGCTAGGCAAAGTGCCAGACCATTGACATATAATTCATTTAATATACTGAAGAACTATGAAAATGAGGTATTATTATCTTCACTCCATAGATGAGGAAACAGACCCAGAAAGGTTAAGAAATTTGCTCAAAGTCATAGAGCTGGCAACTGGAGGAGCCAGTAGTCAAAGGCAAATCTGTGAGGTGTGTGAGATTGTGCTCTCAACACTATACCATGGATTTTGTGATCTTGGCTCTAATTAGGGGGCCAATATGGTGGACATGGTGTTATTTGAATTTAACCATTTTTCATATCTCATATGAAAAGTTCCTAGAATTAAAAATTTCATGAAGAAAACAAAAAATAGCTGAGGATTCCTAGATGCATACTGTGAAAAGAAATGCAAATATTAATAGTAATCATGTTCTATGAATTAGTTTAAGCATATACATGAAATGCTGTTAGAGTACACGTTGCAAGAGTAACTAACTGATGGCCTGATTAGAAAAATGATAGAATCAGGTAAAGAAAGAGGTAGATTCTGGGAAATATGGATTAAAATGATGAAACAAAAAATAAGAACAAAAACTACCTTACCTTCTCAAGTATTGCCATAGAAGAGCAGAAGTCATCCTGAGCAAAGCTAAAGGCAAAAAACCTAGGCTCCAGGCTGATACATTGGCTTGATAATCCACACTGTGAGATGTCACCAAAGTTGTCTGATCCAGCTGTGGGGACTTGGCTCCAAGTTGTCTGGATATCCTAAAATAATATAAATCCCTTGAAACAAATGCTCTAAGAAATGGAGGAAGCCATACTTTACGGAATGCTGATAAAATGAGTGGAAATTGTGGTGGTGTGAGTCCACCTCTACCTCAACAAGGTCACCACTGATGTGAGAATCCATGAGGTTAACAAAAATGAGCATCATTAGTCTCATAAATTAACACTTGAAGGACTTTGGAGCCTTGGGTCTCAGCGATTCTTCTGGAAATATGGTAGTTTAGGGTCTTGAATAATTTTTTTAACTTTTGTTATGAGCAGAAATTGTAAATAACATGTAAATACAACTCCAGAGTGGTTCTGATGTTCACCTTCTGAACTCATCTAGTTCTCAAACTACTAGATTATGCAACCCTTCTGCTCCTACAGCTAAACCACATATACTATTCTGAGCCCTCCCCAAACTACACCTGGGTAAGAGGAGTGTGGTGTAGTCTGGTGCTGTGCTATACCACTAGTCATGGAGATTATCAATCAAACATCTGCCTAATCTACAGGGTGTAGGTGGTGAATTATGAAGAATGAGTAACCAAGAGACTTACAATGACAGAATAAAGTCTAAGTTGATAAAAATTAGTGCTGAGTACATAGAGGGGTCTTCAGGTATTGGAAGCTTGGTGAGGGTCCCCATCATCCAGAATAAGTACTGATCTTCAGCAGGAAGAATTTAAGAATAGAAGTTACCTAAAGCTCACGAATTAGCATCAGTTCAATTATGCTGCTAATCTGATTTTGATCTTTCTCAGTTATGATAAAAGTCTCTGCCTGGTCATGATAGAAACCTTCTTTGTTCTTTAGTCTTCCCTACTTCCAAGATTAAAGTCCTGGCCTAAAATATGAGCCTTAAGGTCCTGCTACCTAGTGACATGATATTGTTGATACCAACTCCCCATTACCCACTGCCCACTGAAATCTTTTATTCCTGCCTTCTCCATCATTGAGTTCTGTCCACCTGTCATACTCTACTTCATTGGGTTGCCCTCCCTAACCTGCCCAATACCAACTGCTTGCTAGGCCGCTAACCTATTCCATCTTGTTCTTCACCTTCTCTCATATTCCACCTCCAATGCATCACCAAGATCTGCTTCTAAAATGTATCCTTTCTTCAATCCCACTGCCAATGCCTTAGTATGAGATTTTACTACCTCTTCCTTCTTTTATACAAATTGCCTGTATCCAGCTCAATCTACCATCCATACTTCTAGTAGTTACATTTACTGAGTGAAAATCTGCTCCTGTCACTTTTCCACTTAAAAACCCTTCAGTTGCCACCCAATATAAATAATATATACATCACTTAGAGGCTTCCAAGGCTTCCAAGCCCTTTCCATATGACCTTTCAGGCCTGCCTCTCCCTGATCTCTCCCATACAATCCAATAAATGCTTTTATTGTTCTTTAATGTTCAGCTCAAATATTACCTCCCCTTGACCTCTCTAAAAGAAAACAGCTTGCTTCCTCAAGTAAAGCTATTTACTAATACCTAAGGTATTCCTAAAGGTATTTACAAATACCTTTATTATAACACATATCATACTGTTTATATGTATGCTTTCTTCATTAGATTATAAACTCTTGGAGGACAAGGAGCATGCCTTCTTCATTTACAGTTCTGTGACAAGCATGGTGACTGGCAAGTAGTCACTGGCAAGAAATGTTTCTTGAATGAATAAATGATCCCTAAATACTGTGACCTATCTCTTAGTCTGAATTTCCTTCAGTTACCTGCAGAAATTTTCCTTCTGGAATATATTCTTGACATCTATCTGTCTACCTGTCTGTCTGTCTGTCTATCTATTCTATCTATCTATAATATCCCTACAAAGGGAACAGGTGAGAAATGAGAGTAGAAGCTTATTTCAAGTTCCTGTCCCTCTTGATCTACATTCTCCTGTAATTATTAGCCTATGTTACCATGTCTGAACAGAAAATATTGGTGACGCCCTTGATCATGAATAGCTATCATGTCTCTGTTCTGGCTTGCTCCTGCATTTTTTTTTTCTAGTTTCATGATGCTACATCACTCTGTCACCAGTCCTCACTGTTCGTTTCTATGGAACATGAAATGGTGAATGGTGCATCCTTTACTGCTGATACTAGTCATTGCTGAAATAGCCACCATAAAGAGCTCACAATCTCTCTGTTTATAAACATTTAAGAGTCAAGTCATGAAGGCTTTCTCCCTTAACTACATGGGATGATCAGTTGTTTTATCTGTTATTTTTTCTGTTATTACTTTTGCCCTTAATTGTTAGAGAAAACTTTCATATAACACAGTTACTACATAAATGCCCCTCCCTTCACACCTTAGAATGCCTCTGGCCATCTCTGTAGTTGTACTTGAGAGGTTTAATAAAGCACCATAAGTTTGGGAAAATTAGCTTTATTGATATAAGCACTTCCTGGAGAATATTTCTTCACTATACAAAAAACTCATATTTGATCATTGTTTTCTCTATGTCTGTCTGTCTCTCTCACATATATTCTGAGTGTGTGTGTGTGTGTGTGTGTGTGTGTTCAGTGACTTCTGCATCTGTAGTAGCTGGAATAACATGTGTGTTACATGTACCCCCACCACACACACACACACACACACACACACACACCTCTGCCGCGGGCTTCGTTCAATTCTATTCCCAATTTCCAACCTTGTCAGCCATCTTGATTTCCTCTTCTCCAAACCTCAAAGAAACTGTTAATGAGTACCTGAGAATGAAAATGTTGGGCATATAGAAAAATTGAAAGACAGTCCATATTGGCATAAAATGGCTTGCTTTTATCTGGAAAAGCCTTATTATCACTTACACTCATTCCTTCTACATCCTTTACCTCCTTCTCTTTGTCTTTCTGTCTCTCTCTCATTCTGTCTCTATCACACACACACACAACACACACACACAGAGAGAGGAGGAGAGAGAGAGAGAGAGACAGAGAAAGAGAGACTGGCTATAAAGAAAGCAGCATCTGAGGGCATCAATGGTAATTGGAACATTTTGTTTGCTTGGGATCAAGATTCCTTTCCATCACCATTGTCCTGGCAAATATAAACTGCAAGTGGAAGTGTTTTAGCCAGATACTGCTCCACCACTGTATGGCTAACTAAGCAGGAATATCAGCTTCAACTATGCCAAGGAATTCAAGAGAATATTCAACCTGGAAAAATTCTAACCCCAAACAGCACCTCCCAAAAGATGACTACAGCTCCTGTAGGAAATCATTTAACCACAAATTCCAACTCCCCTTCACTCCTACAGCCTCAGTCACACATCTCAAAGGGCTGATCCTTGAATCGTGACAATCTGACCCACATCAGCAGCCCAGAGGCCAGATGGCAACACAATGCCTTTCCAGCCTACTGGGTAGGAAAAGGGAGGGACAACCAATTGAATGATTATAATTGAAATCCTGTAATTTATTATTTGTCAATAACTCCTGCCTTGGGGGAGTTCTCTTCACTCCTTAGCAAATGCTGGCAGCCGCGATATGTGACCACAGACACCTAAAACACCACTGAAAACATTTCATTATGTGGCAACAATGATATGGAGAATAAGATCTCTCTGGAGATACAGAAGACATGCCACATCACAGAGTTCACTATTCAACAGCCAAGAATTTTAAAGACTTAGGGGGGAAAATTACTGTGAGATTCTGAGGGTAAAAAGCTAGCATGCAAGTGGGATCAGCCAGACTGGCAGGAAGTGGGGCATGAAAACCCAATAACTATCCTCCTGTTTGCAGCATATTGTTATCCCTGCAGTTATTAAACTGCACAGATCAAATAACTATCTGAACTGAGCTGAGCTGAGTCAAGCAAAGAAATTTACTTCAATCATAGAATAGTAGCTGTCAGGTTGAAAAGGGCATCTATCAGACATCTACCCAATGTTCCTCTACCTAACTCCCGTCCAAATTATCCCTGTCTCATGTTCATCTCCCTGTAATTGATGCAACCTGATGCAACATAAAGAGGATTTGGAGTGAAAAGCCCTGAGTTGGAGGCCTGGGCCTTGACTTTTTAATTTACTAGCCATACAACATTGGTCCTTCTAGTCTTCAGCTACAATGTGAGCAGATTAAACTAGTTGATGCCAAGATTCCATCCAGTTCAAAATTCTCTAGGCAATAATAGGGAACTCACTATCTCCAAAAATAATTATTTGCATGTTTGGACAATTCTATTAAAAAGTCATTACTTATATAAAGCCAAAACATGGTTTCTTATAGTTTCTACATATTTATCTGAGTTCTACCTGCCTTGAGATTATATAGTCCAAGTATAATCCCTCTTCTATGTAACAGCCACTCATATAGCCAAAGACAGATATTGCATCTCCCATCCATCCATCCATCCATCCACCCATCCATCCCACTGAGTTCTGTTTGCCACTCAACTAGACAATCATCCTATCTACTTTACTCAGAACACATACCAATTTGTCCATATCCTTATTGAAAAATAGTCATCAGAACTGAACAAAGAGCTACAGAAATAGTCTGATAAATGCTGAGCAAAGTACATCACCACCTATTTTGTTCCAGCTAATGTGTTTCTTTTAATGCAGCCTAATATCACATTACTTTTTTGGCTATGGCATCACTCTGCCACTGCCACAATACTGCTTCTTTTACTCATGTCTTCTACCCTATCCTTGTAAAGTGTAATTTGGAACTGGAGTCAGAATTTTACTTTTTCAATAATATTCATTTATCAGATTTGAGCCGTTGGTGCAACATGATAAAATCTTCTTGAATCCTCAGTCTATCCTAAAAATATTTGCCATCTATCCGAATTTTCACCCAAGTTATTGATAAAATACAATTAGCATAACATGGTCAGGAAAAAAGTCCTAGAGCAGACCACTAAACACTACCCTCCATATTGACATAATTCTGCAAGATTTGGGGTCTTTTGGCCCCAAAGAAGGTCATATCCAAGATTGCCTCATTCTTGACAGTCTCTCAACTCTACCTTCTTCACTCACTCATAGTCCATGGTCTAGTCTTTCTGCTGATCCTGCAATGATTTCCACAGTTAAGTTCACCCAGACATAGGTACTTTGAGAGAAATCACTGTCTAAAACATTAAAAATATAAATAAGGCTAACAAAAAAAGGATAAAAGTTCACACCCAGAACAATATGCCATGGTGGAAATAATGTGGGAGTTGGAGTCTGAATAACCTCAGATTAAATCTTAGTTCTGTAACTTACTTGCTTGGTGACCTTGGGTGCCTTATCAGTATCAGTTCCCTCATCTCTAAAATACAGGAATAATAATGACCTCAAAGGGTTGTCCTGATGATTAAAATTAATACATGCAAAATCTTAGCACATTCCTAGCACATAATGGGCATACAATATAGATTACTATCATTATTACATCACGGTAGAGACAAAAATGCAATAACTACTGGCATAAAAAAATCAAACCCAAGAAGAAAAAAGGAGAAAATGAATATCTGTGTTCTATGGATGTTAACCAATACTCCACAAAAGAAAGAATCAATGGTCTAATAAGGTTAAGAATGAGGACATTAAACACAGTTTTAAAAACTCAGGCATATTTTTATCTCTTTGACTCTGAACAAGATTGGCACACCCTTGCATCTCTTATTTGATCATGTCCCAGGCATTGCTGTAGGGCCCAAGGACACAAAGGATGACTCAGGCCCAGTCAATGCTAGGGTGAGAAGAAACACAGGATTCAAGGCACCAGGGGGCAGGGGGCACACATATAAATAAGTAATTAATATAAAATATCACTAGTGCTATTGAGAGGTAAATACAGAGTATGTGAGAGAACACTGATAAATCTGGAGATGTCAGGTAAGGCTTTATGCAGGAGGTGGTAATTTTGAAGAATCTTAAAAGATAAAGAGAAGTTAAGGTTGAGAGTCTCTCAAGTTAAGGTAGTGGAGGATAGCACGCAAAGATTTTGAACAGTAGTGGACCAAAACGGGCTCATCCAAGAAATATTGCTCATTCTAGAGTGACTTTTCTATGAGATACAGGTAATAAGAGGGACAATTGAAAAGATACAGATTCATGCCTATTGTAAAGGGGCTTGTATGTCAGGTAAAGAAGTCTGGAATTCTGCAGGCAAGAAGAAACCAGCACAGCGAATGACATAAGATGGTAAGCCAGCTTAATAGTAGAAAGAGAGGCTAGTTACAACACTTTTTTTCTTTACCAATACCCAATTGAAAGATGGTCAGGTCCAGAACTAAAATTATAGCACTGGAGGTAGAGAATAGGCCTACATAACAAAATCTAAGCCTGAGTAGAATTGATATGATGTGACATGAGCATGAGGGGTTAAGGAAAAGGAGAAATGAAAATGACTTTGTCTAGCTTGAGACACCCAGTGTGTGGGGGCATCATTACCAATATATGGGCTTCTGGAGGATAGTACATTTTGGTAGGAGGCACAATGTAAGTTCAGTTTTCAACACTATGGATTGAGATAACCACGGGACATCCATGTGGAGATGCAATCTGCTCAACGTAACAGTGTGTATATCATAAGACAGACCAGGGATAGGAGTCCCCTGTATATTTGTGGCAATAAAAGAAAATTCATGGTTTAAGAAGGAAGAGTATGTGGAACATGTCTCTGATGCCACGATGTAATAACCTTGAAAACAAAGTAAAATTACACTAATCAGTCTTGCCTAATAAACTCATGCTCCTAGTGATCACCACTTCTAACTCAATTGTTCACATTCTTGCTCTGCTTTGAAAAATTAAAATTAAATTTGCCTATCCTCTACTGACCATAATTTCTAGAAGATAGCATTCATCTCATGACAAGTTCTTTCAGTACCCAAAGATGGAATTCATAGATTAAAAAAGAACATATATGTAGATGCTTGTGATGTTTTCCTATCATAAATTGAATTTCAAGTTCTTATAAATGTATTAATATGTCCTACTCTTCTAGAGACAAGGATCAGGAAGTGTATTTATCAATAGATATTTATCAAGCACCTGTCAAGCCAAAGCGGGGTTACAGAAAAGTAGGTATGGGCCCTGCACACAAAGAACCTGTATTAGCCAAAGGGACCATTCCATAAAATTTCCAATATGTAAACCTAAATTTGGAACTTGCTAAAACAAGTACAGATGAGTACGTGAGGAAGCTGGGAAGTAAACACATGTTGCTGGAGAAATAGAGGTGGAGATATGGGTGGATCTAGGTTTGGTTAGGAATGAATCAGACCATCCCACAGAGGGTGGCTCCTCCTTGCATGGGGCCTGCTATAAAAGGGCCATTATCTCAGCCTTCAGTACCCAGCAGGCTCCTTCAGGCTACATTCTATTTGCTCTTTTGGTGAACAAGGTAAGAAGGAATATATTTAATTTTGCCTACTTACTATTAACCAAGGTGGAAATCTGAATGTATGTGTACTGTAAGGCAAAAGGTTCTGGAAGTTTAGGGTTTTTCTCTTTCTTTTTAGTGGCACTGTCACTAAAAGGTTTATTTCTATATAGAAGGAAAATGAGAGCATAAATTTGCTTCCCATGGAGCTACTCAATACTCTGTATTGTTAGACCGTCCATTTATTCATTTACTTAACAAATATGTATTAACTACCTTCTATTTGGTCTTGGCTCTGACTATGCAGCAGTGAACTACATAAACTTCCTAGCAGCTTACCTTTAGTAGGGGGAAACATTTAGTAAACAACAATAAACGAATAAGATAATTTCAAATAGTGATAAGAACAATGAAGAAAATAAAAGAGTGATGTAGTAGAGCCGGGTTGTCCCATCTTTTGGCTTCCCTGGGTCACAATGGAAAAAGAATTGTCTTGGGCCACACATAAAACACACTGACACTAATAATAGCTGATGAGCTTAAAAAAAAACTCATAATGTTTTAAGAAAGTTTACAAATTTGTGTTGGACCACATTCAAAGATGTCCTGGGCCACAGATTGGACAAGCTTGTAGTAAAGTGATGGGAGGGAGGAGGAGAGTGCTTTAAGTTAGATGGCCAGGGGAAGACCTCTCTAGGGAATCGTCTTTGAGTTGAGATCTTAAACACAAAAGAAACTAGCCAAGGCAAAGGGCAAGATTCTAAGCAAGGGTAAACTTGTCCCAAAGAGGAAAAAGAAGCTAGTGTAGCACACATAATTAAAAAGAGGACCAGTGGTATATGGTGATGTCAGAGAGCTAGACAGGCGTAGGCCATGTAAAGAGGAGCATAGTAGAATTAAAACAGTACATGTTAGATTTTAACATGTACTTAAAGGGGCATTAAGCAGGAGGAGTAACATAATCTATGTTTTTAAAAGACCACTCTGGGCTGCTATGTGGAAAACAGGAATATAGGAAGGCAAGAGCAGGAACAGGGAGAGACTGCATTCTTTTATGTGAAAGATGATGGAAATAATAGAAATAACGAGAAATAACTGTTTGCTTATACCGAAATCTAGAAGTTATCCATGATTCCTGTTTTCTCATCACACTGATTCATCACCACGTCCAGTCAACTCTGCCTACAAACCTGCCAAATCTATCCATTTATCCCCTTCTCTGCCATTATCATCCTAGTCCAGGCTACCTTTATCTCCCAACACTGACTATTATGTTATCTGAAAATACAACAATTTATTTATCCATTTGTCTATGGATAGATATTTGGGTCTCTTCCATTTTGGGGTGTATTATAAATAATAGGGCTATGCACTTTTTTTGTATATTACTTTTGGTTACACATATGTACATATTTCAGTTGGGAATATTCCTAAGAGTAAATCGCTAGGACTTAGATACTGTCAAACAATTTTCCAAAGTGCTTCTGTCAGTTTATGCTGCCTCCAGCAGTACATAAAAAAAAATCTCAATTCTCCACATTCTCACCAATATTTGGTATTGTCAAGGATTTTTTTCTTTCTTATCTTTTTAGTCACTTTGGTGGGTGTATTGTGGTCTCACACATTATTTAATTTGCATTTCCCTGGTGCATAACAAGGTTGAGAAGTTTTGATTTTTTTTTTATTATTATTATACTTTAAGTTTTAGGGTACATGTGCACAATTAAGAAAATGTGGCACATATACACCATGGAATACTATGCAGCCATAAAAAATGATGAGTTTTGATATCTTTGTTGGCCATTTGGATATCCTTTTCTGTAAAGTTCCTAAGGTAGAGATTCATTTTTCTATGGAGTTAATTGTATTTTTTTTACTGATTTATAGGAGCTATTTTTATATTCAGGACAGATTCCTTTATTGGTTAAATGTGTTTTGTATATCCTCCCACTGTGTGGCTTGTCCTTCTCTCTTCTAATGCTATCTTTAAGGAATAAACATTCCTACTTTTAATGCAGTACAATTTATCAGTCTTTTTCTTAGTGATTAGTACTTTTTGAATTTTATTTAAGTATTTCCCCACACCGAAGTCCTGAAGATATTCTCCAATGTTATCTTCTTTTATCTCTTACATGTAAAATCAACCTGGAAACTATTTTTTTTTCCATTTGAAAATTCAATTAACCCAGGACCATTTATTTCAGACCATTCTTTCTCTACTGACCTACACTACCATCTTTGCCATTAACCAAATGTCCAGAGTGATATAAGACTGACTTTATACTATTATCTTTTATCATTCCATTTGTTTAGCCTTGCACCATGCCATATTGTCTTCCTTTATAATACACCTTGCTATCTGGTATGTCTTCCAACTTAGTCTTCTTCAAGATGGTCTTACCTAATCTTGGCCCTCTACATTTTCATATAAATTTTAGAAATCACCTTATTAATCTTTATTTTTTAAAAAAACTTCAGATATTCAGAATGGGATTTCATTGCATCTATAAATGAATTTGAGGAGATTTGATATCTTAATGCTATTGAGACTTTCAATTCATAAACAAGCTATGTATTCTTCCATTTATTTAAATCTTTAGTTTATCTCAATATTTATAATTTTCTGAGTATAGCTCTTTCATGTTTTCTTAGATTTATTCCTAAAAATTTCCTGATTTTTAATGCTTTATGAATAGCCTCCTTTCTTATTTCATTTTCTCAGCATTCATAATCTCAACATTTATAATATTCTGAGTACAGTCCTTTCATATCTTTAATTAGATTTATTCCTAAAATTTTTCTGATTTTTTATGCTTTTGTAAATAGCATCCTTTCTTATTTCATTTTTTAAGTGTTTATTGCTGTTATATAGAAATACTATTGATTTTTGTATACTTATAACCAGAAGCATGTTTAGTTTATTTATTCTAATAGTTTAGCTATACATTCTTTTGGATTTTCCACATACAAAAGTTATATCATTCCGTGAGTAATAACAGTTTTATTACTTCTTTTTCAATTACTCTGCTTTTAATTCCTTTTCCTAACGTATTGCTCTAGCTAGGACTTTTAGTACAATGTTAAATAGGATGATACTATACATAGTATATATCAATAGGATGATACAGGCATACTAGTTTCATTCCCAAACTTGGAGATGAAAGCTTTCATTTCACCATTAAATGTAATTTTTGCTATGACATTTTTCAAAGACATAATCAATCTTTTATTTATTAATCAGAATTAATGTTGGATTTTATCAATTTTTCATCTATTGAGAGGTTCATATAATTTTCCCCATTATTCTATTTCAGTACTTAATTGGTTGGTTTTCAAATGTTAATCCAAACATGAATTTTGGAATAAAATGTAGTTAGGAATAACATATATTCTTTTTATATACCACTGAATTCAGTCTACTATTATTTTCTTTCAGAGTTTTGCATCTATATGAAAGGAATTGTCCTGAAAATTTTGATTCTTATATCGTTGTCAGGTTATGGTACTGAGGCCAGTTTGGATTAATAAAATGGGTGTTTCCTCTTTTTCATTTCTCTGAAATAATCTATGTGATGTTATAGTTATTTCTTTCTTTCACATTGAATAGAATTCAGTAAAGCCATCTGACCTGCAGTTTCTCCCCCACTGGAAATAAATGCATTTAAGATTCAATTTCTTTAATAAACATAGGACTATTTAGGTTTTCTATTTATTGTTGGTTCAGTTTTGGTAACAAGTGTTTTTCTAGAAACACTTCTTCTATGTCATCTAAATTTTCAAATTAACTGGTATAATGTTTTTTATAATATGCTCTTGTGATCTTTCTAATGTCTAAAACCTCGATAGCAATGTCCCCTTTTACTTTCCTGATATTGGTACTTACTCTTCTTTTCTTGATTAATCTTGCTGGGGTTATCAGTTTTCTTAGATTTTTCAAAGGCTGAATCTTGGCACTGTTGATTCTCTAAATTTTCTTTCTATTTTATTAATTTTAGTTATCTTTATTATTTCCTTCATTATACTTTCTTAGGACTTAATTTGTTCTTTTTAAAACTTCTTGAGATATATGCTTAGGTAATTAATTTTTCAGTCTTTCATATATATATACACACACAACTGTATGCTGCTTATAAGATTCACACATAAAAAATGATAACAGTGATTGAAAATGAAAGGATGGGAAAAAGAGACATCATTCATATATATATGTGTGTGTTTATATATGTATATATGTGAGTGTATATATGTATATATGTGTGTGTGTGTGTGTGTGTATATATATATATAGGCTATAAATATCTATTAGGCATGGAATTAATGTATTCCCTAAGTTATGCTCTTTCATATTTTTCTCATTTTCATTTAGTTCAAAATATTTTCTAATTTTGCACTGTAATTTATTCAATGATCCATTGATTATTTAGAAGTTATAGCTTAATTTTCAAACACTTAAAGATTTTTCTAGTTATATTCCTATTATTTAATCCTTGCTTCATTCCACTGTGTTAGAGAACAAACTCTATGATTTCAACCCTTTAAAATTTATTGAAACTTGCTTTATGGCCCAGTATATGGTCACTTTCAAAAGAATGGGTATTCTGCAGTTGTTAGGTGTAGCATTCAATGTATGTTGATGTTTTGTTAATAATTTTGTAGAAATATTCTATATTCTTACATATTTTTTATTTGTTCTATCAGTTGCTGAGAGAGGTGTATTTAAATACCCCACTATGATTGTAGATTGCCTGTTTCTCCTTATACTTCTGTCAATTTTTATTAATGTATTTTGAGGCTTCCTGGAGAATTGATCTTTTATTATTATAAAATTTCCTTCTAGCAATATTTTTTGCCTTAAATCTACTTGACAGATATGATTATAATAATAACATCTTTTTTTAGTGTTTGAATGGTATCTCTTTCTTCCAACCTTTCATTTATGATCACTTTAATCACATTTTATGTGTGTCTCTTATAAGCAGCATACAGTTGTTTTTTTTAAATCCAGTCTGACAGCCTTGTCCCTTAATTAGCATATTTACTCTATTTATATTCAGAGTTATTATGGAACTATTTGGTTTACATCTCTACCATATTACTACTTGGTTTCTACTATCTCACCTGTTCTATATTTCTTTTTCTATTCTTGACTTTTTTGGATTAAGTTAATATTTGCCAGTTAATTATCTTTATACAAAAGCTTATTAATTATACACTCTTTTATTATTATCTGCATCCTTGCCCTAAAAATTATAGCATGCATCCTTGATTTGTTAGAGTATATTATTAAGAAAAAAATATTTTAACCCCTACCCAAATAATACAAGTATCCTACAATACTTAACTCCATTTTCTCACTGCCTTATCTGGGATTGTTATGTATTTTAATTCTATTTATCTTAAATCCTGAAAGATTACTATTATTATTTTATGCAATCAATATCTAGCTATACTTTTCCCACACATATGCTTTTTCCATTGTTCTTATTCTTTCTTGCTCCTCTGTGCTTCCAACTAGAATTATCCTTTAATATTTCCTTTACAGTAGGTCTCTGGTGATTAGCTCTGTTTTTCTTTGCTTGAAAATATCTTTACATGTTTTCTTTTTGGTGGATATTTTCACTGTTAACATATAACTTATTTTGCTTCAGAAAGATGAATATAACGTTTCATTGTCTTTTAGCTTCCATTGTTTCTTTTGAAAAGACAAGTATCAATCTTATTGTTGCTCCGTTGAAGGTAATACAAGTGTTTCTCTGTCTGCTCTTAAGATTTCCTCATTGCCTCAAATGTTCAGCAGTTTTATTATTACATGTCTTGCTTTGGTTTTCTTTTATATCTCCTGCTTGGAGTTTATAATATCCTTTTGAACCTGTACCTTGGTATCTTTCATCAGTTTTAGAAAATTTTGTCTTTTAATTCCCAAAATACTGTATTTCCCGCTAAATCTGAATGTAAGCCCCAATAAATTGTCACAATCTTGATAGCTCTGTGATACCTTCAAACACACACACACACACACACACACACACATTTTCTAGTTGTATTCAGAGTTAGTCTGAAACTAACTAATAAACAATTGCACAAAGCAATCTTCAAAAATCAAACCATATTAGATCACTCTCAACAAAAAATCTCATCTAGTCTCATCACACCTAAAATAAAATGCACAAATGTCACCTTATTTAGAAGATCATCATTATCTGATCCGTCAGTATCTCTGACTTTATGTTGTATTACTCTTGCTTTGTCTGCAATTTTCTAACTGAGTTGGTCTTTTTCTGTATCTCTAACATGCCAAGCTGATTTTCATCTTGGAATCTTTGCACTGTTCCCTTTGCTAAAATTCTCTAATTAATTAACAAGGCTACTTCCTTCTTATTTTTCCATTTTAAGCGCAAATGTCCCCTCTACCACAAAACCTCCTTTCCTTAAAGTACCCCCAAATATTCTGTATAATAGCATTCTTATTTTAGTTATGTACATATCACTTATCAATATCTAATTGTCGAATTAATTTACTGTTTGTTTATGGTCTTCACAAAAGTAGGCAGGCACCTCATCTATCTTGTTCACTACTATATCTCCAAAGCATGAAACAGTGCCTAACCCTTTAGTAGCTGTTCAATACTTGTTAAATAAGTGAAGGAATGAATGAATGAATATAAGCTCTGAGAAAAGGTTATGCCTAGAGGTATCAATTTTGAAGTCATCAGATAGATGGTATCTGGAGTCATGGGATTCAATGAGATTGCCTCAGAAAGGTGTGTAGATTTTTTTTAAAAAAGAAGATCTAAGACACAGCCACAGATATTTCCAACCTCTTGAGATTGAGCAGAAGAGAGGTTAGTAAAGAATACTGAGAGACAACAGCATTCAATGGGTAAGAGGAATATCAGAGGAATATGGTGTCATGAGATCCAAGAAACAAAAAGACTCCATTAAGAAAGGAAGGGTTAATTCTATTTCACATACCAAGAGATTAAGTAAGATGATGATGATGAGGTGATGATGGAGAAATGACACTGTATTCAACAACTTGGAGATCACAGATGATTTGACACAAAAAGTTTCAGTAGAGTTTGGTGATAGGAAATTGAGAGAAGCAGGTTAAAAAGAAAGTGGGTGGTAAACATTTTAAGAGAGAAAGCAGAGAAAACTTATCCAAGACTCCTGTGAAATGAAGCAGTTAATTAGGCTAGTAAGATGTTAGGAGAAATGTTGGGGGAGGGTGGAATAATGGTTCAAGCGAAGGGTTTTAAGATGGAAGATACTCCAGTATATTTCTGTGGTGATAAAAATAAACTACTAGAGAAGGAAACAGAGTGAAGTAGGGAAAAGTGACTAATTTTAGGGATATTTTGAAAGTAGGATCAATAAAACATGTTGATGGAATATATATTGGATGTAAGAAAAGGGGAATCAGAACTAATTTTCAGATTTATGACTTGAGCCATCAGGAAGACAGGAGTAACTGATGAGGATAACAGGTGTGGGACATTTGTTAGGGTAAAGCAGTTGAAAATCAAGACTTCTCTTTTGAACATAATAGATTTAAGATATCTACAAGACTCAAGTAGAAATATCGGATAGGCATTTAGACATACACTTCTCAAGTTTAAGGGACAGTCGGTGACTGGGGGTATAAACTTGTGAGTTGTCAACTTATTTAAAAAGTTATATAGAACTAGATGAGATGACCTGAGGGAGTATAACAGAGAAAAGAAGCTAAGGAGTGAATCATAGGGCATAGCAACATTAGGAGCTGAACAAGGAGGCTAAGAAAAAAGTGGCCACTGAGGTTGGAGGAGAAACTTGAGAGTGCCAGGTCTCTGAAGAAGGATGCAGCCAGTTGCATCAAATGCTGCCGATATGTCAAGTAATATGTAAAATAAAAATGGATACATGGATTTGGAAATATGAAGGATATTTTTTACTTGGTGAGAGTTTTAATACATTTTTTAGAAAAAAAATACTTTGAGTAAAGGAAAACAAGAATTAGGAAGTAAAGACAGAATGTATAGGCATATCTTTTGAGGAATTTTGCTATAAAAGGGAACAGATAAATCAGATGGTACCTAAAGGCAGATGTGAGATTGGGGGTGGGGTGGAGATGGGAAGGTAAGTGTTAGATAGATATTTCAGCATGAATATATATTGAAGGGAATGATCCAGTAGACAAAGAAGAATTAATGATGCATATGAGAAAGTAGGCAACTGCAAAAGCAAAGTGTTTGGGTAGACAAGAGAGAGTGGGGCTTAGTGCCAAAGTAAAGGACAGGAGGAGCACAGACTGTTTATTACCCTAAATAAAGTGAAGGCAAGGTATATGGATAGAAATGTAGTAGGTTGGGAGATCAGATATTAGGAGAATGAGGAAACTCTTTTCCAATGGCTTCCAAGTTCTCAGGAATCAAAATCAAGGACATCAGAGATAAACGAAAGAAACAGTTGTTGAAGCTTTGGCCAGTGGGTATAAGAAAAAGTAGGACAAGTGGATGTATCCAAGGAGCATTTGGGGAGATTAAACATAATGTCCAACCAAGGTAAAAAGGGAAATGAGTACATAAAGCAGTAAATAGAGAGGTTAAAGAATTATTGACATCAGGGTACAAGACGAGGTCAAAGAGTAAGATCCTTGAGACAGAGATTTTGCATATGTTACAAGTAACGATAAGTTCAGAGAATACAATATCATCATAAATAAGACTGGCTGAAAATAATTATAAACTTTAAAAGGGTTTTGTAAGAAGCACACAGCTATAATTTTTTAAATTCAATCTTTACAATCTATATTTTAATTGGCAAGATCTGGTCTATCTTACATGTATTGTAATTAGTAATAATAAAATTATTTGTAATTCTATTAATTTATTTTATGCTTTCTGTTTACCCTTCTTTTTCTGTGCTTCTTATTTTCTTCTTTCCTGGCTTCTGTTAAATTATTAAAGTTTCTTAATTCCCCTATTTCATCTCTAATGGTTTAGAAATTATAAATTCTATTCTTTTAGTAAATACCCATAAACTTACCCAAATACATATATCACTTAACCACAGCAAAATTCATTAATATCTAATTCTTACCAAACAACCCAAGGTCCAAAAATGTTTTAGTTCTGACTGCTACAGTAATCTCCTTCACATTGTTTTCTACAGTATTTTAGTTTCACCTGGTTTTGTAAGTCCTAATAAAGTTATAATTCTTTATATAATACATGCTTAGATTTATTGATATGCTTACTAATTTCTTCACCAATGAGATAAAGTGAACATTCCTTAAATGGCAAAATGAAACCCAGTCAGAAAAACCTTTCTCTTTAAATATTGAAGAGCTATTAAATCCATCCTGTACAATGAAATATCCTAAACTTCATGAAATGTTTAAAAAAGAAATAAAAAATTGAATGAACTTTCATTGAGTATCTTGTCATATGGCTAACTGGCTTTCAGAGAATTATGTCTTAGCAAATTAATCATTTAATAATTTAGCTTTTGGGGAAGTAATTTTCAATAAATTTGTATGAGTAAATTTTACTGCTTAAAACCAGTCAGCCTATCTAAATTCTTGTTATTGGCAATGGCAAGATCAGCAAGAGGAATGATCTTGCCTAGAGCACACTGAGGTCTGTGAGACTATTAAGTCCAGCTGTAAGTGGGCACAAGGCCAAAAAAATGGGCAATTTTATTTAAGTAAGGAAAACTCTATTCATTTGTTTTATGTAGATGGTAGAGAAAAGTTTCTCATGTCCATCTTCCATTCTTAAAGATGGATTACTTAGAGGAAAATATAGGTTTAAAATGCGGAAAATGATTGTAATAATTAATATAACCTAGAAAAAAAAGACGTACAAAAAAGGGCATTTTCATTTCTTCTTTCTAGGTTCACATTTATTGCCAAAAGATGTCTACTCTCCTGGAAAACATCTTTGCCATAATTAATCTTTTCAAGCAATATTCAAAAAAAGATAAAAACACTGACACATTGAGCAAAAAAGAGCTGAAGGAACTTCTGGAAAAGGAATTTCGGCAAATCCTGAAGGTAAGAGTATCTGACAAGATCAAAGATAGAGCATTTGTGTTTCTCATCAATAATCTAAGCAAGGGTTATTTTGAGCTGTTTGTGAACTATTTCTCTTAAAACAGGAAAAGAGTTAATCTTGTCTCAAAAGAGATAGATTTTATTTTCTTCCCCATACCTGCATGTATATGATAAACATAAAGAAACCCTCAGAGAAAAAAATATAAATATTTAAAAATTAATGTAAATTAGTTCTTAGTATTTTGGTATTATAATATTCTCCCAAACATCAACATTACTAAGGGGATTTTTATTAAAGAAAACTAAGTAATGAATTATATATACTTCTGACTTTTAAAATAAGAAAAAGCGTCACTTACCCCATCAAATCTTGACATCTTACTAGTCTTTACATCTTTGTTCACATATAACACCTGAATAAGGATGAGATGAAGAAGTCTTAAAAAAACAAAAAGATTCTGTCCCACTTTTTAATACTCAAAAGATCAAATTCATTAAATTAACTTTGAATTAATTGGCTGATAATGTGATTCTGTCTGATGCAGTCTCCCTCTGTGACTTCCCTCTGTACAGAATCCAGATGACCCAGATACGGTTGACATCTTCATGGATCACTTGGATATAGACCACAACAAGAAAATTGACTTCACTGAGTTTCTTCTGATGGTATTCAAGTTGGCTCAAGCATACTATGAATCTACCAGAAAAGATAATTTACCGATATCAGGACACAAGCACAGAGAGCACAGTCATCATCATAAACATGAAGATGATAAAGAGGAAGAAAACAAAGAAAACAGAAAAAGACGCCCAAGTCTGGAAAGAAGAAACAATAGAAAAGGGAATAAGGGAAGATCCAAGAGCCCAAGAGAAACAGGGGGGAAAAGGCATGAATCTAGTTCTGAAAAAAAAGAAAGAAAAGGATACTCACCTACTCATAGAGAAGAAGAATATGGAAAAAACCATCACAAGTCAAGTAAAAAAGAGAAAAACAAGACTGAAAATACTAGACTAGAAGACAATAGGAAGAAACTAAGTGAAAGACCTGAAGAGAAAGAAGACAAAGAAGGAGGAGGATATGATTATGAAAATATAGGAAGAATGACTGAAAAATGGACAGAATCAGGCCATATTGACACATATTACACATTCCAGGATGAAGCCTATGACACCACTGATAATCTATTAGAAGAAAACAAAATATATGAAAGATCAAGTTCATCTGATGACGAATCGTCATTGCAAGTCAACAGGTCAATACATGAAAACCTAAGCCAGGTACCACTGCAGGAGTCCAGGACAAGGAAGCGTAGGGGATCCAGTGTTAGCCAGGACAGTGGCAGTGAGGGACACTCAGAAGACTCTCAGAGGTGGTCTGGGTCTGCTTCCAGAAACCATCATGGATCTGCTCAGGAGCAGTCAACAGATGGCTCCAGACACCCCGGGTACCATCAAGAAGACAGAGCCAGTCACGGGCACTCTGCAGACAGCTCCAAACAATCAGGAACTCATCACGCAGAGACTTTCTCCCGTGGACAGGCTACGTCATCACATGAACAGGCAAAATCAAGTCCAGGAGAAAGACACGGATCCCACCACCAGCAGTCAGCAGACAACTCCAGACACTCAGGCATTGGGCACGGACAAGGTTCATCTGCATTCAGAGACAGTGGACACCGGGGGTCCAGCAGTAATCAGGCCAGTGACAGTGAAGGACATTCAGAAGACTCAGACACACAATCAGTGTCAGGCCATGGACATGCTGGGCCTAGACAGCAGAGCCACCAAGAGTCTGCACATGGCCGGTCAGGGGAAAGGTCTGGACATTCAGGGTCTTTCCCCTACCAGGTGAGCACTCATGAACAGTCTGAGTACGCCCATGGACAGACTGGGCCCAGGACTGGTGGAAGACAAGGATCCCACCACGAGCAAGCACGAGACAGGTCCAGGCACGCAGCATCCCAAGAGGGTCAGGACAACATTCATGGACACCCGGGGTCAAGCAGAGGAGGAAGGCAGGGATCTCACCACGAGCAACTGGTAGACAGCTCTGGACATTCAGGGTCCCATCACAACCACAACACATCCCAGGGAAGGTCTGATGCATCCCACGGGCAGTCAAGATCCAGAAGTGCAAGCAGACAAACACGTAATGAGGAACAATCAGGAGACGACTCCAGACACTCAGGGTCGCATCACCATGAACCTTCTTCCACTCGGGCCGACAGCTCTAGACACTCACAGTCGGGCCAGGGAAAATCAGCGGGGTCCAGGACAAGAAGGCACCAGGGACCCAGTGTTAGCCAGGACAGTGACAGTGAGGAACATTCAGAAGACTCTGAGAGGCAGCCTGGATCTGCTTCCAGAAACCATTATGGATCTGCTCAGAAGCAGTCAAGAGATGGCTCCAGACACACTGAGTCCCAGGAAGAAGACAGAGCCGGTCACAGGCACTCTGCAGACAGCTCCAGACAATCAGGCACTCATTACGCAGAGACTTCCTCTCGTGGAAAGGCTGTGTCATCCCAGGAACAGGCAAGATCAAGTCCCGGAGAAAGACATGGATCCCACCACCACCAGTCAGCAGACACCTCAAGACACTCAGGGACTGGGCAAAGACAAGCTTCATCTGCAGTCAGCGACCATGGACACCCAGGGTCCAGTGGTAGTCAGGCCAATCACAGTCAGGGACACTCAGAAGACTCAGACACACAGTCAGTATCACCCCACGGACAGGCTGGGGCCCATCGGCAGAGCCACCAAGAGTCCGCACATGGCCGGTCAGGGGAAAGGTCTGGACGTTCAGGGTCTTTCCCCCACCAGGTGGACACTCATGAACAGTCTGAGTCTGCCCATGGACGGACCGGGCCCAGCACTGGAGGAAGACAAGGATCCCGCCTCAAGCAGGCACGAGACAGATCCAGGCACGCAGCATCCCAAGAGAGTCAAGACACCATTCGTGGACACACAGGGTCAAGCAGAGGAGGAAGGCAGGGGTACCACCATCAGCAATCGGTAGACAGCTCTGAACACTCAGGGTCCTATCACAGCCACAAAACATCCCAGGGAAGGTCTGATGCATCCCGTGGGCAGTCAGGATCCAGAAGTACAAGCAGACAAACACGTAATGAGGAACAACCAGGACACGGCTCCTGGCACTCAGGTTCACGTCACCACGAGGCATCCACTCAGGCTCACAGCTCCAGATACTCACAGTCGGGCCAGGGAGAATCAGTGGGGTCCAGGACAAGCAGGCGCCAGGGATCCAGTGTTAGCCAGGACACTGACAGTGAGGGACATCCAGAAAACTCTGAGAGGCGGTCTGGGTCTGCTTCCAGAAACCATTATGGATCTTCTCGGGAGCAGTCAAGAGATGGCTCAAGACACCCCGGGTCCCATCAAGAAGACAGAGCCGGTCACGGGCACTCTGCAGACAGCTCCAGAAAATCAGGCACTCATCACGCAGAGACTTCCTCCCGTGGACAGGCTGTGTCATCCCAGGAACAGGCAAGATCAAGTCCCGGAGAAAGACACAGATCCCGCCACCAGCAGTCAGCAGACAGCCACAGACACTCAGGCACTGGGCGCAGACAAGCTTCATCTGCAGTCAGAGACAGTGGACACCGAGGGCCCATTGGTAGTCAGGCCAGTCACAGTGAGGGACATTCAGAAGACTCAGACACACAGTCAGTGTCAGCACACGGACAGCCTAGGCCCCATCAGCAGAGCCACCAAGAGTCCGCACGTGGCCAGTCAGGGGAATGGTCTGGACGTTCAGGGTCTTTCCCCTACCAGGTGAGCACTCATAAACAGTCTGAGTCCACCCATGGACGGACCAGGCCGAGCACGGGAGGAAGACAAGGATCCCGCCATGAGCAGGCACGAGACAGCTCCAGGCACGCAGCATCGCAACAGGGTCAGGACACCATTCATGGACACCCAGGGTCAAGCAGAGGAGGAAGGCAGGGGTCCCACCACGAACAATTGGTAGACAGCTCTGAACACTCAGGGTCCCATCACAGACACAACACATCCCAGGGAAGGTCTGAGGCATCCCGTCGGCAGTCAGGATCCAGAAGTGCAAGTAGAAAAACACGTAATGAGGAACAATCAGGAGACAGCTCCCGGCACTCAGGATCGCATCACCACCAGGCATCCACTCAGGCCGACAGCTTCAGACACTCACAGTCAGGCCAGGGAGAATCAGTGGGGTCCAGGACAAGCAGGCGCCAGGGATACAGTGTTAGCCAGGACAGTGACAGTGAGGGACACTCAGAAGACTCTGAGACGCGGCCTGGGTCTGCTTCCAGAAACCATTATGGATCTGCTCAGGAGCAGTCAAGGGATGGCTCCAGACACCCCGGGTCCCATCAAGAAGACAGAGCCGGTCACGGGCACTCTGCAGACAACTCCAGGCAATCAGGCACTCATCACGCAGAGACTTCCTCCCGTGGACAGGCTGTGTCATCCCAGGAACAGGCAAGATCAAGTCCTGGAGAAAGACACAGATCGCGCCACCAGCAGTCAGCAGACAGCTCCAGACACTCAGGCACTGGGCGCAGACAAGCTTCATCTGCAGTCAGAGACAGTGGACACCCAGGGTCCAGTGGTAGTCAGGCCAGAGACAGTGAGGGACATTCAGAAGACTCAGACACACAGTCAGTGTCAGCCCATGGACAGGCTGGGCCCCATCAGCAGAGCCACAAAGAGTCCGCACATGGCCGGTCAGGGGAAAGCTCTGGACGTTCAGGGTCTTTCCCCTACCAGGTGAGCACTCATGAACAGTCTGAGTCCGCCCATGGACGGACCCATCCCAGCACTGGAGGAAGACAAGGATCCCACCACGAGCAGGCACAAGACAGCTCCAGGCATGCAGCATCGCAAGAGGGTCAGGACACCATTCGTGGACACCCGGGGTCAAGCAGAGGAGGAAGGCAGGGGTCCCACCACGAGCAATCAGTACACAGCTCTGAATACTCAGGGTCCCATCACAGCCACAACACATCCCAAGGAAGGTCTGATGCATCCCATGGGCAGACAGGATCCAGAAGTGCAAGCAGACAAACACGTAATGAGGAACAATCAGGACATGGCTCCCGGCACTCAGGGTCGCGTCACCACGAGGCCTACACTCGGGCCGACAGCTCCAGACACTCACAGTTGGGCCAGGGAGAATCAGTGGGGTCCAGGACAAGTAGGCGCCAGGGATCCAGTGTTAGCCAGGACAGTGACAGTGAGGGACACTCAGAAGACTCTGAGACGTGGCCTGGGTCTGCTTCCAGAAACCATTATGGATCTGGTCGGGAGCAGGCAAGAGATGGCTCCAGACACCCCGGGTCCCATCAAGAAGACAGAGCCAGTCACGGGCACTCTGCAGACAGCTCCAGGCAATCAGGCACTCATTACGCAGAAACTTCCTCTCGTGGACAGGCTGTGTCATCCCAGGAACAGGCAAGATCAAGTCCCGGAGAAAGACACGGATCCCGCCACCAGCAGTCAGCAGACAGCTCCAGACACTCGGGCACTGGGCACGGACAAGCTTCATCTGCAGTCAGAGACAGTGGACACCGAGGGCCCATTGGTAGTCAGGCCAGTCACAGTGAGGGACATTCAGAAGACTCAGACACACAGTCAGTGTCAGCCCATGGACAGGCTGGGCCCCATCAGCAGAGCCACAAAGAGTCCGCACATGGCCGGTCAGGGGAAAGCTCTGGACGTTCAGGGTCTTTCCCCTACCATGTGAGCACTCATGAACAGTCTGAGTCCGTCCATGGACGGACCCATCCCAGCACTGGAGGAAGACAAGGATCCCACCACGAGCAGGCACAAGACAGCTCCAGGCATGCAGCATCGCAAGAGGGTCAGGACACCATTCGTGGATACCCGGGGTCAAGCAGAGGAGGAAGGCAGGGGTCCCACCATAAGCAATCAGTACACAGCTCTGAATACTCAGGGTCCCATCACAGCCACAACACATCCCAAGGAAGGTCTGATGCATCCCATGGGCAGTCAGGATCCAGAAGTGCAAGCAGACAAACACGTAATGAGGAACAATCAAGACATGGCTCCCGGCACTCAGGGTCGCGTCACCACGAGGCCTACACTTGGGCCGACAGCTCCAGACACTCACAGTTGGGCCAGGGAGAATCAGTGGGGTCCAGGACAAGTAGGCGCCAGGGATCCAGTGTTAGCCAGGACAGTGACAGTGAGGGACACTCAGAAGACTCTGAGACGCGGCCTGGGTCTGCTTCCAGAAACCATTATGGATCTTCTCGGGAGCAGGCAAGAGATGGCTCAAGACACCCCGGGTCCCATCAAGAAGACAGAGCCGGTCACGGGCACTCTGCAGACAGCTCCAGGCAATCAGGCACTCATTACACACAGACTTCCTCTCGTGGACAGGCTGTGTCATCCCAGGAACAGGCAAGATCAAGTCCCGGAGAAAGACATGGATCCCGCCACCAGCAGTCAGCAGACAGCTCCAGACACTCAGGTACTGGGCACGGACAAGCTTCATCTGCAGTCAGAGACAGTGGACACCGAGGGCCCATTGGTAGTCAGGCCAGTCACAGTGAGGGACATTCAGAAGACTCAGACACACAGTCAGTGTCAGCCCATGGACAGGCTGGGCCCCATCAGCAGAGGCACCAAGAGTCCGCACGTGGCTGGTCAGGGGAAAGGTCTGGACGTTCAGGGTCTTTCCTCTACCAGGTGAGCACTCATGAACAGTCTGAGTCCGTCCATGCACGGACTGGGCCCAGCACTGTAGGAAGACAAGGATCCCGCCATGAGCAGACACGAGACAGCTCCAGGCACGCAGCATCGCAACAGGGTCAGGACACCATTCGTGGACACCCGGGGTCAAGCAGAGGAGGAAAGCAGGGGTCCCACCACGAGCAATTGGTAGACAGCTCTGAACACTCAGGGTCCCATCACAGCCACAACACATCCCAGGGAAGGTCTGAGGCATCCCGTCGGCAGTCAGGATCCAGAAGTACAAGCAGACAAACACGTAACGAGGAACAATCAGGAGATAGCTCCCAGCACACAGGATCTCATCACCATGAGGCATCCACTCGGGCCGACAGCTCCAGACACTCACAGTCGGGCCAGGGAGGATCAGTGGGGTCCAGGACAAGCAGGCACCAGGGATCCAGTGTTAGCCAGGACAGTGAGGGACACTCAGAAAACTCTGAGAGGTGGTCTGGGTCTGCTTCTAGAAACCACTATGGATCTGCTCGGGAGCAGTCAAGAGATGGCTCCAGACACCCTGGGTCCCATCAAGAAGAAAGAGCCGGTCATGGGCACTCTGCAGACAGCTCCAGACAATCAGGCACTCATCACGCAGAGACTTCCTCCCGTGGACAGGCTGTGTCATCCCAGGAACAGGCAAGATCAAGTCCTGGAGAAAGACACAGATCCCACCACCAGCAGTCAGCAGACAGCTCCAGACACTCAGGCACTGGGCGCAGACAAGCTTCATCTGCAGTCAGAGACAGTGGACACCCAGGGTCCAGTGGTAGTCAGGCCAGAGACAGTGAGGGACATTCAGAAGACTCAGACACACAGTCAGTGTCAGCCCATGGACAGGATGGGCCCCATCAGCAGAGCCACCAAGAGTCCGCACATGGCTGGTCAGGGGAAAGGTCTGGACGTTCAGGGTCTTTCCCCTACCAGGTGAGCACTCATGAACAGTCTGAGTCCGTCCATGGACGGACCCATCCCAGCACTGGAGGAAGACAAGGATCCCACCACGAGCAGGCACAAGACAGCTCCAGGCATGCAGCATCGCAAGAGGGTCAGGACACCATTCGTGGAAACCCGGGTTCAAGCAGAGGAGGAAGGCAGGGGTCCCACCACGAGCAATCAGTACACAGCTCTGAATACTCACGGTCCCATCACAGCCACAACACATCCCAAGGAAGGTCTGATGCATCCCGTGGGCAGTCAGGATCCAGAAGTGCAAGCAGACAAACACATAATGAGGAACAATCAGGAGATGGCGCCAGGCACTCAGTGTCACGTCACCACGAGGCATACACTCGGGCCGACAGCTCCAGACACTCACAGTTGGGCCAGGGAGAATCAGTGGGGTCCAGGACAAGCAGGCACCAGGGACCCAGTGTTAGCCAGGACAGTGACAGTGAGGGACACTCAGAAGACTCTGAGAAGCGGCCTGGGTCTGCTTCCAGAAACCATTATGGATCTGGTCGGGAGCAGGCAAGAGATGGCTCCAGACACCCCGGGTCCCATCAAGAAGAAAGAGCCGGTCACGGGTACTCTGCAGACAGCTCCAGACAATCAGGCACTCATCACGCAGAGACTTCCTCCCATGGACAGGCTGTGTCATCCCAGGAACAGGCAAGATCAAGCCCCGGAGAAAGACACAGATCCCACCACCAGCAGTCAGCAGACAGCTCCAGACACTCAGGCACTGGGCGCAGACAAGCTTCATCTGCAGTCAGAGACAGTGGACACCCAGGGTCCAGTGGTAGTCAGGCCAGTGACAGTGAGGGACATTCAGAAGACTCAGACACACAGTCAGTGTCAGCCCATGGACAGGCTGGGCCCCATCAGCAGAGCCACCAAGAGTCCGCACGTGGCCGGTCAGGGGAAAGGTCTGGACGTACAGGGTCTTTCCCCTACCAGGTGAGCACTCATGAACAGTCTGAGTCCGCCCATGGACAGACCGGGCCCAGCACGGGAGGAAGACAAGGATCCCGCCATGAGCAGCCACGAGACAGCTCCAGGCACGCAGCATCACAAGAGGATCAGGACACCATTCGTGGACACCCAGGCTCAAGCAGAGGAGGAAGGCAAGGGTCCCTCCACGAGCAATCGGTAGACAGCTCTGAATACTCACGGTCCCATCACAGCCACAACACATCCCAGGGAAGGTCTGATGCATCCCATGGGCAGTCAGGATCCAGAAGTGCAAGCAGAAAAACACATAATGAGGAACAATCAGGAGATGGCGCCAGGCACTCAGGGTCAGGTCACTACGAGGCATACACTCAGGCCGACAGCTCCAGACACTCACAGGCAGGTCAGGGAGAATCAGTGGGTTCCAGGACAAGCAGGCACCAGGGACCCAGTGTTAGCCAGGACAGTGACAGTGAGGGACACTCAGAAGACTCTGAGACGCGGCCTGGGTCTGCTTCCAGAAACCATTATGGATCTGCTCAGGAGCAGTCAAGAGATGGCTCCAGACACCCCGGGTCCCAACAAGAAGACAGAGCCAGTCATGGGCACTCTGCAGACAGCTCCAGGCAATCAGGCACTCATCACGCAGAGACTTCCTCTCGTGGACAGGCTGTATCATCCCAGGAACAGGCAAGATCAAGTCCTGGAGAAAGACATGGATCCCGCCACCACCAGTCAGCAGACAGCTCCAGACACTCAGGCACTGGGCAGGGACAAGCTTCATCTGCAATCAGAGACAGTGGACACCGAGGGCCCATTGGTAGTCAGGCCAGTCACAGTGAGGGACATTCAGAAGACTCAGACACACAGTCAGTGTCACCCCACGGACAGCCTAGGCCCCATCAGCAGAGCCACCAAGAGTCTGCACGTGGTCAGTCAGGGGAAAAGTCTGGACGTTCAGGGTCTTTCCTCTACCAGGTGAGCACTCACGAACAGTCTGAGTCCACCCATGGACGGACCAGGCCCAGCACGGGAGGAAGACAAGGATCCCGCCATGAGAAGGCACGAGACAGCTCCAGGCATGCAGCATCGCAAGAGGGTCAGGACACCATTCGTGGACACCCAGGGTCAAGCAGAGGAGGAAGGCAGGAGTCCCACCACGAGCAATCAGTAGACAGCTCTGAACACTCAGGGTCCCATCACAGCCACAACACATCCCAGGGAAGGTCTGATGCATCCCGTGGGCAGTCAGGATCCAGAAGTGCAAGTAGACAAACACGTAACGAGGAACAATCAGGACATGGCTCCCGGCACTCAGGGTCGCGTCACCACGAGGTATACACTCAGGCCAAAAGCTCCAGACACTCACAGTCGGGCCAGGGAGAATCAGTGGGGTCCAAAACAAGCAGGTGGCAGGGATCCAGTGTTAGCCAGGACAGTGACAGTGAGGGACACTCGGAAGACTCTGAGAGGTGGTCTGAGTCTGCTTCCAGAAACCATTATGGATCTTCTCGGGAGCAGTCAAGAGATGGCTCCAGACACCCTGGGTCCCATCAAGAAGAAAGAGCCGGTCACGGGCACTCTGTTGACAGCTCCAGACAATCAGGCACTCATCACGCAGAGACTTCCTCCCATGGACAGGCTGTGTCATCCCAGGAACAGGCAAGATCAAGCCCCGGAGAAAGACACAGATCCCACCACCAGCAGTCAGCAGACAGCTCCAGACACTCAGGCACTGGGCGCAGACAAGCTTCATCTGCAGTCAGAGACAGTGGACACCCAGGGTCCAGTGGTAATCAGGCCAGTGACAGTGAGGGACATTCAGAAGACTCAGACACACAGTCAGTGTCAGCCCATGAACAGGCTGGGCCCCATCAGCAGAGCCACCAAGAGTCCGCACGTGGCCGGTCAGGGGAAAGGTCTGGACGTTCAGGGTCTTTCCCCTACCAGGTGAGCACTCATGAACAGTCTGAGTCCGCCCATGGACGGACTGGGCCCAGCACTGGAGGAAGACAAGGATCCCGCCACGAGCAGGCACGAGACAGCTCCAGGCATGCAGCATCGCAAGAGGGTCAGGACACCATTCGTGGACACCCAGGGTCAAGCAGAGGAGGAAGGCAGGGGTCCCACCATGAGCAATCAGTACACAGCTCTGAACACTCAGGGTCCCATCTGAGCCACAACACATCCCAGGGAAGGTCTGATGCATCCCGTGGGCAGTCAGGATCCAGAAGTGCAAGCAGACAAACACGTGATGAGGAACAGATAGGAGACGGCTCCAGGCACTCAGGGTCACGTCACCATGAGGCTTCCACTCAGGCCAAAAGCTCTAGACACTCACAGTCCGGCCAGGGAGAATCAGTGGGGTCCAGGACAAGCAGGCGCCAGGGATCCAGTGTTAGCCAGGACAGTGACAGTGAGGGACACTCAGAGGACTCTGAGAGGCGGTCTGAGTCTGCTTCCAGAAACCATCATGGATCTTCTCAGGAGCAGTCAAGAGATGGCTCCAGACACCCCGGATCCTATTACCACGATACAGCCAGTCATGTACAGTCTTCATCTGTACAGTCAGACTCTAGTACCACTAAGGAACATGGTCACTTTAGTAGTCTTTCACAAGATTCTGCATATCGTTCAGGAATACAGTCACGTGGCAGTCCTCCCAGTTCTAGTTCTTATCATTATCAATCTGAGCACGCTGAAAGGCAAAAAGGTCAATCAGGTTTAGTTTGGAGACATGGCAGCTATGGTAGTGCAGATTATGATTATGGTGAATCTGGGTTTAGACACTCTCAGCATGGAAGTGTTAGTTACAATTCCAATCCTGTTGTTTTCAAGGAAAGATCTGATATCTGTAAAGCAAGTGCATTTGGTAAAGATCATCTAAGGTATTATGCAACGTATATTAATAAGGACCCAGGTTTATATGGCCATTCTAGTGATATATCAAAACAACTGGGATTTAGTCAGTCACAGAGATACTATTACTATGAGTAAGAAATTAATGGCAAAGGAATTAATCCAAGAATAGAAGAATGAAGCAAGTTCACTTTCAATCAAGAAACTTCATAATACTTTCAGGGAAGTTATCTTTTCCTGTCAATCTGTTTAAAATATGCTATAGTATTTCATTAGTTTGGTGGTAGTTTATTTTTATTGTGGAATGATCTTTAAACTCTATATTTCAGAAATATTAAATGGAAGAAATCAATATCATGGAGAGCTAACTTTAGAAAACTAGCCGGAGTATTTTAGGAGATTCTGGGTCAAGTGATGTTTTATGTTTTTGAAAGTTTAAGTTTTAGATACTCTCCAAATTTCTAAATTAATCTTTTCCGGAAATATCGAAGGAACCAAAAATATAAAACAGTTCTGTACACCAAAGTGGCTATATCAACATCAGGGCTAGCACATCTTTCTCTATTATCCTTCTATTGGAATTCTATTATTCTGTATTCAAAAAAAATCATCTTGGATGTAATTAATATTTTAGTAAGCTGCATCTAAATTAAAAA
This sequence comes from Pongo abelii, assembly GCF_028885655.2. Taxonomy (NCBI): domain Eukaryota; kingdom Metazoa; phylum Chordata; class Mammalia; order Primates; family Hominidae; genus Pongo; species Pongo abelii. The sequence goes on from NC_071985.2 coordinate 98,328,874, forward strand.
TAAACTATTCATCATATAATACTGTTTGTCTCTTGTATGCTTATTTGTCATAAACCCAAATTACATACTTCCCCATGGCCAGAATTAGATGTCTTCTATATCACTGGAAAGCTATATGACCATAGAGCAGATACATTACATTCAAAATAAGAAGTAATTAATAATGAAAGAGAAAATTTAATCAAGGCCTATATTTTTCTCCAACATAATCATTGTCCCACAATCACATTCAGGAAAAAAAAAAACACGCTTTGCTCAATCATGAATATCACTATTATTAATATGGAATTATCAACTTAGGTGGTGATTAAGCCATGTCAAAGGAAGATCAGGAAACAGGAATTACTGACCATAGATCCTTCTTCCAAAGACACTAGGAGATGCTTTGCAATGGAGACTAGTTGGAGCAGAGAAGTTGTGCTGATATATCCTGGCAAAGGGAAAAGAATTAAAAAGAAGTGTCCTCCTGGCCTGGAAGGAAAATATTTGTATCTTTATAATTTAAGCAAGTAGATGAAAAGGCTGAAAAAAGAATAGTAAAAATATGAATGAAGTTCTACCATTAGAAGGAATATGCTTCTGTAAGAATCCTACCCAAATTTTCATTCCCATAATATCTGACTAGAAGTGATATGTAGGCCAGTGATCACATTTTGCAGATGAGTCTATTACACAAATAATCTACACCAAAGTAGCACTTAGATCTCAAGCCTCCAAATCTGCGTTTAGTGGTTTTATAAAAGCACTTCCAAAAAGCTGCCTTTATTGAACTTACACTTGAGTAAACCAAGATAAAGTGAAACTAATTGTCAAAGTTACAATAATACCCAATAGGTACAGGGACTGAATGAAAAGCAACAAACAAGCTCATTTTTGTAATTAGCCTCAAACAATAGTCTATATTTGTTCTCCACAAGCCACTTGAAAATGGCATTTCCTTCCCACCAGTATCATGCTTCCCTGCTTTAAGTGTTGTCCCCAAATGCCCCTACAAAGCTGCAAACTCCATAAGATATCATACCTTCAGACCTCATTGAACTTCCACAGACATATATAGAGAGGATGCCTTTGTCCATTTCTCTGATACACTTTGCTACCTTGCCCCTAGTCTCACAACCAGCTTATGTGGCTACCTCCTGTAGCTCCTGTCTAAAGGAGCCAGGCATAACTAACAGGCTAAGAAAACAATATATAATGAGGAAACAGTGCCGAGCTAGTCTAACTATGGGAGAGGTACTGATAGAAGGACAGACAGACCTTAAAATAGTTTTAGCCAGACGTTTAGAGAGCTAAATTCTCAAGTTTTCTGAAGAACCCATAAACAACTGAAACTGTTTTCTTTCATATCCCTGCCCACTCAAGGATAAAATTACCAGATACTCCTTTTTGTTGAGAGAAAATCAGTTTACCCAAAAAAATGCCAACAAGATTCACTTGGAACATCAATTTTTCTCTGTCTTCTCTCCTTCCTTTATAAAATTTGTTTTTTACCTTTTTCCTTAACTTGGTCGACCAATTCTCTCACATATAAGTCATCAATTTTCCTGAAAGATAACTACAGTTTTCTAAGTTTTTCTTTGGGACAATTTTTTTTAAAATTTTTGTAGGTACATAGTAGGTATACATATATTCATGGGATACATGAGATATTTTGATACAGGCATACAGTGTTTGATAATCTCATATCAAAATAAATGAGGTATCCATCACCTCAAGTATTCATCATTTGTGTTACATGCAATCCAATTATACTATTTTACTTATTTCTAAATGTACAATAAATTACTGTTGACTGCAGTTGCCTGTTGTGCTATCAAATACTAAATCTTATTCACTCTATTTAACTATATTTTTGTACCCATTAACCATCTCTACTTACCCCCTACCTTTCATTACCCTTCCCAGCCTCTGGTAACCATCATTCTACTTTCTATCTCCATGAGTTCAATTGTTTTAATTTTTAGATCTCACAAATGAATGAGAACACGTGAAGATTATCTTTCTCTGCCTAACTTACTTTACTTAATATGATGTCCTCCAGTTCCATCCATGTTGTTGCAAATTACAGGATCTCATTCTTTTCTATCACTCCATTGTGTGTAGGTACACATTCTTTATCCATTCATCTCTTAATGGACACTTAGGTTGCTTCCAAATTTGGCTATTGTGAATATTGCTGCAATAAACATTGGAGTGCAGATATCTCTTCATTATACCGACTTACTTTCTTTAGGGTATGTACCTAGCAGTGGGATTGCTGGATCATATAGCAGCTCTATTTTTAGTTTTTTGAGAAACTTTCATGCTGTTCTCCACAGTAGTTGTAATTTACATTCCCACCAAGAGTGTACTACTGTTCCCTTTTCTCTACATCCTTGACTTTTGTTTGTTATTTCCTGCTTTTGGATAAAAGCTATTTTAACTCAGTGACATGATATCTCATTACATTTTTGATTTGCATTTCTAAGATGATCATTAATAGTAAGCACCTTTTCATATACTTGTTTGCCATTTGTGTGTCTTCTTTTGACAAATGCCTGTTCAGATCTCTTGCCCTTACAAACCCACCAACAGCGTACTACTGTTCCCTTTTCTCTACATCCTTGCCTTTTGTAATTTCCAGCTTTTGGATAAAAGCTATTTTAACTCAGATGATATCTTGTCATATTTTTTATTTGAATTTGATTTGCATCTGATGATCAATTATGGTAAGCACCATTTCATATATCTGTTTGCCATTTGTATGTCTTCTTTTGAGAAATGCCTGTTCAGATCTTTTGCCCATATTTTAATTGGATTATTAGATTTTTTTCCTATTCAGTTATCTAAGCTACTTACATATTCTAGTTATTAATGCCTTATCAGATGGAGAGTACAAATATTTTCTTCCATTCTGTGGTTTCCCACTTAACTTTGTTGATTTTTCCTTTGTGGTGCAGAAGTTTTTTAACTTGATGTGATCCCATTTATCCACTTTTGCTTCAGTTGCTTGTGCTTAGCGTATTACTTAAGAAATCTTTGCCCAGAAATCTTTCCTTTTTTTCTTTTTTTTTTTTTATTATACTTTAAGTTTTGTGCACAACGTGCAGGTTTGTTACATATGTATACATGTGCCATGTTGGTGTGCTGCACCCATTAACTCATCATTTACATTAGGTATAACTCCTAATGCTATCCCTCCCCACTCCCCACACCCCACAACAGGCCCCGGTGTGTGATGTTCCCCTTCCTGTGTCCATGTGTTCTCATTGTTCAATTCCCACCTATGAGTGAGAACATGCACTGTTTGGTTTTCTGTCCTTGTGATAGTTTGCTGAGAATGATGGTTTCCAGCTTCATCCATGTCCCTGCAAGGGACATGAACTCATCCTTTTTAATGGCTGCATAGTATTCCATGCTGTATACGTGCCAAATTTTCTTAATCCAGTCTATCATTGTTGGACATTTGGGTTGGTTCCAAGTCTTTGCTATTTTGAATAGTGCCACAATAAATAAACGTGTGCATGTGTCTTTATAGCAGCAAGATTTATAATCTTTGGGTATATACCCAGTAATGGGATGACTGGGTCAAATTGTATTTCTAGTTCTAGATCTTTGAGGAATCGCCACACGGTCTTCCACAATGGTTGAACTAGTTTACAGTCCCACCAACAGTGTAAAAGTGTTCCTATTTCTCCACATCCTCTCCAGCACCTGTTGCTTCCTGCCTTTTTAATGATCGCCATTCTAACTGGTGTGAGATGGTATCTCACTGTGGTTTTGATTTGCATTTCTCTGATGGCCACTGATGATGAGCATTTTTTCACGTGTCTTTTGGCTGCATAAATGTCTTCTTTTGAGAAGTGTCTGTTCATATCCTTCGCTAACTTCTTGATGGGGTTGTTTGTTTTTTTCTTGTAAATTTGTTTGAGTTCTTTGTAGATTCTGGATATTAGCCCTTTGTCAGATGGGTAGGTCGCAAAAATTTTCTCCCATTCTGTAGGTTGCCTGTTCACACTGATGGTAGTTCCTTTTGCCACGCAAAAGCCCTTTAGTTTAATTAGATCCCATTTCTCTATTTTGACTTTTGTTCCCATTGTTTTTGGTGTTTTAGTCATGAAGCCCTTGCTCATGCCTATGTCCTGAGTGGTATTGCCTAGGTTTTCTTCTAGGGTTTCTATGGTTTTAGTTTTAAAATTTAAGTCTTTAATCCATTTTGAATTAATTTTTGTATAAGGTGTAAGGAAGGGATCCAATTTCAGCTTTCTACATATGGCTAGCCAGTTTTCCCAGCATCATTTATTAAATACGGAATCGTTTCCCCATTGCTTGTTTTTCTCAGGTTTGTCAAACATCAGATAGTTGTAGATCTGCGGCATTATTTCTGAGGGCTCTGTTCTGTTCCATTGGTCTATATCTCTGTTTTGGTACCAGTACCATGCTGTTTTGGTTACTGTAGCCTTGTAGTATAGTTTGAAGTCAGGTAGTGTGATGCCTCCAGCTTTGTTCTTTTGGCTGAGGACTGACTTGGCGATGTGGGCTCTTTTTTGGTTCCATATGAACTTTAAAGTAGTTTTTTCCAATTCTGTGAAGAAAGTCACTGGTAGCTTGATGGGGATGGCATTGAATCTATAAATTACCTTGGGCAGTATGGCCATTTTCACGATATTGATTCTTCCTACCCATGAGCATGGAATGTTCTTCCATTTGTTTGTATCCTCTTTTATTTCATTGAGCAGTGGTTTGTAGTTCTCCTTGAAGAGGTCCTTCACATCCCTTGTAAGTTGGATTCCTAGGTATTTTATTCTCTTTGTAGCAATTGTGAATGGGAGTTCACTCATGATTTGGCTCTCTGTTTGTCTGTTATTGGAGTATAAGGATGCTTGTGATTTTTGCACATTGATTTTGTATCCTGAGACTTTGCTGAAGTTGCTTATCAACTTCAGCAAAGACAGGGCGTCCCTGTCTTGTGCCAGTTTTCAAGGGGAATGCTTCCAGTTTTTGCCCATTCAGTATGATATTGGCTGTGGGTTTGTCATAGATAGCTCTTACTATTTTGAGATACATCCCATCAATACCTAATTTATTGAGAGTTTTTAGCATGAAGCGTTCTCGAATTTTGTCAAAGGCCTTTTCTGCATCTATTGAGATAATCATGTGGTTTTTGTCTTTGGTTCTGTTTATATGCTGGATTACATTTATTGATTTTCATATGTTCAACCAGCCTTGCATCCCAGGGATGAAGCCCACTTGATCATGGTGGATAAGCTTTTTGATGTGTTGCTGGATTTGGTTTGCCAGTATTTTATTGAGGATTTTTGCATCAATGTTCATCAAGGATATTGGTCTAAAATTCTCTTTTCTTTGTCATGTCTCTGCCAGGCTTTGGTATCAAGATGATGCTGGCCTCATAAAATGAGTTAGGGAGTATTCTCTTTTTTTCTATTCATTGGAATAGTCTCAGAAGGAATGCTACCAGCTCCTCCTTGTACCTCTGGTAGAATTCGGCTGTGAATCCATCTGGTCCTGGACTTTTTTTGGTTGGTAAGCTATTAATTATTGCCTGTATCTCAGAGCCTGTTATTGGTCTATTCAGAGATTCAACTTCTTCCTGGTTTAGTCTTGGGAGAGTGTATGTGTCAAGGAATTTATCCATTTCTTCTAGATTTTCTAGTTTATTGCGTAGAGGTGTTTATAGTATTCTCTGATGATAGTTTGTATTTCTGTGGGATCAGTGGTGATATCCACTTTGACATTTTTTATTGCGTCTATTTGATTCTTCTCTCTTTTCTTCTTTATTAGTCTTGCTAGCAGTCTATCAATTTTGTTGATCTTTTCAAAAAACCAGCTCCTGGATTCATTGATTTTTTGAAGGGTTTTTTTGTGTCTCTATTTCCTTCACTTCTGCTGTGATCTTAGTTATTTCTTGCCTTCTGCTAGCTTTTGAATGTGTTTGCTCTTGCTTCTCTAGTTCTTTTAATTGTGATCTTAGGGTGTGAATTTTAGATCTTTCCTGCTTTCTCTTGTGGGCATTTAGGGCTATAAATTTCCCTCTACACACTGCTTTGAATGTGTCCCAGTGATTCTGGTATGTTGTGTCTTTGTTCTCATTGGTTTCAAAGAACATCTTTATTTCTACCTTCATTTTATTATGTACCCAGTAGTCATTCAGGAGCAGGTTGTTCAGTTTCCATGTAGTTGAGCGGTTTTGAGTGAGCTTCTTAATCCTGAGTTCTAGTTTGATTGCACTGTGGTCTGAGAGATAGTTTGTTATAATTTCTGTTCTTTTATATTTGCTGAGGAGTGCTTTACTTCCAACTATGTGGTCAGTTTTGGAATAGGTGTGGTGTGGTGCTGAAAAGAATGTATATTCTGTTGATTTGGGGTGAAGAGTTCTGTAGATGTCTATTAGGTCAGCTTGGTGCAGAGCTGAGTTCAATTCCTGGGTATCCTTGTTAACTTTCTGTCTCGTTGATTTGTCTAATGTTGACAATGGAGTGTTAAAGTCTCCCATTATTATTGTGTTGGAGTCTAAATCTCTTTGTAGGTCACTAAGGACTTGCTTTATGAATCTGGGTGCTCCTGTATTGGGTGCACATATATTTAGGATAGTTAGTTCTTCTTGTTGAATTGATCCCTTTACCATTATGTAATGGCCTTGTCGCTTTTGATCTTTGTTGGTTTAAAGTCTGTTTTATCAGAGACTAGGATTGCAACCCCTGCCTTTTTTTGTTTTCCATTTGCTTGGTAGATCTTTCTCTATCCCTTTATTTTGAGTCTATGTGTGTCTCTGCACGTGAGATGGGTTTCCTGAATACAGAACACTGATGAGTCTTGACTCTTCATCCAATTTGCCAGTCTGTGCCTTTCAATTGGAGCATTTAGTCCATTTACATTTAAGGTTAATATTGTTATGTGTGAATTTGATCCTGTCATTATGATGTTGGCTGGCTATTTTGCTCATTAGTTGATGCAGTTTCTTCCTAGCCTTGATGGTCTTTACAATTTGGCATGTTTTTGCAGTGGCTGGTACCGGTTGTTCCTTTCCATGTTTAGTGCTTCCTTCAGGAGCTTTTTTAGGGCAGGCCTGGTGGTGACAAAATCTCTCAGCATTTGCTTGTCTGTGAAGTATTTTATTTCTCCTTCACTTATGAAGCTTAGTTTGGCTGGATATGAAATTTTGGATTGAAAATTCTTTTCTTTAAAAATGTTTAATACTGGCCCCCATTCTCTTCTGGCTTGTAGAGTTTCTGCTGAGAGATCAGCTGTTAGTCTGATGGGCTTCCCTTTGTTGGTAACCTGACCTTTCTCTCTGGCTGCCCTTAACATTTTTTCCTTCATTTCAACTTTGGTGAATCTGACAATTATGTGTCTTGGAGTTGCTCTTCTCGAGGAGTATCTTTGTGGTGTTCTCTGTATTTCCTGAATTTGAATGTTGGCCTGCCTTGCTAGGTTGGGGAAGTTCTCCTGGATAATATCCTGCAGAGTGTTTTCCAACTTGGTTCCACTCTCCCCGTCACTTTCAGGTACACCAATGAGATGTAGATTTGGTCTTTTCACATAGTCCCATATTTCTTGGAGGCTTTGTTCATTTCTTTTTATTCTTTTTTCTCTAAACTTCTTCACATGCTTCTTTTCATTCATTTTGTCTTCCATCGCTGATACACTTTCTTCCAGTTCATTGCATCGGTTACTGAGGTTTGTGCATTCATCACATAGTTCTCGTGCCATGGTTTTCAGCTCCATCATGTCCCTTAAGGACTTCTGTGCATTGGTTATTCTAGTTATCCATTCATCTAATTTTTTTTCAAAGTTTTTAACTTCTTTGCCATTGGTTCGAACTCCCTCCTTTAGCTCAGAGTAGTTTGATCTTCTGAAGCCTTCCTCTCTCAACTCGTCAGAGTCATTCTCCATACAGCTTTGTTCCACTGATGGTGAGGAGCTGCGTTCCTCTGCAGGAGGAGAGGTGCTCTGATTTTTAGTTTCCGGTTTTTCTGCTCTGTTTTTTCCCCATCTTTGTGGTTTTATCTACCTTTGGTCTTTGATGATGGTGACATATAGATGGGTTTTTGGTATGGATGTCCTTTCTGTTTGTTAGTTTTCCTTCTAACAGTCAGAACCCTCAGCTGCAGTTCTGTTGGAGTTTAATGGAGGTCCACTCCAGACCTTGTTTGCCTGCGTATCAGCAGCGGTGACTGCAGAACAGCAGATATTGGTGAACCACAAATGCTGCTGCCTGATCGTTCCTCTGGAAGTTTTGTCTCAGAGGAGTACCCGGCCGTGTGAGGTGTCAGTCTGCCCCTACTGTGGGGTGCCTCCCAGTTAGGCTACTTGGGGGTCAGGGACCCACTTGAGGAGGCAGTCTGCCCATTCTCAGATCTCAAGCTGTGTGCTGGGAGAACCACTATTCTCTTCAAAGGTGTCAGACAGGGACATTTAAGTCTGCAGAGGTTATTGCTCACTTTTGTTTGTCTGTGCCCTGCCCCCAGAGGTGGAGCCTACAGAGGCAGGCAGGCCACCTTGAGCTGTGGTGGGCTCCACCCAGTTTGAGCTTCCCAGCGGCTTTGTTTACCTACTCAGGCCTCAGCAATGGTGGGCGCCCCTCCCCCAGCCTCGCTACCACCTTGCAGTTTGATCTCAGACCACTGTGCTAGCAATGAGCAAGGTTCCATGGGCGTAGGACCCTCCAAGCCAGGTGCAGGATATCACCTCCTGGTGTGCTGTTTGATAAGCCCCTTAGAAAAGTGCAGTATTAGAGTAGGAGTGACCCAATTTTCCAGGTGCCATCTGTCACCCCTTTCTTTGACTAGGAAAGGGAATTCCCTGACCCCTTGCACTTCCTGGGTGAGGCGATGCTTTGCCCTGCTTTGGCTCACGCACGGTGCACTGCACCCACTGTCCAGCACTCCCCAGTGAGATGAACCCGGTACCTCAGTTGGAAATGCAGAAATCACCCAACTTCAGCTGGGAGCTGTAGAGTGGAGCTGTTCCTATTCGGCCATCTTGGCTCCACTCCCAGAATTAAACTTTCAACTTGAAAGATACAGACTGGCTAAATGGATTTTTTAAAAACCCAGACCTAACTATATGTGGCCTACAAGAAACTTGTCTAACCTCTAAAGACACATACAGACTGAAAATAAAGGGATGAAAAAAAGATATTTCATGCCAAAAAAAAGTGAGCAGAAATAGCTGTGCTTATATCAGATAAAACAGACTTGAAGTAAAAACCAATAAGAAGAAAGAAGGTAATTATATCATGATAAAGGGATTAATACAACAAGAAGATAGAAAAATTTTAAACATATATGCACTCAACACTGAAGTACCCATTAGATAAAGTAAATGTTATTGGGGTTAAAAGGATAGATAGAGTCCAGTAAAATAACAGCTAGGGACTTTAACACACCACTCTCAGTATTAGACAGATCTTCCAGACAGAAAATCAGCAAAGAAACCTTGAATTTAAACTTCACATTAGACAAAATAAACCTAACAGACATTTATAGAATATTTCATCCAAACACTACAGAACAGATTCTTCTCATTACCACAGAAACATTTTTCAAGGTAGACCATATGTTAGGACAAAAAAAAGTCTCAACAAATTTTTAAAAATTAAAATCTTATTGAGTATCTTCTCAAACTACAATAGAATAAAACTAGAAATCAATAACAAGAGGAACTTGGGAGATTGTACAAATACATGGAAACTAAACAACTTGCTCCTGAATGACCACTGGGTAAAGAAAGAAATTAAAGATAAAATTTTAAAAATTTCTTCAAGAAAATTGAAACAAAACATAACAAGACCTATGATATACAGCAAAAGCAGTGATAAGAAAGAAGTTCACAGCAATAAACACCTGCACCAAAAAATTAGAAAAATTTCAAATAAACAAGCCTAAAATGTAGTTCAAATAACTAAAAACCTAAGAACAAACCAAATCCCAAATTAGTAGAAGGAAAGAAACAATAAAGATCAGAGTCCACCACTAAATGAAATACAGACTAAAATAATGATAGAAAGAGTCAATGAAATGAAAAGTTGTTTTTTGAAAAGATAAACAAAATCAATAAAGTGTTTGCTAGACTAACCAAGAAAAAAAGACCCAAGTAAATACCCAAATAAAGAAAATCACTTGCTAGACTAACCAAAAAAAAAATAAGAAAAAAAAAACAAATGAAAAATGAAAAAGGAGACAGCACAACTAATACTACAAAAATACAAAAGTTCATCAGAGACTATAATAAATGATACACTAACAAACTAGAAAACCTAGAGAAAATAGGTAAATTCATGGACACATACAACCTATCAAGAAATAAAAGTTCAGGACTGACTGCATGGCTTCATTGCCAAATACAACCAAACTTTCAAAGAAGAACAAAACAAGTCTTAAAGAGTCAAAATCATATCAAGCACCTTTTCTGATCACATTGGAATAGAACTATAAATCAATAAAAGGAGGAACAATGGATATTGTACAAATTGAAGGAAATGAATGAATTCCTCAACAATGAATGGGTCAATGAAAAAATTTAAAAGAAATTTAAAAGGTTCCTAGAAACCAAAAAAAAAAAAAAAAATTACACAACATACCAAAACCTATAGAATATCGGTTATATAACAGTTCTAAGGGGTAGGTTCATAGCAATAGATGCCTACATGAAAAAAGCAGAAGGACTTCAAATAAATAATCTAAAGATGAACTTCAAGGAAAGTAGAAAGGCAAGAACAAACTAAACTCAAAATCAGTAGAGGGAAAAAATAATAAAGATCAGAGTAGAACTGACTAAATACATAAATATGTATACATATATACACATATAGTCTTGTTTTTTTATTTCATACATATAAAAGATCAGTGAAATTAAAAGTTGGTTTTTGAAAAAATAAAACTGACAAATATTTATCTACACTAACTAAGGAAAAAAAGAAAATAAATAAAATTAGGGATAAAAAAGAGACATTACAACTGATACTTCAGAAATACAAAGGATTAGAGGCTATTAAAACAACAATAAGCTAACAAATTGAAAAAACTAGAGGAAATAGAAAAATTCCTGGACACATGCAACCCACCAAGATTGAATCAGGGAGAAATAGAAAACCTGAACAAACCAAAAATGATTAATGTGTAATCAGTAATAAGAAGTTTCCCAACAAAGAAAACTCCAGGACCAGATGGCTTCACTGCCAAATTCAACAAAATTTTCAAAAGAGAACCAACATCAACTCTCCTCAAACTATTACAAAATATTAAAGAGGAGGGAATTCTCCCTTATCCCACAAGGCTAGCATTACCCTAATATCCAAACTAGACAAGGAAACAACAATAAAAAATGAAAACTACAGGCCAATATCCATGATAACATAAATGCAAAGTCCTGAACAAAATACTAGCAAACCAAATCAAGCAGCACACCAAAAAAAACACACACACACCATGATTAAGTAGCATATAACCTAGCAATGCAAGGATTGTTGAACATATGCAAATCAGTAAACATGATACATCACATCAACAGAATGAAGGACAAAAACCATATCACTATCTCAATAGATGCAGAAAAATCATTTGATAAAATTCAACACATTCACACACACAAAAAAAAAAACTCAATAAACTAGGCAGAGAAGGAATATTCCTCAACAAAATAAAGGCCATATATGACAAACCCACAGCTAACATCATACTGAATGGGGAAAGGCTGAAAGCCTTTCTCCTAAGAACTGGAACTAGACAAGAATGCTCACTTTCACCATTCCTATTCATCACAGTACTAGAAGTACTAGCTAGAGCAATCAAGAGAAAGAAATCATAGACATCTAAATTAGAAAAGAAGACAAATTATCCTTCTTCACTGATGATATAATCTTATATTTAGAAAAACCTAAAGACACCACCAAAAAAACTCTTCGATCTGATCAATAAAGTCAATAAAATTGTAGGATAAAAAAATTATATACAAAAATCAATAGTGCTTCAATACACCAATAATGAACTAGCTGAGAAAGAAAGAAATAAGTCAATCTCATTTACAATAGCTACCAAACAAAAAAACCAATGAATTAATTTAACCAAGGAGATTAATGATCTCTAAAAGGAAAACTAGAAAACAATGATGAAAGAAATTGAAAAGGACATAAGCAAATGGAGAGATATCTCATGCTCATGAATGGAAGAATTAATATAGGTACAATGACACACATCCCAAAACAATCTACAGATTCAATGTAACACCTATCAAAATACCAATGCCAGTTTTCACAGAAATAGAAAAAAAATCTAATATTCATATGGAACAACAAAAAGAAAAAAAAAACACAAATAGCTAAAGCAATCATAAGCAAAAAGATCAAAGCTGTAAACATCACACAGCCTGACTTCAAAATATATTACAAAGCTATAGTAATCGAAACAATTTGGCATTGGTATAAAAACAGACACATAGACCAATGGACCCAAATATAGAGAATCTAACATAAATCTACATATTTACAGTCAATTGAATTTCAATTAAGACACCAAGAACATACATTGGGAAAAGGACAATCCCTTCAATAAATGGTACTTGGAAAATTAGATATCCATATGCGGAAGAATGAAACTGGACTTCTGTGTTGTACCATATATAGAAATTAACTCAAGATGGATTAAAGACTTAAATGTGATTCCATTCCAAGATGGCCGAATAGGAACAGCTCCAGTCTGTAGCTCCAGCCTGATCAATGCAAAAGATGAGTGATTTCTGCATTTCCAACTGAGGTACCTGGTTCATCTCACTGGGACTGGTTGGACAGTGGGTGCAGCCCACAGAAGGTGGGCTGCAGCACTGTGGCACAAGAACTTCATGATGCATGCATAAGCTTCAGTAGCTGATTCAATCAAGTGGTAGAAAGGATATCAGTGATTGAAGATCAAATTAATGAAATAAAGTGAGAAGACAAGTTTAGAGAAAAAAGAGTAAAAAGAAAAGAACAAAGCCTCCAAGAAATATGGGACTATGTGTAAATACCAAATCTACTTTTGATTAACGTACCTGAAAATGACAGGGAGAACGGAACCAAGTTGGAAAACACTCTTCAAATATTATCCAGGAGAACTTCCCAACCTAACAAGGCAGGCCAACATTCAAATTCAGGAAATACAGAGAACACCACTAAGATTCTCCTCAAGAAGAGCAACCCCAAGACACATAATTGTCAGATTCACCAAGGTCGAAATGAAGGAAAAAATGTTAAGGGCAGCCAGAAAGAAAGATCGGGTTACCCGCAAAGGGAAGCCCATCAGACTAACAGTGGATCTCTCTTCAGAAACCCTACAAGCCAGAAGAGAGTGGGGGCCAATATTCAACATTTTTAAAGAAAAGAATTTTCAACCCAAAATTTCATATCCAGCCAAACTAAGCTTCATAAGTGAAGGAGAAATAAAATAATTTACAGACAAGCAAATGCTGAGTGATTTTGTCACCACCCGGCCTGCCTTACAAGAGCTCCTGAAGGAAGCACTAAACATGGAAAGGAACAACGAGTATCAGCCACTGCAAAAACCTGCCAAATTGTAAAGACCATTGTTCTGTGAAGAAACTGCATCAATTAATGGGCAAAATAACCAACTAACATCATAATGACAGGATCAATTTCACATATAACAATATTAACCTTAAATCTAAATGGAGATACATGCCTCAATTAAAAGACACAGAATGGCAAATTGGATAGAGACAAGACTCATCAGTGTGCTGTATTCAGGAGGCCCATCTCACGTGCAGAGACACACATAGGCTCAAAATAAAGGGATGGAGGAAGACCTACCAAGCAAATGGAAAGCAAAAAAAGCAGGGGTTACAACCCTAGTCTTGGATAGAACAAACTTTAAATCAATAAAGATCAAAAGAGACAAAGAAGGCCATTACATAATGGTAAAGGGATCAATTCAACAAGAAGAGCTAATTATCCTAAATATATATGCACCCATACAGGAGTACCCAGATTCATAAAGCAAGTCCTTAGAGACCTACAAAGAGACTTAGACTCCAACACAATAATAATGGGAGACTTTAACACCCCACTGTCAATATTAGACAGATCAACAAGACAGAAAATTAACAACGATATCTGGGACTTGAACTCAGCTCTGCAGCAAGCGGACCTAATAGACATCTAAAGAACTCTCCACCCCAAATCAACAGAATATACATTCTTCTCAGCACCACATTGCACTTATTCTAAAATTGACCACATAATTGGAAGTAAAGCACTCCTCAGCAAATGTAAAAGAACAGAAATCACAACAAACTGTCTTTCAGACCACAGTGCAATCAAATTAGAACTCAGGATTAAAAAACTTACTCAAAACCACACAACTACATGGAAACTGAACAATCTGCTCCTGAATGACTACTGGGTAAATAATGAAATGAAGGCAGAAATAAAGATGTTCTTTGAAACCAATGAGAACAAAGACACAATGTACCAGGATCTCTGAGACATATTTAAAGCAGTGTGTAGAGGAAATAGCACTAAATTTCCACAAGAGAAAGCAGGAAAGATCTAAAATTCACAGCCTAAGATCACAATTAAAAGAACTAGGGAAGCAAGAGCAAACAAATTCAAAAGCTAGCAGAAGGAAAGAAATAACAAAGATCAGAGCAGAACTGAAGGAAATAGAGACACAAAAAACCCTTCAAAAGATCGATGAATCCAAGAGCTGGTTTTTTGAAAGGATCAACAACATTGATAGACCGCTAGCAAGACTAATAAAGAAGAAAAGAGAGAAGAATCAAATAGACGCAATAAAAAATGATAAAGGGGATATCACTACCGATCTCACAGAAATACAAACTACCATCAGAGAATACTACAAACACCTCTATGCAAGTAAACTGGAAAATCTAGAAGAAATGGATAAATTCCTCAACACATACACCCTCCCAAGACTAAACCAGGAGAAGCTGAATCTCCAAATAGACCAATAACAGGCTCAGAAATTGAGGCAATAATTAATAGCCTACCAACCCAAAAAAGTCCAGGACCAGATGGACTCAGCTGAATTCTACCAGAGGCACAAAGAGGAGCTGGCACCATTCCTTCTGAAACTATTCCAGTCAATAGAAAAAGAGGGAATCCTCCCTAACTCATTTTATGAGGCCAGCATCATCCTGATACCAAAGTCTGGCAGAGACACAACAAAAAAGAGAATTTTAGACCAATATCCCTGATGAACATCGATGCAAAAATCCTCAATAAAATACTGGCAAACTAAATCCAGGAGCACATCAAAAAGCTTATCCACCACAATCAAGTTGGCTTCATCCCTGGGATGCAAGGCTGGTTCAATATAAGCAAATCAATAAAGGTAATCCAACACACAAACAGAACCAATGACAAAAACCACATGATTATCTCAAAAGATGCAGAAAAGGCCTTTGACAGAATTCAACAACACTTCATGCTAAAAACTCTCAATAAACTAGGTATTGATGGGATGTATCTCAAAATGATAAGAGCTATTTATGACAAATCCACAGCCAATATCATACTAAATGGGCAAAAACTGGAAGCATTCCCTTTGAAAACTGGCACAAGACAGGGATGCCCTCTCTCACCACTCCTATTCAACATAGTGCTGGAAGTTCTGGCCAGGTCAATCAGGCAAGAGAAAGAAATAAAGTGTATTAAATTAGGAAAAGAGGAAGTCAAATTGTCCCTGTTTGCAGATGACATGATTGTATATTTAGAAAACCCCATTGTTTCAGCCCAAAATCTCCTTAAGCTGATAAGCAACTTCAGCAAAGTCTCAGGATACAAAATCAATGTGCAAAAATCACAAGGATTCCTACACACCAATAACAGACAGAGAGCCAAATCATGAGTGAACTTCCATTCACAATTGCTACAAAGAGAATAAAATACCTAGGAATCCAACTTACAAGGGATGTGAAGGATCTCTTCAAGGAGAATGATAAAGCACTGCTCAACAAAATAAAAGAGGACACAAACAAATGGAAGAACATTCCATGCTCATGGATAGGAAGAATCCACATCGTGAAAATGGCCATACTGCCCAAGGTAATTTATAGATTCAATGCCATCCCCATCAAGCTACCAATGACTTTCTACACAGAATTGAAGAAAACTACTTTAAAGTTCATATGGAACCAAAAAAGAGCCCATATTGCCAAGACAATACTAAGCAAAAAGAACAAAGCTGTAGGCATCATGCCACATGACTACAAACTATACTGCAAGGCTACAGTAACCAAAACAGCATGGTACTGGTACCAAAACAGAGATATAGACCAATAGAACAGAACAGAGTCATCAGAAATAAGACCACAATTCTACAGCCATCTGATCTTTGACAAACCTGAGAAAAACAAGCAATGGGGAAAGGATTCCGTATTTAATAAATGATGCTGGGAAAACTGGCTAGCCATATGTAGAAAGCTGAAACTGGATCCCTTCCCTACACCTTATACAAAAATTAATTCAAGATGGATTAAAGACTTAAATGTTAGAACTAAAACCATAAATATCCTAGAAGAAAACCTAGGCAATACCACTCAGGACATAGGCATGGGCAAGGGCTTCACGACTAAAACACCAAAAGCAATGGCAACAAAAGTCAAAATAGACAAATGGGATCTAATTAAACTAAAGAGCTTTTGCACGGCAAAAGGAACTACCATCAGAGTAAACAGGCAACCTACAGAATGGGAGAAAATTTTCACAATCTACCCATCTGACAAAGGGCTAATATCCAGAATCTACAAAGAACTTAAACAAATTTACAGGAAAAAAACAAACAACCCCATCAAAAACTGGGCAAAGGATATGAAGAGACACTTTTCAAAAGAAGACATTTAGGGCCAGGCGTGGTGGCTCACGCCTGTAATTCCAGCACTTTGGGTAGCAAAGGCGGGTAGATCACAAGGTCAGGAGATTGAGACCATCCTGGCTAACACAGTAAAACCCTGTCTCTACTAAAAACACAAAAAATTAGCCAGGTGTGGTAGTTAGTGCCTGTAGTCCCAGCTACTCAGGAGGCTGAGGCAGGAGAATGGCGTGAACCCAGAAGGCAGAGCTTGCAGTGAGCCAAGATCACACCACTGCACTCCAGCCTGGGCAACAGAGTGAGACTCCGTCTCAAAAAAAAAAAAAAAAATTCATGCAGCCAACAGACACATGAAAAAGTGCTCATTATCACTAGTCATCAGAGAAATGCAAATCAAAACCACAATGAGATACCATCTCACACCAGTTAGAATGGCAATCATTAAAAGTCAGGAAACAACAGATGCTGGAGAGGATGTGGAGAAATAGGAATGCTTTTACACTGTTGGTGGGAGTGCAAATTAAACCATTGTGGAAGACAGTGTGGCAATTCCTCAAGGATCTAGAACTAGAAATACCATTTGACCCAGCAATCCCATTACTGGGTATATATCCAAAGGATTATAAATCATGCTACTATAAATACACATGAACACGTACGTTTATTGCAGCACTACTCACAATAGCAAAAACTTGGAACCAACCCAAATGTCCATCAATGAGAGATGGATTAAGAATATGTGGCACATATATACCATGGAATACTATGCAGCCATAAAAAAGGATGAGTTCATGTCCTTTACAGGGAGATGGATGAAGCTGGAAACCATCATTCTCAGCAAACTATCACAAGGACAAAAAACCGAACACCACATGTTCTCACTCATAGGTGGGAATTGAACAATGAGAACACTTGGACACAGAGTGGTGAACATCACATACCAGGGCCTGTCGGGGGTTGGGGGGCTAGGGGAGGGATAGCATTAGGAGAAATACCTGATGTATATGATGAGTTGATGGGTGCAGCAAACCAACATGGCACATGTATACCTATGTAACAAACCTGCACGTTGTGCACATGCACCCTATAACTTAAAAGTATATTATATATATATATATATATAGAGAGAGAGAGAGAGAGAGAGAGAGAGACTTAAATGTAAGACCCAAAACTATAAAACTGCTAGAAGAAAACACATGGGAAAACCTTTCAGGACATTGATCTCGGCAAAGATTTTATGGCTAAGACCTCAAAAACACAGGCAGTAAAAACAAAAACAGACAAATTGGACTATGTTAAACTGAAAACCTTCTGCACAACAAGGGAACAATCAACAGAGTGAAGAGACAACCTGTTGAATGAAAGAGAATATTTGCAAACTATTCATCTGATAATGAACTAATATCTAAAATTACAAAAAACTCAACTCAACATAAAAAATAATCTCATTTAAAAGTAAGCAAAAGACATGAATGGGTATTTCTCAAAAGAAGACATACAAATGGCCAACAGGTATACGAGAAAATGCTCAACATCACTAACCATCAGGGAAATGCAACTCAAAACCACAATGAGATATCACTTTACCCCAGTTAGAATGACCATTATGAAAAGGACAAAAAATAACAGATGCTAGCAAAGATGAAAACAGGCAACTCTTACACACTGTTGGTAGAAATGTAAATTAGTATAGCCACTATGGAAAACAGTATGGACATTTCTCAAAAAACTAAAAGTAGAACTACCATATGATCCAGGAATCCCACTGCTGGGTATTTATTCAAGGGAAAAGAAATCAGTATATCAAAGAGATGCCTGCACTCACATGTTTATAGTAGCATTATTTGTAATAGCAAAGATATGAAACCAACCTAAGTGTCCATCAATGGCCAAATGGATAAAGAAAATGTGGTATATATATATATACATACTGTGATAGTTAATATTACATGTCAACTTGACTGAATTGAAGGATGCCTAGATGGCAGGTGAAGCATTTTCTCTGGGTATGTGTGTTATGGTGTTTCCACAGGAGAATGACAGTAGACTGGGAGGGAAGACTTGCCTTTAATGTGGGCAGACACCATCCAATTGGCTGCCAGTGGGGCTAGAACAAAGCAGGCAGAAGAGGAGGATATTCAGCTTGCTTGGCTTTATCTTTCTCTCTCTCTTGCAGAGCAAGTCACCTTTTTGCCTCCTGCCCTTGGACATCAGACTCTAGGTTCTTCAGCCTTTGGACACTGGAACTTGCACTAGCAGCTGCCTGGGGGCTCTCAGGCCTTTAGCCTCAGACTGGGAGCTGCACTGTCAGCTTCCCTGGTTTTGAGGCTTTTGGGAGCTCAACTGTGCCACGCTGGCAGCTTTTCTCAACACCAGCTTGCCAGTAGCCTATCATGGGACTTTGCTTTTGTAATTGTATAAGCTAATTCTTTCTAATAAACATCTTTATATACATATATATATACACACACACACACACACACGTATATGTAGTAATATATATGTATATATGTACACATATATTACATACATGCATATATATATTCAGATTCTCTATTTTGTTCCACTGGTCTATGTGTCTGTTTTTATACCAATGCCATACTGTTTTGATTACTATAGCTTTGTAATAAACCAATAGTATACATACATATATACATATGTATACATGTGTATATTATGTGTATATATGTATACATCTATACATATATGTATAATATACACATACATATAATATACACATACATATACATATATACATACATATGCATATACGTATGTATATATGTATGTATACTAATATACATCTACACATACATATACATATGTATATATGTTTGTATACTATTGGTTCTGTTCCTCTGGAGAAACCTGACTTATAAATATACAAGGAAATACTATTCAGCCATAAAAATGAATGAAATAATGTCATTTGCAGCAAGATGGGTAGAAATAAACTTCATTATGTTACATTAAATAAGCCAGACACAGAAAGACAAATATGAGTTCTCACTCATATGTAGGAGGTAAAAACGTTGACCTTATGAAGATAGAGAGTAGAATGATAGATACTAGAGTCTGAGAAAAAAGTGTGGATGAAAGAGGGAATGAAGTGAGGTTGGTCAATGGGTATAAATATACAGATATATGTATAAGTTCTAATGTTTGATAGCAGAGTAGGGTGACTATAGTTAGCAATAATGAATTATATATTTTAAAGTAGCTAGGAGACAGAACTCAAAATGTCCCCAAAATATAGAAATGATAAATACTCAAGGTAACAGCTACCCCAAATACCCTGACTTGAAAATTACACATTTTATGCATTTTATGCATGTAACAAAATATCACACATACCCTATAAATACGTAAATATTATGTGTCAATTTAAAAAACATAAAATTCTTAGGAATAAATTTAACCAAAAAATGTATAAGACCACAACACCAGAAAGTACAAAATATTGCTAAAAGAAATTAAGAAGTCCTAAATAAATGGAGAGATATACCATGCTTATGGATTAGAACAGGAGTTGACAAACTATGGCCCAAAGGCCCATCCAGCTTGTTATCTGCTTTTGTAAATAAAATTGTATTAAAACAAAAAACTTTACAATCATCACCTATGCTCTTACAAAAGTGACTCAGCTATTGGCAATAAGATTGTGGTTTACAATTTAACAAATAATCTAAATAGTTTCATATGAAAATGAGCAACATAGTCCCTAGCTCTTAGTTGGGCCACATTGCCATCAGTTTTTATTGCTCTTTCCCTTCAAAGACTTGATCCACTATCACGTGAGGAAACACTGGACAAGACATAGCAATATGAGACTGGGCTCTAGCTATGTGCCAAACACACTTCCACATATCTTCAAATAGAAGGCTGAAAATAAGGCTTAGACTAGTAAGAATCTAAATAATGTGGATATCTGGCTCTTGATGCAATATTACTTCATTCTTTCATTAGAAGGAAAGTATTGAGCATTTAATTGTCAGACTCTACACTAGATGAATTACAAAGATAGGAAAGACAGATCTGTCCTTCAGAAGTTTACTGACCAGGGAGGAAAGTGTGACAAGTAATTTTAAAAATTATTAAGATGCAGTGGTAGTATAAATTATAGCGGTACAAGCTAACCATGCTTAGTGGTAAGGAAGAGATGGCTCAAATAATACTTCTGAGTTTAACAGACATGGGCATGGAAACGCTAGAAATGGCTGGAAATGTGCCAGCTTGATTTGGGAAGGAAAGTATTCCAGGGGGATTAAACAACTTGCGCAAAATCCCAAAGAAAAACAAAGGTGGGCTCAGGAAACTGATAGTAGCAGTTCAGTATAGCCAAGATATGAGGTGAGTGTGAGGGGCATGGCAAAAAATGATTCCAGAAACATGAGAACCAGATCAAAAGGAGCCTTATAACCCATGCTAAGATGTTAGGTCTCTATCAGCTGAGAGTAGGAAATAAAGGGTTTTAATCAGAAGTCACATGATAAATATTTTGGCAGCAAGACAGAAAGGAGATGAGACCAGTGGCAAGAAGTCTAGGTAGGAGACCATTGCACTACCCAGGCAAACAGCAGAGCAGTATTTATTGTTTTATTAGTCCATTCTCATGCTGCTAATAAAGACATACCAATGACTGGATAATTTATAAAGGAAAGCAGTTTAATTGACTCACAGTTCAGCATGGCTGGGGAGATCCCAGGAAACTTACAATCACAGTGGAAGGGGAAGCAAATACATTCTTTTCCTTGCTGCTGCCATGTGAAGAAGGATGCGTTTGCTTCCCCTTCTGCCATGATTGTAAGTTTCCTCATCCCCAATCCTGCCACCCTGCCTTCTCTCCCCCAGCCTGCACTGATGGCCTCATGGGGAGCTCCCAGTGATCAGCTGACAGAGAAAGAGAAGACTAGGGCCTGGTTTACAGATGGCTCTGCACAATATGCAGGCACTACCTGAAAGTGGACAGCTGTAGCACTGCAGCCCCTTTCTAGGGCATCCTGAAGGACAGCGGTGAGGAAAATCTTCCCAATGGGCAGAATTTCAAACAGTGCACCTGGTTGTATACTTTTCCTGGAAAGATAAATGGCCAGATGTATGAATATATACTGATTCATGGACTATAGCCAATGGTTTGGCTGGATGGTCAGGGACTTGGAAGAAGCATGATTGGAAAATTGGTGACAAAGAAATTTGGGGAAGAGGTATGTGGATGGACATCTCTGAGTGGTCAAAACTGCAAAGATATTTGTATCTAATGTGAGTGCTCAACAAAGGATGACCTCAGCGGAGGAGAATTTTAATAATCAAGTGGATAGGATGATTCATTCTATGGACACCACTCAGACTCTTTACCCACCCACCCCAACATCACCCAGTGGGCCCATGAACAACGTGTCCATGGTGGCAAGGATGCAGGTTACACATGAGCTCATCAACATGAACTTCCACTCATCAAGGCTGACCTAGCTATGGCCACTGCTGGGTGCCCAATTTGCCAGCAGCAATTTGCCAACACTGTGCCCTTGATATGGCACCATTCCTTGGGGTTATCAGCCAGCTACTCGGTGGCAGGTTGATTATATTGGACCTCTTTCATCATGGAAAGGGCAGCAGTTTGTCCTCACCAGAACAGACACTCTGGATATGGGTTTGCCTGTCCTGCATGCAATGCTTCCGCCAAGACTACCATCCGTGGACTCACAGAATGCCTTATCCATCCTCATAGTATCACATATAGCATTGCCTCCGACCAAGGCACTTACTTTATGGCTAAAGAAGTGTGGCAGTGGGCTCATGCTCATGGAATTCACTGGTCTTACCATGTTCGCCTTCATCCTGAAGCAGCTGGATTGACAGAATGGAGGAATGGGCTTTTAAAGCCACAGTAGCTGACTCTTTTGCTATAACAAACTGAATAAATACCATTTGCTTATTTTCATTTGGTTGGTCTTTATTTTTAAGCCCTCTCGGTTCCCTGAGCTGCCATGTAAAAATTCTGACTACCCTGCTGGAGAGATCATGTGGAGAATTCCTGAATACACAGATAAGGAGAGATACTCAGTCAAGCCCAACCTTCTAGTCATCGTGCCAGAGCTCTGAGTATGCGAGTCAAGTCCAGCCTAGCCCACAGCTGAACACTACTGACTCCAGCCAAGTTTTACCCAGAAGTTTTACCCAGCTGAGCTGTCCCCAGATTCTAAATCCATAGAATCCTGAAATATAGAATGACTGGAATTTCTAACCACTAAGTTTTGGGATTGTTATACAGCAACCAAAAAACTTCCCTTGGAGAGAAGGAAGAAACACCATGGATTGGGAAGTCTATAGATAGCACTGCTGGGTCTCCTGACCATCCTA
This sequence comes from Pongo abelii, assembly GCF_028885655.2. Taxonomy (NCBI): domain Eukaryota; kingdom Metazoa; phylum Chordata; class Mammalia; order Primates; family Hominidae; genus Pongo; species Pongo abelii. The sequence goes on from NC_071985.2 coordinate 98,352,057, forward strand.
GAACAGCCAAGAATGTTCAGGAGGCTAAAGCAGAAGTTTCAGCCCCTCTTCTCACGTCACCTCTTCTGGTGAAAATATAGCTCAGTTTTTTACTGAAGGAAAGAAAAAAGAAGATATTGTGCAGATGACCTGGCTGGGAGACTTTGAGGGAAAAGGTTAAGAACGAAGTATAAGGATATTCTTCAAGATAAAAATAGCAGAACCAAGACACATTACAAAATGTCCCAATCTACATATCTAACAAAGTAGACAAAACAGAGTACAAACAAATCAAAATTTCACCAGTGGCAACCAAAACAGGAATCGTGTCAAACTCATATCATAAATTTCAAATACTTATGGCTAAGAATTGTAGTAGGTATTAAATATTTGTTCAATGAATAAATAAATTCCAGTGTGGCAAAACTCAGATTTGCTTATAAACATGCCTCCACAACTCCAAGGTACTATGAAGAAAAAAAACAGTAAACTATAAGATACTGAGACTCAATTCCCAATTTGGAACAAAGTCAACTGGGGATGAGTCAATAATATCCTTGAGAATAAAGCTCCTAGATTTACCTCAGGATCCCACAGAGCATAAAGTGCTTAAGAGCTTGCCATCTCCCAGGTCACTGCACTGAATTCAAGTACTTATTTTATTTATGTAAACTGCAGCTATTTCCAAAGAGAATTTTAGCTCATTCCAAAATTTAACTTTATTCTTTGGCATTAGGCATTTTATAAGTACCCAAGCTTCTTGGATGAATATAGAAGAAAATGAGAGAAAAAATACGATTAAACTAATATACTGACCAAGCCCACCATTTCCCAAGCTGGATGGAGCACATACACTTATTTCATTTGAGATTCAGCTAAAGGTTTTTTTTTAATTTCTGAGCTAAAATTTCTTGCTTTTTCAGGTGTCTTAAATTAATTTTATAAAAGCTGGCCACAATTCTGCAAAGAATTAAAAACTACAGGCCTAGATTTATAATTCTGGAACCTAAAACTGCTGCTGTACACCTTGTAGCATATTCCACTATAGTTTTATATAATGTTGATTATTTACTATATGCCAAGTATTCTACTGAGGATTTTACATGGATTAACTAATTTAATCTTCTAATAATGTTGAGGTAGATATTGTTATTATGTATATTTTAGAGATGAGAAAATTAAAGCATAATAAAGTAATCTTTCCCAATAGTACCAGATTTTATTCCCAGGCAGTAAAATGCCAAAGCTTCTATTCCTGTCCACTACATAATATTGCATCCTTAGGTGATACATGGATGATGAAGAGATTTCTAGTTAGGAATATAGACTGTCTCCATTCTCGGGCCTCCAGGACTCAGAAACTCTTGAACTTATTGACATGATCTCTGTTGTCAGGAGTTCAAATGACTGGATTTGCAAGAATATTAACAACATTGATAAACAGTCAATGGTTAATATTAACAACATTGATAAATAACCAATGGTTAATATTATTGACTTACTGCTTCTCTGCCTTAGCCTCACACTTTCCATGTGTTCATTTGGAAACCTACTCAATACGCTACTTGCCAATAACCAAATAAATATTCATTGTTATAACTAAATTCATTACTGAATTGTGATTAAAAGCTGTCAGCACACTAGAAAGAGAAGGGAACAGACATGCATACACATGTTAACCAAAAGACACATAAAACAATGTACATATTAGCACTATTTTTACCAGTCAAAAACTGGAAATTACTCAAATAGCCATCACTAGGAGAAAGAATATATCATTTGTACCACACTCATATAATGTAATACTCATATAATGTAATACCACACTCATAATAATGTAAAGAACATATCATTTGTAACACTCATTAATGTAATACTCATATAATGTAATAAATGTACCACACTCATATAATGTAATGTACCACACTCATTTGTACCACACTCATATAATGTAATACTCATATAATGTAATACTACACTCATAATAATGTAAAGAACATATCATTTGTAACACTCATTAATGTAATACTCATATAATGTAATAAATGTACCACACTCATATAATGTAATGTACCACACTCAATAGAACAATGAGAATGAATGAACAGTGGCTACATGCATAAACATGGGTGTTAGGTGAAAGAAGCCAGATATAAAAGCACTGTATGAATCCTTTTACATAAAGCCCAAAAATAGGTAAAACTAATTTATGGTGTTAGAAGTCAAAATAATTATTACTCTTTGAGAGAGTGGGGAGTGCCTGGATGGAAAAATAGGTGGGGGCTTCTGGGGGTGCTAGTAACATTATGTTTTTTTAATCTGGGAGTTGGTTACATGGATGGTTCAGTTTGAGACAATTAACCAATCTGTACACTTCTGATTTGTATACTTTTCTGTGTATATACATATATACATACATATATCAAGTATTATATATATTACTTCAATGAAAAACTCAGAAAAAAACAGAATAGGATGCAGACAGCCAGTCAAAAGTAGAATACCTTATGCTTCTTCCCTACTCTCCCTGTGCTACTGTCCATCCCCTCCAAAGGCTGACTTGTATTTTTCCCCATGCTTCACTCTCCTATACATCCTCTAACCATTTGAGGACTCTCTGATAATTACTTTCTAATTCTGTCTTCAGTTCCATATGTCAAAATTAGGCTTCAGTGCCCGAATGCTGAAGACCTCAAGATGCCAGAAAGTTTAGGGCACAAAGTAAAGATTAACCCAGCGAGATCATGAAATAATTTTAGGAGTGAAAGAGAACAGTCCAGCATGGTGAGAAAGCTTAAGAGAAGAAAAGGCATCTAGGAATTCAGCTTGGGAACCTTGACATCTGAAAGTCTTGATAGAAAAGGAAGAGAGTGTAGCCAGAAAGAAAGGAAGCAAAGAGTATTGCCAGAGAGTGTAGCCAGAAAAAAAAGGAACATTAGTGTTCAAGCTACAGAGCAGGCTCCAAGCCCTAGGCTCAAGCTAGCCAGAACCCTGGCCAAGTGCCTAACTATGCCTCCTAAATAAAGTCACATTAAATATTAATATTTACAATGTGACATTAGATAGAAGATTATATTTCATTTAAGGGAGAGAGAGTACAGAACATAGTACACCTGAAGTCAGCTGGGTGCAAAAAGAGAAAGGGATAAATGCATTTTTTTTAACCATTTAGTAGCACTATTTGCCCCCATCCCTAGCCCATTCCCCTAACTACTTTCTTCTTACCATGTTCCTGGGACTTTTGCTACATTTTTCCAATAAGGTTCTCATTCATCGGGTGTAAAAATACAGAGGAAATCAAAAAGCAAAAGGCAATATTTGAAGGAATTCTACTCATAAGTCACAATTTCTCTGAAGTTCTGCTTTATCTATAAGACATGAAAACCTACCATGATTTTCTGAAGTTTAGAAAGGAGATTTGGCAGGACCCAGATCACACTGTACCCTATAGAACCCACATCATTCTTCATGAGGTCTCCAGGGAAATAAATCCTAAGAGGAAAAATCCTGGAAAAAGAAAAAAGACATTTACATTCCCAGATCCTCTCTTACTGGAAATACATACAAGTACAAAAGTTCACACAATTAATATAGCCAATATTAGAATAACAACTAAACTGTGATAATTATATAACAATAGCTATGAGTTTTAATATAACTAAAATGTTACACAATGTGCTGTATAATTGACATAATTAGCTTACTTAATACTTCAACAGCCCTTTAAAATAGGCATTATCATCCTTACTTTGATGGTGAGGAAACAGACTCAGAAAGGCTAAGTAATTTACCCAAGGTCATACAACAGTAAATGGAAGAGCCAGGAGGCAAACTCAAGTAAGCCAGACTCCAAAACCTTTGAAGCTGACATAGTTGCAGGCTGGTTTGTGACCTGGTCTACCCAAGAAGCATACGACCATTGTGTTATTTCAGTCAACCCAATCATATATACTTACCTTAAAAGGTTTTTTTAAAAAATAAAAATTGCATAAGAAGAACACAAATATTAGTTGAAATATACCCACACTACAAATGAATGATGCATAATTCAGTGATAGTTATTTTAACTGACAGGAGTACACTTTGCATGAGTATTAATGGGTTCCAACAAAGAAACAGTAAAAAGTGGGGAAAAGAGTTTGATTCCAGGGTATGTAGATCAAAAATTTTGAAGAAAGGGAGAGAGCAAAGACTACCTCCTAACCCCTTAAAAAGTATGCCAGAGAAGAAAAAAATTCACCCTAAAGCAGTCAAAACTCAAAAAGTATGTGTTCCACATAATTTCACTAATATGCTTACCACTACTGGGAATGCCACTTAACATGTCAGATCCAGCCTTGGAGGATTTTGCCCAAAGTTGTTTGGGCAATCCTAAAATAGAGATGAATTCCTGGAAAACTATAGGAAATTGTAAAAGCAGGTCACACCAATAGAAGTATTAAAATGCTGACGGAGACACTGAACCAGTCTTCACCACCACAAGATCAGCATCGATTGAGAAATCTATGGCTTCAACATAAAAGTGCATCGCTGCTGACACAAGTCCACACTTGAAGGACTTCTGGAACTGTACTTCACTGATTATTCTAGTTATATAGAGGTTCGCAGCTCAGGATACTTTTTTATATGACTGTTAAAATTATTTATTCTAGATTTTCCCACCATTTCATTCCAGCCTACAAAATCTTCTTCATGCATCCTGAATCTTATACATAACATATTTGCCATCAATTCACATTGTCATTCAAGTCACTGATTAAAATGGTGATCTACATTTATTCAAAGAAATTGCCTTTCAACATAATAGCTAACCACCCTGCAACCTGTGTTAGCAACCCATGAATCAGTAAGATTTGGAAGCCTATCCATTGTAAGGATAGAAACCAGGGTACCAGTCCCCTGAGGGCATTACCCATATCATACATTTTCAGCTAGGTGGCTGGAGTGATAAAGTGATAAAAGCCTCTGGAAAAGAGAAGAAATAAAGAGAGATAAAGATGCTAATACTGACAATGAAGCAAAAACATGGCTTTTTGTCTATCATTTTTTAACGCTTCAGAGAATATTTGATACAGAACAACAGTTCCTTTACTGAATTCTTTGACTAATAATAGATGTTCTTCAAAAGAGTTCCCTGATTAGAAATATTTGGGAAACCCTGGTTAGAGACAGGGTCTTTGGTTCTACAGAGCTTCTCAGAGTCAGAGCCTTTAATAGGCTAATGTACATTGTGGCTTCAAGAGGAGGACCATCTATGCCTTCCCTAAAGGTCCCAAACCACTAGAGATTATTGCTTGCAAAATATCTATTAACCATACCTATTGGCATAGAGATGGGGGCCAGGTGATAGGGATGGGTAACCGACAGGCAAATGAACAAACGATTGTAACACAATGTGACAGGAGCTATGGGACAGCCCTACTTCAATGCAAGTAACTTCACTAGAAGGAATTGCTTAAACTGCAGAGAATGTCACAGAAAGCATCATAAAGGAGATGACATTTCCAGGCAGATCTTACAGGATTTGTAAGAGAGTTTGTCTGGTGGAGAAGGAAATTGGCAGAGGAAATAGTATGTGCAAAGACATTAGATAAGAAATGATCAAGGATTGTTGTTAACATTCAAAGGAACAATCCCATAAAAGACAAGTGGTAGTAGAGAAGGCTAAAAAAGTGAAGTTTCATGCCTGATTTTCAGGAGGCTTGCATGCCAAGGTAAGAAATTTGGAATTTATTATAGACAAAGGAGAGCTACCAGGAGCTTTAAGGCAAGAAAATGTTATGATAATATTTGTTTATAGGAATATGAATCTTGCAGCAATGTAGAAGGACTGGTATGAAGATATCTTGATGGTAGAAAAAGACTAATTAAGAAGATTCTGGAAATAATCTAGATACAAGGTAGCCAGGGCCAGAATAAAATAAGCCATGCCAAGGACAGAGAGGAAGCTTAGATCCAGGAGATAAATCTGTGGTAAAACTGACACAATGTGGTGGTCATGTGAGTGTAAAGGTGAAGAAAGGGGAGAAATGAAGAATGACTATAGAGTTCTTAGTCTGAGACACAAAAGAATGTCACTCATATGTGACAGGAGACAATAGAAGAAAAGACACACCTGGGGGAAATATTATAATGGGTCCAGTATGAGATGATGGGGATATCTAAGTATCCACGTGGCGAGATTATATATGCAGTGAGATACAAAGGACTAGAAACAAAAAGTCCAGGGTTGAGAATCTCCTGCACAGAGTTAGTGAGAATCTCTATGAGAGTCTCCTGCACAGAGTTAGTGGTGCTACTATAGAAGTAAACATACTGTCTCAAGGTTCACCAAGGCAGAGTGTGCAGCACATGTCTGATATTCCAGGTTAATAACCATGATAAAAAGAGAAAAGTAGACCTCACTTTTCAATTTGGCATAATACAACTAAATCTGCCAACCTCCAATGTTCTCTCATTTCCATTTATAACAATACATCAAAGATCACAGTTAGTAGCGCATTATCCCCCAGGCATATTTCTATAATACTCACAAATGGAATTCACAGTAACAAACTAGGTGAGATTAAATCCTAGCTGGGAACTCTCCGAAACTCTTCACCTATTTTGGATTTCAGATCTCTCTTACACATGCGTATTCTACTACCTCAGCTCAAGGATCATTGCTTTTCAGCATATATGCCTCAAGCATTTGTTAGGTCAATATGGGAAATAAAAGAAAGTATAAAAGATGACAGATGTACACAATGAGGCTATTATTTCCAAAGAGATTCTTCTGTAAAATTTATGCTAGCCAGGACAAATGTCAACCTAAATCTGGAAGCTGCTAATATAAGCAGAAACTAGTACTTGAAAAAGTTAGGAAATAAACAGTAGAGAAAGAAAAGTGGAGATATGGGTGGATCAGAATATGATGAATCAGACCATTCACAAAAGGGGGCTTCTCCTGAGCAGGGACCTTTAGCTGGCTTTTATACCAGGCCATTCTCCTGACCTTTAGTATCCTGCCACTCCTTCAATCGACATCCTTACATGTATGTTGGTGAACTGGGTAAGAGAGAATCCATCCAACTATTCTTACTTATTGTTAACCAAAGTGGAAATCTAGGGACGTACTCTGCATAACACTACTGGATGCTTGGATTTCTTAAGTTATTTTAGGTCCCCCATAACCAAAAGATTCTCTAATAGAGAAAGAAATTGAAGATTGAAATGTGCCTTCTCTGAGATTACTCAGTACTCTTTGCATTGCTGCATTGTACAACCCTAAGACATGGTAGGCTGAAAGAAAGACAGCATTATTGATTGTCTCCATTATTTTCAGAGGGCTTTATCTAAATATCATGCAGCTCTTACCGTGAACTGGATGAGTCATACATCTTGTTGAATCTTTAGATGCAGAGGATGCTTATATCCTGCATCCTTTTAGATATATGATAATTTAGACAGGATCAGTAAGATCAGTTAGATCAGTATCAGTAGGACATAAGCTGATTTCAGGAAACCAAACCTCTGATTCTCTATTATCTGAATTCATGATGGCTGAATTCTAATGGAATGATTCATCCATTGATTCATGTAACTGAGTCCTACTGCTGAGTAGGTACTTTGATACCTGACACGGATACTAACATGAATAAGCTGTAATCACTGGCCTCGCCTGACAAAGATCACTTATCATATGAGACAATCCCATAAAGTGTCAACTGTAATTCAGTACACTACATGCTATATGTAGAATGAGTGCTAGGCATGCAAAGAAAACAATGTGAACAATGTGCTAAAGAAAAATGAAGGAAGGATACTTTACACAGATGGAAACACTTATTTGTTTATTCATACAACAATAATCGATAAGTGCCTGCCAACCATGAGCAAGGCCCTATTCTAGATTCTGAGTTTACAGTAGTAAACAGACAAAATCATCACTCTCAAATAGCTTACACATTCTGGAGGGGGAAACAGAAGCTAATCAAATTTCAAACACTAATAAAATGACATAAAGAAAATAAATGTACCAGAGACAGGAAGGAAAGTTACTCATAGGAGACATCATCTGAATAGAAACCAGAAATACAGACACCAGCTATATAGAGAAAAAGAGATCAACAAACAAGTCAGAGCACAGGTTCTTTAGAAAAGAACAAGCAGAATAGACACCATATTCTTCTGAACTGAAAGGTCAGTGAGTCCACAGCATGGTGAAGAAGGAGAATGGAGGGACAAAATGAGATCAGAGAGGCAGATGAGGGTCACATCACAAAAAGAATAATAGTAAAAAAGTTTATCCAAGATCCTAAGTATAATAAGAAGTTCTTCGAGTGTTTTAAGCAGGGAAGTAACACTGATTTACATTTTTAAAAACTTCATGCTGGTTGTTGTGTGGATAGGAGATTGTGGGATGAAGCAAGAAGAAAGAGCAGAGACTAGTTGCAATAATATAGCTGAGATGATGGTAACATGAACTAGATTGTTAGCAGTAAAGATAGAAATAAAGATGGATTAAGAATATTTTGAGGCTGGGTGTGGTGGCTCATGCCTGTAATCCCACCACTTTGGAAGGCCAAGGTGGGTGGATGGCCTGAGCTTAGGAGTTCAAAACAAGCCTGGCCAACATAGCAAAGCCCCGTCTCTACCAAAAATACAAAAATTAGCCAGGCATGGTGGCGTGCACCTGTGGTCTCAGCTACTTGGGACGCTGAGGTGGGAGGATCACTTGAGCCTGGAAGACAGAGGTTGCCGTGAGCCAAGATCGTGCCACCACACTCCAGCCTAGGTGACAAAATGAGACCCTGTCTCAAAAAGAAAATAAAACTTTTTTGAGAGAAAACTGGCAGTGCTTGCTGATGGACTGTACATACAAGATGAGGAAAAGAGAAATGAAAGATGACTCGATGTTTTAGTCTGACCAAGCTGGTGGATGATGATACTTTTTATGATTATTTGGATGAAGAACAACAGGTGCACTATAGTTTGATGATGGAGAAATCAGGAGCTCTGTTTTAGTCACATCAAGTTTGAAATGCCTATAAACATCTCAAATGCCAAACAAGCCACTAAGCAACATCCATATGGCTAAGTTCAATGGTCATTTCAATTGCTTAGTATCCTGGCAGCATTTAGCATTTAGCTAACCTCTCCTTCCTTCTTTCTCTTGGCTCCCATGACACTATACATTCCTAGATTCCCTCCTACCTTACTGGCCACTACTTCTGCATCTACTTGACTGGCTTTGCCTCCTCTGCTTGACTTCTAAAGACTGAAAGGCTCCAGAGTTCTATCTGTTGCTTTTTTTCTTATATATCTACACATTCTTCCATAGGGAGTCTCATTCTAGTTCTTTGACATGCCATCTGTATGCCAGGAGTTCTAACTATAGTTAGTCCAGTGACAGTAAGGGACAATCAAGAGATTCAAAAGAACAGTCAGTATCTACCCATGACCAGTCTAAATATGGTCATAGGCAATACCGATCCAGCAAAAGAGGAAAACAAAACCCTAGTCTTGGTCAAACAGGAAGAAGTTCCAGATAGTCAGCATCTCAGCAGGGCCAAATAACCAGTCATTGACAGTTTGCATGAATTCAATGGACAGTCAGGAGTGCCAAGTCATCTCATAACCAATCATCACCTACAGAGTCTGGAATCAGTACAAGTGGACCAAGATGCCCAGGTATAGTCAATCTAATGATATTGAAAGACAATCAGAAAACTCAGACAGTCAGCATCAACCCATGAATAGCCTGAGTATGGCCACAAACAACAGAAATCTGATAAAATAGGAAAACAAGGCTCTCACCACAGATAATCACAAGATAGCATTAGATGCTCAGGACAGACATTGATTTATGGACAGTCTGGGTCCACGCACAGAAAATCTGGACCCAATACAAGAAGACATGGATCCAGCTACAGTCAATAAGGAGAGAGCTCTGGACATTCATGATCTTTTCATAGATAATCATCACCTGTACAGTCTACATCCAGCATAAACAGCAGAGATCTAAATTTACTCTTTCCAGTAATGAAGCATAGTTAGGAGACGGATAGACAGTTACCCTTCTCCTATGGTCAAGCTGTGTATAGGCATAGGCAGTCTGGATCCAGCACAAAAAAAAAACAAAGAGATATCTCTAGCCATGGACAGTCAAAAGGTAAGCCAGAACTCATCAAGGATGGACATCTACTCATAGGCAATCTAGTCTTCCAAGAAGAATCTGTGTTCAACACAAGGAAAAGAAATTGGTTCATTATAGACAAAAGGCAGCACTAGACCTTCAGGGTCAATTCACAGATGAGCACTATTAATATATTCTGGAGCCAAAATAAGCAGACATCAAGGATGAAGTTACAATCAGGTCAGTGGCCATAAAATACAATCTGGAGACACAGAGATAGAATCAACCCATGGACAGTTGGTTGATAAGAGATATTTCTATAAACTCTAAAAGCTAGGTTTTATCACAGACAAACATCCACTAATGGTTAGTCTGAATCTATATATGAACAATCAGGATCCAACACTAGAAAAAGGCAGATAGATGGCCCATGAACAGATATGAGACAGCTCTAGACAATCCATGTCTTTTCCTAGCCAGACATAAATTCATGGACAGTTTGGGTCTAGTCATGAGAAGTGATGATCAGTAAAACAATGGACAGAGGAAGTTCCCTCCAGGAACAAGCAAGTCATAGTCATAATCAAGCAAGAGTTAGATAACACACTCAGAAGCCAGACAAGTCAAACCCCAGGTGAATATGGGTCTAATCATATACAGAGTGATAGTAATGGTGCAAGGATCAGGTTATAGTTGTAAACATGGCAGCTATGGAAGTGCTGATACAGCTGTGGATAGTCTGAAAAACAATAGACCATTCAACCTTGATTTCAGTCCATTGAAATCTGGGGATAAAAGCACGTAAAAGCACAAATAAGCATAGTCCTTTTTTTTTTTTTTTTTTTTTGAGACAGAGTCTCACTCTGTCGTCCAGGCTAGAGTGCAGTGGCGCCATCTCAGTTCACTGCAAGCTCTACCTCCCAGGTTGACGCCATTCTCCTGCCTCAGCCTCCCGAGTAGCTGGGCCTACAGGAGCCCACTACCACACCCGACTAATTTTTTGTGTTTTTAGTAGAGACGGGGTTTCACTGAAGCCTAGTCTTAAGCAGTCAGGATCTTCCTGATCATTCAGGGTCTGGATCAACGGGTAAGACAGAAACGCAGAGATTTAATCTTGGATACTCAGGAATAAGCCATAAACAATCATTTGATACTATTAAAGCAAAAGAATACAGTAACACTTGCTAAACTGGTAAGATAGATGTTATTCAGGGCTACCTTGAAAGGTGTAGGGACTGCTGCAATGCGATTTTTGTAGTGGGGAGAGAGATGGAGCTCAATTCCTAATGCAACAAAGAAAAGAGGAAATTTATAGCCAAGGAGAAGAATGTGGAGGGTCAGTAGTTTAAAAACTACTGCAAGGGTAAGATAATTCTTGATAAGCTGACTTAACAAGATTCTTACTGAAGACAGGCCACAGTGATCCCATATTACCTGGGAGATGGTGAGAGAGGAAGAATTTGGTCAGATACTGAAGGTGATCAGATATTAAGGGTGGAGGATTCTGTCTAAACTGATTTAACAGGATTCTTGCTAAAACTGGACTCTTGTGGACATTCCCAAGAATGGGGTCTAGTTAGGTTCAGAAGAGCCTGACTAGCTATAGTTAGGTCAAGGGGAGAGTCTCTGTCAATATTCATTGTCAGTCTGGACCTAGCAGAGGTAGAAGACCGTGAATTAGTTACAGTCCATCAGTGGCCTATAATAATTATGGAACATCATCAAGTGAACTAACCTCCATATAACAAGAATTCCCAGGAGACAAAAAAGAGAAGGGCCTAGAAAGCATATTTAAGGAAGTAATGGCTGAAAGTTTCCAAAATCTGGAGAAAGATGCCATCCAAGTACAAGATGCTCAGAAGTCACTAATCAAATTCAACCCAAAGAGGAAATCCCCAAGACATATCATAATTAAATTGGCAAAAATTAAAGACAAAGCAAGAATACTCAAAGCAGCAAAAGAAAAGAAATATATCATATTCAGTGAAGCCCCAATACAATCTTCAGCAGAAACTCTGCAGACCAGGAGAGAACAGGATGCTATATTCAAAGTGACAAAGGAAAAAAGAAATTACCAACCAAAAATTCTGTACCCAGCGAAGTTAGCCTTCAAACATGAAGAAGAGATAAAGAATTTCCAGACAAACAAAAGCTGAGAGAATTCCTTAACAGCAGACCTGTCTTACAGAAAATGCTAAAGGGAGTTCTTCAATCTGAAAGAAATGGATGCTAATGTACAAGAAAACATCTGAAGTTATTAAACTCACTGCTGACAGAAAAAAAAACAGACAAATTCAGAATACTCTAAATGTCTTGACTGCCCATGGCAGGATCCTTGATTTTCTCCTGTGCTGGATCACACGTGTCCATGACTGGACTCAGACTGTCTACTTACTTCAACCGTAATTGAAGTAAGTCAGTCACTTATATTTTAAGAATAAAGACTAAAAGAAAAATTTATTAAAACAATAACTAAAACAATTGGTTAAGAGATAGGCAATATAAAAATGTAAATCGAAACATCAAAAAGTCAAAAAGTGGGGAGGAAATAGTGTTAAAAAATAGTGTTAAATAGTGTTAAAGAAATATTGTTAAAGAATAGTGTTAAACCCTCTGCAGAGGGTTTTTTGTTGTTTTTGTTATTGTTATTTTCTTTTCTTTGCAATGAAGTTAAGTCATTATCAGCTTAAGATAACCTGTAATAACATAAGATGCTTTTGTAGGTTTTATGGTAATCAAAAAGCAAAAACCTATCATAAATACACTACAAATAAACAGAACAAAATCAAAACATACTATGGGAAAAAAACACTTAACTACAAAGTTAAACAAGAAGAGAGAGAAAACT